>NW_028270179.1:25631633-26297050 GCF_037043375.1 Chiloscyllium plagiosum
CACACTTGAAGACAAATATCAGTGCTGTTGTTGTGGAGGTTAGATCCGATGCATTGAGAACATGACGCATTACAAATAAGAATGCTTCAATGCTTTCAGGTCTGTCCAACAGGTGGAGGAATGATGGTGGTCGATGGATTTGAAATTTTGTCTTTATATCTGGTCTTGCCTCAGGCTGATGTATGTTAACTCCTGGTCTTCTCTCAAAGGAATGGTTATGGTCCAGACTATAATAAATCTTCTCAAAGTAATTTAAGATGGCAGTCGAAACAGGTTGCACTCCTTATTTTAAGGCAAATGTGAGGTGTCGTGTTCTGGATGCGAATTTATTGATCAAATAACTCAACATTAAGCAAAACGCAATTTACTCAAACACTATCGTTGAAAGACAACAACCGAATGAAGAGCTGAGAATAACTTTAATCCAGTCGAAGATTTAACACAATATTGGATACAATAAATATTACAGATGAGCTGTTCCGATATAGTTGCATCCCATAAACACACCCCTTGGCAAAAACGCACATTTAGAAGTCAGATTTCCAGACAGGCAATGTCTGCAGCAGAAAGAGAAACACCAGCTTCTGGCTGTAAACGGGAAAGGGAGAAAGATCATTTCTACTTTTTCAATATTCCAACAGCTTCGGCTGAATATAAGAGATACAAATATCTGAAAATTCTAACTGGTGAGTCCCGGCCATGTCCATCCAGGCTGCATCTCTTATTCCAGCTATTTATAAAAACCATGGCCTCACAAATCATTTACAATACCATGGACAGCTCTGCGTCTCCGGTTCAATGTATTTCAAATTAGAAACTTTGATAAAATACACATTTTATAGACACGCCATTATCACAAGATGGTATCACTTTTCCCATATCCTCTCAGTCACAACTCTACCTCTCCATAGACCACACTGCTACGTATCCAAACGTGGACATCCCTTATTTTGCGGGTTCCGGCCAGCAATACTTTCTCACTCCCCTTTCACAAATTTCTCCTCTGATTCTCAGAGGAAGCTACCCATTCGATTGCATAAACAAGATCAGAAGTCTGCTCAACCATTCAGTCAGTTTATGGATGATTTGATTGGAACATCAACTCTGTGTTTAGTAGCACCATTCTGTACAAACTTTACTCGCAATATAAATAGAGTGCCTACAAGGGCAAGTTGGGAAAGTAGAATCCAACAGCCAGCAATTTACTGTCAATCAAATACACAAATCAGGAGTATGATGGAATATTCCCAATTCGCCTCGATGAGTGGAGATCCAATAACACGCAAGAAGCTTGGCAGCATTCAAGCCAAAGCAGTCCGAATGTTTGGAAAACACATTCAAAAGCATTCATTCCGATATCACCAACGCTCAGTCGCAGCAGGAAATTCAGCAAAGATCTTCAGATGTTATCTTCCAAAACCATGACCATTTCTATCTCGAAGGATAAGTATGGCGGATTCAAATGAATACCTCCATCTGTAAGTTTCCCCACAATTCCTTACCTTTCCAACTTGGAAATATGTCACTGTTCACAGATCATTCAGTATCAGCAGAAAATATCCTGGTACTGCCTCTACATACACTACATGGACTTCAGAAGGGGCAGTAAAAGAGAGCCAATCCATATTGATTCCAACCAGTGACACCCGCGCCTGTGAATGAATAAAATCAAATCTTGGAGCTCTGTTTCTGTTGATCTATTTTGCAGACTATCAGCTCTTTAATTGTTTGGGTAACGACATACTTTCACACCTTCACATCAAGGTAGTGGAGCACCATGACTTACTGAGTATGGCATCTGGATCATTTTCCATTTGGAAAAAAACACACAAAAACGATGGAAATGTCAGTGTTCAATCTTTGTCAGTCCTTCGTTCAGCCTTGTAGTCTCATTTGTACCGTTGGTTTGTTGAAGGTGCTGCTTGGTCATCTGAAGAACGTCAGTTGTACTTTACTCCTGAGTTCAGGGACTAGAGCTGAAGGCACTTTACCCAATGAAAGAACGGTGCTCAGAAAGCTTGCAATTGCAAATAAAGCAGTTGGACGGTAACCTGGTCTTCTGACCTTGTCCAAACCACTCAAACAACAGCATGACCTTATGAGCATATTTTTTTTCCGAACAGTGGTTATCTAATTGAAGGGAATTGGAGAGACGGGAGAGAGAGGCCGTGGAGTGATTTGAAAATATGCATTTAATTCATGGCTAATTTGAACAGGAAATTGGAAATAATTACTGTAGACCAGGTTACACCCCTTAATACATTTCAGCATGGTAGCCCAGACCTATCGCAGAAGTGAAAGTGAGGACTGCAGATATTCGTGATTACAGTCATGCGTAGAGTGCTGGAAAAACACAGCAGGTCAGACAACATTCCAGGAGCAGGAGAGTCGATGATTCCGGCAAAAACCCTTCATCATGAATGAGGCTTGGAGCCTCTGGGTGGAGAGATAAAAGGGAGCGGTTGGGGCTTGGGGGAAGTTAGCTGACAGTATGATAGTTGATTAGAGATGGGGGTAGTGGTGATAGGTCAGAGGAGATGGTGGAGAGGATTGGAGAAAAGGAAGATGAACAGGTAGACAGGTCGTGAGGGTGGTGCTGAGTTGGAAAGCTGAATCTGAGATAAGGTGTGTCCGGGGAAATGATAAAAATAGTGAAATTCGCATTGATTCCGTGGAGTTTGAGTATCCCGAGGCGGACGATGAGGCGTTCTTCCTCCAGAAATGGGGTGGTTAGGGAGTGACGACGGAGGAGTCCCAGGAACTGCTCATTCTGGGAGGATTAGAAAGGGTAGTTGAACTGTTCAAATACGTGCATGTGGAGTTGGTTGTTGTGGGTGCTGTAGAGATGCTCTCTGAAGGCTTTGCGAGTAGACATCCTCTCTCGCCAATGTAGAGGAGATCGCATCTGGAGCAATAGATACTGTAACTGACTGGTGTCGACGTGCAGGTGAAACTTTGATGGATGTCAAAGACTCATTTGGAACATGGGCGGAGGTGAGGGGAGAGGTTTTGTGCTTAGGTTTTGCAAAAACTGCGGTAGTAGGAAAAGGTGCTAGGAGGGGAGTGTGGGTTGGGGTGTGAATTGAGGACGGAATCACGGATACAGCAGTCTTTAGGGAGAGCAGCTAAGGGTCGGGAGGGAAAATATTTTTGGTTGTGGGATCCGTTTGTAGGTATCCGAAATTATGGAGGATGGTGCGATGGACACAAAGGTTGGTGGGGTGGAAGGAGATGACGAGGGTGTTGTTTCCTTGTTGCGTTTGGATGGTTGGAGTTTGAGAGCGGAGCTGGAGGAAGTTGATGAGATGTGCTGGAGGGTATAATCAAACACATCGGAGGAGAAACCGCGGTCTTTAAAGAAGGAGTGATGCAGCTGGTCAAACCACACATTTTTAAACAAAACACTACTATATGAAGCACGAAAGTAAAAATAACGGAATATAGACTATTTTAACCTATCTGAAAACACAACCGAATCTATCGCAGCTTCATGATCAAGTTCCAAACCTCACAACATCCCGTAACATGCTCCAGTCGGAAAAAGCAAAATTCAAACACAAGTCCTTACTAGAGAGCTGTCAGAGAGAGAATCAGCATTGAAATTCTTTTCACTGCAGCTTTTCTTTGGATTGCCAACTAAAACCAAAAGCAAAGGAGAAGCAGACATGAACTTGAAGAACTGACCACTCCCCTTTCATTGGACATGTTTTTGAAAAACAGCTAAAAACGATTTCCCTGAGGGTTGCTTCGGGCAGTAACTGATAGCTATTAGGAAAGACCCTTAAACAGACAAAGTGGAATCTCTGCCTTATAAAACCCACTTGAAAAATAAAAAAAAAGATAAATATAACCCTGCGCAAGGAGCAGCATCAGCAGATACTCGACAGGCACAGCAAACTCATTGGTGGATCTTAAGTGCGGCTGGATTAAAAAAAGAAACACTTGGAAATTTCAACACCATAATTGCTGACTTGCATAAGACTTGCCTTTAAGTATTATTGAACAAAGATTGCTTGTCAGGATTGAACAAATATTTAACCTCCATTTACCGGAATGTCATTCCAGGTTATGGGGGCGTTGCATGTTCTCCACTTCTTCATCCCTGAAAGTCCCTGTTGATAAAGAGATATACTCAGGTCCAATAAAGTTTGGAGCGCTCATTCCTCCTCCAGCAGTAACCAGTTAAATCGACAACAGGGGTCAAAGGAGAAAAAACAGGGCTTTTTAAATCTCTTTTGAGCTCTTCGGTACCACTTGTGTTCACTGGAAGGCAGAAGCTCTTTATATTTTGACATTCATAATCTTTCTATTCCTAACACGCACATACACACGCAAACACACGCGTGCTCATGCACAAACACACAAACAGTCAAACACGCACATATACGCAGAGGGCTTGCTCCAACTCTATTTTTTTAAAGTAACAGTTTAGCCACTGAGATTTGCAAACAGTTAACTCAAAGGAAACGTGGATCTTCCTCAGTTGAGGGGGCGAGTTTAACGGTATTCTGCGGGACGTTTGCTCTGAAACGGAACATCCCTCGGGTATGGTAACGGATGAGGTCAATGAATTGGGTGCAAAATATGGTTCCGCTACGGCCATTATTAGAGGGACTACATTTCAAAGGGGCCTTCAGAATCTCTGTTCTGCCCCTCTTCTGTTCACACAGAAAGACGTCGTTACGATTCAGAATGTAAAGTGAAACAAGATGCACTATTTGATGCACTAAGCATTATTCAACATTTCCTGAAGTCAATGGGGCAAGGCGCTATGGTTCTGCCTGATCGCTAAGTGTCTGAATGAGAGGCATCACTATCACCATAACGCAAAGGATTAGAGGGACGATGCTGGGTAGGGATGGGGTGGGATGTTTGGCACGTTCTGTGTTGCGCCGTTCATTACTTGGTGCAGCAACGGTCACGATCCGAACATACAAATTATTGGGTTTCTCAACTGCCGTTTGATGTGACGATACATCCTCCAAACGGATACGAATGTTCAATGGATGTTGGGAGGTGAGGAGTACAGAGTGCTCCCATTGTTTTCTGCCAATGTAGATTTGGGTCTCTGGTCTTGTAGTGCTTCCGGTCTGGTCTGCAAAATGTATTGGCAACGAAAGGGTGTAGAGTGTTCTCAGTGAGTTCTGTCGAATGTAACTTGGGTACCGAGAAGTTCACAGTGCTCCCGGTGTGGTCTTCATAATGTCGATTGGGATCTGAGGATTACACACACAGTGTGTTTTGCTCAATATAGATTGGTGCATGAAGATTTCACGGTGTGCTCAATGTGGACTGCTCAATGTAGAGTGAGAACTCAGGAATACATAGTGCTCCACTGTGCTTTGTCAAATGTAGATTGGGACCTGAGGAGTGCACACTGCTCCCAGTGCTGTCTCCCCAAAGTAGAGCACAGAAGTGCACAGTGCTGTTCTTGGGACTATTAAAGATAGAGAAAACGCAGAAGGGTTTACATTTTTTCAGTGTCCTCGACTCAAGTCACATGAGTGGATAAAAAGGGATTAACACAAATCGAACAGTTGTTGAATAAATTATAATGTCTCAAATAATTTGTTGTGTGAAAGTATCTCTCAAAGATGATTTTCACACTGAATCATTGGAATAGCGATTAGGAGCAACAGACCGAATGCTCTCCTGAAGTAGCACGAATCAGGGGCAGGTTTCAAAGAGGAGAGGGCGATGAATAGGGCAACGGCAGATTAGTTACAGATTACATCTCTGGATGCTGAAGGCATGCCTCAAATTGTGAATTGAGACAAATCTGGGATTGGGCAGGATTCGAAGTTTTTGAAGCTCGGGATATCAGGGAGAATGTTGGAGCTGAAGGAAACGGAGATAAGGAGAAACGTCTTCAGCCAGAGAGTACTGACCCAATGGAATTCATTGCCACAGAAGGCTGTGGATGCCATGCCACTGAGTATTGATATGAAGTGGAAGATAGCTGCTGTCCCTTTTAAGAGTGATTTTCGTTTTGTACTTAGAGCTTACAAGCACATGTCTTATGATAAACTAACAGCTCCAGTGGCAAGTTGGAAATATGTAACATTTTGTTGTGAAATAAACACCTGAGTTGATTGCTGTTTTAACAATAATACGAATTTAACCAATCAGATTAAATTTTGCAGCCGAATACTAAAATTCAATCGAGATTGCATTTATTGTTTTGTCAGCATTGAAGTAATGAGACGATGCCGTTTTGTGGAATAAAAAAATGCAAGCAGTTTGAAAGTCAGGCAGAGCATCTATCATTTGAAATACTACTTCTGAAAGGTACCTTTCCATGTGAAACATATTCACAGTTTTGACAGATAACGACTCAGGGAGAACGTCTTGCCAAAGGAAGAAAGACAGCAAAGACGACAGCCTCTGTATGGTTTTGTAATTAAGTTGCTGTAATTTTAATCAGTGTTTCATTGGAACAGTATATTATGATAGAGTTGGACGCAGATAAAAGGCACTTAAGGGTCGGAGGTGCGATAAGAGTTGTGCATAGTTGTTGTTTTCCTGGTCACTTCTAAAGTTAAGAATTACATTCATATAACTTTCTGAAAATGGTTGAATTTCGGAGTTTTGTGGCACTCATTTTTTAACAGATTACGAGGGGAGGTGGGCATTTCTGGGCGTTTGGTTTAATTAACAGAAGGGTTCACCGCCATGCCATAACAGTTTGTGGGTTTGCGTCCGTGGCTTAGACAGGTATTGACATATCTAGTCTGAGATTTGGACAGCTTTGAACATATTTGGGAAACTAAAAATCCCAGCAGATTTAAACGATTGTTGATGAGGTTCCTCGGTGTCTAAATAAAACGTAGGTGAATTGTTTTACTTGTGGTTAGTTAAATTAAAGGTGGCGAAATGCATCCTAAGATTACCAAAGGTGTTCTACGTGTTGGAGATGATTCCAAAATTTGCCAAGAAAGTTTAGAAAGACAGAAGAAAGCCATACTTTTATAATTAGGCAATAGGTTAGAATTGAGGCGAACCAGGGACAAAAAGAAAGGTGAATGTGCAATGGAGTTAATCAGACACTTACTTGTATTAGGGAAACAGGCAAGTGCAGTCGCGTTTGAAAAGTTTAAGTTACAATTGAGGCGAATGGCCTTACAAGATAAAGAAACAGAGAAAGACAGAAAAAAAGAGAAAGAGAAAGAAGAGCAAAAGAGAATAGAGAGAGCGGAGAGAGAAAGACATAGAAGGTTATTAGCTGATCAAAGAGAAAGATAGAAGGAAGAGAGAGAGTGGGAAAGAGAATTTGGACTTCAGAAGTTGAGAATTAGTCAGGAAAGACATGTGAACAGGATGGAGATGATCAGAAGTCGTACTGTATGCAAATATGTTAAAGCATTGTCACATGTTGATGAGAAAGATGTCAAACCCTTCGTTATTTCGTTTGACACAGTGATGAGGCAGATGAAGTAGTCAGAATACATGTGGTTAATTTTGGTTTAAACTATGCTGAGTGGCGGAGTTAATGAGGTATTTGCAGCGTTGTGAGATGACGGGTCAAGTGATTATGCAGATGTCAAACTGTCTACTTTGAGTGATTATGCATTGGTACCAGAAGCCAATAGACAGGAGTGTAGAAACATAAAGAAGCAACCAGGTCAGAGTTACTTGAGTCCAAAAGATTTAAACATAGTAATTTTCATAAAAGGGTGCAGATCTGAAAAATAGGTCGGACCCATGAGGATCGAAGAGAAATTAATCTGCTGGAAACATTTAAAATCTCACTTCCAGAGGTGAAAAGAATAAAGCGAAGTACAAAACATGAGATGACAGACGAATACGCATTGGTGAATGGCGCAAAAGTTAGATTCTGGAAAGAATTTCATCCTGTGACGGATAGAAATTGAGAGAAGTGGAGATCCTCCACTACAAAACAAAGATGAGAGCAGACTGGTAATAGTTTACCACAGTGGAAGAAAAGAAGCCCAAGAGGGTGAAGAGGAGTTGCAAGACCTCTGGTGTTTCCATTGTAATAAAATGGGTCACGTAAAGTCACAGTGCTACTCATGAAAGACAGTCAAGGTGGGAAAACATGTGGCAAAGATGCTACACCAGTGGCATTAGAGAAAGTCGTAAAAGAAACCCAACACACGCCAAGGAGCGGCAGGAGAGTGTGCGGCATAGGCAGGGAGACTATTTGAGTAAATGTCTAATCACTATAAAGACTTCGCCATCAGGAGAGTGTTTACTCAGAAAGAACAGCGATGAAGACAAATAAGTTATAATTTTGAGATATACGAGGTCCAATCAGACTCCAATAATAAGATATAAACGGATGTGCAATCTTTTTGACCTGTCATCTAAGAGAGTGGCATTTTGTGGGAAAGTTGTACAGTAACATAGCGTTTCCCAAGTAAGATCACCTTGGAGTGCCAACTCAGGACTGGCGAATTAACAGTGGGAATGATTGGCAGAGTGTCAGTTCCAGGAATGTTATTTGTTCTTGTGAACGAGGTAGTAGGGTCCAAGGTGGGTGTGGCAGCTTTTGTTGTGGAGAAATTAAAGGAAGACCAGAGATCTGAGGAGTTAAAACAAAATGTCCTGCAATTCTTCCAGCCTGTGAACTAACAAGATCCAACAATCATAAGTCACAGCACGAAGCAAAAACTGAAGAGAAAGAAGAAGGATTTGAGTGTTAGCGGACACACTGCTGAATGTAACGTTGCAGGAAAAATCTGAACAGGCAGAGAGTGAGGCAGAAGTGTTTAAACTTTAAAGGCTATTGGACTTCCATCAGAAAGACGAGACAATGAAAGGTGTGTGTGTGTGTGTGTGTGTGTGTGTGTGTGTGTGTGTGTGTGTGTGTGTGTGTGTGTGTGTGTGTGTGTGTGTGTGTGTGTGTGTGTGTGTGTGTGTGTGTGTGACAGAAAATGAGTCGGAATATATTTCTGAGGGATTTCATCTTAAGTATAGATTATTAAGATGCAAATAGAACGGCATATTAGTGCATAGGGGAAAAGAGTGGAAGTGCACCAGACTGGATAAAAGCAAATTAAAGCGGATGCTGGAATCTGAAACCAAAAGAGAAAATGCTGGAAAATCTCAGCAGGTCTGGCAGCATCTGTAATGAGAGAAAAGAGCTGAGTCTACCTGACCCTTTGTCAAAGCTCAAGGCTTGGGCTGTTTTCCCTGGAGGGTCAGAGGCTGAGAGAGTGACCTGATAGAGGTTTACAAAATCATGAGGGGCATGGATAGGGTAAATAGACAAAGTCTTTTCCCTTTTGTCTTGGAGTCCAGAACTAGAGGGCAGAGGTTAAGGGTGAGAGGGAAAACACATTAAAGAGATCTGGGGGCACCATTTTCACCAAGAGCGTGGTACGTGTATGGAATGAGCTGCCAGAGGAATTGGTGGAGCCGAATAGAATTACAACGTTCAAAAAGTGTCTGGATGGGGATATGAATAGAAAAGGTTTGGAGGGATAGGGGCTGTTTGGCAACAAGGACTTGCCTGGGTTGGGATATCGAATCGACACGGACAAGTTGGACCGAAGAATCTGCTTCCGTGCTGTACATCTCTCTGAATCTGTGACTCAATTTGAGCATCTAAAACATTTGGATGCACCAGGGAAACAGAGAGAGAGACTTGGTGTGACAGCATGAGGGAATAATGGGAAAGCAGAGAGAGAATCAACTCATGAAACTTCAGGAAAGAGAGACGCTGATATAATAATATAATAATAAAAACAAGATAGGCAAAGAATGTGGAAGGGGAGGAAAGAGAGAGGTAGAGTCATTCTGAGAGAAGTCTGTTAACAGAAGTCGAGATAGGTAAGGAGGGCGATAGGGATAATTAGGGAGAGAAAGAGAGATGCAAACATCTGGCGAAGGAGTGAACAGGGAGATCAGGAGAAGTGAGAAAACAGAGAAAAGGGGATTGAAGGGTGTGGTTTTCTTACTGTGACTTGAGAGAGCAATAAATTGCAAGTGAGACGTGAGACTGCAGAGGTGGTGCTAGAACTGAATACACAGCTAGATCAGACAATCAACATCCGGTCATGATGGCATAACCTGTCCCACTGAAGCTATTCTATGGTTAAATATTAAATGTCGGCTGAAAACAACACGGAAATTCAGCACAGGAGCAGGATGTACTCTAGGTGATGAAGCTTGGACATGCATAGTGAAGGCTGCCTCGTTTGGTTGGCTCTGAGAAACTTTGTTGAGTTCAGAAAGCCAGACTCTATCAATGGCAACTATTGGAGCAAACATTTCCCGTAATTCCTTGCTCCATCCTACAGCCCAAACCAAAGTGATGGTTTAAGGCACATTTTGAAATGTATAAATTCAGCGATGACTGCCTAAACACACAAAGGTTGAGTTCTGTCAAATTGAACCGATGGACGTGGAAGGGAATTGTCTATCTGTTCTGGATGGGCAACACACTGGGATCCTTGGCCTCAGAGTCTAGGCATTGGTCAATGTTCTTAATATGGTGTTGTTGATAAAATCCTCCCAATGGGCTCGGTGGGTTACTCTTCAGAGGGCCTGTGTGGACATGTTGGGCCGAATGGCCTGTTTCCACACTGTCGGGGGTTTATGACGATGGGTCTTGTCGCAGTCCCAATGACTGAACATTGTAAATGGGGAGAGAAAATCACAGTGATACACTCATAGTTGAGTGCATCTTTGTGGTCATAGCTTCAGAATTGAGAGTAAACAACATTTGCCTTCCTCTCCTGCGACCTCAAAGAACCTGCTCCCTTCTGGCTGGGAGGGAAGGTGAAAGAGGAATACAGAGTCTTATTCTCATTAGCTTGGTCTTTGGACTGGAGACCTACTTCCCCTCCTGCCGCTGGGGGGCGGTCACACTTCCCTGTGTCCCACCACACAAGCTCAGAGATAGATATCTTTCTCAGTCGGGTGGGATTATGGGAGGAGAGACTGCCATTGATCTATCCATTGCTCAGAGCTCCTCCATCAGCTGGATATGTTTGGACACCCCTCTCAAAACAGTGGAATTTGAAACAAGGCCTCCTGAATGAGAGATTAACAAAATAGGAAATTGCCAGTGAAAGCCAGCAAGTCTTGAAGCACCTGCGTATATAACCCCCCTCCCTACCGCCCCAACCCCAAATACGTGGGTTTCCTTCGGTAGCTCTGATTTCTTCCCACAGTCAAAGCTGTGTATGTTAGGTGAATTGGCCATGCTAAATTGGTCATAGATTGTAGGGTCATGTAGGTTAAGTGCATTAGTCAAGAGACATATACTTTTTATAGTAGTGGATTGTGTTGGGATGGGAGAATCATCAGAGAGTCAGCGTGGGATCCTTGCATCTAATTGCTTGTTTGCACATTGTATGGTTTCTATAAAACACAGTTAATGCTCCGGAGCCACATTCAATAACAAATCTCCTTGGAGATATCTTCACAAGGGCACGGTGAGATGGACAGCCAGTGGACTGTCAGAGGATGACCAGAGAGGATTATGCATGAGCAATATGCTACGTAGTGTTTCAAGAGATTGTGATTTAATTGAACTCCACTGGCCCCACATTGCTGCCCTGATTGGAGATTCCAGATCTGCCCAGAATCTCCTCCATTTGGCATACTGACTGTACCCAACAGCAGAACCTTATCCTCAGTATGGCGGGAGTATTTCACCTTCACCAGGACTGTATGGTCTTCATTTGCACCATTGGTAATGTGGACAGATGTGTGTGAGGTAGGACGATTTGTATGAAGGAAGGCAAGGAGATTATATCCATTTGGGCTGGATAGTTCGCCATGAACTGCAGGAAGACTCCAGCTTGCAAAACTGGGTCAATTTGTCTCATCATTGGAGAACCCAAAACTTTCAGCGTGAAGGCGGTTCAAGTCGGAAAACCAGAATGGAACAGGAGAGCTCAATCCTCTCTAATGGTTTGTCACTGATATTTAACTTTGTACAGGACAAGAGCATCAGCTGAAGGAGGGAGGTTGGCAGAGATCAACAGGAGGATTCCCTGACCTTGCCTTCCATTATGACAGTGTGTCTTCAGGGTGTGTAGACAAATGAATGTGGCTGGAAGATATGAAACTGTGAGGATGGCGCTGTTATAAATACAAAATAGGAATGATTCATTCTGTGTTTTCGTGAGCTGCCCTCCCACCGATCAAATGGACGAAAAATTCGGGCATGTACAACAGGCAGTGAAACAAATTTTATTGTTACGATTCAGAAAGCAGTAAGTCATTGGATCCACACAGTGGAACACAGTTGATGGACAGAAATGACAGTTTGCCATCAGGTGGATCTCACTTCGGATGTTCTTTCTGATTACTCATTTTCTCTTGCAGCAGTACAGCCCGCCTTTACAAATCCCACTGTAAGCAACTTCATGCGGAAGGCAAGAGGAGCGCCTGCAAATTCCTCTCTGGAGTGCACAAGATTTGAAAAATTCAGTAAAGCAGGAAGGAATAGTTCAGTGATGTCTCCAGCCAGTACAATGTAACCTCCATGTGACACCAAACCAAGAAACATGGCGACCAGAACTGCATCCAGTGTTGCCAGTCTGGTCCTATCAGGGAGATGGACGCCAGAACTGGGCACAATACTCGCAATGTGGACTTACCAAGGATGCAATGATGAGAAAACATACCCAGTGCTCTCAGTGGTGTCTTAGCAAGGGAGGTCGAGACTAGAACTGTTTGCACTTTCCCAATGGGTCTTCGTGGGTTATACTTCAGAGTTTCGGCGTGGACTTGTTAGGCCGAAGGGCCTGTTACCACACTGTAGTCGTTCTCTTGAAAGAATGGTTTGGAGATGCTGGTGTTGGACTGGGGTGTACAAAGTTAAAAATCACGCAACACCAGGTTATAGTCCAACAGGTTTAATTGGAAGCACCAGCGTTTGGAGCGCCGCTCCTTCATCAGATGATAGTGGAGGACACAATTATAAGGCACAGAATTTACAGCAAATGTTTACAGTGTGGCGTAACTGAAATTATACATTGAAAAAATATCTTGATTGTCTGTTGAGTCTTTTATCTGTTCGTATACCATGATAGTTTCACTTCTTTCATGTGTAAATCACACCTTCAACATATTGACTAGCTAACACCAATTGTTACAGCAAACCTGAAAATGCAATTTTAGAAAAACGGTGTTGTGAATTACATATGAAAGAAGTGAAACTATCATGGTATTCGAACAGAAGAAAGACTCAACAGACAATCAAGATATTCTTCAACGTATAATTTCAGTTACATCACACTGTAAGCCTTTACTATAAAGTCTGTGCCTTAAACTTGTGCCCTCTATTATCACCTGATGAAGGAGCGGCGCTCCGAAGTCGAGTGTTTCTGATTAAACCTGTGAGACTATAACCTGGTGTTGTGTGATTTGTAACTATTAAAAGAATGTTGTCACTGAGACATATTGAGACACGGACTGTCCACTGTGCTCCCACTGTCGTCGAACTGAGGGATGTGGAGTCCAGAACTATGTACAGTGTGGTCTTAAAAACGGAGATTTTGACTATATCTGTGTTCAGTGGACAAGCTATAATCTAAACAAGGGATATGGGGACAAGAACCGTGCCCAGCACTTCCAGTCTGGACCAAGTAATGGCGAAAGAGACCAAGCATCTGCAGTTTGCTCCTGCTGTGACTGAACCAAGGGCCATCCAGTCCCTCTCTGTGCACTCTCACTGCAGTGGAACACAGGGATAACGAAATAGAACGATTCTCAGTGTTATCAAGCTGTCTTACCAAGGGAGATCACATTAATGCCTGCACACGGTGTACAAAGTCGTGTCACACTGAAGGATTTAGGGATCAGAATTGTGCACCGTGATCTGAATTTAGGGATCAGAATTGTGCACTTTACCAATGGATATGTAGATCAGTTCTGTGCACAGTCATTTCTTTCCTAAGGAAAGAAAACAAAACAGGAGCTGTCCGGATATTTTACCATAAATGTTGTAAGGTGTTTCATTTTAAGGAATGGTTTAGATAATTGTTTGCATTTGAATGAAGGAAATTCCACAGCTCTGGGATCAGGCGGCTGAATAAAATCCCCCCAAAAACGACGCACTGTCTTATCTCTTAGAATTCATCGGTATGGACATCGGGATGTGTCGTTGGGACTGGAGGATGTTGCAGAGATCGGGAGGAAAGGGTCAAAGAGAGTTTTAAAGGCATGCCCCTGTTCAAAGCGTAAATGAGGCAGCTAAGGACGGCTCCTCGGTGGACAGTTTCTGAGGGTAGATGATTAGTCAGTAAAATCGAACAGTTCTTCAAACATTATCTGAAATGCGATGCTAACTTTTCATTCAAAACAGGCAGGAATGGGAATATGGGCTGATTGAAAGTAGGCAAAAATACAGTCGAAGTTCAGTTGCAACACAACACACGCGTGAGGACCTGATGGTGTTACAGTTAGTTATTACAGAGATGTACTAACCGGGAAAGAAGATCCTTGGTGTGGATTCTCTATCTGCAGTGGTGGTCTCGAAAAGCACCAGGACGATTAACAGCACAACCAGTGATTTCATCTTTCTCTCTGGAGACTTTCCGAGTCACGGTGAGGTGTCTGGAACACGAGTGTCTTTATAGCAAATGAGAGACTATTCTGTAGTTAATGATCACAGATCAAGGTTGAGGATTGAATCCACATTGTGCTCATTATAAAGACATTTCACTAACTTAGACCAAATGTCGCTGGAATCAAACGTGAAGCGTTTCTGTCAATCAGTTATTTCTCAGTGAACAAAGAAACCTAACTGGTTGCTAAGTGATGTGGTGAAGGTTCACTGCAAACTTTCACACTAGATGTGTAGGTATTGTTTTATTAGTTAAGGGAAATATTTGGCCGGTTATTCCTATGCTGGCTTTTTCAGTGTTCCTACAAAGAACTAACAGTGACATTTTGTGCTGAATTGCTAAACTCCTTCTGTATTTATATGCATTAATCGCTTCATATCTTTGAACATTATCACTAAATCCAAACTAGCGCACTCGCACTGATGCATTAGTGAAAGATGTATGTTATATAGAACACAAACAAAATGAAATGGATCAAGCCACATTTCTGTCTGAGATCTGACTCCTCCCTGTCCAAACATTAGCTACGACCATGATATTATTAAAGAACAGAGTGGGAATTCACATTTAGTCCCTACTCCCAGTTTCTGCTGCTTTTGGTTAGTGAACTGCACCTTTAATGTTCCAAGGTAGGACCAAACTAAACGAGCCTGGGGTCAGTACAAACCACGGTGTGTTTTTCTCGCTAATAGTGAATTTCTGTTCTTCAGGAAGTCACTGTGTTTGTAAGGGGAAGAGGAAAAAATGAGGAAGGTGCTGCCTTTTCTCTTTGGGTGCCTGGCCCTGGTGTTGGTACAGTCTTTCATTGCTGCTGGAGTTGTGCCATTTCTTGATCTTGCGGGACATGAGTGTATCTCACCGTGCACTACTGGGAGGAACTTCCTGGGAAAAAGAAGACGCCATTCAGGTCCTCACACCTGTGCAAATGCATCATCATCGTGGTTGATATTCTTTCTTTGTGTTCTCTCTCCCATCCAGTCCATAAGATCAGAAGAAGTAACAGCAGAATTTAGGCCATTCAGCTCATCGACTCTGCTCTCCATTCAATCATGGCTGATATGTTTACACATCCATGTGCCCTGTCTCTTTGATCCCCTTAATACTCACGTAACTATGTATCTTAGTGTTAAATACTGTATTGCAACATCGTTTTTAAGCCTTGTGTTATTTAAACCAAACACCCAGAAATATTGACGTCGGCTGATAATCTTTTAAAATATGAATGACAGGGACTTTCCAAATTCCACTATTTAAAGCAAATAACATCAATTTATATTTAACTCTGAAATTGAGTACTACACAACATCTATTCACAACTCTAACCACTCCACCCATCCCTTAACTGCTTATTATCGGCCACTAAATCTGTAACAATATACTGTTCCAATAAAACACTGATTAAAATTACACCAAATTAATTGGAAAACAATGCAGCTGCTGCAATCCTTGATGTCGTCCTGCTTTCGGCTGACATCTCCCTTGTTCGTATTATTCCTTTTACTGTGAATATGCTTCACACGAAAAGCTAACTTTGATAGTTTCAAAAGGCAGTTGCTTTGTCTGACTTTCAAACTACATGCTTTTTAATATTCGCAACATCACATTGGCTCGATGTGGCAAACAATTAATTCAATCTTGATTGGATTATAGTATCCTGGGGCATAACGTAAACTTGTTGGTTAATTTCGAATTGTTGTCAAAACACCCTTTGGCACGTATGACATGCATTGCAACGTTTCACCACATCCCTGTGCATTCCATGACAATAAAAATGCTTTTGTGCCTTAACCTTAGTCTTCCTCACACCTTGACTACTTGCTTCTCAGACTTCAAGTGCTCCAATAGCACCTCCTGTCTGTATGCATCCGGCAACACAATCTGGTGCGTCTCCACATCCACATATGATTCTATCTTTTCGATTATAACCCTAAGGAATGCATTTTGATTCCTTTTCTGTGTATGCATCAGTCTATATGTCTGTCTGTCTCTCTGTCTGTCTGTCTATCTATCTGTCTATCTATCTATCTATCTATCTATCTATCTATCTATCTATCTATCTATCTATCTATCTATCTATCTATCTATCTATCTATCTATCTATCTATCTATCTATCTATCTATCTATCTATCTATCTATCTATCTATCTATCTATCTATCTATCTATCTATCTATCTATCTATCTATCTATCTATCTATCTATCTGTCTATCTATCTGTCTGTCTGTCTGTCTATCTATCTATCTATCTATCTATCTATCTATCTATCTATCTATCTATCTATCTATCTATCTATCTATCTATCTATCTATCTATCTATCTATCTATCTATCTATCTATCTATCTATCTATCTATCTATCTATCTATCTATCTATCTATCTACCTATCTACCGATCGATCTATTTATCTACCTTTCTGTCCATGTATGTATGAATGCGTGCATGTATCGATCTATCTATCTATACATCACACACACACTCACACACTCAAACACTCACACGCACAGACACACACTCAAACATACACAGGCACACATTTACACGCTCCATTAACCTGTCAGGCTTAACCACCACTGCCTGTTCAGCTTTACCTACACCATTACATCAAACAGTGTGTTCACTGACTGAATCTCAACTCCTTCTTCTTTCTCTTTCGATTTTGCTTTTTGCTGTGATGAAAGATAGTGAGATCTTGTTACCACACTGTCTGGAAAATTTCCAGGGCATTTCTCTTTTAACTCCTCAGTTCTCTGGTTCTCGTTTAGGTTCTTCGCAACAAGGGCTGCCACCCCCACCATTTTTCTCAGTAAATCAGTCACAAGAACAGATTGTATTCCTGGAACTGACACTCTGTCACTTATTCCCACTGTTAATTCGCCAGTCTTCAGTTGGCACTCCAACCTGATGTTACATAGGGGAACGGTGCATTACTGTCCATCTATCCCACAAACTACCATTCCCTCAGGTAACAGATCAGAAAGTGTGCAAATGCGCTCGTCTCTTACTATTAGGGACTGATTAGATCCCGTAACTCTCAAAATCATAATTTATTTCCTTCCTCCCGTCTGCTCTTTCTGAGTGAACATTATCCATATGGTCATGTATTTATAGAGATCAGACACTAACTGCCCCTGCCTTTGCTGTGCACTGTCCTGCAGCTCCTCGACTTTTCTTGGTATTTCCTTTGCTCGTTCCACGACTGCCACTGGCGAAGCCCGTTTCACCACATCTTTGCTTACAGTGCATTTCTTTCACGACCAGCACTGTGACTTTACGTGTCCCATTTTATTAAAGTTGAAACACCTGAGGACTTCCACCTCCTTTTCACTCTCTTGGGCATCTTTTTTCCCCGTGGTAAACTCTTACCAGTATGTTCTAATTTTCGTTCTGTCGTGGAGGAGCTCCAGTTCTCCCAATTTCTGATCTCGCAGGATGTGATTCACGTTGGAATCTCAATTTTGCCTCACGCAAAAATTCATATTCAAATGTCATTTCTACTGCGCTGCTCACTTCTTCAACTTTCTGTCCTTCCACGTGAATTCTTATCACCTCTCGAAGTGAGCTTTTAAACATTTCCCGTAGAATAATCTCTCTTAGATCCTCATCGGGCCGATGTATTTTTAAGGTCTGCACCCATCTATGAAAATGACGAAGTTTAGTTCTTCCGAATTCAATGCAAGTCTGACCTGGTTCCATCTTAATGTTTCTGAACCACTGTATATTCGCTCCTGGAACCAATTCACAATCACTTAAAAGAGCCTATTTGACGTCTGTGCAATCTCTTGACCACTCATCTGACAGCGCAGCAAATAACTCACAAGCTCTGCCACCCAGCATAATCTGAACCAGCGTTATCCACAAGTCCTCTTGAAGATCTATGTCCCCTAAAGTGGCGCCTCTGGGTTCGAAATCAGTCAAAAGAATCAACGAATACGGTCTGTTCCAAAAGAAAGTCATTACTTTATTAAATACAGGTACCTTGACGGAATTCTATCCAGCAGCATAACGAGGTTAAAGCTTCTGTGTTTCGTGGTGAAATTGTGCAATTACATTTGAAAATTACACATGATTTATATGTTCTTTTTTAAAGAGATAGTACAGCCTTAATTACAAGAAAGACCAATCACATATAATAAGATGGCATGATTTACAGCAGGTTAATCCAATGATATTTCCTGGGAAAGGGTTCTTAATTCCAAGAAATGTCCAATCAACTATAATATGGTGGCATGATTGACAACAGGCGAATCCAATGGCATTCCTTGGAAAATAATTTTTATTAACTTAAAATGTCATGCCATGTATCAGTTGAAGGTTAGTTCGAATAGCCAATTAAGGTGTTTGTCTTCATTTTATGAAAACTTTATCGTCCTCTAATCTTTGAATTTCAGCTTATTTCCGCAAATCAGCAGTACAGGTTTCCAGGAATCAATCACTATTCTCAGCCATTTTATAGTATTCTTTTAAACTGAAAAAACAGTTTGTGGTTAGTAAACAACTACATATACCTTTTGCTTCAAATAATAATCGAAATTCAAATTTTAGGTCCTCACTCTGACAACTTCATTTGCCTAGTCACATTGTCAATTGACATAAAGAAGGCTTTGACATATTTCTCATCAAACTGTGACACTATTTTTGATATTCGTATTCATCCCTCCATTCTCTGATCATCTCTCTCCCTTTAAGTTGTCTTTCCTGACTAATTCACAACTTCTGAAGTTCTAATTCTCTCTCCTATTTTTTATCTCTCATTCTTCTCTCTCTCTTTGCTCAGCTGGGAACCTTCTATCTCTCTCTCTATCTTTCTCTTATCTCTTTCTTGTCTCTCTTCCTTTATCTTTGAAATCCATTTGACTCAGTTGCAACTTGAACTTTTCTCATGCTAATGCATTTGCCTGTTTCTCTGATTCATCTGTGTGCTTGACTAACTTCATTGCGTATTCTAGTTTCCTTTTGTGCCTGGTTAGCCTCAATTCTAACCTGTTTTCTAATTCTTAAAGTATGGCCTTCATTGTTCTTTCTAAAAGTTGTTATCAAATTTAAGAACCGTCTTCAAACCTCAGAATCCCTTCAGCAATTTTAGGATACATTTCGCTAACTTTTAATTTAACCAAGCACAAGGATCCGAAATTAACCGAACATTTCATCTCCATTTTATTTAAATTTCTAGGACACTAATCGGCAGGTGTTTAAATCTTCTGAGATCTTTTCTTTCCCAAATCTATTCAAATCTCATGTTGGATTTGTTATCACCTTCCCTAGCCACGGACCCAAGCCCCCAAAGTGTTGCAATATGGTGATGAAAGATTCTGTTAATTAAACGAAACACCTCGCCTCGTAATCTGGTAATGTTTGAGTGACACAGAACTCCCAAATTCCGCCATTTAAAGAAAATGTTATCAATTTATTCTTTAACTCTAAAAGTGAACAGGAAAACAAGAACTACGCACAACTCTAATCATTCCCCCGAACTGCTTATTATTTGCTTCCATCTCTATAACAATATAGTGTTCCAATAAAACACTGATTAATATTACAGCAACTCAATGACAAAACCATGCAGAGACTGCGGTCTTCCCTGTGCTTCTCCCTTTGGCAAAAATGTCTCCCTCGGTCGTCTCCTATCTTTGGTTTGAATATGTTTCACATGGAAAGCTACCTTTGATAGTGAGTGTTTCAAATAGCAGTTTCTCTGTCTGACTTTCAAACTGCCTGCCTTTTTTATTCGCCCACACTGGATCGTCTCACTGTTTCGATGTTGGCAAAACAATAAATGCAACCTCAATTGGGTTTTAGTATCCTGGGGCATAATTTAATCTGATTGGTTAAATCCGTATTAATGTCAAAACAGCAACAAACTCAGGTGTTTATTTCACAGTCAAATGTTAAACATTTTCAATTTTTCGGTACACGCTAGAACTGCTAGTTAACCGTAAGACATGTGCTTGCAAGCTCTCAGTACAAAACGCCATTCACTCTCTTACAGGGACGGTCCAGCCTTCAACTTCATATCAATACTCAGTGACATGACCTCCACAGCCTGCTGTGGCAAGGAATTCCATTGAATCAGTACTGTCTGGCTGAAGAAGTTTCTCCTTATCTCCGTTTCCTTCAGCTCAAACGTCCTCCCTGATAGCCCATGCTTCAACAATTTTGACTCCTGCCCATTCCCAGATTTGAACCAGTTCACCATTTGTGGCATGCATTCAGCATCCAGGGACGTCATCTGTAAATATCCCACCATCACACTATCCACCGCCCTATCCTCTTTGAAATCTGCCCGACTCGTGCCACTTCAGGAGAGCATTTGATCTCTGCTTCTAATATCTATTCCAATGCTTCACTATAATGACATACTTTCAAACATTCCCACCAGAAATTTTTAACACATTATAATTTAATCAACAATTATTCGATTTTTGTTTATCCTTTTAATACACATGTCTCATGTGACTTGGGTGAAGCACACTGGAAGCAATGTCCGCCCTTCTGCGCTTTCGCTACCTTTGATCGGCCCAATGAGGAGCACTGTGCAGTTCTGTAGTCCCATTCTACCTTGCGCAGACCACACTGGGAGCAGTGTGCACTCCACAGGTCCCAATTTAAAAGTGGACAGACCACACTGGGAGCACTGGGTAATCCACAGATCCCAATCTACATTGGACAGATCGTACTGGGAGCACTGGGTAATCGACAGGTCCTCATCAACTTTGGACAGACCACATTGGGAGCACTGGATAATCCACAGATCGCAACCTACAGTGGACAGACCATACTGGGAGCACGGGTGTAATCCACAGGTCCCAATCTACCTTGGACAGACCACACTGGGACCAGTGTGCACTTCTCATGTCCCAGTCTACTTTGGGCAGACTATACTGGGAGCAGTGTGCACTCGTGAGATCCCAGTCTACCTTGGGCAGACTACACTGGGAGCAGTGTGCACTCTACAGTTCCCAGTCTACCTTGGGCAGACTACACTGGGAGCAGTGTGCACTCTGCACGTCCCAGTCTACATTGGACAGACTACACTGGGAGCAGTGTGCACTCCTCAGCTCCCAATCTATCTTAGACTGACCACACTGGGACAACTGTGTAATTCTGAAGTCCCAATGTGCACTGAGCAAACCACTGGGAGCACTGTGCAATCCTCACATGCCAATCTATATTGAGCAGACTACACTGGGTGAATTGTGTTATCCTTAGGTCCCAATATACATTGGACCGACTACAATGGGAGCACTGGGTAATCCTCAGGTACAAATCCCCATTAGACCGACTACACTGGGAGCACTGGGTAATCAATAGGTACAAACCTATATTGAGAAAACCACATTGGGAGCATTGTGTAATTCTGAGGTCCCAACATACATTGAGCAGGTCACACTGGGAGCAGTTTGTAATCCTGAAGTGGTGCTCTACCTTGGAACGGTCACATCGGGAGCACTGGCGAGACCTCAGGCCATAATCAACATCGGGCAGACCAAACTGGGATGACTGTGCACTCCTCACCTCGCACAATCTATTGAGTGGTTGTAGCCCTCAGGAAGATGTTTTCCAACGTCGGATGTGAAACCAAATAATTTGCAATGTTGGTTTTATGACCATTGCTGCACCAAGTAAGGAGTGCCATAGCACAGGACGTGCCAAACATCACCCAACCCTCAAATGACGTGTACCCTCTAACCCTCTGAGTTACTCTGATTTTGATGTTTGTCACTCAGACACTTACAGACCGGATGGATCCGCAGCCCCTTGACCCATTGATTTCAGGATAAGGTGAATAAAGCTTACTGTGTTAAATAGTACCTATCGACAATCCCTACTTTCTGAATCAGATTGAGGTCTTTCTGCATGAATAGGAGAGGGGCAGCAGCAAAATTCTAAGGGCCCCTTTGAAATGCGGTAGCTCCAATAATCCTCAATGCACAATCATACTTTACACCCGATGCATTGGCCTCGTCCATCACCATCCCTGGGGATGTTCTGTTTTGGTGTTAACTTCCCACTGAATACCGTCTCTCTCACACCTTCAACTGAGGAAGATCCACGTTTCCTTTGAGTCTACTGATTGCAGGACTCAGTGACTGCACTGTCCCTTTACGAGGTCAGCGATGTCGCCAGCCCTCTGCGTGTGTGTCCTTTTGGCTGTGTGAACGTGCATGTGTCTGTGTGTCTCTGCGTGTGTGTATGTGCATGCACGTGCCTGTGTGCGCGCGCATGTGTCTGTGTGTCTGCGTGTGTGTATGTTTGTGTGTGTGCATGTGCTTGTGTTAAAGAGAGAAACATTATGAATGACAGAATATGAAAAGCTTCTTTCTACCAGTGTTTACAAGTCGGACCGAAGAGCTCAACAGAGAGTGAAAAAAGCACTGTTTTTACTCCTTTGAACCCTGTTGTCCATGCAACCCATTACTGCCGGTGGAGGAATGAGTGCAAGAAACGATACTGAATCTTAGCATATCTCTTTATCTACAGGGACTTACAGCGATGAAGGAATGGAGAACTTACAACACCCCCATATCCTGTGGTGACATTCAGGTAAATTGAGGTGAAATGTGTGTCTCATCGTGACAAATAATCTTTGCTCAGAAACACTTAAACGCAAGCCTCATGCATGTCACCAATTACTTTGTAAAAATTTACGAAGTGTTTGTTTAATCATCCAACCGCACTTCAGATCCACCCAGGAGTTTTCTGCGCCTGTCGACTATGTGCTGATACTGCTCTTTGAGCAATTTCACATTTTTCTTGCTTTTTTTTTCAAGAGGCTTGTAAAAGGAAGAGGGTCCAATTTGCCTGGTTGATGGTCTTTGCTAATGGCTCTGTTACTTACCGAAGCAACCGTCATGGAGGATGCTTTTAGGTGTTTTTAAACACTTGTCCAATGAAAGGTGAGTGGCAAGTTCTTCAAGTTCATGGCTGTTTCTGCTTTAACTTAGGTTTTAGCTGCAGTGAAAATAATTTCAATGCTGATTCTCTCTCCGACAGCTCTCCTTTAAGGACTTGTGTTTGAATTTAACTTCTTCCCATTTGGGTATGTTATGGAAATATTGCTGCAATTTGGAACTTTATCATTAACTGTGATAGATTAGGTTGTGATTTCCGATAGGTTAAAATTTCCTATATTCTGTTCTTTTCACTTTCGTGATTCATTCGGTATTTTGTCAGAAAAATCTGTTTTGTTTAAAAATGTGTGGTTTCACCAGCTGCATCACTCCCTCTTTAAAGACCGCAATTTCCCTCCGACGTGGTTGATGACACCCTCCAGCGCATCTCATCCACTTCCTGCAGCTCCGCCCTCAAACACCAACCATCCAATTGCACCAAGGAAACAACCCTCTGTCCTCCCCGTCCTACCCACTAACCTTTGTATCCATCGCATCATCGTCCACCATTTCTGCCACATACACACGGACCCCAACTCCAGAGATGCATTTCCGCCCCACTCCTAGCCACTATCCATAAAGTCTGTTCCCTGCGCGATTCCCTTGCCAGTTCTACGCGCCAACCCACCGATCCCTCCTGCCACCTTCCCCAGCTACCGGAGGAAATGCAAAACTTGCGCCCACACCTCCCCCTCACCTAGTCCAAGGGCCCAAAGAAGCCTTTGGCATCGATCAAAATTTCACCTGCACGTCAATTATGTATCCATTGCTCCCGATGCAGTCTCCTCTACATTGGGGAGACAGGGCGCCTACTCGCCGAATGTTTCAGAGAACATATCCAGGACACTCTCATCAACAAACCCCGATGCCCGATAAACGAAAGCAGCTAGATGCTGTTGTTTGAGTGGGTTGGACAAGGTCAGAAAAAGGTGTTAGTGCAACAGGTCTATTTGAAATCACAAGCATTCTGAGCGCTGCCCCTTCGTTAGGTGAAGCAACGTCAGCTCGTGAATACGTGAACTCATCGAGTGAAGTACAATTGGTGTTGTTCAAATAACAAAACAGCACACTCAACAAAGCGATGCTGCAGATTTGACTGCATAGCTGAGTGAAGGAATGAGAAAGGTTCAAGGCTGACATTTCAATGTTTTTGGTGCTTTTTTTCAAGTGGCAAAATGATCCAAGTTGCAGATATCACGGCCAGTACGTCATGTCGCTCCATTATACCGTGGCTGAAGATGTGAAAGCATGTCGTTGACGAATCATCCGCTCTACCCCCACAAGTAAAGACCTGATAGGCCTCAACATAGATCAACAGAGACAGATCTGCAAGAGTTGAGTTTATTCATTCACAGACGCGGCTGTCACGGGCTGGAACCAATATTCATTGCCTGTCTTTTCCTTTCCCTTCAGTAGGTCTGTGCTGACTTGCCTTCTTGAACAATTGAAGTCCGCATGGGGTCGGGACAGTGCCATTAGTGACGCAGTTCCAAGACACTTCCTCCTGGCAGTGAAGGATCACTGATAGATTTCCAAGTTGGAATTGTGAGTAACTTGGATGGGAACTTATAGGTAGAGACATTCACATGTATTCGCCATTGTTATCCTCTGAGATCGAAGTGGTCGTGTTTATCGAAGGTACTATGTGAGGATCATTGGTGAATTTCTTGCTGCGACTGAGCTTCGGTTGTATTGGGAATGGATGCTTGTGAATGCGTTTCCCAAACATTTGATTGCTTTGTCCTGAATTCTGTCAAGCTTCTTGTGTGCTATTGGAGCTGCACTCATCCAGGCAAGTGGGGAATATTCTATCATACTTCTGACTTTGATGGGTAGTGAATTCCAGGCTGTATGATTTTCAATTTATGGCCTGCTCTTGTAGCCCCGCTCTTCATATTGCGAGTCTAGTTTTTACATGCAGCTGCTGAGCGCAGAGTTGAGTGTAAAATCAGATCATCCATGACGGAGCAGGCTTATGATCGTGCTCATACGTTCAAATGGATAGCTTCCTCTGGGTATCGGAGGAGATGTTTGAGAGAGATCATTGAGGAAGTATAGATGATCGTCCCCCTCAAAATAAGGGATGTTAACATTTGCTATGTAGTGGTGGGGTGTATGGAGAGGTAAGGTTGTGAGTGAGAGGATCTTTGTGATAATAACGTGGCTATAAAATTCGTGTTTTATCGTGGTTTCTATTTAGAAATAGATTGAACCGGAGACGAAGAGCTCTCCGTGGTATTGTAAATCGTTTTTCAGAACTTTTTTTTAAATAAATAGCTCGAAAAATAAAAGCAGCCTGCATGGGTGTGGCCGTGTCTCACAGATTAGGATTTCTAGATTTTCTTTAGCTCTTATATTCAAGAGGTTTGAAGAAGCTGCAAGAGGTTTGAAGAAGTGGAAGAGATCTTTCCCCTTTCCCGTTTACACGCAGAAGCTGGTGTGTCTCTCCCTGATGGAGACATTGCGAAGCATTCTTTTCTGTAATGTAACTTCTTCTCACCACATCAGATCTAACCTCCTCAGCAACAAAAGTGAAATTTGTTTTCAAATTTGTGATAACTTGTATTTGAAAGTTCTGAAGACGAAATTCCTCTTCTTTTAAAATAAAAATCGCCAGTATCTGTGGAAGTCAGGAAGATGCTCACAAACTGTGGAAGTTGCAGAAACCTTGCATTGATAATCATGCAAACCGCAAGTGGAAGGCAGCATTGATCTCACAAGTACAATGTCTTCAATGAGGACACATTTAAAAATCACCCAACACCTGAGCTGCCAGAGGAAGTGGTGGAGGCGAGTACAATTCCATCATTTAAAAGACATCTGGATGGGTACAGGAATAGGAAGGGTTTGGAGGAATATGGGCCGGTTGCTCCCAGGCGGGACAAGATTGGGCTGGGATATCTGGTCGGCATGTACGGGTTGGACAAAAAAAGTCTATTTCCGTGCTGTACATCTCTTTGAATCCATGACTGTCTGATTTGGTTATTGTTCAATAGGCTACATGGAAATAAAGACATCTGGTGTGCTTGCCTTAATTGAAAGGGGCAAAGAATACTCGGAGAGTTAAGATATGCTGCAACTTCTTAAAACTTTGGTTAGGCCACACTTGAAATATTGCATACAGTACTTTTCACAATACTATTGGAATACTTTGGCGATGGTACAGAAACGTTTTACGGGGGTTTTACCAAGCATAGGTAATTTTAGCTATGAAGGACGTTTTTTATGTACTGGGTTGTTTCAATGGAATGCAGGAGGTTGAGAGACGACCTGATAGAGGTTTATGAAACTGCGAATAGCATAGATCGTGTGAAATTTATGATGCTTGTTCCCAGGGTAGAGGCGTCATTTACTCGGGGACACAGATTCAGGGCGTAGGAGGGGGAATGGGGAGCTGAAGGGTTAGGTTAGGTAGTGGTGGTAGTTTTAAAAGAGATGGACGAGGCAAGTTTTCACACAAAAGTTGTTGAGTGCCTGGAACATGCTGTCAGACAAGGTGGTGGAAGCAGATTCAATCACAACATTCAAGAAACAAATGGATGAATACATGATAAGGAAGGGAATGGGGGAATAGGGATCATGTAAGTGATGACAGCTTTAGTATGGAAATGAGAAATGTGTCGGCACAGGCTTTGGGGGGGTCGGTGGTGCCTGTTGCTGTGCTGCATTGTTCTTTGTTGATGGAGAAAGGTGGCTAAAGAGACACAAGTATAAAAGAGGGCGAGACAAAACGGAGAGAGCGCGATGGAGCGATGGAGAGAAAGGAAACTAGTGAGCAATGATTGAGAGGGAGGCAGGGAAGAAGTAGATATACAGATGACCAGAGGAATAGATATATAGAGAGAGTGAGGACATTTGGAGACAAGAAGAACTATCGGGAGAGAGTGCACGAGGGAGAGAGTGTGAAGGAGAAAGAAGGAGGAAGAAAGAATGAAAGAGAGTGAGGAAATGGGAGGGATGTCGCAACAGGATAGAGAGCGAAAAACAGAAAGAGAGAGGTTTCGAACGTGGGTGGGGAAATGGGTGGGAGGCCATTACGGGGAGAGAGTTGTGTCTTCAGAGGGGAAAGCAGGAGCAGGGCTGTTGGAATGCTGCCTCTCTTTATGGCCCGAGAGTGGGCAGACACATTGGAAAGTGCCAAATAACCTGTGTGGGATGATTGGACAAACAAGTGGTAGCCTTAGAGTTTTAACACAGCAACAGGTTGATTCATTGCTGCAAACTTGGTTTAAAGTTACAGATTTCTGGATTGAGTAATTAAATTAGTGAATTTTGATTGTTTAATTTGGAGACATTCAGCACAACCTTGGGCTACTGTCACAGCATACATCGCGGGCTCTGTTCAGCAGCTGAGGAGCTGCATCAAGAAGCCCAGTTCTGGCACAAAGTAATGTAGACACATTAACTGATCTATGAGCCATACACTCGGTACCATGCAGAATTCGCCTTCATGTTGGCCATGTCAGATTAAAATTGTCCGCAATCACAAACTGTAAGATGTTTTTATTCTTGGAATGACATTTCAGTTTTGCTGTGCGTCCTGAATCTACTTTTTGCTTTTCTGGTCATTAAGCTATTTCTCATGTGAAAAAGAAGATGTGACGCATATTCAGGAGAGATGCAGCGTTTCGATTAGAATATGGTGGAGAATCGCAAGTGTGACCCTGATCAGAGACTAATTAACACCGATTGTTCCATTGCGGAACCACAAGGTTTGTGAAATCGATTGAATGGATTTTCGAAATCCAGACTTTGACATCTTCAGTCTGACACTCTCCCACTTAAAACTATCTCAGAACTATTCCCGGCATTTACCCAGTCAGCATTGAAAGACTTTTCAGCAAAACTGCTTTTCCACAGCGTGAGCAAATTCGTTTCTGGAACATACTGTACATGCTCCTCAATTTGGTGTTGGACTGGGGTGTACAAAGTTAAAAATCACATAACACAACATTATAGTCGAACAGGTTTATCTTGAAGGACTATCTTTCGGAGTGCTGCCCGTTCATCAGGTCATTGAGGAGAGGAGAGGAGAGGAGATTGAGGAGAGGAAGATTGTAAGACACAGAATTTATAGCAAACGTTTACAGTGTGATGTAACTGAAATTATATGTTGAAAAAGACATGGATTATTTGTTAAGTCTCTCACCTTTTAGAATGACCACGTTGGTTTCAGTTCTTTCAGATGTAAATCGCAAAACCTTTTGAAAAAGTTACATTGTCAAGTGCACTTGAACAATTGGTGTCATGTCAGACCAGATAAGGTATTAAATGTTTAAACTCCCTGTGAGGCTGTCTGTGCCACAAGGATCAGACTGATTCTAATCTAAAAGACTGACTTGCAGTTTCTTACATGCATTCATGCAGTTTTTGAGTAAAGTAATATGTAATTCTGCAAGCACAAATTCAACACCAAAAACTGATATGTGTATGTGTGCATGTGGGTCTGTATGGGGTGGGGTGGGATAGAGTGGAATGGTTATGACTGTCTGTTAGAGACTGCGTTCATGTGTGTGAGTATGAGTGAAAAGGGTTTAAGTTTGTGAGACAGTGTGTGTGGAAGTGTATGTGTATGAGAGAGTATGTGTGTCTGTGTGTGTGTCTGTGTTTGGATGTAGGTTTGCTCGCTGAGCTGAAAGGTTCATTTCCAGACGTTTCTTTACCTTACTGGGTAATATCTTCAGTGGACCTCAGGCGAAGCAAAGATGAAAATTCCTGGTTTCTATTTATATGTTTGGGTTTCTTTGGGTTGGTGATGTCATTTCCTGTGGTGATGTTATTTCCCGTGTCGAAGTAACTTCCTGTTCCTTTTTTCAAGGGGAGGTAGATGGGGCCTAACTCGATGTGTTTGTTGATAGAGTTCAGGTTGGAATGCCATGCTTCTCGGAATTCTTGTGCGTGTCTTTGTTTGGTTTCTCCTAGGATGGATGAATTGTCCCAGTCTCACTGACATCCTCACATACGCATGAGGAAGGACACCACATCGACTGGGATACAGACAAACCGATATACACACAGAGACACACAGGCGCACGCGCACACACAGGCACACGCACACACACAGACATACACGCATACACACACATGCACATACAGACACATGCATACACACATAGACACACCCATGCACACATACACACAGATACATGCGCACACAAAGTCACACACGCACACGGACACAGACACACGCACACACAGACACATGCAAAGCACACACCCTCACAAATACGCACCCCACACACAATACCAGCGTGCACACACACACATACATAGACAGGCACACACACACACATACACGCAAACAGACACAAACATACACAAAGACATTCACAGACACACGCGCACACACAGGCACATGAACACACACAGACACACAGACCCACGCACACACACACACAGACACAGGCACACATACAGACACACATTCACACACACGCTGGCACATACACACAGAGAGTCACAAAGACAGACAAACTCTCAATCACAGAGATATGCACACAGTCCCACATACGCACATGCGCACACACAGGCACATGCACAAACACACACAAGCACACACTGACACACATATGCACACATACACACTGACACACACAGGGAGACAGACTGACACAGAGACACGCACGCTAAGTCACGCACACACAGACATACACACAGCCTAAAAAACACACAGAGCCACATGCACCCGCATTCACACACACGTACCCTCTCTCATACACACACAGAGCCACACACAGAGACACAGTCACGCATACACACACACGCACAGACCCTCTCTCATATACTCACACAATTACTCCCACACACAACGTTTGACAGGCTGAAACACTTTTGCGTTCACACTCATATGCATACACAAACCCTCTAACAGACACTCATAACCACAGCACTCCACCCCACCCCACACACACCCACATGCACACATACACATATAAGTTTGTGGGGTCAATTTGTTCCTGTCGAATTACATTTTACTTTGCCAAAAACCTGCACGAATCCATTTAAGTTTCTATAAGTCAGTTTTTTTTTGGTTTGGAATCAATCTGACCATTGTGGCACAGACAGCATCACAGTGAGTTAACACCTTCAATATTTCGTCTGTGATGACATGACTCCAATTGTTAAAGTGCGCCTGAGAAAGTAACTTCGAAAAAAAGTTTTGCGATTTACATATGAAAGAACGGAAACCATCATGGTTACAAATCAGACAGCACCAGGCTATAATCCAACAGGCTTAATTGGAAGCACTGGCGTTCGTAGCGCTGCTCCTTCATGAGGTGGTTGTGAAGGAGCTGCGTTCTTAAAGCTAGTGCTTTCAATTAAACCTGTTGGACTATAACCTAGTGTTGACTGATTTGTAACTTTGTGCACCCCAGTACAACACCAACATTTCTAAATCATGGATGCCAACATGGTCATTCTAAAAGATGAGAGACTTACCAAACAATCCAGGTATTCTTCAGTGTATTATTGCAGTTACATCACACCTTAACTTCTGCTGTAAATCCTGTCTTACAACCTTATTCGCCACAATCACCTGATGAAGGAGCAGAACTTTGAAAGCTAGTGCCTCTAATTAATCGTGTTGGACTGTAAACTGGTGTTTGTGTGAATCTTATCTTTAACTGTCAGCAAACACAACGAATGACAAAACAGAAACTAAAAGGAAACAAATCCTGGTAACTACATGAGCCCCGAGAGTGCGAAAAAGAAAGAAATGCAATTCAGACTACACAGGTCTAAACTCTCGCTGCGCACCACATGGGGAAAGAGGGGGATTTCCACAGTTAACGTCTGTTTGCAATTGCCAGAGTATTGTTCGCGCCCTTTATTCCGAATAAATTCCCTAAATGATCTTATTGCAGATGAGAGTAACGTGACATTTCTTAGTAACGTGCTGCCTGGAGGAAGTTTCTTGCCTCGGTCTATCCTCACTGACTGTATTTGTGAACGCAACTGATGTGCTTCTGATCTGCATTGCGCAGAACCGCTTTCATGACCTGAACAGTAAAGACATGGAACTCATTTTGCATGAGTGTAAGATCAACACAAGGATGAATGATCTCACTGCAACACAGTCGGATCATTCTCTGCGCTACAGAATGCGACATAAATTCCACAGATTTTGCAGCATGTGTGGAGAGTTATTAACGATTTATGTCTAGTCACCTTTCTTCAACATACTTCTGATGAGGGAATTCGATCTCAATGAGACGAAAGGGGAAAGTCGGGTGCTGCGGTTGGGGCGTGTGTGGGAAGAGGGCGGAGAAGTGGCAGATAGTGTTCAATCCAGGCAACTGTGAGGTGATGTATTTTGGGAAGTCAAATTCTGGAGCGAATTTTACAATGAACGGAAGAGCCTTGGAAAAGTTTGATGAACTGATAGATCTGGGAGTTCAGATTGAAGATTGCTGTACAGGTGGATAGACTGGCCAAGAAAGCATATGATATGCTTGTCTTCATCAGATGGCGTATTGACTATAAGAGCTGGCAGGTCATGTTAAAATTGTACACGACCTTGGTTTGGCCGCGTTTAGAATATTGTGTACAGTTCTGGTCGTCACATTACCAAAATGATGCCGATGCTTTGGAGAGGGTGCAGAGAAGGTTTATGAGGATGTTGCCTGGCATGGAAGGTGCTAGCTATGAAGAGAGGTTGAGTTGGTTTAGTTTGTTTTCATGAGAAAAAAGGATATTGAGGGGAACCTGACAGAGGTCTATAAAATCATGAAGGGTGGATAGAGATAAGCTTTTTTCCCAGGGTGAAGGATTCAATAAGGAGAGGTCACGCTTTCAAAGTGAGAGTGAAAAGTTTAAGGGGGATCCACGCGACAGGTACTTCACACAGAGGGTGGTGGGTGCCTGGAACACGTTGCCAGCAGAGGTGGGAGAGGCATGCACGGTAGATTCATTTAAGATACGTTTGGACAGATGCATGAGTAGGTGGGGAGGAGAGGGATACTTATGCTTAGGAATTGGGCGACAGATTTAGACAGGAGACCTGGATATGCTCAGGCTTGGAGCGCTGAAGGCCCTGTTCCTGGGGTGTCATTTTTCTTTGTTCTTTGTTCTTTGAATTAAGGACCACTGTTGAAAAATACAGTTGGTCTGTCATATCCTTTGTGCAAACGGACTTCATATTTTGTCTGGTCTGCATCTGACTCGAGACCCACAGCAGGGTGATTCACACTTAACTACTCTCCGACAATTTGGCTAACACGTTCTCGTCCAGACAGAGAAACTAATTTCCTTTTATGATTTCTTCTGAAAATTGTGTGTAATGGGATTGGTTGAATTGTTTCAAGGAAGACATTTGCAGACTTCAATTGGCTACTTTTAATCAATGGTTTTATATATCAGTCCGAACCTCTATTCCTTGTCCTTCGTTTCACATCACGTGAGGGATATTTAGTGGTGCAGTATTTCACAATCTAAATGGCATTGTATCCTAAAGTTGGGCTAAATGTGCTGTTTCTCTGTATCTCTTTAAGAACTTTGTTTAGTTCAGTTGTACATCTATTATTATCCAGTGACTAAGGAGAGAAGAGAATTGATCACTTTTCACTGTTCCAAATCTTTCTACAAATTTCAGGAAGTATGTTAATATTCAAGACAGTGTCAAATCCATCGTTGCAGATAGACTCGACACAAAATCTTTTAAAGAAAAATTCTGGGTCGCTCTCTGGCTGGACAGTGAAGTATTGAAGTAATGCGGTTTTCCTATTGAGAATTGGTGTTCTCGTGGCTCCTCATCAACACTGAAATTTTATATTTTAGGCAAGTGTTCATTACATAAACACTGACCTGATTTCTGATTTTCTTGCAGAAAGTAGTTTATGGTATTAGGGTTTCTGTGCGTTGTTGGTCATACTCAGCCTCCAGGTCATTTCCATTGTCACCAATTATCTGTCTACTATGTTCCTGGCAGAAAAAGACAAGATGACCGAGGATTATATTGTAAAATTATCAAAGCTGCATGTAATTTTTCAGTTATCAATTCAAGCGCCTCAGAGGAAGAAATCGACATTTGTTTTCTCACAGAATGGAAGAGAAAACCACTGAAGAAACGTAATTGTCTTCAAAACACCATTTATTTATCTCTCTACCTATTCAACAGGAACTATTTAGTTACTTGAACACTAAATTACTAAAGATAATTAATATCAATTTTATTTTGTCTGAATTGTTTGTAATGTTTCTTTTGAGTTGTAGTTAAACGACATCAAATGGACATTTTAATACCGCGATGTAAAAAGACTCATTTAGTACAGTGTGATATCATTTATTTCACAACTTACACAGATTAAACGCAATAAATTACTCAACAATTCTGAACAAGAGTCACTTTTATAAAATGGTAAGGCTGTTTTTTCCTCCCTAATGTGCCAGACGAGTTGATTTTGTCCATTATTTTATATTTTCATAATGTTACTGAAGATGCCGATGAACAAATCACAATTTGCGAGAGATTGCAGTTTGATTGAACACGATACTCCAATTGAAAGAAACATCCAAAAACGAATTAGTGACGTGGAACATTTATGGGCTGTGTGTGGATTGTTTCCTCCACAGAACTTTCGTGGTGTGAAAAAAAATCCGGTCATATTTCCCTTTGGTACGCTCTCTCGCATAATGTCACCATATCGTGCAATATTCTGGTCTTGTACCTGAGAGAATTGTCAAGACATGTGGATATACCATATTGTAGTTTATGATTAAATGGCATCATATAGACGTTGTCGAGTTCAGTGGCTGCAACGGAATCCTCTGTTTTTCATATGGATTATCAAAATCACAAACATCAGGTTATCTTAGGTTTTTGAATGCAGGATATGCTGTCTTTACTGAACGAGGTTGTCTTTACTCAATGAGTAATTGAGAAAACAGAAAACAATATCCACAGCAAAGTTGCTCTGATAAGGCCAATATATGTGAATGGAGAAATGAGTCGGGTTTCATTTTTACCAGAAACAAGGATGTTTTCAGATGGAGAACGAGGTAAAAGTAAAACATTGTTGGCTAAACCATTTTACGACAGAATTCATTTTATGGACAGCTGTCGAGCATATCTCCGAATTAATACCCAGGGAGATTTTGCCATATATTTCAATTCTGTTCTGAATTTGCTCTGAGTCGCTGCATAAATACAAGGGTTTAGAAAGCAACTAAAATACTTCAAGATACCTCCCAAATCACTGGCGATAAATTCTGGGTTCGTGAACTTGCCTCGATAATAAACGGTGCTGGTTATTTTGGTAAGACCTAAGCTCACGGCAATTGTCAGCCAGAGCAAGAGAAAACTAATTGATATTGAGAATAATAAAATGATGGACTTCCTGCGGTTCTCCATTTCTGAGTCACTCTGATTCCCAATCTTGGAGCTCCGGAGTTCAGTGCGACTTGGATTCGCCAGTACAATACGTTTGAAGGTTAATGAATTACATAAAGCAATCAGAGCGAAGGGAATCCAAATGACACAGGCGCTGTAAAACCAGACCTAACCTAACCTACAGAAGAGGATAAAAATGGTGCCGTAACCGGCAGCCCCACTGCACGTTGTTAATAATTTTCTCAGGTTCATAAGCAAACAAAACTGGTATTTCCTTCAGTACGATCACTACCATGATAGTAATTACCAGGGTGACTGCAGTTCTTTTTGTGCAATACTTTGATTGAAATTTCTGGCAGCAGATCACGACAAATCGGTCAAACGTGAAAGAAACAATGCACCAAACAGATAAATCGGGAGTGACAGCGAACATGTACATCATGACTCTGCAACCAGGAGTATGGGACAGGAATGACAAAGGAAAGTGGTAACTGCAGATGTGATGAAGTGTTATATTGTTGATCAGGACCAGTAGATCTGTTATTGCCATGGCTAGCATGTACACAGTGATACACTTGGATAGACCATAATTTCTTCGTGAAAGAATCCAACTTGTGCCCAAGTTCGCTGTGAGACAGAAAGGAAAACCAACAGTGAATAATACACCGGTGCCTGATTTCTATAAATTCATTATTAAGAAACGTTTGCAGGAAAGAAATTGGTCACTTGACTCATTATACGAATGTACAGAAAGAAAGATAACAAGCTTCAACACAAAGAGATTACAATGGCTCATCGGGCTGTCTTGTGAGTTGGGGGCAGTGCCCGAACCCACTGGAGTGAGAAACACTGGGTTAAGTTCCGCCAGCTTCAGACGTTTCTCAACAATCTTCGACCGAGTTGATTCGAAAGAAAAATGTTTTTAAAATGTCAACTCACCAGGAAAAGCTACTGCTGCAAGTAGCGGGTAATAAATCTCTTTCACCCGCAGAATTGCATGCTTCCCCATTTTGTCTGCGAGGGAGTGATTATTGGAGACACTGTTGTACTCTGAGTCGCCGCAGTCGTGGCAAATTAAGTGAATCTATATTTATACTTGCAGCAATCCTTCGGGGAATTGTTCACTTATATTAATCACAGTTAATTAACAAATAAAGTTGGGGAAGGCGTTTTTGGCTGAAAGAGTAGATTAAAAGAAACAAGAATTTAAAATCGGAAAAATATGTCTGCTTTCTATCTACTGAAGTGGCAATGGGAAGTTTTCTCATGTGAATTACTCTGTCGATATCTGTAGCTCATTTCTGGCGTGCTAAATACATTATATCCCATTAATCTGTTTCAGGCCGAAAACCTCTGATCCAGCTAATTCTTCCGTTTCCTGGAGCTTGAGAATCTCCAATTTAGTTTGTCGTTCTTATCCGACCTCCTAAACTTCCCCTGTCCCGACATTCTCGAGGCCAAGTCGGTCTCTGTATTTCCAGAAAGCTAGGGTTATTACGATTCTCTGCGCTATATCGCCTTCTCGTGTGCATCAGGAACATTTGCATATGTCTTCATCAAACCTTTTGTGTTTTGTCCATGCCAATAAACTGACAACTCAGTTTTTGAGATACTGGGTGACTCACTGGCACAGTTAGTTGTTCAGGGCCAAAAGTTTGTAATCAGCCTTAATACGTAAATAAATGTATTTTGATGTTTTGATTTCATTTTTTTATAATCACAGCCTCCCAGTCTCAGTTATCACTTTGCCTATTCATTGCAGCTTCCCAAACAAAATGCTTAGAATTAGCAGTTGTTCCAGCTGGCTTTACAATACTTTCACAACCTGTGATTTTTCGATGATATCTCTGCTTTCTGAATCTGCACCACCCTTCGTGCAGGGCAGTCTGTTCCATGGAAGGGTTCACGGCTGCATGAAGTGAATTCATTGCAAGAGCTGCCCACACTAAATTGGATGCTAGCTCACAGCCTGTCTGGTCGGATAAGTTTCGAGGGAGAATCAAATCGATGGACATGGGATTTCATTCACAGAAACATGCTAATGTGAGAGGTTTCTGTTCATATAGTCACTGTGAAAAGATGTATATTATCTCACACAGCAAACACCACCTACCTCATCTATCGCTGAACTGGTTGATTGCACAATTCTTTCCCGAATGGTATGCAATATTTGCTCTCAGTCATGTATTTTATTGCACAAGACAACAAGTTATGTTAATAAAATGTCCATCAAATACAAGAACGAAATTTTTGTGAACTAATCACACATCTTTAAATATTAGCAAGGCAGTTAATACTTTCACTTATGCGAAACAATTAAAAAGAGCGTAGTGATTCTGTTTGTTTACCAGTCTTATGCGTCCAACAGATGTTTTACAGCCGTTCTTCCAATGCTGACATGTTTGCATCTCTTCTGCATCTTCCTGTATGGCTCACCTCCATTTTTCGCATGATACAGTGGCTGTCTGCGAATTGTATGCGTTCACCTGTATAGTCATCAGTGAGTTATGGACTAGGCCAGACGTCCTCAAACCATTTCAAAAATGTAGCCTCGACCCTGTGGATTTTCTACGAGTGATGTCGCTGGCCCAACCGCTTAAGTTAAAACAAGAAAGAACTTATTTGCAAGATTATCAAACGTTCGACAAATAAAAGAGTACAGACTGCAGATTACCTTAAACAATCTGTAAAGGAAACAGATGATCGCAACTAAATGAAGCTGTTCCAAATTACTGAAACAATCCCCATAAACACGCATTTGCAAAACATAGGAAAACATGAAAGACAGGTTTTACATGAGTGAAGTTTGAAGAGAGGGAGGATCAGCATCGGCCTGCCCCTATCGGTAAAAAACAAACAAACCACAGGACAGCTGAGCTTGGAGAACTGTCTACTCCGCTTTCATTGGGCAAATATATTGTATTCAACTTGAATGCCTCTCGTCTGAGGAAGTATGTTAGTTGTTACCAAATTTGCCCTAAACCCTTTAAACAGAGATAACTTGGAACATGTGTAACAAGTCCCTCTGAGAAAAAAAACAAGGACAACATAACCTTGTCGATGGAGGAGCATCATCGAAAATGTTTTATTGCAATGGATCCTGATGGACCGGGACACCTGTATGCCAATCAATCCTCTCCCTATCCCACAAACTATTTGACCGACTTGCAATCGTCGGCCTGCACCTGGAATACTTCCTCTGAAAATGACCTGTTTGTTGCGATCTGTCCACATCACACTGGTCCCCTCAATTTCTCTGTTCCCACTTCTGCATTCCAGCCTAAATCCCTCTGCACTGGCTGCACTTTGTGCTCCCAGATCCAACCCTGACATTGTAATTAAAAATGCCACTAAGGATTGTGCTGCTGTTGTCTGGCCGACTGAACAAACATTACAGCTACTCAGTGCAAGTTTTTGGATAGTTTCTGCCTTCCCCACGGGGAGCGTGACTCCATCGTGGATGATCAGAACATAGTTTCCGCAATGGTCACTAACTTTATTTCATACTGTGATCTCCTGTCCACTGCCTCCACGCTCATAGTCTCCCAACCCTGCAAAAACGGTGTCGGCCTTCTTCCTAAAATACACAATCAGGAACTCTCCGGCACATCTACAGTTTCTGTCCAGTCTTGCCCCGTTAAACATGTCTGTTCCAAAATCGATTCAATGTTTGTCTCCTCTTCTTCGGTTCATTCTGACGTGCATCTGCAATTTCTCTGACGCTTTACTCCAGTTGCCGGTCTCCAGCCAGCTTCTCTTTCCAACGGGACATGCAATGTATTTACATGTCAAACCCCAGTCTTGGTCAGCCTGCTGTGGGAAGGATGTTATTCGACTGGAAATAGTACAGAAAAGAATTACAATCATGTTGCCAGGTCTCAAGTGTCTGCGTTATAGGAAGAGATATCGGGACAATCTCAGACGTTTATTTTTTATTTCTTCAGAGCTTCGGAGATTGAGAGGGGATCTTATAGAAATGTATAATATCACAAAAGGCACGGAGAGGGCAAATGCACCTGTGCTTTTTCCCAGCGTCGAGGAATCGAGGACTAGAGAGCATCAGTTTAAGTTTGAGTAGCAAACAATAAAATGGAACCTGAAGTGCAACTTGGTTGAGTTGGAATGAGCTACCAGCAGCGGTGGTGCAGGCGGGTACAGTACCAACATTTAAAAGGCATTTGGAAAATTACATGGATAGGACAGGTTTGGAGGGATTTTGGGTCAAGTGCAGATGAAAGGATTTGGCGTTGATGAACATTTTGTTCAGCAAGGACTAGTTTGCCATGACGCGTCTGTCTCCATGCTGTTGGAATCTATGACTCTTTGAGAGGCAGTACCGTGACCGAATACCAATTCTTAAACACGATTTATTCAGAGGAACGTATAAGACTTATGCTACATTCACAGCAATAGTTACAGTCCTAGTGAATCAGAGCAGCGGACAAAGGTGAAACTGTTTGATACGCCGAATCTCGTCCGTCGTTCAGCAATATCAGAACTGAGATCTGAGTTCCACTTCCCTGTCTGCAGCCCGTCATTATTGAGACTTTAACAGAACAGAACTGGATCCATCTCAACTTTGAATGACCTAAAATTCACAGAGTTTCCACCACCCCATGTACAAGCAGTTGCCAAACTCGAACAACTTTCAAGGAGAAATGAATGCTCCTAAACGAATTCTTAATAAAATGACTACCTGGAGTCATCCTACAGAACTAAATTAGACTGTTTACATCAATGTTCGCAATACTGTTGAACTGAATACTTCAATGACCCCAACAGTGAACTGAATGGTTCGTAACCAGGATTTTTGAATCACCACTAAGACATGCAATTAGCCATAGTTAATCTGAACGTGAGTGTGTTCGATAGTCTCCACCTCTTCCTTCAAAAGTCCCCGTAGATACAGAGGGATACTATCACATCCAGTAACGTATCATGTACTCATCCTGTTCGAACAGTGTTTGTCCATCTCACTGTGTCTCTGAGGGACTCGACGGAGGAAGTGGAGAACATTGCTTTTGCTGCGAATCGACCTTGTGCTTGTTCAGCCTATCGAGACAAAGATTTTTATTTCTGGTTCGTGCATCTCTGTGAAATCTAACCGCAGGTGAGGGATGTACTGTTTTGCTATTTAATTTTGATTGATATGCAGAACTTAATTCAGTCAGATTGAAGCTGAACGCACTCCACTCCGTTCGAAGTGGAAAGTTGTTACCTCACTTTGGAGTCTTTACGATGAAGTGCTCAATGTAATTTTCGAAGATATCCATTGTTAAATGGTATCGGCCAAGGAGCTGCCCTAAGTTGTCTCATTCAAATGTTGAACAAGGAAAGGTTTTCAAATCTCACTTTGACTCGCCTTTTCAGATCTTTGCAATCTACACCAACCCCTCCGAGCCCCCAAATAAAACAATTCCGGATAACCATTTCCCTCTATTTGTGATGAATTCCAAGAGAAAACAGTGCCCCCATTGTTGGGAGTGTCTTCAGCTGCCTGGGTTAAAATCTTCGGAATATCATTTGTGAACAGAGTCAATTCCCTTTTTTTTAGACAGACCTTATAATAATACTTCATGGACGTATCTTTTAATCACTCGTCAAGCTCTTTCCGTATCTCCACATTAAAATCTCCTTTGTGTTCCCAAACTGCATCATAGAATATAGACGTTCAGAATCTGATTTCTGTTGAGTTATCCTGATGTTCACAATTTTTTGTTGCTAAGAAAGGGTAGATCATGCCCCTTTGGAGGAATGTGTTTGTGTATGAGGAAATTAACTCATAAGAAGGGGAATCGCTCTTCATTCCAAAAACCTGTGCTGACCGGGGACCAGATTCGATGGATTCCGCTCAATTCAACCCTCCCAGACAGAGGGGAGAGGGCTCAAGGATGCTGCATGAGAGAAAGACGAATGTTTGTTAACCTTAACCATTCAGCTGTGTCCCAAAGCACACACAGCTCCAAATGTTTCCGAGTGGTTTTCCGTCCCTATTGTTGATGACCAGTCAAAGCTATGGCTCCTCAACAACAGCCATCATTCACTTAATCAGCAGGGTCTGGACTCTGAGACAAGGTTCCCCTGCGTGTGCTGTTCATCCGGATTTGAAAGATCGTTTCAATTCACATCCAGTAGCCCATGTGGCCGTGCATAATCTTTGTGTGTCCTAGCTAATCTCCCTGAATTTTATGACTTTCAAAATTGAATTCAAACGTTCACTTCGTTTTTTTTTATTGCTATTGTATGGATGAATGATATACGAAGAGAGTGTGCCATCACATGCCACTTGCAGAGTCTGGCTGTCAAGCTTCGACAAATGAGGCAACCTTCACTACAGACACTCAAGTTACATCAACCAGAGTACATGTAGTGCTTTTGACAACTTTCCGTGTTTCTTTCAGATGATGAGCAACATGTAGGCACTGAACGGCATCAGTGGAAGAGATTACTCCACCATGAACATATTGTTGATTGTGGGATTTTACAGTACATGCACCTGTTCTACTGTTCGTACAGTATAACAACTCACCAGTAATTCGTTGTTATCCCATGAAACAGGGGGCTATTTCCCTTTCAACCTTCGTTTCTCTGGTCTCAGTTTTCTGCTTCTTCAGATCACCCCATTCATTCTTCATCAGCTGTTTTGCCTCTCTGTCTCTCCGTGCCTGTCGCTAACCCTGTCTCTATCTATGATTACTGCACTTTCATTAAACCTCTCTCCCAGTCTTCTTATACCTCTTTCCTCACCTTTCCTCTCTTAATTTTCATTATATCTTTCGTTCTGTATTCTGTGCTCTCCTGCAGTTTTACAAGATGATTCATCAGTTCCTTTGTCCCATGGTTGATTGCCCATTGAGAAGGTGAGAGTGAACTGTTTTTTTGTAAAAATCAATCAAGAGATCTATAGTGCAGATACAGAGGGAATTCCACGGTTTTGACCCAGTGACACTGAATGGATGTTACAATATTTCCAAATCAGGGCTGTAAGTGGCTTGGAAGGGAACTTCCAGGTGGTAGTGTTCCCATGTATCTCCTGACGGTATCCTTGTACATATTCGTCGGAAGAGGCTTTCGAAGCATATTAACAAAATTTCTGGACGGCACCTTTTTTGAGAATAGTAGACAGAAAGCGGTGGATACATGTGAATGCAGACACAAAGCATCCTGTCTGTTTTACCTACATAGCTGGTGCCAAAGATGTATAGTTTCTTTCTTGCATACCAATTTCCCTTTAATTTTGTCTTGGATCAAGAGGCTCGGTTTCAATGAGACTTGTAGTTGTAGTGTCCATCAGGTAATCAATTGTATCTTGAATGGTGTGGAGGTTCTTGAGTTTTAATGTAGCTGCACCCATCCAGGCAATTGACGAGTATTCTGTCGCACTTCTGACTTGTGCATATTTGATGATGGCTCATGAAGAACCTATGCTCGACATGTCGATTCTCCTGGTCTTCGGATGCTGCGTGACTGGCTGTGCTTTTCCAGCACCACACACTCGACTTTGATCTTCAGTATCTTCAGTTTTCACTTTCTCCCAGGTTTTGGAGGAGGTCAGGTAAGTCACACACTGCAGAGCTCTCAGCCACTGACGCGCCCTTTGAAGCATTGTACGCATTTGGTGCATCCTGTTCAGTTTCTTGTCAATGGCAAATCCTTTGACGTTAACTGTCAGGGCATTCAATGATTCAATGATATTGACCAATGTGTGGGGGGCGTGGCTAGTTAGATTCCATCCCAATAGCCATTTCCAGAATATTAATGATTAAGGATTTGAGATGATCATTAGCACCAAGGACTGATGGTTAGATTCTCTCAAAGGTAACCTCGAATTTGTTGATACAGAGATAAGAATGTGATTGAATGCCAAGGAGCCAGCGTTAATTCCATATGAATGGTAATGGCCAACATATTGATAGTTGGGTGAGGTGGCGTTCAGTGATGTCAACACCATATTATTTCAAAGGATGGTGGTGGGTGAGTCTTTTCCTGGAGATGGTCATTTCCTGGCGTTTCTGTGACACAGAAGGTCCTTGCCAGTTTTCAGCCAAAGTTTCTCATGTAAAGTCATTGCTGGTTTTCCAACATAGCCTCTGAAGTGAAACTCTCCTGTCGCTAGTCACCATCCTGTCTGTCACCCTTCAGTGAAATTGCAAAGGATGAGCAGGTGTTGAATATGAGCCAATAGCTCGCTGCTTGTTTACGGAATCAATGCATAAGCTCTCGAGCATTATGTGTCCAATGTCATGAGTTTATTCCATCGCATATTGTGAAACGTTATGAGTACTTCTGGGGAGAGAAAGCAGACATGCGCACGCATACGCTTTCAAAGACGAATACACACTCAGACACGCAGGTGCACGCACAGCACAAGCATGAGAGGAAAATTGAGAAGCAGAGAGAGGATGGAGGGACGTAACTGGTTAAGTCAACGAAGGCAGTTGATAGAGAGAGAGGGATATTGAGGATTGGACGAGAGGAGAGTGGAGGAATTGCAAAAAAAGGGGGATGCATATGCAGAAAAAAATGAATAAATGCTAAAAAAAAAACACATAATACCAGTGTTAAATATCCAACATAATAGTTGGAAACACTAGCTTTCTGTATAAGAGCATAAGACACAAAATTTACAGCAAATGTTTAAAGCGTCATATTACTGGAACTACATGTAGATTTACGTACTCATGCGATTCAGCCAACGTTACGACTCTCACACACGTCAGGCGAGAATCTTCTGAGGCATGGTACGTTAGAGGTACCGAGCAGAGGCTATGGCAACAGATGAATGGGCACTGCACAACAATCAACAAACACGAGTGTTCCCTCCTAGTCGGAGAACATTTCAGTGGTCCAGGACATTCGACCTGAGATGTTCGTGTGACCGTCCTCCAAGAGGGACTTTAGGACAGGCAACAATGCAAAATGGCCAAACAGTGGCTGATAGCCAAGTTCTGTACCAATGGGGATGGCCTCAATCGAGACCTTATGTTCATTTCAGACTAACACTGGCACACACACACACAACACACACATATTCCTACAGACACACCCACAATCTTACATTCCCATACACTGATGCAGAGCGTCTCTCCCACAAAGAAATCTCTCTCAGACACTCACTATGCACTCCCATACTCGCACGCACACTCTGATGGACAATTGCACTTACACTCACACAGATACACACAGTTTCCCAAAGACACTATTAACCTCATGCAGCCCTCCCCCCCCCCCCCCCCACCACACCCACACACACATGCACAGATGCATGCTTAAACATTGTGCGGTGAATTTGTGCTTGCCGAATTATTTATTTTTTGCTCCTCTTGCGTGGTGCTGTTCGGCATTGTGACACTGCGATAATCGATTCAGGACAAGATAATTCAAAAGACCCAAGAGCTGAGTTGATCAGAACCAAACAAGTTCGCAACGAGACCAGTGAGCCCCTTTTCGTTGGGCTGAGCAACTCGAAATGTTGAATCTGTGATCGGTTTCAGAATTTTACAATGCCAAGTGAGATGGGGTGCAGACATGCAATTACCCGCCTCACGGTACTGGATAGTGTTAGCTCACCCCCGGCCAAGCAGTGAGGAAGGGCCAATAGTGTATCCTGCCTAAACGTTCGTTGAGGAGAGAGCAGAAAGCGCATCATTGGTGTGAGAAATTTGAGAGTCTCACTTAGTTAATTAACATCTGATACAGTCTGGTTATGCTTCATCTTAATAACTCGGCCCTTCAGAGCCTACATCCGAATTTCACCACCTCCTTCACCGGAACAAACTGCTGATCATGATCTCCATTCCTGCACAGGGCACCAGAAAGATGTCTATACGATGAATTGGACAATGCACGTGTTCCGAGCTGCGAATGATCTGGAATTGCGTGTGAACACTGGAGCAGAAATGAGACATTCGTCCCATCAAGGATGCTCAGCCATTCAATGTGCTGCGGCTGATCTGATCATCCCTGCCTCTAGTTTCCTCCTTTTGCCCCTTAATGCACAATTCACTTCCTTATTAAAGAGCGATCTCTGCATCTCAGCCTTGAATATACTGACTGACCCAACCTCAAACGCTCGTACGCGTTAGGGATTCCACCGATTCACGTCCCTCAGACAAAGCCCCTCAAACAAGAAAGTACATGTTCAACACTGACCCTTCGATTGTGCTCTCTCCATCAACACTCAGCCTCCGACAGATTGGCACTCCCTCAGCACTAACCGTTTGTCAGTGCGCCGCTCAATCAGCAAGGACCCGCCTACCATGCCGACCTCCCTCAGTGCTGACATTCTGGCAGTGCGAAACTCATTCAGCGCTCTCCCTCCAACAGTGAGGACCTTCCTCAGTATTGACCCTACGACAGTGAGGTGTTGCCTCAACTCTGACTCTCAAAGAGTGCGGCACTCCCTCAACAATGACCATCTGACAGTGTGTCACTCCCTCAGAACTGACCCTCTGACAGTGTGGAGCTAACCTCAGCAGTGACTCTCTGACAACGTGTCACTGCCTCAGAACGACCCTTTCTCAGTGTAGCGCTATTGCGGCACTGTCTCTCTGACAATGGGACTCCCCCCATTCTGACACTTCAGCAATGCAACACTCCCTCAACACAAACACTCTGGCAGAGCCTACTTCTTCAGGAATGAACTTCTGACGATACCCACATCCTCAGCGTTCAGCATGCAATAGTAATTTCTTTCTCACCACTGACCCTCCGACATTGTCATTTCAGTCAGCACTGACCCACTGATAGAGTCCCCATCGTCTGCACCAACACTGTACCAGCGCCCTCTCCCACAATATCAGATATTTTAGCCATATGAAGCCATAGTTAGATTGCACAATTTTAGCAAAACCACATTTCTCGGACACACTACGTGTTAAGGCTAAATTTTTGGAATGGATGGAGCCCCACGATCATTGGTTCCAGACCTTCCTGCATTCTTTCTCCACGTTATAATATGGGTTTACCCTATTCTTCCTGGACAAATGCACAACCGCATATTTCCCCACATTATATTGCAACTTCCATTTTTTTCATATCCTGTGCAAAACGTGGCTATCCACTGCCCCTCTTATGAGACAGGTTTTCTCTCGACATCGTGATGAGCGTGTCGTTCGAATTGGGGCTGGATAAACCAAGCACTGCGGCTGCTTGAACCTGGGACTTTAGCACTGAGCGATAACACGGTGATTGTAACTGAAAAGAAGAAACAAGATATCAGTATACACATTTCTATTCACTGATCTCCCCTGCCCCCATCATTCACACACACTGCCAAATGCGCACGGTCAGTGTGGGAACATTCTGTTCCCAGATAGAAATAAGAGACAGGCCGGACGCACTGATCAATGCACTGGGCTTTATTCTGATCTTTTCGAAAGCAGTGGGTCAGAATGCTATCATTGCGAGGGAATTGAGCAGAACTCGAATCTTAAATTTGGCAGCGAACATCAGTTGGACCTCAGTCATGCCTCGCTCTGTGACACACTCTGTTTTCTATTACTCCGTTTTAAAAAAGAAGAACATGCCCAAGATGCATAACTCTTTCAGTGTAATCTCACTCCCGCTGCAGCAGGTCTGCTTACAAGTTGCCCACAATCTTTTCCATCCGTTGCAGGAACTTGAAAAATAGATAACACGTGTTCATCATTGTCAACAATCAGTGCTTCAAGTATGACCAAAGCAAGGATATACTGAAGAGCACAGTGCAGTGTAGTCTAACAGAGGAATATTGAAAGCAGAAATATCCAGAGTGCTCCACGTGTGCAGCAGTGGTAGGACGTAGACAAGGGAACTCTGCAGTAACCTCTGACAGAGAAACGTGCAGATCTTGGACTGTGCACAGAGATCCAAGTGTGATCTAACCGAGTGATATGGAGACCGGAAATGTGCGTAGTGTTTTATTTGATATGTAAGTGAGGGATATGGAGAACAGAACATGTGTGTGTTCCAAAGAATTCGAACTATGTGGTGTGCAAATCAGAACACTGTACAATGCTCCATTTTATTGACCAAGGGAAATAGAAACTGGAACAGGGCTCAATTTTCTGAATATTGGATACTACAATAAGATCTCCTTTCATTCATCTAAACTCCAAAAATTTGCTGGCTCAATCTACGTTAACATTCCTTCGACGACTTTTCCTCCATGCGTGGACCAGGCAGTCAATCCTCTGTGGACTGCCTACAATGGCAGGATATATTTGCATCGTTAATAGACTCAAATGTTGTATCCATGTCCAGCCGTATTTAGATCTCTACATTGCACAATTTTAGCAAAACAGCATGACTTTTGCGCACCATTCCAATTGCTATCTATCGGACACATTATACTTTGATGCTTTATATTTGAAATACATGGATAGACTCCCCCGATCACCCTGTTACAGAACTTTCTGCATTCTTTCTCCACTTTATAATATTGAGTTACTCTATTCTTCCCTGTAAAATAAATGCACAACCACACATTTACCCACATTATATTGCAACTTCCATTTTTTCCCATCCACATAACTTCTACATGTAACTCTGCCGTCCCTTTGCAAGATCCTAACTACCTGCCTTCCAAACTATTTTTATGTCCTTTGCAAATTTGGGTTTGGTGCATTCGACTCACTCGTTCAAGTCATTATTGTAGACTGTATGCAGTTGTATCCCAAGCATTGACCCCTGTGGCCATCCCGGACTTATAGGATGTCATCCTGAAATGGTACTCTTGTCACAACTCTCTGCTTTTAAATAGTTAGCCAATCCTTGATCCGTCCGAATACAATGTTTTCAACATCTTGTTATCTAATGTCATTAAACATCTTAATGTGTTTCAAACTCTTTCTGAAAGCAGGCTTTACAAAAAAAAACTCATTCAGAAATAAGTCATCAGCATTAGCAGCTTATTTTAAGGGACTCCAGACTAATATATTAACTGGAGATGCACCGTCATGCTTAACGGAATCCCAGTTTTCAGTTGAAGTCATAACACTGTTATGGACATAATGGCAACTCTTCTCTGAGATGTGATCATTTTTATGGTTGTTGCTGAAGTTAAACGGATGAAACTTTCTAATCCTTAGAATGACATCTTCGCAACAATGTTTCTGCTGTTTAAGATAATTGTTTACATAATTCTTCATGTTAAAATATAATGTTGCAGTGTTTTCTGTTGATCCTATGCTGCAGCCTCTGATGAACTCATTCATTGACAGGCTTCGATGGTAGGTGCAAAGAAAACAATTTCACCCTTATGGCCCATCAAGCCAGGCTTCAGTGTGGCTCCTTACTTTTACACGATGACCACAAGCTGGGATCATTTCAATTTGGAAAACAAAACTTTGCACGTTACTCCGAGTGAAATAAGACTCAGAGTCTTAATTCTGGGACCATAATTCTGGGAGGACCGTGCAGCTCATATTGAGGAAAATGTTGTCAAGAAATGTCCCGTGGTGCGCCAAAATGGTCATGAGGCACATGAGCAGCTCATTGGACACGTGACCATGATTTGCCAGAAAACTTTTTGTTTGCTGGAACGTCTTAAAGGAGGAGACGTAGAGAGAGATGGAGACAGCGAAGTGGTAGTGAGAGAGCGAGTTGGAGAAAAACAGAGATAGGCCGATAGAGATGGAGAGAAAGGGAGATAAAGGACAACAGAGTAAGAAAGAGAAAAGCAAGTGAAAGACAGAGGAAGTGATAGAGACAGAGATGGAACTGAGGGCAGATTTAGACTAAAATATAGAGTCGAGACTAGAATCAAGACATGCACGCACATACATTAAAAGAGAGATAGCAATAGTGAAGAAATGAGATATGAAGAAAAGCGGAGTGAGAGAGAGAGAGGAAGAGGTTGACATGAGGGGATTTATGATCAGCATAGCTGATGGATTTTTGGAAAATTGGTGAAAATGCTCCAGCGCACACCAAGCCTAAATTGGAGAAGCACAGACGTCTTGATATCGATTTCAAGGGAACAGCTTGGGAGATCCGCAGATATGCAGGCTATTGCAAACATTGTGCGTGCTTTACTCAAGATGTCTTCAGGTCGAAGTATGTAGATGGAAATACAAGATGATAACGATAGCTCCTTGGTGAGATAGCGTTTCAGACTATTGGAGACCTTAATTAAGCACATAAAATTCAAAGCGGGACTTGACAAGGGAGATGCGCAGAAGCTGTTTACCCCGTTTCAAGGATCATGGGTAAAAGACCCATGAAAAGAGATAAGTATTACCAAATCAGACACTTCAATATCTGACCAGATTCGATGGGCTGAAAGGCTTACTTGTGCCCCTCCATCAGCTGAACTTGTAAAGCCAAGGTTGATAGTTGTCTGCCTGGGGCAAAGAAAGAGTTTTGAAGAGAGAGAAATCATCAAGATTTAAAGGCAGTGTTATTGTATCACTGAAGGGGTCTGTTCTGCCCTTTATTCCTTGCAAGCTGTACAAGCGCCATGCTGCTAACTCCTCTTCACTTCTTGGAGGTTTTAATTTAATCTGCGTCCAATACCACGCAACCACACATCACCCCCAGGCAGGACATTCGGCATCACAACCCCTCAGTGATTGATGCATTAATTTATCACACTTACACTCTGCCCTCGTTACAGATTACTTGATTTATCTTACGCTGCGGAAGTTGGCAATTTGACCCATCGAGTCCATACCAACACTCCAAAGAGAATCTCACTAGATCCACTGCATCCCTCCAAGTCTGTACTTCCCATGGCTAATTCGACTAGCCTGCACATCATGTGCAATTTGTCAGGCCGAATACAATAAACTGCACATCTTTGGAAAGTGGGAGGAAACCAGAACACTCCGATGAAACTCACGCAGAGACAGGGAGAATGTGCACACTCCACATAGAGAGTCGTACAAGGTGCAATTGAGCCCATGTTCTTGATTCGCTAAGGCAGCAGTATTAAGCAGCTTGCCACTGTGCCACGCTATTCCCTCCCTCTCTTTAAATCCCGCTTACAATTACCGAATACAAAGTGACCCAGGAAAGGAAAGCTCAGAAGGGTTTGATTGCGATGGGATTTAGACATTGACAGTCTCGACACGAGAAGCTCCATGAACAAATCCAAAGCAGCCTTTATGCAAATAAATGGCAGGACAGACTGACCGGGCTGAATGGCCTAATCTGCGACTTCCCTGTCTCCACACCCAGAGTGATCTCTGCGATTTGTACTGATCTGCCAAAAATCCCTTCTTCACAATTTCCTGTCAGTAGTAATGGGCTGCCACAGCACCAAGGCAACACGAATCAGTATCAGAGATATCTACATCATCGGGCTCGCTGCTCCCAGCTGCACTCGGCAGGCTGGCACAATACTGTTGTTTTTTTTATGGACTCGGAGAGCCTGCTGTCATTATTCATCACACATGTATGTACGGATATGCACACAACCACGCACACACAGAAACACACCGAGACACTGACACACACACAACACAGCCACACACACAGAACCTCCCCCACACACTCCCAAACAGACACCCGCACAACCCAGCCCCACACATGCATGCACACACGCATCCACGCATACACACCAACTTACACACACTCCAATACACACACCCACACACAGCACATCCATAAGGTATATCCACAAATGCACCTATACCCACCCACTCACACGCAAGCACTTCCACATATAAACACACATGCACATACACGCAGATACACCCACATCCACGCACACACACACATATACACACGCATGCACATGCATACCCACACATCCACACCTACACTCACATACATCGACATGCGTGCATACCAAACACAGACGCACACACATGCACACATAAGTACACACACTGATACATACACAACCACACACCCAGATCCATTCACTCAAATATGCACAAACTCACAGATGCACTCACAAATACAGACACCCACAACCACACACCCACAACCACACACCCACTTCCACAAACACACATGCACATGCACTCACCCATTCACCCACCCAACCATGCACGCACGCACACACCAAAAGCACACACCCCAACACACACCAGAGGACACAGACATGCAAACTCACGCGCAAATGCACAAATACCCACACAAACAGATGTGCACATGCACAGATCCTCACACACACGCACACTAAACCACCTATCCAGCCACGCACACATGCACATATTCACCTACTCACACATATACACACACGTGCACACATCCGACATGCACTTCCCTACACAAACGCACTCGCACCATGCATACACATGTGCAAACACACATATCCACGCATAGACGCACACCGACGCCAACCCCCACACATACAAACACACGAACACAGACAGCCACATGCACATCCTCATACAACCAAATGCAACAGGATGTGTACACATACACCCACACATCCACGCATAAACAACCATACAAAACAATCACAACCATCAACACCCGCAATCGTTCACAACTACACACCCACATGAACACTCGCAAAACATATACACACATACTCACCCACCCGCACATCCACGCATGCAGCCACCCACAGCCACAGACAGGCACGTACACACTCAAAACCACATGCAATGCACTCCCACATACAAACGCCCACACGTAAGCATAGACACACCAGAACACACACACCAGCACACGCTCATGCATATGCATAAACACACCTACCCACACACCCACACACTTATGCACACACTCACACTTATGCGCACAAACCCACACCAACGCACACACAGGCAGTCTCTCCCATACAGCAACACACACAGCCATAAGCACACGCATACAAACGCACACACCACACTAACATCCACATCAACATGCATGCACAGGCACAGACACATAGGCACATACACCCACACACTCACCGATACAAACACCCACACCCACACCCATACACCTTCACATTCCGACACCCGCACACGCACACCCACACACTCACGCATGCACATGCACAAACACAACGACACAAATACCTTCACACACCCACAACCACGAGCACCTCACACACCCACACACTCACGCATGTACATGCACACATCTCACACCAACGCACACATCCTCACACACCCACATGCTCCCACACCCATGCACACACCCACACCCACACCCACGCGCATCAATAGTGTACTATCATTTTCACTAATTGCAGCCTGTGAGTCAGAAAATTGGGCATCCAGTTGGAGTGTTTGGAACTGAGACGTAGATCACAGTGTTTTGCGATCAGTCTGGAGGACATTATGGTGATGAAGGGGGAGCTGCAGTCGATGAGCAGGAATCTGACGTAGGTGACCTTGTTGCCTATATGTTCCAGGGGTGAGTGCAGGGCTAGGAATATGGCATCCGTTCTGTACCTGTTATATCCGTTGGCAAATTGTCGTGGATCCAGATAGGTGGAGAGACTGGAGTTGATGTCGGTTATGACACACTTCAGGATTATTGAAGTCAGCGGCACTGAGCAGAAATCATTCAGGCACATTGCTTTCTCAGTTACTGGGATGATAGTGGTCTTCTTGAAGCAGTTGGGGATTTCAGCTTCTACGAAGAGAGGTTGACGATGTCAATGATTAGCTCTGCCAATTGGTCCACACAGGATCTGAGTGTTTGTCTGGGAACACCACTAATACTTTCCATCGTTTGCCTCTCAGGAAGAACGATCTAACATCTGAAGTGATGATGGAGAGTACAAATGTGCCCGGAGCTGTTGGCCAGGCTCCACAAAACACCTAGAATTCTTCTCGAACTGAGCTTAGAAATCATTGTGCACGTCAAAGAAGTACGTGCCCTTGTCTGTTATCTTGCTGTGTTTCATATCCTACCCTGTAATGCAGTTAAGGCCTTAACACAGGCGGTGGTAGTGTGGTTGGTTGTTGTGGTCCTCTAATGTGATCTGGCACCGAATGATAGCAACCCTCATGGCTTTGAAGAAGACATATACGTCGTTCCATGTCTTCCGACCTGAATGCTGATCTTCAGTAGGAAGTGGATTTCCTGGTTCGTCGAAGGTTTCCAGTTGGAGAACAACCTGATTGACATTTTTGCTGCACAGTCCTCCACACATTTGCTCATGAATCCAAAATGGTGCAACGTACTGATCCAGGTTTTCCAATAATTGCTTGAATACAATCCAGTCCACCGATTCCAAGAACTCCAGGAGATGGTTCTCTACTGCTTCTGACCAGCATCGTATCACTTTTTGTGAAGGGTCCTACTTCAAAGAAAAAGGTTTCAGCTTCTGCTTGTGAGCTGGGAGGAGGAATACAGCGGTGTGATCTGACTTTCCGAAGTTTAGACAGGGGATAATGAAGTACATTGACTCTACATGGAACTCCAAACGCACAGCACCGTGGTTGCCATTGACTCCCTCCGTCTATACGTGTGACCCCAGTCCACACCAGTCTGGCTATCATTAACCTACTGTGGGGTCTGTATGCAAATCCTGACCAAAAGCACTGTGCTTACCACCGACCTGCTCTATGTATACATGTGACTCCCTGCTCGTAACACTATGTTTCACCTCAACCAGGTCTATCTTGCACGAGATTCCAGAACCATAGCACTGAGGGTACCACTCACATGCTCTGTCCCTAGGTGTGACTCCAGATTCACTTCGCAAATTTTTGGTTTGACTTGTTCTGACTGTGCATGTGACCACAGAACCACTTCGGTCAGTTCTGACAAGGGTAATTCGACCTGAAAAGTTGGCAATGCCTTCTCTCCACAGTTGCTGCCTGATCCATTGAGCGGGGCCAGCAGTTTCTGTGATGATGATTTATTGAGTTTGGGGAACGTGGCCTTAGAGTCTGAGTGACCAAATATTGGCAATGTGTTGTGTGCCCGGATTATTTCAGGGACCATGCCTCGCAGCCTCTCCTGTTTTTAACAGAACATTTCATTCTGTGCGTTTTACCACGAAATGGTGCATTCACCTCCTCGAAACACACAAACCTGCTAGATATTTCCCTTAATGTTTGAACAATGCGGACAGGAATTTGTGTGATTGATGGTCGTTTGGTGTTTGGTACGCAAGCAGATAGAATTTTGTTTCCTACTCTATCCCAGTGCAGAAACCAATTTCATTTCGAATCTTTGAACTCAGATGTGAGGCAGTGGAGATTCTCAGACAATTGTCAAAACCGACCGCTGAGTGGAGAAACATGCCCTTTCCACCCCCAAGTTAAAGGTATAAAATAAAGGCGTGAATTTGGTTGTTGGCTGTGGTTTGTGTATGTTCGAGCACAGAATGCCATAATCAGGAAGTCGAGGGGAGGCTTTTCAGCCCAGCGAGTCCTATACCAAGAAATACTATTCTAAATATTCACCAGTCCCACATACCAAAACGTGGCTGTAGACTTGAAAGTGAATCATCCAATGGCGTTTTAAAGATTGTGAGATGTCGTTCCTCACCTGCCCTTCCAGACAAACAGTTGAAAATCCTTTGCGTGAATGTTCATCCAGAAACCCAGATGATGTTCTGGGAACCTGGGTTTGAATCCCGCCCTGGCAGATAGTGGAATTTGAAATCAAATATTAAAAGGAATATGGAATTTTTACGCTGATGATAAGAATGAGTCGGAAAACACAAGTGGTTCACCAATGTCCTTTAGGGAAGGAAAGTGTTATCCATCCGTAGTCTATATCTGGCACCAGATCCATAGAAATGATGTTGACATCTAAGTGGTGTTTAGATGGGCAATAAATGCTGCCTAACCAGAGACGCTGTCATCTGTAAATAACATAAAATCATCAGCTACGTTTCAAATACAAATTGTGTCTCTTTGTCATTAACTCTCGAGTGTGGTGTGCAGCTGTTTTTTTTTTCTTCACTGTCTCCATGCCCCTCATGACCTCATACACCTCAAACAGGCCTTCTCAGTAGCTTCTCTGCTGCAATCAAAAGAAGCTGGCCATATCCAGTGTCTCTTCACACCGAAGTTGCTCAATAGTACACGGGAAATCACATTAAATGAATTTATTCTTCTTCCTGCATGTGTGGGCCAAATTAATTGCATCTGCCTGCACATGGACTACATCTCGTTGTTCTCTGCTTGGTCATATGTATGTCAAAATATTGCCATCATATTTGTTTCCAGTATCGCCTCTGGTAATGTGATCCAGACGCCTACCACTGTGCGTGCAAAATCCTTTCCTCACGCATTTCCTTTCCAGATTTGCCCTCACAACATAAATAATACCCACCAGTATTTGACATAACAAGCCTGGGCGAGCTCTCCAGCTGGGTAACCTATTCACGGTTCACATAATTCGAGGTATTTTTAGCCAGACTGCACCCAGCCTTCAACAATCAAGGGAAAACCTCTCCTGACAAGTGGTATACTGTAAAACAGGCAACATTCTGGTCAAAATAACTGCATAGGGGCTTGTACCTCAATTCCCTCTTTACTTGCATTGGCACAGTATACTGACTGTGGCCAGACATCTCGGAGGAGGTCTCTCAACTGTGGAGACTTTGGATGCCCTCTCTACATCTTTCATTCAGGAATCTTTGACATCCCCAAGTTATCAACCCGAATAAAGGTCACATCGTCAATACAATCCACCTGCTTCCAATCACTAAACGGTAAACCTTTTTTTGCACGTTCTTCAAGGCATCCAAATCCTTCCTACAGTACAGAGGCCATAATTACACATGGTTCTCCAGCTGCGGCCTCAGCAAAGCCCCCCCTGCACTACAGTTAAACTCCTCCAGTGAAAATGCCATCAATGCGCCTTACCCATTTCCTGATCTCCTCCTTCTTCCCAGACACTCTGTTAAGTAACTAATCTGAATGGGAAATGAGACACGGAAACTCATCGCTTGCCAGTGTCACACAGTTTTTAATCACATCACTGAAAATAAACGATGGTTCTCAGTTTATTGGATTGACACCATAGAATAGAAGCTGAATTGCTGAGATGAGGCATCTCCCCGGTCGGAAATGCTGATGCTTTGCAGCATTGCATGTCGCCTTTTCTTCTTCGATGTCAGAAATGTACACAACATAATTAGAAGTACAGGCAAGTACCTAGGAACATTATTCAAACATAATTCTTCACTGCATTAACTTCTGAGGAAAATACATGCAAAGCATTGTACGAGTAGAGAGAATAAAAAGAGAAAGAAATGCTCATTGATATCTGCAGTGTGGCAAGTAGGAACTTTCCCCTGTGCTCTCAATGACCTACATAAGGCCAGAACAATGCAAATTGATATCTCCCCGTTTTAACCAGAATTTATTGGGAGCCACAACAGTACAGGTAGCTCAAATTGTGTTCAACTTACTCTGTATGGTGCTGTAGGTTTCGCCTAATGTTGACAGAACCAACTCAAATTCACACAGTGAGTATCAATGTGAAGGTTGAGAGGGACTGTGGCGTCCTCCAGTAGTTTGCCAACAGAGGGTGAGATGTATCAGAGGCTTTGGTAGGCTTAGAAATATAGCCTAGAAGTGCACACAATACGTTGGCTGTGTTCTGTGCATCGTTTTGTACAGTTCCTGCAGTAGCTTTCTCAGCGACGTAACGAGTATTTCAGATCGTTTGTTAAGAGCTGAAGGACAGTGTGAGACTGGGACAGTGCTCTGAGAAGCTGACGAAGAGGTCTGCAAAACTGTGTTGTTTCTATTAGACCCCTGGTTTTGGAACAGCATTTGAATGCCTGAGGGATGGACCACACTTCTGACCACAACTATGTACTCTCAGCCGACTTGCCAATATTGCAAACTGGAAGGTTATCAAGGCTGAACCCAGGTTGGAGCGGGAGTTTATAAAGTGTAGATTGGGCCACACTCATTGCACTTTAAAAGTGTAAGAGGCGACATTATTGAAATATCCAAGATTTTAAGGAGCGTGTAAAGGTAGATGCAGAAAGGCAGTTTCCCCAGTGGTAAAGCCTAGAACCGGGGGCATCATCGCAGAATTCTGGGTCACCCATTGAGTTTGAATTTCTTGTCTCAGAGCTAGTTGAATCTTCGGAATTCTTTACCGCAGAGAAATGTGGAGGTTGGTTCGGTCAGTATATTTAAGGCTGTGACAAAGTTTCGTCAGGATGGGGAATCGAGAGTTATGAGGAAAAGGCAGGAAATGTGAGTAAGGATGATGCGAACAGTCACGATCTTTTGGAGTGCAGTCTCGATGAGCATTCAATGGCGTGAAATCGTCTTTGGGGTTGTGAGACCAAACGACACACAATACTCCAAGTACGTTCTCGCCATCGCCCTGTATAACTTCAGTGAGTCATTCCGATTTCTGAACTGCATTGCATTTGCAATGAATGCCGCCATATCATTTGCCTTCCACATGGCTTGCAGCAACGCAGGAAGTCACTAAATTTTTGATTCCAAGCAACTTGAGAAAGAAGGTCAGACAGGATCATGACTGGTTCCGTTTCAGAGGACATTTCGAACAAAATAACATGCGCACAACAAAAATGTTTAATAATTATATCATGGAGCAGGCCAGGCACCCCATCAAAATATTTCAAGGAAATAGAGGAGACCCTTTCTTGGCTAATTGTTTGAAGCAGATGCAGAGAGGATATTCGAGCTGGCCCCACCACTTAGTTTGAAACCAAACAGAATTAATTTGCAAGATTATCGAATGAACTATAAAGAATAGCTACAGAATATAGATTAATTTCACCGATCTGAAAACTGAACAAATCATCCCAATTTAATGATGTTGCAAATTACTGCAACAATCTTCATAAACACGGCCTTGGCACAAAATATGAAATCAAACATAGGTCCACGGCGGAGAGAGAGCAGAGAGATTCAGCATCGAACACGTTCTTCCATGGAGCTGTTTCTTTGACAAGAGCCACAAAACTGACTGGCGACATGCTCTGAACAGCCAGACTGCTCGAAATCAAACCTAACCAATGACAAGATAACCGTGTTAAACGAGCAATATCGTCGGACTTGGGAGACAGCTGGTGGTAATTTATCTTCACAGTTACCATATCCTAGACGAGGGGAGAGCTTGAGAAACTCGGATCAGCGCGGTATTAATGACTTGGAGCAAGGAAGTGAACATCCACTCGCCAAAATTGTAAACGACTTTACGATCGGTGGAATGGCAACTTGTGAGCATGATCGAAACAGCTTATTGAAATATATTAATTGTTCAAGTCAGTGGGCAGAAAATTGACTAATATTGTATAACATTGAAAGACCTGAAGATATTTATTTTGGGAGGGGGAAAAAAGAACCGTTTTTTTTTTACATGATGGAAACTGCAACATCATGGGACTTGTGAGGAAATGTTCCCAAAACAGAAAACGCTGGCACAGAGGGGCAAAAGGCATCCAGAAAGGCTAATGGAATGTTCATTCTTATTTCAAGATTTTCAAGTATCACATCAGGGAAGTCTGACTGCACCTGATCAAGATGCTGGGGAGGCAACGTCTGGAAAATTATGCAAAGTGTTTGCTCCCTTATGGAAGGAAAGATGTAATTTCATTGGAGACAGATCACGGAAGGATGCTTCCAGGTTTGAAGAGAATATCTCATATGGAAAACCAAAGTCTGTTGCGAACTATGGACTGAAGTTTACGAGAATGAGAGATGCTCTCACGAGAAATATGCATGATTCTGAAGCGTGCTTAACAGGGAAAATGCTGATAGGAGGTTTACCAAGACCAGCCTGTCAGAGTCAATAAGCACCAATTTAGAGAGAGATGAGAGGGAATGTCGTCTCTCATGATATTTGAAACTCCGTGTCACAGAGAGTAATGATAACCAGAATCCTTGTTTATATTTAAGACTGAGATAGGTAGAATATTGATCCAACGGGGAATCACGGGTTACAGAGAAAGTCAAGATAGTGGATGAGAGGAATTTTGGGACAGAGACGGTCCTGTTGAATAGCAGAGCAGGTTTGAGAGGCAGAACCACCTACTCCTCATCGTGTCTGACATTACTTTAATGTTTTCTCGTTCACTCCTTCCTAAATGATATTTTCACCGTTCAGACAGCGAGAACTTTAATCTTTCAAGTCATACAATCCTTTACGAAAACATGACTAGAATGGGGTTGTGGGGTGGGGTGGTGGTGGTGGGGGGATTGCAGGGCGGGGCTGGGGATAGTTCGCTCGGGTCAAGGTGGGAATTCGGAAAGCAAACAGAAACCTGTTCACCACTCTCTAATTAAGACGGAGACGCAATGAAATCACTATATTAGAACATAGAACATAGAACATAGAAGAATACAGCGCAGTACAGGCCCTTTGGCCCTCGATGTTTCGCCGATCCAAGTCCACCTAACCTATACTAACCCACTATCCTCCATATACCTATCCAATGCCCGCTTAAATGCACATAAAGAGGGAGAGTCCACCACTGCTGCTGGCAGGGCATTCCATGAACTTACGACTCGCTGAGTGAAGAACCTACCCCTAACTTCAGTCCTATATCTACCCCCCCTTAATTTAAAGCTATGCCCCCTTGTAATACCCGACTCCATACGCGGGAAAAGGTTCACACTGTCAACCCTATCTAACCCCCTAATCATCTTATACACCTCAATCAAGTCACCCCTAAACCTTCTTTTCTCTAATGAAAACAGCCCCAAGTGTCTCAGTCTATCCTCATACGATCTTCCTTCCATACCAGGCAACATCCTGGTAAATCTGCTCTGCACCCGTTCCAGTGCCTCCACATCCTTCCTATAGTATGGCGACCAAAACTGCACACAATATTCCAGATGCGGCCGCACCAGAGTTTTATACAACTGCATCATGACCTCAGGACTCCGGAACTCAATTCCTCTACCAATAAAAGCCAGTACGCCATATGCCTTCCTCACCGCTCTATTTACCTGGGTGGCAACTTTCAGAGATCTGTGTACATGGACACCAAGATCCCTCTGCTCATCCACACTACCAAGTATCCGACCATTAGCCCAGTACCCCATCTTTTTGTTATTCTTCCCAAAGTGAATCACCTCACATTTAGCTACATTGAATTCCATTTGCCACCTTTCTGCCCAGCTCTGCAGCTTCTCTATATCCTGCTGTAACCTGCCACATCCTTCCTCACTGTCAACAACTCCTCCGACTTTCGTATCATCCGCAAACTTGCTCACCCAACCTTCTAACCCCTCTTCCAGGTCATTTATAAAAATGACAAACAGCAATGGTCCCAAAACAGATCCTTGCGGAACACCGCTAGTGACGGCACTCCATGAAGAAACTTTGCCATCAACTACTACCCTCTGTCTTCTTCCATCCAGCCAATTCCTAATCCAAACCTCCAACTCACCCTCAATGCCATATCTCCGTATTTTCTGCAGTAGCCTACCATGGGGAACCTTATCAAACGCCTTACTAAAATCCATATATACCACATCTACCGCTTTCCCCTCATCAACCTCCTTCGTCACCTTTTCAAAGAATTCAATAAGGTTTGTGAGGCACGACCTGCCCTTCACAAAACCATGCTGACTATCCTTGATCACATTATTCCTATCCAGATGTGCATAAATCCTATCCCTTACAATTCTCTCTAAGACTTTGCCCACAACAGAAGTGAGACTCACCGGCCTATAGTTACTAGGGTTATCCCTACTCCCCTTTTTGAACAAGGGAACCACATTTGCTATCCTCCAGTCTTCTGGCACTACTCCTGTAGACAAAGAGGACATAAAAATCAAGGCCAATGGCTCTGCAATCTCCTCCCTTGCTTCCCAGAGAATCCTAGGATAAATGCCATCAGGCCCAGGGGACTTATCTATTTTCACCTTTTCCAGGATTTCCAACACCTCTTCTCTACATACCTCAAAGCCATCCATTCTACTTATTTGTGACTCAGATATTGTAATCAGACAGATTATTCAGTCATATTTGATCACTGAACACTTTTTAGTTGCTGGATTGTCTATGTCAAAACAATGTTTACTCTGTTGGATGGCTGATATTTGGATACTGAGAAGTATGTATCATGTGTTCTGTCCACAGTCAAACAGCATCTGAAGTGATAAATACATACAGTTCCAGATGATTAACAATTGGACACTCGAAAATATGGACATTGTACAATGTCTACAGTAATACAGTATATACAGTGTTGAAGAACTGAGATTTGGACATTCAGCAGCATGCATCATATGTATTATCTGCAATGATTCAATGTCTACAGCGTGGGAGACTCATAATTAAACATTCAGCTTTGTGTAGCCTGTATATGGAAAACAGGACGGCAGAATGAGATGCCGGATGTTTTACAATCTTTACCGTGAGACAATGAAACTTTTGTTGAGCTCTGGGAGACTGAAACGAACTTTGTGGCCGTTAAGTCTGTGTTAGAAGAACTCAATAATAGGCAGTCTTTTGAGGTGGTGACGTGTAAGTGTCCCTATCTTTAGTCCAGACATCTGGGTTCATTGAGCCATGGACTCCCACAGCACGGAGGAGAAAGTGAGGACTGCAGATGCTGGAGATCAGAGACGCAAAATGTGTTGCTGGAAAAGCGCTGCAGGTCAGGCTGCATCCAAGAAGCAGGAGAATCGACGTTTCGGACATAAACCCTTCTTCAGGAATGAGTAGGGTGTGCCAAGCAGGCTAAGATAAATGGTAGGGAGGAGGGATTTGGGGAAGGGGTGTTGAGAATGCGATAGGTGGAAGGAGGTCAAGGTGAGGGTGATAGGGCGGAGAAGGGGCGGAGGTGGAGAGGTCGGGAAGAAGATTGCAGGTACCTGGGGGGTGCAGTGAGAGAGGGACTCACTGAAATCCTTGTAGAGAGAGGAAGAGAGCTTCTTCAAGGAAGGCATTCTTGCAAGAGGATTCGCAGTAGGTTAACCTCGGAGAAAGTTAGAAACGTCGATTCTCCTGCTCCTTGGATGCTGCCTGACCTGCTGCGCTTTTCGAACAACACATTTTTCAGCTCTGATCTCCAGTATCTGCAGTTCTCACTTTCTCCCAGTTGATTTTAACCTATTGCGTATCCTCTTGCAAGGATTCCTTCCTTGAAGAAGCTCTCGTCCTCCCTCTACAAGGCTTTCAATGAGTCTCTCTCTCACTGCACGCCCCCCCAGTTACCAGAAATCTTCTTCCCGACCCCTCCGCCCCCATCCCTCTCCGGCCTATCACTCTCACCTTTACCTCCTTCCACCTATCGCATTCCCAATGCCCCTCCCCCAAGTCCCTCTTCCCTATCTTTTATCTTAGCCGCTTTGGCATACTCACCTCATTCCTGAAGAAGGGCTTATGCCCTAAATGTCGATTCTCCTGCTCCTTGGATGCAGCCTGACCTGCTGCGCTTTTCCAACAACACATTTTCAGCTCCTACAGCACGGAGACAGGCCCTTTGCCTGAATTGGTCCACGACAATCAAAATGTTAATGATATAAATTCCATTTCCCTGGACTTGGCCCATATCATCCGAAACATTTCCTATCCATGTATTGGTTCAAATGCATTTTAAATATTGTTAATGCACCTGCTCCAACCACGTCTGCTGTCAGCTCATTCTATCCATTCCACTCCATATCCATACCATCCTCTGTGTAACACGTTACCCCTTAGTTTCCCTTTTATTGTTTCCGCTCTAAACATAAACTGATGCCTTCTCGTCCGCAATTGCCCATCCGAGCGAAAAAGACTGAGCACATTCACCCTATACATTCCTCTCAAGGTCTTATACACTTCTACAAAATCCTGTCCGGCACCCCATTAGTTGCCTTCTGAACATAAATATCCTAAATTGTCCAATCTCTCCCTATAAATCTGATCATTGGGACCTGGCAGCATCCTTGTGAATTTATTTAGCACTCTTTCCAGTTTAGTAACATCCTTCCTATAGCAATGTGAGCAAAACTGAACAGGATACTTCAGGTGCAGCCTCATCAACGTCCTGTACAAATGACACATGACTTCTCAACTTCTATACTCAATGTCCTGGCCGATGAAGGCCAGTGTGCTGTAAGCCTTCTTCACTGCCGTGTCCATCTGTGACTTCACTTTCAGAGAATCATGGACCTGAATTCCAAAGTCCATCTGTTTCACGACACCCCTGAAGGTCCTACCCTTTACAATGAAATCCTACCTTGACGTGACTTTCCACGAAATGCAAGACCACATGTTTATCTGGAGCAAACTCCATTTGCCAATTGCCAGTCCACTTCCCCTGCAGATCAAGGGCTGCTGCAATTTCGGTCACTTTCTTCACTCTCCATGATTCTGCCTCTTTTAGTGTCAACTGCAAATTTACTCCTCCCACCATATCCAGTCTCAACCAAATCAGTGATACAGATCACAAAAAACAGTGTGCCCTGTACCGATCCATGAGGCACTCTACGAGTCACATACCTCCAGTCAGGCAAACATCCGTCTACTATTACACTCTGCTTTCTACCATCAAGCCAGTTGTGTACCCAATTTGCGAGCACCTCTGGATTCCGTACGAACTGACTTTCCAGAGCAGCCTACCATATGGACACTAATCAAAAAACTTCCTGTTCATGAACACCAACTAGCCACGAAACGACACGACCAACTATCCTTAGTATCCACACACACAGATGACAATCAACATGAATTCGACTGGGAAAGCACTACTATTATAGGACAAGCCAAACAGAGAACAGCCGTGGAATTCCTAGAGGCATGGCACTCATCCACAGATTCAATCAAAAAGCACATTGATCTGGACCCAATATACCGACCATTGCAACGGACAGCTGGAACTGACAAACGGAAGTGGCAGATTCAAACCACAACAAATGCCGAGGGAAAGATAACAGAAGCGCTTCACAGGAGGCTCCCAAGCACAGAGGATGTCACCTAGACAGGGGACGAAACGTCTGCAACACAAATTCCCAGCTCGACGAACAGAACCACAACAACGAGCACCCGAGCTACACATCTTCTCACAAACTTTGAATATATGTCCAAATGTATGTTTATTTTATCTCAGAATCTTCTCACGTAACCTACCTATCACGGATATTCGCCTTACTCGTCTTTCTTTCCCAGGCTTTTACTTCCTGCCCTTCTTGAATAAGGGCGCACAATTCGCTATCCTGCAGTCTTCCGGGACGTCACCCATGGCTAATGACAATAAAAAAGTATCAGACAGTCCCCCTGCAACGTCTTCTCTAGCATGTTGAAGGGTTCTAATGTAGATAGAAAAGGCCAGGCAAGGCCTGTCATCGGACAATGAAACAGGCCAGGTGTGAGATTTGAATGTAGGTAAGCAAATCGGTGACAGTGACCACAATTTGGTTGTTTTCCCTTAAGCGATGGAAAGGGAGTGGTATATACCGCAGGGTATGGGACATAGCTGGGGATAAGGCAATTATGATGCAATTAGGCAAGATTTAGTGAAATAAAGTGAACCGTATGGACTTCATTGAAAAGTGGAGCTTGATAAAGGAACAGGTACTGAGCGTTGTTAAGTAAGTGCCTGTCAGACAGGGAGGAAGGAGTCGAGCGAGGGGGGGGGCGTAGTTTACTAAAGAAGTTGAATACGTTATCAAGAGGAAGAGGAGGCTTAAGTATATATGACACGTGAAGGCCCAGTTAGGGCGCTTCAAAATTGCAAGTTAGCCTGAAAGGCCTAATGAGAGACCTACGGAGAAACATGAGGGGACATGAGAATCTTTGGCAGGTCAGTTCATGAAAACCCGTAAGTCTTTGTATCGCTACGTCAGGGATAAACGAATGACAAGGTTTAGATTAGGGGCAGTCAAGGATAGTCCTGGGACGTTGTGTGGGGAGTTCGAGGAAATGTGAGAAGCATTAAATGAATATTTCTCGTCCTTACTCACACTGGAAAAGGGCAATGTTGCGAAGGAGAATACTGACATAAAGGATATTAGACAAGGCGGGATTGAGGTTAATAAGGAAGAGATGATAGCAATTTTGTAAGATGTGAAAATAAGTAAGACACTTGGGCCGGATGGGATTCATTCAAGTATTCTCTGGAGGGTCAGGGAGGAGATAGCTGGACATTTGGCTTTAACCTTTCTATCGTCATCGTCTACAGGAATAATGCAAGAAGACAGGAGGAGAGCAAATGTTGGCCCCTTGTTTAAGAAGGGAAGTAGAGTTAACCCTGGAAATTACCTTACTTCAATTGTGAGAGGAATGTTGGAAAGGATTACGAGAGATAGAATTTCTAATCATCTGGCCAGGAACAATTTGATTAGGGCTTGCTTGTCAGCACGATTTTGTAAAGGGTACATCGTGCCTCACAAACGGTATTGAGTTGTTTCAGAAGGTGAACAAATTAGGGGATGCGGGTAACGTTTTTAATGCAGCGTATACAATTTCAATAAAGCGTTTGATGAGGTGTCCGGTGTACGCTGTTGCACAAAATATGGAGGCATAGGATTGAGGGTGGTTTACCGGTTTGGATCAGAGATTGGCTGGCTGATAGAAGACATTGATGGGAAATGTTCATTTTCTACCGGTATACCGCAAGGATCTGTTTTGGGACAGTGCTGTTTTTCAGTTGTTTTGAAGGAACTGAATGAGAGCGTAGAAAGATGGGTTAATGAATTTTCGGATGACACTAAAGTCATTGGAGTTGTGGTCAGTGCCGATAGGATGTTGCAGATTCCAGACCGACACAGATAAGCTGCAGAGCTCGGCTGACAGATTGCAAATGGAGCTTAAGGCGGAAAAGTGTGCATGGTAATATACTTAGCAGTGTGGATGAGCAGAGAGATTTCAGTGTGCATGCCCATATATCCCTGATAGATGCCACACAATTTGATAGGGATACCATGATATTGTATGGTGTGTTCGCTTTTATTGGTAGAGCGATTGAGTTTCGATGCCATCAGGTCATGTTGCTTTACGAATCATTGGTGCAGTTGCACTTGGAGCACTGCATACAGTTTTGGTCACTGCATGAGAGGAATGATGTGGAAAATTTGGAAAGGGCGCAGAAGACATTTACCAGTTTGTTGCCAGGAGGTCTTAAGATGAAAGGCTGATGTCTTTGAGGCTGCTTTCGTTAGAGAGAATGTTGCAAGGTGATGTAATTGAGACATATAAGATGGTGAGAGGATGGATAAGTTGGATAGTGAGAGTGCTTTTCCTCGATTGGGGATGGCTAGCACGAGGGGACATAGTTTGGAAATTGAGGGAAGATTGACGGAGGACAGATGTGAAAAGTAGGTGTTTTAGTCAGAGAATAGTAAGGGCCTGGAACGCCTTCCCTCCAACAGTGGTCCACACTCCAACGTTTGGGGCGTTTAACAGTCATTGGATAAACAATGGATGACAATAGAATAATGTTGGTTAGATGGGCTTCAGATTGGTTTCCCAGTTCAGCGCAAAGATCTGCTGTGACTTTCCTTTCTGATTACATATCGCTTTCCAGGGGTATATTGTATGACTGAGTGAGCTTCCAGCTCTCGTTGCCATGCCATGTTCCAGTTAACCAAACTTGAAAGCGTTTTCCACATTTCTCAAATCAGCCTTTTCTCAGTTCCTATTGGTGCATCTCTACCAGTGACTGAATCTCACCCAACCTCAAACACTGCCTGGAAGCAGACCTCGAGATTTCCCTCCAGTACTCTGGCACCAATATAAAAACCTCTCGATCAGACCATCCAACACTTCACTGCTAACCTTGGGAGTATACTGTGTGAAAATTGCAAGCCTTATCTCCCCGATTAAATAATTGGCCTCACTAATTTGTTAATACATGTCTATCTAACATTCGAAGACACCTTGGGATTATCTCCCGCTCCCGCTATCCACCGTATTTTATAAAGTTGCTCTACTTCTGTTTCGCAGTTGCTTTCCATGGCTCCTCTTGTCCTTTTCTATCGATGAGCATCTGGGAAAAATGCTTCAACTTTCCATCTTCGTGTCATTGCTATTATGTAAATGTTGAGGTTGGGTCCCTGGTTTGCCAATTTTACTATCCGAATGATGGCAACAATGAAGATTCAGTTCGGGCATCAGCTGAGGTAAAGATCATAAGGAATAGGCTCAAACATCACTTATCCAACACGATCTACAATGCATGACTGAAGATGTACCTCTGTTTGTATGAACATCTGGGTGTGTTTGTCGGTGGTGTCTGTGCGAATATTCATGTGTTCCTAAGCATCGTTGACATTGTGTGTGTATATGTCAGTGCATGTGGTCGGTCCTGGATTTGAGTGTATGCTTGTGCATGTTACTGTTTGAGTCATGAATGAAATGCCTCGCATGGGCACCACAGATTCTGTCCGTCTTTTGTTTTTCACAGTTATTAACTACAGGAGACCCTGACTTATCAAATGAGTTCATTTAATTTTCCAAGTAGATTATACTGCAGCCGAAAATCAGCAAAGGATGAGAACTGACCAGTTCTTAATTTTCAATTTCTTGGTGATGATGCAGGGACCATAAAATGTGGCGTTGGGAACGCATAGAAGGTCAGGCAACACCCAAGGACCAGGAGGGTTGACGTTTCGGGCAGGGGTCTTCAACAGTTCAGGGGAATAGAGGGACGGACTGAATAATGAATACCAGGTTTGGGGCCGGTATAAAAGTAGGTTGGATTATGATAGGTGCACATAGATAGAAGGTGATTGTGTTAGGTCCCTGGGGATGTTGGAACGGATAGGTGGTAAGGAATATGTAAATGTTGTGCAGAACAATAGGATAGTGCCAAGTCAGAGGGGTTGGATGTGAGATGGGCAGGAAGATTTGGAAACTGGTGAAGTCAATGTTGAGGCCATGTGCTTCTAGATCACCGAGATGAAAAATGACATGTGCTTCCTTCAGTTTGTGGGTGGCCTTGTTTAGGCGGTGGAGGAGACCCGGAATGAGCACATCATCGAGGAAGGTGAAATGTTTTGCCACCTTCATTCTCTGTATCCTGGCCCTGTCGAGATTGTGCGCATCTCCATGAACCCTAACTCACTGTTTTAGAAACGTCAATACAGTTGATCAGTGCATTGTTATTATCCTGGAGCCTCTGTCTAATTTCAGATTGTGACGATTGTGAACCATGTTGCCATCGGGGGGCAATGGTCAGAAATGGCAGCGACATAGTCACTACTGTCAGCTCCTTACCAGCCAGCTTCATAGATTCACTGTTGAGAGAAAATGCGAAATGCACCGTTACCATCTCTCTGAAGTGTGATCAGAGGGATAATAGACAATACGTTACAAACGTATGTTCACTTCCACCAGGAAGGGCAAGGGTGCTAAATACACGGGAGCACTTAAAATCGTACTCCAAGACATTCACCATCCTGACTTGGAAATATATCGGTCAATCCGTAAATATTGCCCTGTCCAGATCGTAGAATTTCAAACTTGGCAGTTGGTTATGGGTCAGTCTATAGCACACGGACTGCAAGAAGGAGCTCAACTCCTCCACCACCAATAACCCCATAAACTGTTCTCTAAAATGTGTGTGACAGTGAAAACACGTTGAAGTGGAATCAGAAGAAATGGGAGAGTCGGATTTTGGATGTGGTCCAGGAATTCGATTGTCACCCCGACCCGAGAGTAATTAACACCAAATTATACATCACAAAACCAGAGGATGTTCAGCTTGCGTTCTTTCGTGTTTGGTTAGTGAAACCGAATGAACGCATTTCCGAAATCTGGGGCTGACACACCTTCACTCAAAAATGCTCACATTTGTCACTCTCTAAACGATCATTTTTCACGCTTCTCAGAGGCTTTCCCGTCATGTACCCATTCAGGACTGAAGCACATTTCAACAAATCCAATTTACGAGCTCCTGGGTCAATATTCCCCTCGAACTTACTGCACACGTTCCTTGCTTCCAGCAAACACAGCCAATGATAAATCAGGGCCTGAGAAGTCCCAATCTTCAGATTACAAGTGAGGCACTAGAGAGCTGAAAAATGTGAATTAACGTTAAAACTATACGTATATATGACAAAGTCTCTACTACTTGTGGATAAAAAAAGAATACTTGCATTCAAGGCGTGTATTTGTAATCGTCAGTGTTTTCATGGTGCCCTTCCTTCCAACTGACTTCCATAAATGGTATAGTTTGCTTTGTTTGAGATATTGTCCCGTGTACTGAAATACACTGACATGCACACAAACTGACACACACCCACAGACATAGACACTCACTCACCATAACACACCATAACACACTGAGCACCATAACACACTCATACAGACACTGAGCACTGAAAATGCACGCAAACAAAGAGATCTGTACTCACGGCTACACACACTCAATATTACCCAACCAACATGCTTAGATATGCACAATCCCATACACTCAACTTAAGGAATATATACAAACGCAGAGAAACACATATTCACAAGGAAAAAATAATGAACAGTTGCATTACTAACATTAATTACATCAACGTACACATAATCAGGTACGTTTTTGTATGTTTGGAACAGAAGCAATAAAGAAAAACGATCAAAAGGAAATAAAATCTAACATCTATCGATTGTAATGGCAACGGGATTTCTTCTCATATGAGTCAGCCCGTCAATCTGTGTGGCTAACATTCTGGGTCATCAAAATCATCTGATCGTTTATTGCACCTTCACTATATCCTTCAGGCCAAATCCCTCTGAGATGTCGATGCTCTTCTATTTCTTGCCTATTGCGAATCTCCTACATTGTTGGCCGTTCTTTCTCTGATCTCCTCAGCTTCTTACTACCCTGCATTTCCGCGGACATAAATTAGGAAAATGATCATTAAAAGGTGCCAAGCAGCATATCTAACTAATCATTTTATCTTTTTGATTAAGACGCTATCTGGAGAGGGACAGATTCGGGCCCAACTCCTGGTCTTTTGGGATGGGGAGCAGACCACGTTCAAACTCAACAGTTCGTTTTGGTTAGCCCTGACTTTGTTTTGACTTTGATAACTCGATCTCTCTTATATCCCTTCCCACATACAGTCCTTCACACAGCCGAAACCGTTTCCTTCCTTCCTTCCTTCCTTCCTTCCTTCCTTTCTCCCTTTCTTTCTTCCTTTCTTTCTTCCTTTCTTTCTTTCTTCCTTTCTTTCTTCTTTCCTTTCTTTCTTCCTTCCTTTCTTTCTTCCTTCCTTTCTTTCTTACTACCTTTCATTCTTTCTTTCTTCAGTCCTTCCTTTTTTCTTTCTTTCTTTCATTCTTTCATTCTTTCATTCTTTCATTCTTTCTTTCTTTCTTTCATTCTTTATTTCTTTCTTTCTTTCTTTCTTTCTTATTTTCTTTCTTTCTTTCTTTCTTCCTTCCTTTCTTTCTTTCTTTCTTTCTTTCTTTCTTTCTTTCTTTCTTTCTTTCTTTCTTTCTTTCTTTCTTTCTTTCTTTCTTTCTTTCTTTCTTTCTTTCTTTCTTTCTTTCTTCCTTCATTCCTTCATGTTTTAAAGGCGAGAGGGGAAAAGTTCAAAGATATATGAGGGGCAAATTCCTTTACACCGAGGGAGTCAGGATTCTGAAACGCGCTGTTAGGGGTGATGGTGGATCCAGGTACCATAGCAGATACTCAGGAACACTTTGATAAGCCTATGAATATGCAAGGAATGAAAGAATGTAGACAAGGGCAGGAAGAAGCGATTATTCTATTTTGACGTCATGTTCAGCACAAAATCATATGATGAAGGACGTCTTCTGGTGCTGTAAGCTTCTATCATCTGGCAGTTTCGAGCTTCTAAGGGATTCATGCGCTGTGATGCGTTCTCAAAAATATCTGTTTCTTGTGTAGTGAAGTGGGGAAGCCAGCAAATGTTGACATTGCATCAGTTTTACCATGAGCGAGTGAGTGAGCTAGAGAGAGAGAGAGAGAGAGAGAGAAGCACACAGAAACACACCACGAAAAACAAAGAGGTGCATTAACACAGAAACATAAACACAGGCACGTGCAAAAAAAAACCCAGATGCGCACACACGCACACTGACAAGCACACATGCACACACATACACAGTCACATATTGACAGACATGTAAATCATGACAAACACACAACTGCAGACTCACATGCTAATCTATACAGAGAGAGACATAGACATTAAAATGACGAGAATTACGGATATGCACACATGTGCTCTGAGTGTCTAAATACAGAGCAGATTCGGTATAATGTTCATAAATATGAGGTTAACGAATTTGATTGTAAATTTAGTAAGGTCGATTATTATTTGAGTGACTGCAAATTTGGAGATTGGATTGTTTAGTGAGAGTGTGGGGTTTGTGTTTTCAGTATGGGGTCACGGTGGGGGCCTGTGCTCAGAATAGAGTCTGAGTGTTCAATGTAGAGCAATGTGGTCAGTGTGGGTTCAGTGTGCTCGGTATGGGTCTGTATATGTTCACTTTGGGATCTGTATGTTTAGTATATGATCTGTATGTTCAGAGTGGGGTCTGTGTGGTCAGTGTCGATGCTGTATGTTCAGAATGGGGTCTATATGTGAAGTGTGAGGTCAATGTGGGGCCAGTATGTTCACTGTGGACTCTGTGATTTCATTGTGGGGTCTGTGTCTTCAATATGGGACCTGTATGTTCAGAATAAGGCCAGTGTGCATACAGGTTCTGGTCAGCGTATTCAGTGTTGGGGTGTCTGTGTTCAGTGTGGGCTGAGAGCGATCAGTGTGCGCATCTCTGTGTTCAGTGTCGGGTCTGTGGGATCAGTGTTTGGGCCTCTGCGTTCAATGCCGAATCTGTGTGATCAGTATTGGATCAGTGTGTGTTCAGTGTGAGATCAATCTGTTCTCAACGTGGGATCGGTGTTTTCAATGTGGCGTCTGTGACAGCACCAGAGAGAGGGGGAGGGAGAGAGCCTTCTGAAACCCGCATACGCTCTCTGATCCTCCTCCGCCTTAATGGCCATGTCCTGCCTACAGGGAGAGAAGACATGCAATCAATCTGCATCACTATGGCTGCACCACAAAACGCGCATGAATTTCGACAGAGGTACGTTACCGATGCGATTTTGTTTATTAGGGATCCTGGGGGTGTAGGGTTATTGGGAACTGCCGTTCGTCAAAAGGTGCCATCACAGAAAAGCCTGAATTGAATAAGCCAGCTGTCAGAATCGGCGACGTCGTTGGGTTAGCTGACATCAACCCGTCAAGCAGTTCGTCTCATCCGGCAATAAGTGGAGTGCGTGTGCAGCCGTGTGTGGCTGGGGATTGTCCTGATCGGCACAGAGGTCTGACGCAGTTCCATCCCAGGCTTTGACATCCCAGTATCATTCCTGAAAACAGCAAAAAAAAAGCTCACTGCTGGCCCCAGTCATCTCCCCACTCCCCCACATTATCTCCCTTTGAACAAGGCTTTCATTATCCAAAAAATCATTCCGATTCCAACTTCACATCTTTGTCACAAAGTCCACTCTGATAGCCTCCCAAGTGAAGCTCCACTCACTCCTTCAGCGATCTTGACCTCCTATAGCATTTCCTCATTGAATCACCTCACTGTCAATATCCCAGATCTACCACTGAGAGAATCTCACAATTGCCACTTGATGTTCATTGCCATCACCATTACAGTATCAACCCTTGTCCATCACAGTGGTTAACGATAGAGCCCACTCCCAAAATCTTCTCAAGGGGGAGTGATCTACGGATGAGCAACAAATGGTGTACCAGAGAGACCCTATCACATGCCATGAGTGAAAAGGATTAAAGGGTGATTGAAGACAGTGGTGCTGTGTTTTAACGGGCACGAATCCTTACAATGTCTTTTTCCCCTTCCCACCCTCTGACAGCACCATCCCCTCGAATTGTTATACCACGCCGCCCAATCCTATTGCTCAGTTGTTCCAAGCGTTCAGAAGTGAATGTTGGAGCATGGATCCTGACGAGAGTCGAGGAATGTAAAATACTTAATATGATGTTTAGTCAACCACCTTCGACGATATCAGAAACAAATCACAAATCACATATCTCTATCCTGCTGTCATTGAAACTTTTTCCTCTCCTTTAGGTTGTTATCTCGCTCTTTGCCATCATTAATCTCTCAACACCTACTTCAATCTCTAACATCTTTATTTACAATGCCTCTCCTACATGACTCAATCTCTCTCTCTCTCTACTCTATTGCTTTGTATACTTTCCATTATTAATCAAACTCCATTTCTCGAACGGTTTTTCCAAATATTTCCGTATTGTTACTTCTGTACCTCGACTTCTCTCTCTTTGAATCTTATTACTCTCTCGAGCGCATTTATCTTTTCACTCTGTTACTCATTGGTACCGAAAAGCTTTATTTTCCTCTCTCGTTGCCCCTCACTATTGTCTCTACCACTACTTCAGTTTTTCACACCTTTATCATCTCTCTCATTCCCTCACTGCTCTCTCAATCTTTGCTTCTCTCTAATAACGTTATCTAGCCTTTCTCTGGCCCCACTGCTCTCTCAATCTCCGTTTCGATTCTTCTTGCTCCCTTGTTCCTCAGTCGATCTTTATTTCGCTCTCTCTCTCTCTCTGCCTTTATTTCCGTGTATCGCACTTTCCTGACTCCATTTCGCAATCGGATGTTTTCATCCAAATCCAACAGGATATATGTCAGTGACGGGACTATCCAGAAACGATTAATTTTGCCTTCCTAAGTGACGGTTTCCCCAAACCAGTTTATGGAACGTCCACCCACCTGTGGCTAGGTACCTCACATTCACTCTTCTGGGGCCAGCGACACCCTCTCCCAGCACCAGCATTGCTACAGCCAAGAACAGAGCTTTCATTCTTTCTCACTCAGCTCTGCAGATTCCCAGTGAGATTGCCGCAATACAGGAGCTCTGTATAGTCTGCTCGGAGAGACACCTTCAGTTAATAATCTATGAGTTTGTGTGCGAGGATCAGCACAGCCCGCCCTTCCAGAGAGTCTTAGACTTGTTAACGTGGCAGACAGGGAACAGAGTATGGCAATGTGCCCTCACTGTGAAAAGTGTATTTGTTCTGATCAACAAACAACAGGAAGGATGCATTTATACAGCCAGGGGAGAGAGCGTTCAGAATAGATTTATTGGTTTGGTGAGTGTCGACAATGATGAGAGTTTCGATCAACTGAGGTTGTTTTCTCTGGAATAGAGAAGGTGGAGGGTAACTGTGATATGGACCAGTCATGACCCTTCAAAATATTTTCTGAAAGTCGCCTAAACCCGAACGTTGGTACTATTTTAAAGGGAATTGTAAGTTCCGTGCCCCAGATATAGTGTGACTAGTCAATATACTTGACGTGAAACAAAATACAGTTGTTCAATGCTACAGTTAAAGTTTAACCAAAGGCAGAAAATATAGAAAAGCACAATTATTGGAAAGAATGACAGCAATTCCAATTTTAAGGGTTGCAATATTTATTTAAACACCCGTCCAAATCAACCATGTTCTTTATGGAAGGAATTCTGCTGTGCTTACCCAGTGAGGAACCACCTCACGACAGAACCGCATTGATACGTTTAACTGTCCAGACAGCGAGGGAGATGCACTAAATCGCTTCCTCAGACAGCGAGCCTCACAGGCCATAAAAAAAAGTTTGGTTTTTAAAATATATTTCTGAACTTTTCATCTGATCTGCATCAGGTTATATTGGACTGTGCATTCTGCTTGTCAAATATTTACCTCGGTCACGGAACAGATTGCCATTCTGCCTGTCTGCTTGGAACGAAGTCATCGAGATGTTCACGGATGAGTCACTTTACTGTCGGTTTCACATTTAACTCTCGAAACTATGAGTAGGAGGAGGCCATTCTGTTCTTAGACACTCTGCATCATTCACTGTGATCATGGCTGATCGTGCAATAAAGTCGCCTTGCTTTTACCCCATAATCTTTGATCCATTTAGCTCCAAGAACCATATTTAACTCCTTCTTAAAAACATTCCAAGTTTTGGTCTCGAGCATTTTCAGTGGCAGAAAATTCCACAGGCTTCTCACTCGCTAGGTTAAGTGAAACTTACTCGGCCTTAGTGTTAAATGGCCTACCCTATACCTCTTAGCCTGTCGGTTCTGGACTCCTCTGGTCACGGGGATGAGCATTTCTGATTTTCGCCTGTCCAGTCTTGCTGGATTGTACAGATTCAGGCGATTGAGCCACTGGAGCCCGTTCAAGTATTCAATGATATCATGACTAATCTGTGGGCAAGTTATATGAGAATGCCCCCGACCGGCCTCATTCTTCTGAACTACAATGATCAACGTCGAAAGCGAACACATACGTATTTAATCATCAGTTCCACCATCCAAGTCTGGTGAATCCTTGGTGCACTGGCTCCGTGAACATCCTTCCTCAGTTAAGGAGACTATTACACAATATTTTATTGTATTATATCATATTACATTACATTATATTACATTATATTATATTACATTATATTATATTGTATTATATTACATTATGTGATATTACATTACATTACATTTATCACGTCAGGCTCAGGAAGCTTGACCTTATCTCAAATTCTTTCATTGGACTGCATGGTGGCTCAACCATTAGCACTACTGTCACTGCACAGCAGGCAGTCAGGTTTGACTCCATGCTCCGGAGGTTGTCTGTGTGGTGTATGCACATTCTCCTAATATCTGCGAATTCTCCATCTGCCACAATGGAGTTCCAACCCGCTTTCACATGTGGTTGTCGCTTGCAGTCTTGATTGAACATCTTCAAACGTTTTGTTTGTACCCAAAAGGACATCCCCAGCGTTATTAATTGCAGGAAAGATTATCGATCCATTACTCACCTATGGTGATGGATAAATACACAGATTGTGGTGGGAAGGGAATTCTCCTCCGAGTGCTTGGCTGTTCCGCACACAGTCCAATGATGTGCAAGTTTGGTGGATTGTTCAAGATAAATTGCCCTTAGTATGTAGGAAGGTGCAGATTGTGTGGATGCACCATGGAAAGTGCCAGGCTACAGTGACAGAGTGGTGATGTACTCTAGGTGGCAGGGTTAGTGTGGATTTGATGAACCAAATGGCATCCTTCCTCCTGCTCTACCTTCCATGTTTCTGTGTCTATACGTTTAAATATGGGTTCCATTGAAAGCTTCTGACTCCACATGAGACTCGACGTGCCGCAACGCAGTTACCTCTGACCCAATCTGTCTCGACAAGTGATGCGAGGTCTACAGCATTGCGCTCATGACTGACCTACTCCGTTTCTAAATGTAAATTCAAACCAACAGTACTGTCATGCAAATTGACCTGCTCTTGCCCTAAATGAGTCTCTCATCCCTCAACACTTTGGTGATCAAAAACCTGTCCTGACTCTACAGGTGACTTCATAAACACAGCATTTTGGGTATCACGAACCAACTCTATCCTCTCACGTGACTCCATTCACTGCAATGTGATAACCACTAATACATTATGGACCGACATGCGACTCCAGACTCAAAGCACTATGGTCATCATTGACATGAGTTTTGTCTACTTTTGAATCCAGACTCACAGAATTGTGTTTAACACTCAATTGCACTTCTCTCTCCGTGTTACGCCATACCCACAGCACTGTCGTCACCATTAACTTTCAAATGATTTCAAGCCAACAGCACTGTGGTTTCCACTGACATGCTCCTTTTTGACATGTTCCTCCATATTCATGGATATTACTGACCTGCTCTGTGTCTGCATGTGACTCCAAGTGCAGAACTGCAGCATTCATTGACCTTGATCTGTCTTCGATGTAACTACAGAACAAAACTGTATTATGCTTATCATTGACATGTTCTGACTCCACATGTATCTCCAGATCCATAGCATTGATGTTACCACCACCCTGCTCTGGACCCATATGAAAGTGCAGATCGAAAGCATTGTGATTGCTATCGTTATTTCTTAATCCTACTTGTGACTCCAAATGCACATCACTGTGGCCCATGTGGACCTGTTCTTTTTCTACATGTGAAACCAGATCCACAGCACTGTTACCACTGAACAGCTACATTCCTACATGTGACTCGAGGACCACAACATTTTGGTTATCGCGTTCCTGCTCTATCTCTGCATGTGATGCAAGGCCGACTGCACTGTGATGAGCACTGATATTCTCTGTCTCTGCACATGACTGCAGACCAAAGCACTGTGTTTCCCACAGACGTGCTAAGTCTCAAAGTGTAACAGCTGGCCAATAGCCAGTTATCACTGACCACTTCAGTCTTGACGTGTAACTTCAGACCCACAACACTGTGATTACTGCTGGCTTGTTCTGGATTTTCATGTTACATCAGACAAAAAGGATTATGGACACCAGTCTGGGCCGACAGCCCTGCCACTATTTCTGAGGTAGTCTGGATTGACGAATGTGTCTAGGCCCAAAACAGTGGTGATCACTAATCTGCTATGTCTCTGCAGGTGAATTCATATCCGCAAAACCCTGGTTATTTCTGATGTGATCTCTTTCTACATTTGACACCAGACCCACAACACCCTTGCACCCTCTCGTCTGTTCTGTTTCTGCATGTTAATCATGGTGAACAGCATGTTGGTTGTGATTTATCTGATCTGTGCCAGCATTTGTGTCCAGACCCACAGCACTGTTTTAGCTGTGATGTGTTCATTCTTGTATTCTAACTCCTGGCCAACAGCACTGGTTATCACTGACATGTGGTTTCTCAGCACATGACTGCAGACCAACAACGCTGTAGTTGCAACTGTCCTGCTCTGTCGTTAAATGTAAATCCAGTTCCAGAGAACTGTGGTTATTGCTGGCCTGATCAGTGCCTACGTATGATGCCAGACATTTGGTATTGTGGCAATCATTGACCTATACGTTGCTGCACATGACATCACACTCACAGCAATTTGGATCCATTGATCTGGTCTGAGTTTACAATTGAATCCAGACCAACAGCACTGTGATCGATATTGACCTGTTCTCGACCAAATGTGATTCCACATCTTCAGTACTAATTTTATTACTGACCTGCCCTGTCTCTCCATGTGTTTGCAGATCCACAGTACATTTGGTTATAACTGACCTGCTTGGTCTCTGCTTGTGACTGAAGAACAACAGCACTGTGTTTCAAATTGTCCTGTTCCAGGACCTACATGTGACCCGCAGATTTTCCGTACTGTGGTTACATGGACCTGCTCAGTTTCAACATGAAAATTGGAGCCCAAAGCACTCACGGTATCTCTGACCTGTTCTGGATCTAAATGCGACTGCAGATCTTCAGCGCTGTAGTTATCACTAATCTGCACTTTTCGATATGTGAATACAGCACCACAGAACTATAGTGACCACTGACAACTGCACGTGACACCAGATCAACAGCATTGCATCTATGACTCAACCGATCTTTGCCTCCAAGTGATGCCAGTCTGACACATGCAATTTTTTTTGTTTCTACGGTTTGTTCCAGCCACAACTCTGATTTAGCCGTTGACCTGCTCTACCCACTTGTGATTCTCGGCCAACAGTATTGTAGATACCATTGCTGTGCTTTGTTTTCACGTATGATTGTGCACCCACAGCACTGTGGTTGCTTATGACCAGCTCTGTCTCTGCATGTAACACGATACGAACAATACTGTGGTTATCACTTACCTGCTGGGCCTCTGCATATGAGTCCAGGCCAACATCATCTTGGTTACCATTGACTTGGTCTGCGTCTATATGTGAATGAAGACCAAAGCGCTGTAGTTGCCACTGACATGCTCCATTTCGACGTCGGTGCGTGTAAGTTCTGGCCAACTGCACTGTCGTAAGCATGATCTGAACAGTCTCTACATGTGACTCCAGACCAATACCACTATGGTTGCCACACACCTGCTGTGTCTGCACATGTGATCCCCAGGTCAACAATACTATGGTCACCACTGACCTGCTTTATCCCCAGATGTGACATCGAAACCACAGAACACTGCGATTACTACTGACTAGCTTTAATCTTCATCTGACTCCAGATGCACTGCACTTTAGTTATCACTGACCTGATGCATCTCAAAATATAATACAGTTCCGAATCCCTCTGATTTTCAATAATCTCTTCCAGGTCTCGTGAGTTCTCGTGACTGTAGACTCAGCGTTGTGATTACTTCTCACCAAAGAACAAATAAGTAAGAACTAGGAAAATTACAGCATTGGAACAGGCCCTTTGGCTCTCCAGGCCTCCGCTAATCCACATCGTCTATCTAAACTCGTCACATATTTTCTAAAGGCCTGCTCTCTGCCCATTCACGTATCTGTCTAGAAACATGTTAAATGACTCCAACTTGGCGACCTCTCCTACCTCCACTGGCAACGCGTTCTAGGAACTCATAATCCTCTGCGCAAAGAATATGCCTTAATTTTTTCCCAGCTCACCTTCAACTTGTTACCTGTAGTAATTGAAAAGGCGTTTTACTATCCGCCTTGTATATACCTCTCATGATTTTATAGGCCTCACTCATGTCCACCTTCAGCCTGCTTCTTTCTAATGAAAATAATCCTCATCTGCTCATCCTCTCTTCCTGTCTTGGGGCGGTCCATAGCAGGCAATACCCTGGTGAGCCTCCTCTGAACCCACTCCATCTACATTTTCTTGATAATATGGCATTCAGAACTGTACGCAGTATTCCAAATGACACAAACCAAAGTCCGATATAACTGTAACATGAGCTGAAAACTCTTGTACTCAATCCCCCGCCCAATGAAGGAAAGCATGACTTTGGCATTCTGTCGACCTGCGTTTCCATTTTCAGGTTACAATGTACCTGAACACCCAGACCTGTCTGCGCATCAACTTTCCCCAAGGCTTTTCCATTTATGTATAGTTCATTTTTGAAATAGATTTTCCAAAATGCATCTCTCTGCATTTTCATGGATTGAACACCACTGCTGATTTCCATACCCATCTCTCCAGTCTATCATCATTCCGGTGTATTCTCTGACAGACACATCCATGATCTGCGACTACACCAATCTTCGTACATCTGCCATCTTGCTAATCAGAACACATATGACTTATTCCAGATCAATATTATGAACAGCAATGCGCCCAACACTGATACCTGTTGAATACCAGTGGTCACTTCTTCTTCATTTGGAGAAACTTCCTTCCACTAATAATCTCTGTCTCCTGCTGTAAAACATGTTCTCTCTCCATCTCGCTCGGACACCCTGGACCAATGCAACTTCACTTTCTACATCAGTCCACCATAGGGAGCTGTATACGATGTCTCACTGTGATCCATATCTACAGCTTTTCCCACATCAATCAACTTTGTCAATTCATCAACATATTCGATTAAGTTGGTAAGACACGATTTTCCCTGCAGAAATCTATGTTTCCAACCACTGTTAAGCCCATTCTCTTCCAAATATGAATAAATCCAACCCCTCCAAATTTTCTCTCGCAGCATCCCTCCCACTGACGTCAGACTCATTGGTCTAGAATCACCTGAATCATCCCTGCTACCCTTCTTAACGAGCGAACGACAGTCGCAATTTTCCAGTCCTCCGTGTTCAAACATACATGTACAGTATAGAACATTACAGGGCAGTACAGGCCCTTCTGCACTCGATATTGCGCCGATCTGTGAAACAAATCAGAAGCCCATCTCAAATGTACTAACCCATTTTCGCCCATATGTCCATCTAATGACCATTGAAATGCCCTTCAAATTGACGAACCTACGAGTGTTGCAGGCAGTTTGTTCCACGAACCTAGTAGTCTGAGTAAAGAAACTGCCTCTGACATCTGTCCTATATCTATCATCCCTGAATTTAAAATTATTTCTCCTCATGCGATCCATCAGCTTCCAAGGAAAAAGACTCGCAATGTTCACCCAATCGAACCCATGATTATCTTCCCTGTCTCCAGTATGTCACTTCTCAACCTTCTTCTCTCTAACAAAAACAGCCTCAAGTCCCTCAGCCGTTCCTCGTAAGACCTTCTCTCCATACCAGCCAACATCCTAGTAAACCTTCTCTGAACCCTTTACAAAGCTTCCACATTCTTCCTGTAGTCCGGTACCCAGAAGTCTACTCAATACTACAAGTATAACTGCACTACAAATTATCACAGCTTCCGCATGACCTCGTGGTCAAGAAACTCAAGCCCTCTACCAAAAAGCTAGCACAAAGTATGTCTTCTTAACAACCCTATCAAACTCTTTGGTTCAGGCCTCAGCTATTTGCTCTCTTGCTTCCCCCAGTATCCTGGGATAAATCCCAAACGAACCTGCGGACATTTCCTCATCTTAATGCCTTTTAGAATACCCAACACTTCCTCCCTCCGTATACCTACGTGACCTAGAGTAATCAATTATCTATCATTAACATGATATATCCATCATGTCTCTCTCCTCGATGAATACTGATGCAAATTACTCATTAAAAATCTCGCCCATTTTCCCCGACTCCAAGAATAACGTTCCTCATTTGCCCTTGCGTGTTCCAACCCTTTCTCTAGGTGCCATATTGATCCTTAATAAAATGTTGTGGAATTTTCCTTAAGCCCGATTGCTAACGATATTTTATGATTACTTATTGCCCTCTTAGTTCCTTGTTTCAGATTGTTCCTATTAATCTGATATTCTTCCAAAACTCGACTCTTTTCAATCGCCAAAAAGTTATGTATGTTTCCTTTTCCCCTTAGCTCGTCTCACAACTTCACCTGAAATCCATTATTCCGTAATCTTGCCATTACTCCTCCTAATTTTCATAATGGCATGTCTGTCCTGCACTCTAATCAACCTCTCTTTAAAAGCCTCCCACATATCAAATGTGGATGCACTTTCAAACAGCTGCTCCCAATTCACAATTCCCAGCTCCTGCCGAATGTTGCTATAGTTGTCTATCCACCAATTTCGCACTCTTCCTTCCGTACTACTTTCGCTTTTGTTCATGAGTATTCTGAATCTTACGGACTTGTGATCATTATTCCCAAAGTAATCCACTACAGAAATTTTAACCAAATGGCCGTGGTCACCCCCGAACATCATGTCCAGTATGGCTCCTTTCTACTTATATAATGCTCTATAAAACTCTACTGGATGCTCCTTAGAAACTATCATCTACCTGTTCCTCTCACACGTGGTGAATCCTAGTCAATGTTGGAAAATTAAAATGTCTATATCACCACCTCCCTATTGCTCCTATACCTTTCCACCATCTGTTAAAATATTGGTATTTCTATCTCACGCTCGCTCTTCGGATGCCTGTCGTATAGCCTCAACAATGTAACCACACCCGTCCTATTTCTGAGCTCTGTCCATATTGCCTGAATGCTGAGTCCTCCATTTTGCGCTCCTTCAGCACAGCTGTGATAGTTTGTCTGACTATAATGCAAATCTTACACCCCTTTTAAGTCCCTCAAAATTCCCGCCTGAATTATCTAAAGCCTGGAAATTCTATTTGCCTTTCACGACCTTCCCTCAAGCAAGTCTGTGTAATAGCAATAACGGAACACAGCCAGGTACTAATACAAAGCCTTTGTCTATCTGGCTTACTTTCTACACATCTTGCATTAAAACAAATGCACATAAAATCACCTGTCCCTTTGTGCTCGTCATCTATTCCCTGCCTAAATTATCCCTAAGTCAGGCTGATTTCATTATCCAGTTCTTTCCAGGGTTTAGTTTAAGGAAGGATAACTTTATTTCTGTCCACCAATCTACTCGTTTAGTTCCGATTTACCTGCCACATTCGTTTAAATCCTCCCTAACAGCGTTAGCAACATACCCGCGACGTCATTGGTTCCAATTCGGCTGAGGTGTAGACCGTGCACTTTGGAATAGACTCACCTACCGATAACGTGTCCCAATGACTGACTCTGTCTGTGCATATCACTGCATGCTGAAAGCACGATGGTTAATATTGAACTGCGTATTGTCACATGTGACTCCAGAGCCAGAGCATTGTGGATAACACTGACTTACTCTGTGGAGAAATGTGATCCTAGACGCACAGAAATGTTCTTGTTCTTGACATGGTGTGCTCCTATATGGGACACCAGACCAACTTCACAGTGGTTACCAATGATCTGCGAATGTCATGTTGTCCTTTGCTTCAAATGGGATGAGGTACCTGCCTTGACAATCATCTCAGGCACGACGTTCCATATTTCTGCCATGCGTTTGAGTGAAAGAAAAATATCATTCACTTCTAAAACAATTATTCCTGGGAGGAAACTATTACGCTCTGGTCGGAGACACACCAGTAATGGGGAAAAGATTCATATAATCTGATTTGTCAATAACTCCCAAGATTTTGCATACATCAATCAGTGCCGCCCCCCACCCCCCAGCGACTTCTGCCCGTATCAGAACAACACAACCTGTCCATTCATTCATTATAACTAAGACATTTCATCGCCAGCAACATCCTGGTCAATCGTAACACCGTCGCCTATGTACTCTCGCCCTTCTGATAGGTGGAGAAAAACTGCACGTCGTATTCCATGTGTGTCTGAACCAATTCTTTAGTAACAAGGCTTTCTTGCTCCAAACCTCTAATGCCTAATGATGGCAAACATCCCGTATGTATTCTTCACCACTCTTCATTACTGTGCTGACATCTTCAAGGATTTATTAACTTGTACACTAATATCCCTTTATTGCTCAGTGCTCCCTGTGGAACTAGCATTCATTGAGTAGATATTTCCCTTTTCTGACCTCGCCAAATGCTTACCACTCTTAGCAGAATTAAATTACACCTGCACAGTTGAGCACCTGATCAATAACAGAAAGCAGCCTGAGACAATCCTCCTCACTATCATCAACACAAACAAGTTTCGAGTTTGCTGCAAACCTCCTAATTATCCCTTTAACATTCTTATTTACGTTGTGAATGTATTGTCCATAATAAAGAAATACATATTCGTTATTTGAAAGTAAATAGATAGAACTGAGATGAAGAAACATCACGTTTCGTTGAAGGTTTGTGAATCTTTGGAATTCCCTTCCCCAAAAGCCAATGGATTCAGAGAGGTTTTCCCCAAAAGCCAAAGGCAGATTCAGAGAGGTTTTCGATGACCAAGGGAAGGGAAGATGATCAAGGACTACGAAAGAATGCAGAATTGTGAATACATTTGGAACAACCATGACGTAACTGAATAAAGACTGAAAGAACTGTGCTTCCTATAAATTAGAACATAACATAAATTTCTGGAAAAGCTCCGCATGTCTGGCAGCTTCCGTGGAGAGAAATCTAAATTAATGATTTGGGTTGAGTCATCCTTAATTAGAACTCAGGTTTACTTGCCCAGATCTGATGAAGGGTGACTTGACCTCAAACGTTTACTCTGACATCTCTCTGCGATGCTGCCAGACCTGCTGAAATTTATCAGCAATTTCTGTTGTTAATAATGGTATTGTTTTTGTTGGCTAGTAAACGTGAGGGGCTGAATGGTCTACACTTGTTCTTATTGCATTTATTTGGATGACTTCACTGAGAATGTCTGGCAGACGATCCTTCGGATAACTGCTGATCGAATATCGAACATTCTTTGTGTGTGTTCTGCCCACTCAATGGTTTGTTCATCTCCTGATGCAAGCCAACTTTGGTCGAATGTTCACTCCGTGATTCCACAATGTGCATAAGAATTGATACGAATGATGGTCACTTGATAAACGGCCAGCATGCAGGATAAATTTTGTCTCCTGCTCTGTACAATGTCGCTCACAATTTCCTTTCCAATCATTGATCTCAGAACGCGAGACATTGGTGATTCTCTGCGTGATGCAACTGTGCAATGCCTAACTTCCCTCTGCGTGGAATACCACGTCCCCCACCTCTCTCCCAACGGAAGGATGCAGAATGGCCCAGTGACTTTGCCTGCGGGCTGTGGTGTGGGTGTTATCGAACATAGAAACATAGAATCAGAGTATGTAGGAGACGCACTTCAGCCTATCGAGTCCATATTGTAAAATATTACGTGAAATCTATAACTGCTCTACATTTTAAACCATGGAGCATGGCCTTCAATATTTGAACACTTCAGGTGGCTCAGAAAAGCGCGTTTGAAAAGATGCACGTTTCCCACATTAGCTACACTCCCAGAAAGTTTATCCCAGATCCCACCACCCTCAGGTTGAATATGTTTCCCCTCAACTCTCCTCCAAACCTTTTGCCTTTCAATTTTAGATTATGCCCACTTGCTAATAACATTCTGACTGAATAGTGCAGCTGCTATCAGTTTACTTCATCTGTCATCCTCATCGTATGACACATCTCAAGCGCGTCTCCCGGCGACCTTCTCTGCTGAAAAGAAAACAAGCCGAACATTCCTTGCTTATCTTCGCAGCTAAACTGCTCTGTTGGATATAACACTGGACAGCACAGGAAGGGGTCTTTCGGCCCACAATGAAAACCATTTTAAACTAATGCGACCTGCCTGCACATCGTGTGTATCCGTCCATACTCTGGCCGAACATCTGTGAATATAAATTCATTTTAAGCTTTGCTATCATATCCACTACCATCTCCCCGGCACTGTATTCCTGACACCAACTACCCCCGCTATAAAAATACTTTCGTCAAACATCTCCATAAAATTTATTCCCCTCACCTTAAATCTCAGTCCACTGGTATTTGACAGTTCAGCTCGGGAAAGAAAAAAGTCTCCGCCTGGCTAATCCTTCATAATTTTCTGTACTTTGATGAGGACGCCCCTCTTCCTCCCTCATTCCAGAGGAAATGATCCAATGTTTGTTATGCACTCGTTGCAGGTAATCCTCTGCTGCGCTGGTAAACCACTTTTACAGACTCCCTGAAGTCTCTACATCATTTAGATCGTGTCAGAACCAGAACTGCACATGCTCCTCCAACTTCGGTGTAACCAAAGGCCAGCACAGCAGCTAACCTGCTGCGATGGGAATGCGACCACATTATCTCACATATATTGTGACTGCCGCCTTCCTCCCTATTACCATGTTAAGACACTGATCTGAATGGGAAATGAGGATTGGACAATTAATATTTACCAGTTTCACTGAGTTTTATTCACGTGTCTGAGAAAGCAGTGCGCCAGATCACATTGCATAGACTCCGTCAAATGAAGCCTGGATTGAAGGGATGACAAATCTCTCCAACCGGAAATTCAGATGCTTTCCAGTGTTGCATGTTATCTTTCTTTCTTCGCTGGCAGGAAAGACATACAGCACACTTGGAAGTGCGGGCATGTCCCTTTGGTCCGTACTGAAACATTCTCATCACACGGTACTTCACTGCAGTAACTGTTCTCTAACACACATGAAAAGATTTGATCTAGGACAGGGAAGAAAAGAGAAAAATGTTTTTTTATGTTAACATTCGGACACATTAGGATATTGCCCTGTGATCTCACTGCGGTACACAAAGCCAGAACAATGGAAACTGCTGCCTCCGTTGCGAATCAGAATTTTTGGAGGCCGGAGTCGTGGAGATTGTTCGAATTGGTCCGCACTAAAGTTTGGTGAAGTCGAGAACTGTGTGTAGTGCTGCATTTCTGGCCTAATATTGATTCAGCCAATTGAGAACTGATCAGTTTTGTTCCCAATATTAGGTTATTTCGGACGAGAGACTGTAACGCTCTCATGCAGTTTGCGTTTGGTAGTAATACGTTATTGGAAACTTCAGCAGCGTTAAAAGTGAACAGATCCCCAGGTCCGTAATTCACTGACGTTTTTACTCAAAGAGTTGTTTACGTATATAACCCACTGCAAGGGACACGGTTGGAGGCAGATTCGACAGGAGGTTTCGAAAGAGAATGGGATATTCATTTGAAATGGACGAATTGAGAGGGATATGAAGACAGAGTTGGGGGATTGTGCTAACAGGGCAGCTCGAAAATGTCGAACACTTCCCTCTGAACTGAGAATTCTACGACTCTTATATGATGGAGAGCTGGATAAGCCTTGCTCAAAATGGTATGGTATCCGATCGATATTAAAGGAGGAGATAGACGAGGTTTCTGTTAAAGAGGATCTGATGCAACAGACATCTTGAGGCGTAGCCAACAAAGGCAGTTTTATTTATACAGTGAAGAACATAGAAGGCCAGCCTTGGAGGAATGCAGATATTGTGAAGGCTTTCCAAATACAACCACTTGCAGAGATCAGACCAAAAGACGGAAGAGCGAATGTAGGCCGATCAGCCTATCGACTCTGTTCTGCCATTCAACTAGATCGAGACAGATCTCATCATTCTCAACATAAATTTCCTGCCGTTTTGAAATAATTCATCGATTCCCTACGTATTTGAAAATCTGTATATCTCACCGTTGAACATGCTGAATGATTCAACTTCGACAGCCCTCTGTGAGAAATAATTCCCTGTATTCACTACCCTCTGATTGTCGCAATTCCCCCTCAACTCTGTCTTAAGTGAGCGATCCTGTATTCTGAGATGAGGCCCTCTGGTTCTAAACTCTCCCACAAGGGCAATCGACCTCACATCAGTTACACTGGAATGTCCTTCAAGAGTGAATGATTCTTCAATAAGCTCAACTCTCATTCATCTAAACTTCAATAAGTACACCCCAACCTTCTAGAATTCTCCTCCTAAGGCAATCCCTCCACAACTGACAACCAGCCAATGTACTAGCTCTGCCACTGCCTTCAATTCCAGTCTATCTTTCCTCAGATGCCCATGACTTCACAAAATCCCTGTTATGTGGACTGGAATTTGTTTATCTTTAATGAAACGTCTTAAATTTCATACTTCATTGCCTTTGAAATTAAAGTCAGGCACAGCCATGCATGTAACAAAACAAACCTGTTGAAATGTTGTAAATCAATCTGCTCGGTGAATGTTATTGTGCAACATTCGAACAAGTAAACTTGAACCCTCCACTGCACTATGACAGTTCACTATCACTGGGTTTCCACAAGTCAATCGCACGTGTGAAAGGCCATAGATCATCTTCTTGGCGAGCAATATTTGAATTAAGAAATATTGCAAGCGTACAATTTTCATACAGACTTGGAAACATGATAGGCATCTTGCTATGTGCAACATTATTCCTTTCCAGGATTACAGAAACAGGAAGGGGTGAAATGTTGATGTGAATGAGCACACACGATCAACCCGAACGGCAGCAATAGCGCAGTGGACACTGTCCAAAATGTGCTTCTCTTGGTTGCCCACGACAATTTTTGCAATTCTCTGCAGGTTAGATTAACTAAGGTACTTACAGATTTTGACTTCCACAGACGCCAAGGTTCCAAGCAGCAAAAGCAGTGTCGCCAACATCATCACTGTCATTGTGAGTGGAAGAGTGACAAGAGTGAAACACAAATCCTCATTGTATGGGTTCAAATATTGTACTGGTGCTTTTCATCACTGACACATTGATGGTCGGCTCCAGTTTGGTTGGCATTAAAAGGTAGATCATTAACCGAGACAGGCAATGACTGGAATGAACGATTAAAACTATCTTTTGAAAGTTTACATTATGTACCGAAAGAAGTACTGGCCTGAGGAATAAGTGAACTGATGAGGAAAGAAATAAATTATTGCAAGGAATTCACGAACATTGTTTGTCCATTTTGGTACCGAGCCTGCTCAGCGACTTGCAAAACCGTGTGTAATCTGTGGGTAATATCATATGCCTGCCTTGATCACGTATCCCGTGCCACCCTTGCTTAATAAAAACGTGTCTTTCTCAGATTAAATTTGCCAATTCAATTATGATCAGCCGGAATTTGAGAACGAGAACTCGAACCCTACACTACTATTTGTGTATAGAAGAGCTTTCTGTTATCTTTCCTGAATGTCTGGCTAGAATTCTATACTATCATGTGGACATCGCTGACTGGTCCCCAAATTAATTGCCTGTTTGTGTTTGACGTCTCGAGAAGGTGTTGCCGAGTTGCCTTCTTGAAAAGTTACAGTCCATTTGCTATAGGTTTATCAACAATGCTCGAAAGGAGGGAATTCGAGACGTTCTCCGAGCACATTTTTGACTTTTACTTTCATATGTCAAAGTAGTTTATCTTTATCTTGTCTATCTTTATCTATTGATGTCCCGAAGGTCTTGATTAGACCAAGCATTAAACTTTCAGATTCCAGAGATGAAATCCCGAATGTGTCTCATCACTCCTTGGAATTTAACGCCTAATATTGAAGGTTTGTGTTTTACCCTGGTAATGAACTCCTTCCAGGGCCTAGGTCTCCTTTCTGCCGACGATAGCAGAATGAATGATTTCTCTCTTTGGGTATTCCCAGAGACTTGGAGTTCTGGTGCGATCCTTCGTCTTCTGGAATGGTCTCTGTCAATGGGCACTGGACGCAGACCTAGAATAACAGATTCCCCGCAGTGTGGAAGCAGGCCATTCGGTCAATCATGTCCACATCGACATCCTGAAGATCATCCCACGCAGACCAACCACCATGCCATGTTCCTGCAATCGTGCATTTCCGATGGGGAAATCAAAATGATATGAATATATTTGGTCTGCGGAAGACGGATCCCCTGAAAGAAACGCACGCAAATACTGGGAGATTGTTCGAAAAGTCAGTCACAATGTGTGGAATCGAGACAATGTCCCTGGCACTGTGAGGTAGCAAAGTTTTCCAATGATCAACCATGCCACCGAATTGCAGAGATCGATTGCAGAAATATTTGGGAAAATAACAAATCAGCCACATACGCAGAACAAAGGGGGAAATGGAAAGTATTAAATATACTTGATTAATGTGTAGTTTGATGGGAGTTAGTCAACATGGCTTTGTGAGTGTCAGGTCATGCCACACAAGCCTTTTGTAATTATTTGTGGAATTGACAAAACATAATGTTTAGTATCGTTACTTCAATGTGGTGATCGGAACTGAACACAATATTCCAAGTGCGGTCTACAGAGGACTTTACAGAGCTGCAGCATAGCCTCGCGGCACTCAATATCAATGCCTGCGCTTGAATGCCCAACACACTTGTGAACCATCTTTACAACTATATCAATTTGAGTGGCAACTTTGAGGGATCTACGGATGTAAATCCCAAGATCACTCCATTCCTCCACACTTTAGCCCTATATTCTGCAATAAAATTCGAAATTTCACAATGCATCGCACTATATATTTTTCCTGGCTGAATTCTGTCTGCCACCTCTCAGCCCAAAACTGCATCCTGTCAATGACGCATTGCAACCTACAACAGCCATATACATGCCCACAACTCAACAACATTTGTGCCATCGGCAGACTTACGAACCCACTTTTCCAGTACCTCAAAAACTAATTTAGAAAAATCATAATGTGCAGTCATCTCATAACAGGCCCGTTACAAACAGCACTGACTACCGTTCTTCAGACTTAATAATTTCCATTTACCACCACTTCTGTTTTTCAAGTGACAGCCAATTCTTGATCCAAACAGACAAATGTCCCTGTATTGCACGTCTCGTTAGTTTTTGACCTAGCCTCCCATGTCGAAACGCCTAATATTATCAAAAACAATATTTCCTTAGCTCAGGCATAAGTGACACACACATTATCCGGAGAATGTGAGCCCAGTTGTAGCCACTCCATCCAAGGGAAGGAGAATGCCTCTCAATAGCTCCACTCTCACACTGCCTCCTCACGTCAAGCGATTCAAAGAGCAGAAATGGGAAATGAGGGATATGGACAGGCAGTCGGAGAATGTAAAAGACTGTAATGTGAATACACACAGACAAAGAGAAACAAATTGACACTCATATTGAAGTAGACATTGAAAAAATAGAATTGGGAAAAAAAGCGAATAATTCATGCACATCCTTTCACAAGCTCACGGCAGCTGAAGCATCATTCGAGCCAATAAAGTCCATTTGAAAGGTGAAGGTGAGGGTTGTCAGCTTCTGAGAATGTTTGATATAGATGTTGATTCCGCAGTTAATACTGATCATTTCGCCAGCATTATAATATACAAAGACATAATTAACCTGTTTTTTTTTTCTCCGCTCATGGTTGCAGGCCTACTGACTTACTCTGTCATTCCCGGATTTGTTTTTGCATTTCCGTCATTCAGTGGTCTTTGGTTCAAAGTATCATGAATCATGCTTGGGACAAAAATTGATAATTTCTCACCGACACATTAAATTTCATGCTTTAGCGCCGCTGTCACGGGATCATGTTGCAGCCATACAAAGCGCTGGTTAGACAACACATGGAGCATTGTGTTCGGTTCTGGTCGCCTTGTTATAGGAATAATCTGGAATCTTTAGAGAGGGTGCAGAGGAGATTTATCAGGATGTTGGGCATACTGAAGGGCATGTCGAATGAAGAAATGTCTCAGGAGCTCGGGCCTTTCTCATTGATGTGTAAAAGAATTATAGGGGACCTGTTAGAGGTGTTTCAGATGATGAGGGTTATAGATAGAGTGGAAAGCCAGAAACGTTTTCTGAGGTGGAAATTGCTATCACGAGAAAGCATAATTTAAAGGTGATTGGAGGAAGGTTTAGGTAAGATGTCAGAGAATGGTTGATGCGTGGAATGCACCAGCAACTGTGGTAGTAGAGACAGAAACATTGGCGGCATTAATCGATTCTTGGATCGGCGCATAAATAATATAAAATAAAGCATATGCAAACAAATTGGTCTTAGAGTAGAATTTAATGTCGGCACAAAGTCGAGGTTCGAAAAGCCTGAACTTTGCTGCACTGTTCCATGCTCCATATATACCGTTAAAGGAAAGTAATGCAGGTTTGATAACTGGACAGTACCCATTACTGTCTTTGTTTTGCTGAATGTTATGTTCCCTCCATCAGTCTCTCTCTCTCTCTCTCTCTCTCTCTCTCTCTCTCTCTCTCTCTCCCTCTCTCTCTCTCTCTCTCTCTCTCTCTCTCTCTCTCCCTTCATTAGTTAAAAGCAATCAGACTGGGTGAAGCATGTGTTACCTTTCTGCTGCTCTTGTTTAATGAGTTGTCAACTCGATACACAAAAGATGCTGCAATCACTTTTTTTGACGTGTAATTAATATTGACAGAATGACACTTGAAATTATAAAGAGAAAGCTGGTAGACTGACTTCAGCCCGGAGATGTGAGACACTCAGTGGAGAATGTGGAAGGCACCAGTCGTAGCACTCGATGTCCTGATGCTCATATGGTCCATTGCTTCAGCTGCACATTTCGAACTTCCCGAAATCGAAGGCTATTATATTTTTTCTCCCATTGCATCATTCGTAGGGATATGAGAAGCATTTCAGTTCCACCCACCTCCTCTAAACTTACTAAGAGTCTGTAAACTCGGTAAATTTTCAGGTTTTCTCATTTGTTTTCTTCTCTCACTTTGAACAGTGCTGTGCTGGCTTTCAGATTAGCGGCGTATGGCTCATAGGGCTGTTGCATGTTCCTCCTGTAGAATGTGGCAGGTGAGAGATACTTTCCATGTCTTTGCCGATCACATCTGCGGGAAGTGCACCTAACTCCAGCTCCTCGAAAACCGAGTTAGGGAACTGGAGCTTAAGTAGGATGAACTACGGGACATCTGGGAGACTGAGGGAGAAATTGAGAGAATGTACAGGGAGGTGGTCACTCCTCGGACACAGGATAAGGAAAGCTGGGTTACAGCAAATGGGAGGAAATGGAACCAACAGATAGAGCAGGGATCCCGTGTGGCCATTCCCCTCAGCAGTAAGTATACCGTTTTGAATACTGCTGGTGGGGATGGCCTGCCAGGCAAAAGCCATAGTTGTCAGGTCTTTGTCACTGAGTTTGGCAATGTGGCTCACAAGGGAAGGGGGAAGAAGAGGAAAACGTGAGTGGCAGGGGACTCAATAGTTAGACTGATTGACAGGTAATTTTGTGGTCAGGAATGGGACTCTTAGAAGGTATGTTGCCTCCCCGGTGCCATGGTCTGGAATGTCGCCGATCAGATTCTGAAGGTGGAGGGTGAGCAGCCAGAAATCGTAGTACGTAGTGGCATCAATAATATAGCTAGGAAAGGGATTGAGGATCTGCAGCGTGACTACAACGAGCTCGGTTGGAATCTGAAGAGCAAGACAAGTAGAGTAATGATCTCGGGTTTGTTACCGGTGCCACAAGATAGTGAGTTGAGGGACAGTTAACGAATACACCTTAACGCGTGGCTCCGAGGCTGGTGCAGGAGGGATTGCTTCAGATATCTAGTCCATTGGGACACCATCTGGGGAATGTGGGACCTGTACATGAAGGACGGTTTGCAACTGACCTGGAAGGGCACAAATGTGTGGGAGATTTGTTTGACAAGGGGTTCCAAATCACAGCCAGAGATCTCAGGTGGGGATAGTTGCAAATGGGGCAGTGACACAATGTCGTGAATCTATCAGGAAGTTTTCTCACGCGATGAAACGGAGGGATCAGTTAAAGAATGTCTGCTTTGACGCAATGAGTGTCAGAAATAATAGAGACAGACTTAGAACATGAATCCGTACTTGGGGCTATTTTGTCCTGGCCATGAAGTAGATGTAGGTTTCACAGGGGCAGGAATGGTTGTTTGATGTTCCAGGGTTTAGAACGTTTAAAACGAACAGAGAGGGTGGAAAAAGAGGTAGGGTTGGAGAATTGCTGATCAGAGAGTGCATCACAGATGCAGAAATGAAGGTTGTTGAGGAAGGTTTGTCTTTTGAGTCAGCATGGGTGGAAGTTAGGAACAGCAAGGAATCAACCACCTCGTTGGAGTTTTTCTACAAACCCCCGAATAGCAGATGGGAGTTTGAATATCTCGTTGGCCGGCAGATTTTGGAAAAAAAATGCAGATATGACAGGGTGATTGTTATGGGTGATCTCAACTTTCCCAATATCGACTGGGACCTCCTTAGCACAGATAGCTTGGATGGAGCCTTTTTCGCCAGCTGTGTTCAGGAGGGTTTCCTTACTTAGTATGCAGACAGACCGACGAGAGGAGAGGCCATTTTGGATTTCGTGCTCGGCAATGATCCAGGACAGGTGTCGGATCTCGGGATGTGAGAACTCTTTGGTGACAGTGATCACAGCTGTCACACGTTTACCATAGCCTTGGCGAGGGAAAGGAGCAGTCACCGAGGGATCAAATTGAATTGGGTAAAATGGAATTATGACTCGATCATGAAAGGAGTTGGGAAGTACAGACTTGGAGTAATTGATCCACAGAAAGGGCACAGCAGACACGTGGAGGCTTTTTAAGGAGCAGTTGTTGCGAGTGGTGCACGAACTTGTTCCTCTGAGATAGATAAAAAGGGTAAGATTAAGGAACTTTGGATGACGAGAACAGAGGAACTTCTCATCAAAAGGAAGAAGGCAGCTTATGTAAGGTGGAGGAAATAAGGATCTAGCACACCTTTAGAGGATTATAGGCTTGCTAGAAATGAGCTCAGAAATGGACAGATGAGAGCCAGGAGTGGGCACGAGAAAAGGCTTGGCAAGAAAGATTAGGGAGAACCCAAAGGCATTTTACTCATACTTGAGGAACAAGAGAATGATCAGGGAGAAGGTAGGGCCGATCAGGGATAGCGTAGGGAACTTGTGTGTGGAGTCTGAGCAGATGGGGGAAGCCCTAAATGTTTTTTATTAACTTTGGTTTAAACTTAGGAAAGGGACATTGTTGGAAATGTTAACTTTGAAGCGCTGGGATACAAGCTTGAACAGATCAAGATTGATGATGTTGATGTGCTGGAAATGTTCTCAAACATTAAGATTGATAAGTTCCCAGATGTCAGACCAGATTTATCCTAGACTGCTCCACGAAGCGAGAAAAGACGTTGCTAAGTCGCTGGTAAGAAAATAATCTTTGTCTCCTCAGTCTCAACGGGAGTCGTATCAGAGGATTGGAGAGAGGGGGTTATTGTTCGTTTATTCAAGAAGGAGAGTAGGGAAATCCCTGTCAATTACATACCAGTCAGTCTTACGTCTGTGGTCAGCAATATTCTGGAAAGAATTCTGAGGGCTAGGATTTATGACCATATGGAAAAGCAGAGCGTGATTAAAGACAGTCAACATGGCATTGTGAGGAGCAGGTCATGCCTCACAACGTATTGAGTTATTTGAGGTGACAAGACTGGTCAATGAAGGTCGAGGGGTGCATGTGGTGTATAATGGATATCATCAAGGAAATTGATAGGTTCCCCATGGTAGGCTCATTCACCAATTCAGGATGTTTGGGATCCAGAGAGATGTGGCTGTCTCAATTCAGAATTGGTCGGTTGACAGAATGCAGAGAATGGTTGTGGATGTAATGTATTCTGCCTGGAGGTCAGATTTGAGTGGGGTCCCGCAGGGCTCTGTTAAGGGGTTTGTGTTTTTATAAATGACTTGGATGAGGAGAGTGAGGCGTGGGTTGGTAAATTAACCGATTCCACAAAGGTTAGAGGTGCCGTTGATATTATCGAAGGCTATTGCAGGCTGCAGAGGGATCTGCGTGTGCAAGTACATAGATCCCTCAAAGTTGCCACGCAATTGATACGGTTGTTTAGAAATCACATAGTGTTTTGCATTTCAATCGCAGGGGGATCGAGTTTAAGAGCAACGTGGATTTGCTACGGGTCTGCAATTCCCTGGCGTGACCACACTTGTAATATCGTGACCAGTTCTGGTCACCCTACTATAGGAAAGATACAGAGGCTTTGGAGAGGGTGCAAAGAAGGTTTACCAGGAATTTACCTGGACTGGAGGGCTTGCCTTATGAAGAGAGGTTAACTAACCTCGGATTTTTTCTCTGAACAGAAGGAGGAAAAGAGGTGACCTGATCAATGTACACAAGGTAATGAGAGGCATGGATCGAGTCAATAGCCAGAGGCTTTTCCCCAGGTCACGGTTGACTGGCATGAAGTATGATTGTTCTAAGATATTAGGACAAAGGTATCGAGGGATGTCAGCGAAGGTTCTTTGTGCAGAGAGTTGTGAATACATGGAATGTGTTGCCAACTGTGGTGGTGGAAGCAGAGTCATTAGGGACATTTAAGCGACTGCTGGACATGCACATGGATAGCAGTGAATTGATGTGTGCGTAGGTTGTGTTATTTTATTTTATATTAGGATTAATCCTTGGCAAAACATCGTGGGACAAACGGCCTGTTCTGTGATGTACATTTGTAGATCTCGATCAATTCCGACATCTCAGAACACTGTATCAGCACGAAGTCAAATTTTAAATATATTTCTTTTGTTTTAATATCATTGACTTTCTCCAAATAAAACCAAAACTTTATTGTTCGATAAGAATGATTTTTGCAATTTATTCGTTCACAATCTTCCACTATTGTCCACTTTTGCCAGTCCTCCGCACACTGATCAATGCCTTTTCTTGACCTCATCCATCCCCTCTTCTGTGTGATCATCTGGGCCACCCCTTTACTTTGAGACCAGGCTTTTCAATCTCGTAACTTTTACCCCATGTATCAGAAATCGGAAGAATGAATCCAAAAGATAGTAAATTTCTTTTGTCCAGAATGTGAACATTTAGCTCTTGACCTAATACTGGTTCTAAGTTGATATTACCGGGGAGTTGGGAATAATTAGTTATATAAAATGTATCCTCCAAGGAATCCAATATAAACGAAGGAAGTGTTTCTGCAACCATAGAAAGTATCATTGAGTCTGGCGTTGGAAAATTGTTGAGCGTTTTGATCGCCTTACTTGAGAAGTTATATATAGTTATACGGGAGGCAATTCAGAGGGGGTTCAGTCAATTTATTCTTTGGTGAATATTTGTCTTATGAAGAAAGTTTCAGCTGGTAAGGCCTTGAATGCGCCAGCAGTTAGAAGACTGAGCGGAGGTCAAATCGAAGTCTGCAAGCTGTATGTACGACTGAGAAAGTAGACATAGAACGGATAATTCATCAGATTGGGCAATGGAGAAGGATAGGTGCATGTTTTAGAATAAAGGGCATACATTCAAAGCAGACATAAGGGAGAATTTATTTTCTCAAAGTGTCGTCGATCTGTGGAACTCACTGATCTAGACTGCAGTGGATGTCGGGGCACTAAGTAAATATAAACAGGAGGTGCTTGAGATTTTTACCCGAAAATGGGTTGAAGGGAGGGGACTTGCATGCTGAGTTGGGGTTGAGATAAGTTCAGCCAAGATTGGATTAAATGATCTCAGGCTTGAGTGGTTGACTATCCTTCTCATTTTCCTAGTTCAGCTTCTCTCACACATCATGTTTAATGCTGGCCTTGATTATTGTAATGAGACACCGGCATGTTCCCTGAACACCTCCCTCCAGCGACACCATTCTATTGCTTCCACAATGCAGAAATGATTCAAGATCTTACCTGCGTACTGTCTCCAATAGGCTCGCCTGTGCCAAACAATAATCACAGATTTGATGATGTTCTTCTGTATTTGTATTCAAGCAATATTTGAACTTCAAAATCATTTGTATTTGAATTACTTGAAGGCAGGTTACATTCATCTTACCCTTCAGCACCATCAGACATCCAAATGTCCCATTTATCTGTTTTCCACAAATTGCAGCAGCTCGGGACTCAGAGTTAGATAAAAAAATCTGAGGGAAACTATTGATGGGAAGTTGTAACAGGGAATTTGGATGATTTGAAAGGCAATTAGGGGAAAAAATAAATTTGGTTTGTTGAAGATCATGGTTTGAGGATGCTGTTTGAATTACTGGACAATACTCGTTGTCGACAAAGCAAACACGTTAACATGGTATAAGTAAATTTCAAGAAGTCTTTATATAAAGTGCTGCACCGGGGAAAAAGAATGTCCGGTGTGCAAGGGTGGTATATAGGCATGGAGAGAAGAATGACTGGTCTGGCAGGGAATACAAAGGAGTTATCAGTAGGACGTGTTCAGCTTTGCAAGTCATGCTACAGAGGGTATGGGCTGGAACCTTAAATGTTTGCTGTTTTTACAAACCTTTCACACAAAGGGACACGAGGTTCAATTTCCGAATTTGTGGACGGCAGACAGATAACCCGACAGAAGGAAAAGTAACAGCTCAATAAAGCAGTTCTTAACATCACTTCAGAATTGGATTTATCTTTGATAAGTTGAGGAAACCCAATTTGGAAGGAGGATCAAGGCAGGAGAGTACTCGTGACTTTTGTGTCATGAGGAGACTCTAAGGAATTGAGGTCCCTTCGGGCCTTTGTCCATGTGTTAATGGTATAATTAAGAAGGACCGTTTTCATTAGCATTCAAGGCATATATTATAAAAGCAGGAGGTTGTGCTTGATCTGTAGACAACTTCAGTTTTGGCACAGCTGAATATTACTTGTAGTTCTGGTCACCACACGACAGGAAGGACAGATTTGTACTGGAAGTGGAAAAGAGGAGCTGGCATGCTCAATTGGGTCTCGAGTTTGCAGTGAAGCAGTTTTTCCACTCTCCGTCTTAATTCATTTTATTCTCAAACTATGTTCCTTCGTTTTAGATAGCCTGATGTGAGGAAACATCAGCTCGACCATAAATTTGTCTTTCTTTTAGACAGTTCATACAGATTGATGGTATCATACAGTTTGGAGAATGTTCCTGTATGAACATGGAAGTGAATACAAATGGAGGTAGTCGTGCTTCAGTTATGCCGTACATTGGAAATATTGCATCTGGAGCACCGAGCAGTCAGCAATTTCAGATGATTCGAAACTTGGCAGACATGTAAACAATGGGGGGGACTGCGCAGAGATCCAAAGGGACACTGGCAAATTGATGGATTGGCCGGTAGGGGGAAGACACTTTTCAATTCCGATAAATGTGGAGTGATGTATTTCGTTAGAAGAACACTTACAGTCAAAATAATATTGGGAGTGGGTGGTACAGGTAGGAGAAATTAAAGAAGGGGGGTGTTTGCATACGCAAAGGTACATTCCTGTATCTGCACGCAGATAATAGACCTTGGCAGAAGACAGCGAGAGAACTGCAAAGAAAGAATAAATTAGGTGGGACTGTTCTCTCTGGAGAGAAGAACGCTGAGAGGAGTTTTGACGGAGATTTTCAAAATCATGGCAAGCAGGCGGAACTGAACATATGGGAAGAAGGCTTTACCATTTGTAGAAGAACAAGCATAAGAGGGGTGTACATTTAAAGTCGTGTCCAACTGATTCAATAATGAAGTACTTAGCGTTTGGAATACATGGCCTGTAATTGTAGTCAAAGCAGGCTCAATTAAAGCTTTCAATACTGAACTTAGATATTTGTTGGGATGGAAATGAGAGGCAGTGACCTGGGGAGAGAGTCAGGAAATTTGCATCAGTTGACAGAACAGGAGTGTACACAGCGGGTCGAACAGCATCAGTGTGCGCCCTAAATAATCTGGGCGACTCGTTACCTGATAATTCGACTTTCTCCGCCCTGCTTTGACAAAGAATAAAGAACAAAGAACAAAAAAAATTGCAGTCCAGGAACAGGGACTTCGGCCGTCCAACCCTGAACCGATCCAAATCCACCGAGCAGATCAGACATATAAAACAGTCCTTGCTTCCTTGCAGATTATGAAAACGATTGTAAAAATGCTGGTAGGATGTGCTCTTTCAATGTATGCCCAGCACTTCAAGTGGAATCTGTCCAGAGGCTGTGCCCATCGGAACAACATCGTTGTAAGAATCGGCGATCTCAGGCACAATTCCGACACGAGAACCATGGGGATGCTGACTTTGGTTGATTCTTGAGTTGAGTGGAAGCTGTGTCAGGTCGTAATCCTAAACTTGTTCTCACTGAGAGTTATAAATTAAAACTCGTGAATTGTTAACCAGTCCTTGAACGTGTCCCATTTTAGCCACATGCACGATGAACGCTGGCAGGACATCTGGCAGTTGCAACGTGGAGAGAGCGAACGAGCGAGAGAGAGAGAGAGAGAGAGAGAGAGAAGCAGAGTTAATATTTCGAATCTGGTCGGACTTTTCTGCACAAAGAAACCCAACTGTTCTGGCAGCAAATATGGACAGAGAGAAGAAGAAGATGGATAAATAGAAGAAGAAGAAGAGGGCTGAGGGGGCATTGAGAGAGACAGAGACAGAGAGAGCAAAAGAGAGAGAACGCAGAGGGAGAGACATTGTTCAGGAGGTTAAGAAAAAGAAGGAAGCATATGTCATTTATAGACAGACGTGTGTAAAGGAAGTAGGAGGATGCTTAAGAGGGAAATCGGGAGGGCAAAAAGGGGACATGAGATAACATTGGCAAATTGAATTAAGGATTTTCCAAAAGGTTTTTACAAATATATTGAGGACAAAAGGGTATCTAGGGAGAGAATAGGCCGCCTCAAAGATCAGCAAGGTGGCCTTTGTGTGAATCCACATAAAATGGGGATGATACGAAATGAGTATTTTGCATCAGTATGTACTGTGGAAAAGGATGTGGAAGCTATAGACTGCAGGGAAATAGATGGTGACATTTTTCAAAATGTCCATATTGCACAGGAGGAAGTGCTGGATGTCTTGAAACAGTTAAAGATGGATACATCCCCACGGCCTGATCGGGTGTACCCGAGAACTCTGTGGGAAGCTAGAGAAGTGATTTCTGGGCGTCTTGCTGAGATATTTGTCTCATTGATAGTCACAGGTGAGGTGCTGGATGACTGGAATTTGGCAAACGTGGTGCCACTGTTTAAGAAGTGCGGTAAAGACAAGCCAGGGAACTGTAGACTGGTGAGCATGACCTCAATGGTGTGCATATTGTTGGAGGGAATCCTGAGGGACAGGATGTACATGTATTTGGAAAGGCAAGGTCTGATTAGAGATATTCAACATGGCTTTGTGCGTGGGAAATGATGTCTCACAATCTTGATTCTGTTCTTTGAAGAAGTAACATAGAAGATTGATGAGGGTATAGTATTAGATGTGATCTATATGGACTTCAGGAAGGCATTCGATAAAGCTCCCCATGGAAGACTAATTAGCAAGGTTCGATCTCATGAAATACAGGGAGAACTAGCCATTTGGATACAGTACTGGCTCAAAGGTGGAAGACAGAGGGTGGTGGGTTGATTTTCAGACTGGAGGCCTGTGATCAGTGGCGTGTCGCAAGGATCAGTGCTGGGTCCTCTACTTTTTGTCATTTATGTAAATGATTTGGATATGAGGATAAGAGGTACAGTTTGCAAGTTTGCAAGTGACACCAGAATTGGAGGTGGAGTGGGCAGCGAAGAGGGTTATCTCAGATTACAACAGGATCTGGACCACTTGGGCCAATGGGCTGAGAAGTGGCAGGTGAAGATTAATTCAGATAAATGCGAGGTGTTGTATTTTGGGAAAGCAAATCTCAGCAGGACTTATACACTTAATGGTAAGGTCCTAGGGAGTGTTCCTGAACAAATAGACCTTGGAGTGCAGATTCATAGTTCATTGAAAGTGGAGTCGCAGGTAGATAGGATAGTGAAGAAGGCGTTTGGTATGCTTTCCTTCATTGGTCAGAGTATTGAGTACATGAATTGGGAGGTCACGTTGCGGCTGTACAGGACATTGGTTAGGCCACTGTTGGAGTATTGCGTACAATTCTGGTCTCCTTCCTATTGTGAAACTTGAAAGGGTTCAGATACGATTTCCAAGGATGTTGCCAGGGTTGGAGGTTTTGAGCTATAGGGTAAGGCTTAAGAGGCTGGGGTTGTTTTCCCTGGGGAGGCGGAGTTTGAGGGGTGCCCTGAAAGAGGTTTACAAAATTATGAAGGGCATGGATAGGTGAAATAGACAAAGTCTTTTCCCTGGGGTCGGGGAGTCGATAACTAGCGGGCATAGGTTTATGGTGGGAGTGAAAAGATATAAAACAGTCGTAAGGGACAACTTTTTCATGCAGAGTGTGGAACGTATATGGGATTATCTGCCAGAGGATGTGATGGAGGCTGGTAAAATTGCAACAGTTAAGAGGCATTTGGATGGCTATATGAATAGGAAGGGTTTGGTGGGATATGGGCCTGGTGCTGGTCGGTGGGACTAGATTGGGTTGAGATATCTGGTCGGCATGGACGTGTTGGACCGAAGGGTCCGTTTCCATGCTGTACATCTCTGTGACTCTATGACTCTATTCGAGGGACAATCATAGAACACGATTTGGAGTCAACACGTTGATTATTTGATTGTTTGGTTTACTCTAATTAAATAGTTTGACATTCAACCAGATCAATACTATGATGGGAGCGTTTGCTCAATATGAAAGGTGCATGCATTATACATATGACTATTTTTCAGCAGTAAAATTCATTCAGTCTATAACATCAGAGCCGATTTATCAAAATGAAGTAGTCCAAAACCTTACAGGTAGAGCGTATTTATTTCCGTTACTTGCAGCTGTTGGTGATTCTTGTAAGGCTATCACGCCAGTGTTTCCTATGTAAGGTAATATTGAACTATACTGTAATGACTTGTATGAAATTTAACATAGTTGCCAGAATTTTTCCATTTCCAAGCAAAACCTTTCTCTCAGTGGCTGATCGGTAAAGTTATTTTTTGACGACGAAACTATGACTACAGATTCGTAAACACTCTGAACATTCTGCAATTCTAAAATATATCACTTGCACGAAATTATTTCCATTGATTAATACTGTGGCAAGTATTGTTTTAAAAAAAAGTCCTTGAATTATTTGATAAATATCCTTGAGGTCGTTTAGGAATTTTCTGCAGGAACGACATTAATGAGATGATAAGATGTCAATGTAAGCCACGATGTGATTATCTTTTCTTGAATATCGTATTTATGTGTCTACTAATTGCGAAACACTAACACACCTTTCAAATCTTGGTGATCCATTGAACCCTTTCTCATTTAGCAAAGTTTTGATTGACTGCAATCTGAGTACACTCAACAACTAAGTTTAGATATTTTTTGTCATATCATCCTGAAATGTGAGACAGAGACAATAAGTTCATAAACATCAGGGCAAGTGATCACATTTTCTCATTTTTCTGGTAAAATTGTGATATGCATTAGTATCTTGTATAAGTATTCGCGCTGCATTATATCCATAGCTTGGTGCAATGTAATACTACAATATGAATGTTTGAATTATCTTTCAATCAGTTGAGAAGGCTGTTCTGTGTTCAGTCTGCGGTTATTTGTGCGTAGTATTCCCATGTTGATCTTGCCTCGTGTCGGTTTTGTGTATTGTAAACTGCGTGGCTAACTCTGTCCAGATACGTTTCGCCCTACCATCTGCATGTCCTTGATAACTATGATCTGCTTGCACTGATCGCAAACGAATCTTTTCACTGCATCTAGTTATTCAGGACAATAAATCAAATCAAGTCGAATCAAATCATAGATTTTCCAAAAGAAAGCGGAATAATACTGTGGTAATAAGATGCAAAATGACGGTACACATTCAGGAATAAAAGAAATTTCAAATTCAAGGTACTAGCAATATAATGGAAACAACCGACAACACTTCCACCATCCTACGACCAAACGCGCTGTTCTCCTTTTGCAGTACCTTGGTTTAATTTCTCTGCAGAAATGGCTATAAAGCGATCAAATGTGAAAGCAACTGTGAACCAAACAAAACAGGGAAACGTCAATAGAAACAGGAGAATTCTGAATGTGTACCGACATATGTTGACCAATAATACAACTGGGGAGTGAATAATGTTAATTCTTTCCAGGTGGATAGTGAAAATGACAGGTAATAGATCTGTTTCTGGTATTGCCATCAAATAGGAAGTGACGAATTTGGAGAGTCTTCAGCCTTCAAGGTGCACGATCACAGTTTCAATTACAAGGGGCAAAGATTCAAGGTGAGGGGGGGAAGTTTAAGAGATGTGTCTGTTGGAATTTTTCCACACAGAGAGTGGTCGGAACCGAATCGCTCTGCCAGAACAGGTGGTGGAAGCACTTCTTGGTTGGCAATATATATGAGTCATGTGGATGTTGATATGACTGGGGATGGAGTAGAGGGATAGAGACCGAATAAGGGCAGAAGGTATGTTTTTATTTTATTGTTGCATTGTGATCAGCACAGGCTTGGACGACCAAAGGGCGCGTCACTGTGATGTATTTCACTTAAGTTCATTGGTTTTGTTGTTAACACATCAAAGAAGCAGAAACAACACATAAGTGAAAATGACCGTAGTAGATCCGTCATCACTGTATTTCCATGAATTATGAAAAGAATCATTCTCTGATCCTGTGGCAAACTGTTTTCATAACAAGTATTTATTTTGGCAGGAAAACAAATAGCCTGGTTTTCGAAAGAGATGCACGAATGTTCTTATTAATCAATGTGAGTGCATTATCCCATTTTATTTTCTTCCACTTCAATTGGAAAACTGCAGATTACAATTAAAAATAGAAAAAAACAGAGGTCTTGGTAAATAAAGCTAAGGCTACGTCTCCTGAGATAGCTGGAATTCTGATACGGCCTAAAGATCGTCTTCTGTTAAATTTGATGTGGTTATGGTCACTAAAATATTCGCTGATGTAACTTGAGTTCATTTCCACTTACTCTAAATTCAACATCTGATTTGATGATTAATGATTATTTTACTGAGCGTGCCTTATTTATATTCCAGGGAAAAGTTATATGTTTCTTTATGGCATGTGAAATACTCAGGCACATAATATCACACTAAATGATTTTAGAAACTGAAACTTTCTGATCACCCTATGATTGAACATGGGTGACAATTAAGCTGAATGTTCGACTTTTACCACTCTTTGCGTGAAAAAAGAACACTTGCCACGCACATCTCCCTTACATTGTCCTCCTCTTACCTTGAAGCTGTGCCCCCTTGTAATTGAAACTGATCCCAATTCGAGAAAACTGAAGCCTCACTAACACGTCAATTGTTGCTTGTTGGCAATGCCAGGAACAGATCTAATTATTGTCATTTACGAGGTCCTACTAAACATAAGTAACATTAATCATTCCCCAGTTGATTCTTGGACATCACTACTCTCCATGAATTCAGAATTGCCCTGTTTCTTATGGCCCTGCCCTGTTTTGTTTGATTGACAGTTGTTTTCCCATTTGATTGATTTACAGCCATTGCCAGTCTGAAATTAAAGTGAAGGTACTGCAATAACAGAACAGCGACTGCCGTTGTAGGATGCCACTTGTTCTGTCAGTTGTTTACGCTCAATTGCAAGTACCTCGTTTCTGAGCTTTCCTTTTATTTCTGAAAATGTGCTGGGGTTTTGTATTGCAACACCACACTGTTATTCCTCTTAATTCTGGACAGTCCACGATTTAATTTGACTTGATCTATTATCCTGCATAACTAAATACAGTGAAAAGATTTGTTTGAGAACAGTCGCAGCAGATCACAGTCAGATGATGGGGTGAAAAAGAAATTGAATGGAGGAAGCCATGCAGTCTATGACACACAAAGCATTCACGAGGCAAGATCAACATTAAATAAAAAATGTCGTTAGAGACTCCATTCATAGATCTAATAACGAGAGTGAAAAAGCTGTTCCTGAACTTGTTTTGTGTGTTCAACCTTCTGAATCTACGTTCTGACAGAAACGGTTGTCGCAGAGAATTGCAGCGTGGGTTGGGTGTTTGATGGTATTGGTAACAATTCCGTGGCAACAGGACTGTTTAAGTAGAGCCCATGAAAGGGAAATTGGCTTCTGTGATGGTGTCAGCTATGTACACGAACTTCTGTCGATTCTTAAGGTTCTGCACAAAGCTTTTGCCATTCCAGGCTGTTGTGTCCTCGGGCAGTATGTTCGATATGGTGCGCCTGTAAACGTTGGAGAGGATCGTCATGGACATCTCAAATTACTTGAGCTGCCTGAGAAAGATGCACCGCTTTTGCACCTTCTTGACAGTCTAATGTATGTAGGAAGTCTAGGACAGATAGTCGGTTGTCGTCACACCTGTGAACTTGAAGTTCTCACCTCTCTGAAATTCCACCCAGTTGATATAGATAAGGGTGTGTTATCCTTCTTTCTTTCGGAAGTCAATTTTCATTTCTTTACTTTTGCCAACATTGAGAGAGAGATTGTTATCACTCCACCACGTAACAAAACCCTCTGTCTGTCTTCTCCATTCTGACTCCTCATCGTTGTTTGATATCCTTCCGAGCACGGTGGTGACAGCATAATGGAGATGGCGTTTGTTTGTTAACACCGTTGTGGATGTTTTAGACGCTGAAAGATTTAATAAATCAGATTATACAATAAATTCAGTCTATCAATATTTTTACCATTGGCTAGACGATTATCAAATTACAGTCAAAGGAGAATATTTTACTATTGCAGGTTGTGGATATTGCTTCAAAATTGTGACCCAGCTGTTAGCACTGGTGCTTGTCAGCACCAGGAAACCATATTCAATTCCATTTGCTTGTGCAATTTGCACAGTCTCCCAGATGTTCTGCTTCCTTCCACAGTCGAAAAAATGCCCAGTTTTGATCATTTGGGGAGTGCTTGTTCGGGGTGTGTCTGCGTGGGATAGCCTTCAGAGGTTCGTTCTGGACCTGATGGGCAGAAGGGTGTGCAGTAGTTGCCTAACACCGCATCGTTGGGGTGGGGGGTGGGGGGGGGGGATCCAATATTGAGTGTTTTGACGGAGGAGCTGCAGCTGTCTATTTTCACTGATGGACGCCGATGGAACCGCAGGATGCAGTTACAAAGGCTGGGGTCAGTTAACTATCTCAGAATTTTGCGATTATTCTGGTTGTGATATTGGGGTTGAACGCGGAGCTGTCGACAGCTTTCAAGTTATGAAAATAAAACATACCTCACACTTCCTTTGCAACACAGCAATATCGAAACATCCAATGTTCCAATTTTATGTCATAACAGTGGTATTTGCATCAGTCTCTTCCAACTTTCTCTGATTGTTTCTGCATTTCACCAGATGTCATTGGAGAGAGGACCGATTCGTCAGATAGGAGGGGTGCTGTGGGAGACTCAGTAGGAGAACTCTTTCGTGTATCATTCCTCATTTAAGGAGCCATCAACATTGAAAACTCCCAGAGCCAACCCTTTCCCGGCTGTGTCAAACTGTTTTGCCACTTCTGGTATGTCGAAACTCCCATTGGGACAGGATACAGCCACTACTGGTGATAAACAGATGGATAATTGTCTCCTTCCGTTATGTTCCCTAATTATTTTCACATTCTCTATTTCAGTTTCAGTTTCTCGATTTCATGATTATGCTCATATTCGTAATTTCATCTATCTCCAACTTTCCCTCATTCGAACTTTCTCTCTTTCTTTCTCTCTCTCTCTCTTTCTCTCTCTCTCTCTCTGTGCCGTTTGTCACAGGACGTTTAATGTTTCTGATTTTAACCATTTATGGATGAATCAGTATTTCCCTCGAATACTTGTCTCAAGTCACCATCCTGTGTGACATTCCTGAGTAAACATGTAAGAGATGCGTTGTCCTTGAACATGAACAAGTAGCTCACTCACTGTCAATGGACGTCTGACTCGAAATCCATAGTGATTGATCCAATCACCCAACAATGGATTGCAAAGGTTCACAAAGGTGGCTCACCACAACATTTCAACATCTGAGTAATCCCTTTCATTAGTACAAAATGAGGGGAGAACAGTGGTGGGACTTGGGGATCTCTATCGATATTTTCGGAAGGTGAATAGGTACAGTTGAAGCATTTGTTAAGAAGCACGAACATCTCTCTGACTAAACAGCTTTCTCCTCATTCCACTTCTCGGTGTCCAGCTGATAACCATGCAATTATAATTCTACTTACTGACCGACCAACAAGTGGAAACAAAGTATTCTACTTTACCTTGTCAAAGTTGTTCATAATTTCGAACAACTGAATAATTCACCTCATCTCTATTCCGAGGATAATCCAATTTCTCCTATATTTCCTTCCGTCTAAAATCTCACATCCTCGGTCGATGGTACACGCTGTAGCTAGTCAGTATTTGCAAAGGAGGGAGTGGATGGTTGTTGATTTGTTGTCAATCACTTACACGTTTGGACACAGTGAGAAACTCACTGTCTTTGAAAGTGTGAAATTGAAACTCCTTGAAAATAGGTCCCCACCTATGATGGAACAGCCGTGACCCTGTTAGCAGACCTATTCCAGAAATTGCATTCAGTGATCGGCAGAGAGTGGTTATTGGGTTCCACATCAGAAAAGTGCGTTATTTTAAAGATAACATCCTATTATTATCGTTCATTTGTATCTATCCCTTTCCCATGTAATTGGTGTGCAAAAGCTTCTTTTCAATAAATAGTAGCACCCTTCTGCCAGAATATTCTGCACACCACCAATTGTGCAATGGGCTGTGGATGGCAGCTATTGTGGCGAACCAGGGCTAAATTGGACAAGATGGCCGCTTGGGCTTTTGCAGCTTACGCTAATGGCTGAAATGGTCTGACATTGACGTACAGCAGACGGTCACAGTTAAACTTGTTGTCTTCAGCTGGATATACTGATTATATTAAGTTTTCCTCGACAAACTCCAATACATGAATTCAGATAGCAAAGATTATACGCAGAAAGAAACATTAGGCAAGTTAATCAGCTGTCTGTAAATAGACAGTTCTCACTACTTCAGCATTCTCATAAGGGACATTTTTGTAAGGCCAAGTTTAGCCACTGCCCCATGTTTGATATATAGTTAAAAAAGCAGGAGGAAAACTATATTGCTACAGTGTTCTGGATTATAAAGGTAATTGTAGAATTAGAAATGCAAACAAGAAATTACTGTGAAAAGGTTAGTTGCATTCATAAAGGAAAAGTTTATCAGCGAAAAACAGGATCAATGTATTGTTAGAAAAGATAAAGTAATGAATGGTCCAAATACAAATTCTGCAAAAAAATAAAGAACATTGGCGCAGGAAGGGAACAGAAGAAGCCACGATTGGGGAAACATTGACAATTAAAATTTAAAATCCGATGAAGATATTTCGAACAAATTCTTACGTCCAAAGAATTAAGGGAACATGACAAAGAGAAATTATAAAGTCGAGAACGACATGTCGTTGTTGGTGAAATCTAAATAAGCTTCTTTTAATAGTTTGGTAAAGTTGTAAAGTGCGTGAATTTCACTCTTTCAGTGAAATACGAATAGATGTTTTATTTATTAAGAAAAGGTAATTAGAAATAGAAAGTACTTAGAGTGGTAACAAATAAGATTAATCGAAAGAAGGAACTTTATTTTAAATTCAATTTACAGCTTGTGAGGATTCTGGGTAATCCAAGATGGAGGACGGGAAAAATTAAATGTAACAGCTGCTCCTATTTTGATGTATTTTCGGTGCTGGAGGTGATTTTCTTGAATTCCATGAGCAGCAAGTACTGTTTTATATGCTGTTGCAATTGTTTGGGAACTTTGGAGAAAAACAAAGTCAAACAACGGCACTTTGAAAAGGGGGAAAGACAGACAAAGGCAGCGAACACGTGGTGTGTAAGGAGAGACGAAAGAAACCGACATTGCTGACTGACACAACAGTGAATCTGCGCAGTTACTTCCTTCGCTGTCTGAATTCATGTATTGGAGTGTGTCGAGGAAAACCTAACAAACAGCGAAATTGGCAACTGATCTTGGAGCACCTTGTTTGGGAAAGGTTACAGCATAGAAATAGATAAGTCTATTATTTCAAGTATAGCCTTACTGTAAATATATAATATTGAGAAGAGTGGGTTTTTCTTGATTATATGCTTTTATTGGATGTGTCTGTTGATTACATTTGAAAAATATAAGGCAAAAGTATTAAGTTGACCTAGTGCGAGAAAATAAGATGGTGCTATGCTGTGTGAATAGATTGGAAGTAGCAAAGTGGCCTTTAGTCAGGTGATATCCTGTTCTTGTCAGATGTGGGAGTTTCAGAAGAGTTTACGGTTTACTGAGGATTATAGCTGCAATAAATATCAATTAATGCGAATCCTGTCAGACAGAATGGATTGGTTGGAGCGACAGTTACAGGCAATGAGGAATTTATAAGAGCTTGAGGTGTGATGGATGGCAGTTAGAAGAAGGGAGAAAAGCCTTAGATGAGTTAACTCCAAGCAAGGGAGGAGGGATAGGCAGGTAGTCTTCTGTGGCTAATCCAATTTCAAACAAGTATGCTGTTTTGGAAAATATAGGAGGTGATGCACTTTCAGGGGAATTTAGCACGAAAACACAAGTTTCTGCTATCAAGGCAGGCGATAATGTAATGAGGGCTACGTCGGGTTCCAACTGATCGATCGTTTTAGGGGACACTCTAGTCAGAAGGACAGACAGACATATCTGCGTCCAACTGCGAAAAATCAGTAAAGTGTGTTGCCTCCCTGCTGTCAGGATCAAGGAGGAGAGGGACCAGCAGAAGGTCATTGCACACATCGGTTAGAACGACTTAGGAAGGGAAAAGAATGACATTCTGAAGGTAGAATTTAGAGAGTTAGGCAAGAATTTCAAAATGAGGTCCTAGAGGGGAGTAATCTCTGTATTCCTCCTGGTGGGATGAGCTAGTGGGGGTCGGAATAGTAGGATAGAGCAGATGAAGCGTGCCGAAGAAGCTGGTTGATGGAAGAAGGGTTCATATTTTTGGACCATTGGAATCTGTACAAGAAGAATGGATTGTGCCTGAATTGGAAGGGGTCTAATATACTGGCAGGGAGATTTCTTAAAATGGCTCGGGAGAATTCAAGCTCGAAAGGGGTGGAGTGGGAACCAGGGAGAGATTGAGGAATGATAACAATCTGAGACTGGAACAATGGAGAAAAGCAGCAAGTCAATCAGCGAAGGCAGACATGAACAAAGCAGAGAACAAGGTAGTACTGATCAATTAAACAGCATTTATTTCAATGCAAGAGGCCTAACAGGGAAGTCAATTGAACTCCGGGCATGGCTACGAACATGGACTGCGATATCACAGCAATTACAGAAACATGGTTCAGTGATGTACATGAATGGCAGCTGAATGTTATAGGATACAAATGCTATAGTAGGATAGAAAGGGAGGCAAGAGAGGAGGGGGAGTGGCGTTTTTCATAAGGGATAGCATTGTAGCTGTACTTAGGGGGGATGTTCCCAGAAAGACAACCAGCGAAACCATTTGCATGGAACTGAGAAATAAGAAGGGAACGATCACCTTGTTGGGATTGTATTATAGGCTGCATACTAATCAGCGGGAAACTGAGAAACAAATGTGTAACAATATTTCAGTTATCTGCAAGATTAATAGGGTGGTTATTGTAGGGAATTTGAACTGTCCAAACATAGACTGGAATTGCCATCGTGTTCAGAGTTTAGATGGAGACAGGTGAATGACTGTGGAGTTTGCACATTCTCCCCCTATCTGTGTGGGTTTCCTCCGGGTTTTCCATATTCATCCCACAGTCCAAAAATGTGCACGTTGGGTGAATTGTCCATGCTACATTACCCATAGTGTTAGGTGAAGGGGTAAATTTAGGGGAATGGGTCTGGGTGGGTTGCGCTTTTGCGGGTCGGTGTGTACTTGTTGGGCCAGAGGGCCTGTTTCCACACTGTAAGTAATCTAATCTAACAAAATGTTCTGAGGCAGTATGTGAATGCACCTACCAGAGAACGTGCAGAACTTGACCTACTCTTGGGAAATAAGGCAGGGCAGGTGACTGAGTTGTCAGTGGGGGTACACTTTGGGATCAGCGACCATAGTTCTGTTGGTTTAAAACAGTAATAGAAAAGGATCAACCAGATCAAACAGTTGGAATTGTAATTTGGAGGAAGGCTAATTTTGTCGGCATTAAGCAAGAACTTAAAAAGCTGATTGGGTTGCAGGTACCGGGATGGCTGGAAAATGGGAAGTCTTCAGAAATGAGAAAACGGGAGTCCAAAAACAGTATATTCCTGTTAGGTTGAAAGAAAAGGTCTGTAGGTGTCGGGAATGCTGAGTGACTAGAGACATTGAGGGTTTAGTGAAGAAAAAGAAGGAAGCAGGCATCACGTACAGACAGTAGCGATCGAGTGAATCCATGAAAGAGTACAAAGGCAGCAGGAATACACTTGAGAGGGAAATCAGAATGGCAAAAAGGGGACATGAGATCGATTTGTCAAATAGATTTTAGGAGAATCCAAAAGTTTTTTTATAAATACATTAATGAAGAAAGCGTAACTATGGAGCGAACTGGGCCACACAAAAATCAGCAAGGCAGCCTTAGTGTGGAGCTGAAGGATATTGGAAAGATAGTAAACGATTATTTGCATCCGTGTTTATTGTGGAGAAGGACATGGACGATACAGAATGTGGCCGAATAGATGGCGACATCCTGAAAAATGTCCATATTACAGTGGACGAAATGCTGGATATTTTGAAACGCATGAAGTTGAACAAATCCCCAGGACCTGATTAAGTGGACACCAGAGCTCTGTGGGAAGCTACGGAAGTGATTACTGTGCCCCTTGCTGAGATATTTGTATTATCGATGCGCACAGGTGAGGTGCCAGAAAAGTGGCAGTGAGCGAACGTGGCGCCATTTTTGAAAGGTGGTAAGGACAAGCCAGAGAACGACAAACCAGATAGGCTTACGTCGCTGGTGGGCAAATTGATGGAGGGAACCCTGAGGGACAGGATTTACATATATTGGAAATGCAAGGACTTATTTGGGATAATCAACATTGCTTTGTCCTTGGTAAATCATATCTCACAAATATGATTGAGTTTTTTTGAAGACGTAATGAAAAGGATCGATGAGGGCAGAGCGGTGGACGCGATCTCTCTGGACTTAAATAAGGCATTCGACAAGGTTTCCCACAGGACACTGGTCAGCAAAGTTAAATCTCATAGAATGCAGGGAGAACTAGCCATTTAGTGCAGGACTGGCTGGAAGATAAAGAAAGATGGTGGTGGTGGAGAGTTGTTTTTTGAACTGGAGGCCTGTGATCAGTGGTGTGCCACAAGACCCGCCTGCTGGGTCCACTACATTTCGTCATTGAGGTAAATGATTTCGAAATTAAAACAGGAGCTATAGTTACTAAGATTGCAGATGACACCAAAAGTGGGAGTGCAGTGGATAGCGAAGAAGGTTACGTCAGATTGCAACGTGATTTTGATCAGATGGGCCAATGGAATGAGGAGTGGCAGATGGAGTTAACTTAGAGAAACGTGAGATGCTACATTTTGAGAAAGCAAATATTAGCAGGACTTCTACACTTAATGGCAAGTTCCTAGGGAGTGTTGCTGAACAAAGAGACCATGAAGTGCAGGTTCAGAGCTCTTTGATTGTAGAGTTGAAAGTAGGAGAGTGAAGATGACGTTTGGTATGCTTTCCTTTATGGGTCAGGGCACTGAGTATAGGAAGTGAGAGGTCATGTCGCTGCTGGACAGGATGTCGGATGGGCCATTTTTGGTATATTGCGTGCAATTCTGGTCTCCTTCCTATCTGAAGGATCTTGTGAAACTTGTAAGGGTTCAGAAAAGATTTATAAGTCGATTATAAATATATACAAGTGCTGGAGAGTTAGAGCTATAGGGGGAGGCTGAAAGATTGGGGCTGGTATCTCTGGAGAATCGAATGCTGAGGGATGTCCTCATAGAGCCTTATAAAATCATGAGGGTCATGGATAGGATAAGCAGACAAATTAATTTCCCTGTGTTGGGAGAAGTCCGGAACTAGATGGCATCGTTCTAGGTTGAGAGGGTAAAGATATAAAACGGGCCGAAGGGGTAACATTTTTCACAGAGGGGGTGGTGCGTGTATGTAATGAGCTGATAGAGGAAGTGGCGGAGGCACGTATAATTGCAACATTTAAAAGGCATCTGGATGGGTATGTGAATAGGGATCTTGGCCAAGTGCTGGCAAACGGAATTAGGTTAGGTTGAGATATCTGGTCGGCATGGACTAGATGGTCTGAAGTGTCAATTTCCGTGCTGTACATCTCTATGACTATCAAAAATATATGGTCATATCTGAATGTTTCAAACATGATTTGAAACGCTTTCTTACAGGTAAATAAGGAGAAATAAGGATTTGATTGGAATGGCATCTCCAAAGTAAATATGTGTAAAATCTCCAAGCTCTTGTCAAGATTTACCCCACCATATACGGACAGATCACAGACATGCAGAAGAAAACAACTGGTGTATGAATTCATAAATTAACATGACATAAATAAAAATATCAACAAATCAAGTCATAGGAAACGTGTCACTTCCATTGATCTTTTGAATTGAGAGAACTTCTCATTCCATACGAGATGCATTCCATGATGTGGGACAAGATTGTTACTGATGATTTCTGTATCCGTGGACAAGATTTCCTTCTGATGAATATTTCACTCAATTCTCCCCTTTGTAAGAAATCAGATCGGACGTGTGCATGGGTTGTTCTCACATTGACTACTGTATTCAGTGTGTTTCATGTTAGACAGTTCACAGCGTACTATTACCCCCTGCAAGATATTCAGGAAACGCAATTTCCTCGTTATGTCTTATCAGTCCCCTAATCTTGCAGAAAGGACTGTTCATACAGTAAAATTCATGAGTTGTCAAATGTAAAGAAACATTCCAAGACTTTCAGATAGATATGTTAATGTAAGTGTTGCTGCTGTAAGCAATGTTTTACCTCACTTGCAAAATCTAATGTATGATTCAGTGATCCACTGAAGGAAAAAAATGGTACAAGATCACGATCAACATGTATGTGGACAATTAGCACAATGTAAACTAGGATTATGGGTAAAAGTTTAAGATTTTCAAACAAGTATGTGTTTGTGAAAAATATCCTATGTCATTGTGTGCAGTCACGGTCATGTCATATTTTATCAGCGACAGTCAATTCCTGAAAAGAAATAAGCAACATGTTCAAACTACTTGTCATCCACCACCTGTCAGAAGGATAATCATTTGGATACTGAAGTTTCCATGCCAAAAGTTGAACAGAAATTTACAACAAATGTAACACTTTTCAATTAGTACATAGCAAACAGCACAGAACAGGGTGAAGCTACAGAGACAGGTTGTGATAAAAATAGAAGGGCTAGATCTGGTCTTGTTACGTACCCAACAATCCATAATCTAATTGTGGAGATAACGTATTTCAGTGAACTATTGCACATATTATCAGAAAAAGGTTTCCATTCTTTAAAGAAAAAAAGTAGGACTTTGCGATATTGAACAGACTCCATCGCAATCCCAAGAAGTGCAGCTCAGGTGAAATGGCCATGCAAAATTGTCAATAGTTTTCAGGGATGCATCGGTTTAGGTTCATTAATCAGAGGTAAATATAGGATAAGATTGCAGGGGAATGGGACTCGGTGCGATAGTCTTCGGAGGGCTGATGTGGACTGGTTGGGCCCAATGACATGCTTCCACACATAAAGAATTCTATGACTCTATGACTGTACGTAGCAGAGGTCGTAAACTGCAGTTGCGTTTGAGAGTGGTTGTTGTTTGATCTCAGCCTGAAGACACACAGAGAGAGGGGCTCTTCTCAATTCAACCGGAACTTTATATTAAAGTTTATTTGAAAAAAAAACTTGATAACAATTGATTGAAATTAATATCCTTCCCAATTAGCCATTCTCAAATTTGTACAAAAGCTGGAAGAGTTCTTTGTGAGAAACGGCAATTTAATATATTGGTAAATAATGCAATGCAGCTGGAGAGTATGAAGGCTGTCAGAAGCTTTGTAGGCCCCAAGCGCTGGTGGGGAGTTATCTGGCAGGTACAATTTCAATTTGGTTGCGCCTGGGGCTGTTTCTAGAGATTTCCATTATTGACTGCATTTTTCTTGGTATGAATGTTCACATTAGGGGAATTTGTCTAACAATGGGTACCAATGTTGCAGCAACTACTGTAACGCGGATGGAAATAAAATGTTGTATTTCACTGGGGACCCCAGAGCATTATTGACTATACTGGCCCCCAATTAAGAGGAAAACCGCACCCCAATACAACAGCTTTGGGATAGTTTCTGGCCTCTCACATACGTGGTAATAGAATACCGAAGGAGTGAAGGAAAACGGGGCTAACGACTCCTCTTGACATTTCTGCCTACAACAGATGCTTTTTGGTTTTGAGCTTCTCGCGTGTTACTGAAGATGCACTCATCCAGGCAAATGAATACTTTGGATTAAGAGGCCAGACATCAGGCAGTCAGCTGGTGAATTAAGTGCTATAGAATGCATGAACCGCTTAACAACATGTGAAAACCAAAAGTTAATATTATTAATTCAGTATAACGTTGGATCAATGAAAACACCTGGAGTTTCTGGACAGCATGGAAGTGCACTGAGTGTCGTGGAGAAAGGACTGGATTCTCTCTTTGAAAGTTATAGATCTGATTTACACAGGAGATGTGTCAATTCATAAAATCACGTGAGACCCAGTCCATTTTTATCTGCCTTTTATAGCTCATCTCCTTATCGAACCTATTTTATGAGAATAGTGAAGGGATAATTCAGCATATTTTTCAACTGATTTCTAAAAATAGACTGTGTCACAGCATAAATAAGAGTGTTAGTGCAGCAGCTCAAGACCTTCAGCATGGAAACTATTTTATTTAAAAGGATAGATATCCCAAATGATACATCACTGACTAAATGCAATCACTTCCACAGTGAATACATCAGTAAAGTTGACAAGAAAAATATAAAATTAGCCGAGAGCACAAATAGTTAAATGATAGATTTTCTTCGACACACCATTTCTGGATCTGTTTTACTCTCCTCACTTCTGTGGACCTGGAGTCTCCTGCGGGCTCAACTGGTTGTTAAAATGTGTCTGAGGGTGAAAGTGTTCAGAGCAGAATCAAGACAAATGGAACGCATCGGGTCAGAATGTAATGTAGAAAATCGATTATTGTTCAGAACAATGTCTTGACAGTGGCAGCTTCCGTACCACAAAACCAGCGATCAGTCTGAAGAGTATACGTGCTTTTATACATGAAATACCAGCCAATGATCTTCAAGCAGCTCGGGGCAGTCAGCATTCACAAAACCAAATATGCTGACATGCTGCTACAGTGGTAGCATGGCCGAGCGGTCTAAGGCGCTGGATTTAAGTTCCAGTCTCTTCAGAGACGTGGGTTCGAATCCCACTGCTACCAGGTTGATTCTTCTGCACGGTGTGATACCCTGCAGACATATGATGGGTTGAATGACTTGTTTTAGCAATCGGATACTATGAGGCTCCGGAGTCACTTTAGAATAAAAACAATACTTTAAATACTCAGTGTGCATCTACAAATATTTGCCATACCCTTATGTAGATAATCCTCAGCTCTGGAAATACTAACATATTGGCTTCACAGTGCACTCACTCTGTAAAGACACAGAGAGCTCAGGAATGAGTTAAAGAGAGGTAAATTATATTTCCGCATACTTTGCTGAATTTTGTTGTGAAGTTTCTACGTTAATCACAACGTTCCCTGATGTCTATTTTTATGAAAATTGAGAGAAAGGGGTGCTGTTGAATAGACATTTTAGTGAAATAACGACACTGACTCTGAGCAACAGGCTCTTTAAATGGGAAATAGCGCCGAAAACATTTCGGGATTCAAAAGGAAATATCATATGTAGTGAAGATAAATGTGCTTAACAAATGGTTTAACTCACCTCAGCGCCTCTGGGAGAATTGACAGGTATAGATCCCAGTTTCCGTCACCTGACCCACATCAACAAACTAAGCGAATGCTAATTGATCGTCTATATCTCAGATCAACCAGCTTTCTATTGCACAGTTTAAATTTCACGAATCCTTGCAGTTGATTCTAAGATAACTTCAATGGGTGCATTTCCGAAGGGAACACCCCTCCAGATCAGATTCTCACAGACGAATTTAAAGTTCAACGAAAGCCTGGCAGCTAACTGACAATCTGGATCAATGCATGTATTGTCAACAGGAAGACCCTGACTTGTCAGATTCACATTGTCCAGTTTAAATGCATTAAGCTTGATATATAAATCTCAATCTGCATCCTTGGTTGCGTTCCCCACAGGCATGTACTGACAAATGAGGATCACAGCTCATAGTTTAAACGTAATCAAACTTGATACTTTCGTGTCATTTCGCATCAATAGTTTTATTTTCGACAGGCGCACCCAGACTAATCAGTGACCATGAACTAACTAATCCCTGATCGGCTGTCATGCAGAATAAACTTGATTTTCTCAACTCAGTTCATATTCGTGCGAAATGGCCTGATGAGTGCAAGGCAAAACATCTTCGAGAAAATCCGAATTTCCTTTCAACGAGAAGCCTGGTTAGACTGCATAGCAGGTTACTACACGGCAATTCCTGGAGCAACCAGGAGTTAATGGAGACTTAAGGAAAATCAGTGGAGGAAAGTCATGATAGTGACGATTCAGATTCTAATACCTCAGCTCGTGTTGAGAAGAACATGATCTGTATTAAGGCTGCATTGTGCCCAAAATCTATTATTTCCCCTGACTTTCACCAAAATCGGCTTCTTAGAATCATAAGATGTAGGAGCAGAATAAGATCACTCATTCTGTCTAGACTGTTCCACCGTTCAGTGAGATTGTGTTTGAATCCAATCTCCCACAAAATCACTTTCTTGCCCTATTCCAAAAACCCTCGATTCGGTTCCTGATTAAAAGTCTGTCTATCCCACCTTTGAATCCACTTGATGACTCAATCGCAGCAGCCCTCTGCAAGTGAAGAATTCTACAGAATCACGAGCTTATGAGAAAAACTATTTCTCCTTATCTCTGCCTGAAATGCATACCACCTTCTAGTAAGGCTATGCCCTACTGTACCAGCCTGTCCCACACACTCTCCACACGTAGCCTGTCATTTCAGCTAAGAATCTTGGAAACTTCATTAAAGGTGACACCCATTCTTCTATATTTGCACGTGTACAAAACCAAACTACCCAACCAATTCTATGTGGAAATATCCTCTTGTTGTTGAGTATCTTGTGGAACATTTCCCTATCGAATGTTGAGACTGATATTGATGATGTTTTCTTAAAGTTTGGGTGCAGGGAGAAAACAAGTATCAAATAGCAAACGAAGATGCAGAGGTGAAAGATTCAACATGTTATCATGGAGAGAGCTGTCCTGATCGGAAGCTTCCTCGCTGAAATTGAATATGACACAATCTCTTCCAAAATTCAATCCTTGAGATGGAAAGGAAGAAATCGCAGATTTTTTGGTGTCCAATAAAATGGGAATGGAAATGGAGGGATGCAAATTTCAATATATATGTCAAGTACTTGATGAGCTGAATGGCAGACAACAGTCCCGTCGTATGAAGTGAGTCAGTGATCAATAGGAAAAGCGTGTATGAGAGAGAATCAGAAAAAAATGGCACAATGAATACAGACGGTGAGACACTGAGAAGGGAGATGGAAGAAAAGGCTATCGATTTGAAAATGGGAAATTAACAACAATTTGTGAAAAGAGCAGGACCTTGGTGTTGAGCGGAATTTATGACTATTGAGGGAGTAGAATGCAGTGATGAGAATTTTAAATTCGAGACCTCACCTGGATGCCACCTCATGATCGACGTGAACACAGGAGTCATATGGTGACAGGACTTGATATGTGCTAATGAGTGACTGACAACCATGGAATTTGATGGAAGCGCATATCTTTGGACTTTCCCTGGGAAACGTTTGGACAAGCAGAGTGTGGATTTCACAAAGTTAACAATGGGTTTTGACGTTGCAATGAGTTCAGGAGGATTGGAATTGGAGACAATGATGGAAATGGCTGGAGGCAAAGTTGATTGAAATCGTAGTCTTGACTTGTGCCAATAATGCGATTGTTTACAATTGCAGTTCAGGACGATGTTCTGTGGGTATTGAGCAGAGTGCATGCTGATGAGTGAAGAGAATGTACTGGGGTTTTCCAAAGATTCGAAAAAGGATTAGAGTGGGACACTGACACATAGCTTCAAATCGAACATCAAATAGTACGCACTTGCCACTGCAGAAATAGCAGACAACATTGGAGAGACCCTCGCAAATTATCGATATTTCTGATGGATCTGAGTGTGAGGTGAGAAGTGAAATTTGAACAGCTACCTGTGTCAAAAACGCGTAAAATGCACAGGGATTTGTTTCATTGACAAATGAGCTGGAAGATAATGGAAATCGATTACAAATATGGGGAATGCTATGGATGATTGAACATCGAATCTTGCTATCCTCTGCATAGTCAGTTAGTTGCTTGTTGATTTTGCTAATCAAGGGAGGTCAGATGCTTACCGACCAACACAGATAATATTGATAAAAATAAAAAGGAGAAAAGACCGTCTGCCTGGTTTTGGCAGGATTTGAGTGATTTTTGAAATCGTTGGGACTGGCTGATATGTTTTACTCTGTCTCGTTTATTGTCCACTTCAACAACTGTTGAACCTTCTGACAAAAGAAGAAGAAATTACTGGACGAAGTGGACTGAAAAAGTATGCAATCACCCGTGACGTACAAATTATAGATGCAGCTTTTATTTTACGAACAATCTATTGCACTAAGAAGTCATGGAATCCATCATCTGAACCTGATGAATCGAACTTGCAAATTACAATTATTTCATTTTCTTTGTATTTCTTCTCTCCACACTGGCTGTCTGAGCATGAGTGGATATCATGATCAAGTGATTTTGCGATTAATATGAATAATTAATCGTCATTAATTAGATTATCATGCTCTTTATCATTGTCTTACCAAAGGAAATGCATGAATAATAAATCGGAATTTTGAGATAACGTATAAAATTAGTGCCCAAGTCCAGTTATTCAAGACTCTTGTTTCGAACAGTTGGGAAATCTTGAGTGTCATTGAACATTTTAAATTCAATGTATTACTCAAAGTTTGTGCGAAGATTTGTAGCTCGGGTGCTCGTTGTTGTGGTTCTGTTCGCCGAGCTGGAAGTTTTTGTTGCAAACGTTTCATCCCCTGGCTAGGCGACATCATCAGTGTTGGGAGCCTCCTGCGAAGCGCTTCTTTGATGTCTCCTCCGCTGTTTATAGTGGTCTGTCCCTGCCGCTTCCGGTTGTCAGTTTCAGCTGTCCGCTGTAGTGGTTGGTATATTGGGTCCAGGTCGATGTGTTTGTGGATGGAGTTTGTGGATGAATGCCATGCCTCTAGGAATTCCCTGGCTGTTCTCTGTCTGGCTTGCCCTATGATAGTAGTGTTGTCCCAGTCGAATTCATGTTGCTTGTTGTCTGCGTGTGTGGCTGCTAAGAATAGCTGGTCGTGTCGTTTCGTGGCTAGTTGATGTTCATGTATGCGGATTGTTAGCTGTCTTACTGTTTGTCCTATATAGTATTTTGTGCAGTCCTTGCGTGGTATTTTGTACACTACATTCGTTTTGCTCATGTTGGGTATGGGGTCCTTCGTTCTGGTGAGTTGTTGTCTGAGCGTTCGACCCTCTTCAGCAAAGAAACAGGCAATGTCATAGGCCAATTGATCCATGCAATGTCGACACCAGTTTTTGATGTTCGGTGTGGTATTCACATGGAGCAATCAAATTCAGATCTGCTTTTAGACTTTTCCAGAAGTTGAAATGAATTGCATTGGAGAGGTGAGGCGAGAGGGAATGCCTCTGAAGGAAACTCCGCGTTTGTCTCAGAGTGACATCAGGCATAACATAGGACCATAGAATCCCTACTGAGTAGAAATTGGCGCTTTGGCCGACAAGATCAACATAGACCCGCCGAGGAATAACCCATGCAGATCCATTCCCCAGTCCTATCACCCTACATTTACTTCTGACAAATGGAGATAATCTACTGACATTGCCAGTCAATGGAAAACTAGGACAGACATTTCACTGATTGTAATTTGAAACAATAGGCTCACGCTTGTTGGAGGCCAATCATCTCTCACCATAACTGACATTGCACCAGAAATTTAAAAGCAAGGAAACCTCGAGACTCTCCGACCCCAGGGAAAAGATTTTGTCTATTTATCCTATCCATGCCCTTCATACTTTTGTAAACCTGTATAAGGTCAGCCCTCAGCCTCCGTCGCTCCAGGGAAAACAGCCATACCCTGTTCAGCTTGTCCCTATTGCTCGAATTAGCCAACACTGGCAACATCCTTATAAATCTTTTCTGAACCATTTCAAGTTCGACAACATCCTTCCGAGCGGAAGGAGACCAGTCTGTTGTTACCCACCCTCTCTGCACCTGTCATTATTTTAGGGCTCAATCAAGTCCCCTCTCAAACTCATTCTTTGCAGGGAATATTGTCCTAACCGAAACAATCTCTCCTCAAAGCTGGAACTCTCCATAACAGGCAATATCCTGGTTAACTTTGTCTGCACCCTTTCAAAGCATCCACATCCTTTTCGAAATGTGGCGACCAGGACTGTATGCAGTATTCCAAATGTGGCCGAACCAAAGTCTTACACTGTTACATGACCGGCCAAATTTTATAAAATACCCCTTGCGATGAAGGAAAGTATTCCGTATGCCTTCTAAACGACTCGACTGACCTCTGTTGCTACCTTCAGGGAACAATGGACCTGAAACCCAGGTCGCTGTGAACATCAATTTTACACAGGACTTTTCCATTTACTCTATTGTTCGCTCTTGAGTTCGATCTTCCAAAATACATCACCTCATACTTGTCCAAATTGAACTCCATCTTCCATTTCTCTGCCCAACTCTCCAATGTATGTAAGCTATGCTCTATTTTCTGACAGTCCAGTTCACTGCCTGCTACTCCAACAATCTTACTTTCATCTGAAAACTCGTTCATTTGGCAAACTTCCATTCGTCTAAATAATTTATGTATATCACAAACAACAGTGGTCCGAGCACAGCTCCCTGTTGAAGACCACAAATTCCATTTTGAGAAGCTTCCTTCCACGACTACTCTCTGTCTCCTGTTTTCCAACCAGTTCTCTGTCCATCCATCGAGAACACCGTAGACCCCTGCGACTTCAACTTCATCATCGACCTACTATGGGGAACCTTAACAACCGCCTTACTAAATGCACATATATTGCATCCACATCCCTTGCTTCATCAATTAACTTTGTCAGCTCTTCAAAGGTTTCTATTAGGTTTCTAAGGCATAACCTTATTGCACAAAACCATGCTGCCTATCACTAATAACTTCATCTTTTTCCAAATGGGCATATATTTGCCGAGAGGTGCAAAGGAGAAACGAAGGAATTCAGGTAAGGTGAGTCTGACCGTTTAAAAGACTTACCTCAGGCGTCGGGGCCTTCATTTGCCTCGAGGTGCGAGAATTCTCGGAAGTTTTAAAGACAGGATACATTGATATAGGAAGGTTTCTCACGCGATGAAAGTGTGTCTGCTTTAATGCAAGGAGAGTCCGAAAGAAGAGTAACGAATTTAGAGCCTGGGTCAGTTCTTGGTGCTAAGATGTTGTTGCTATAACAGAGACTTAGGTTTCGCAGTGGCAGGTATGGTTGCTTGATGTACCAGGGTTTTGATCATTTAGAAATAACAGGGAGGGTGGCAAAAGAGGAGGCGGTGGGACATTGCTAATCAGAGAGTGCAACACAGATACAGTAATATAGGCTGTTGAGTAAGATTTGCCTACTGAGTCAGTATAGATGGAAGTTAAGAACAGCAAGGGAACAGCCACCGCATTGGGGGCTTTCTACAATCCATCTAATATCAGGAGAGAGATTGAAGATCTCGTAAGTGAGCAGATTCTGGAAAAATGCAAAAGCAACAGAGTTGTTGTTATGTGTGATTTTAACTTTCCCAATTTCGACTGGAATCTCCGAAGTGCAGATGGTTTAGATGGACCCGTTTTTGTCAGGTGAGTTTAGGAGGGTTTCCTTACTCAGTATGCAGACAGATCGTCGAGGGAAGAGGCCATTTTGGATTTGGTGGTCTGCAACGATGCAGAACGGGTGTCAGATCTCGGGGAGAGCGAGAATGTTGGTGAAAGTGATCACAACTGCCTTATATGTAGCATGACCTTGGAAAGGGAAAGGAACGGTTACTGATAGAAGATGTTTAATTGGGGAAATAGAAATTATGATGCTTTCAAACAGGAGTTGGGAAGTACAACCTGGGAGCAATTGATCCAGAGAAATGGCACAGCAGACATGTGGAGACTATTTAAGGAGCAGTTTGTTGCAAGAGATGCACAAATGTGTTCCTCTGAGACAGGTATGAAGGGGTTTCATTAAGGAACATTGGATGACCAGAACAGAGAAACATCTCGTCAAAAGGAAGAAGTCGACTGACGGAAGGTGGAGGAAGCAAGGATCTAGCACAGCTTAAGAGGATTACAGCCTATCTAGAAAGGGGCTCAGAATTCGACAGTGGAGAGCCAGGAGGGATCCCTTCTTCTCCTCCTTTTCTCCAATGTAAAAAGTCCGAGCTCAGTCAACCTCTCCTTGTAAGATAAGCCCACCAGTCCAGGCAGCATCCTGGTAAACCTCCTCTGAACCCGCTCCAAAGCATCCACATCTTTCTTATAATAGGGCGACCAGAACTGGACGCAGTATTCCAAGTGCAGTCTAACCAAAGTTTTATAGAGATGCAACAAGGTCTCACGACTCTTAAACTCAATACCACTGTTAATGAAAGCCAAAACACCATATGCTTTCTTAACAAACCTGTCCACTTGGGTGGCCATTTTAAGGGATCTATGTACCTACACCCAAAGATCCCTCTGTTCCTCCACACTACCAAGACTCCTATCCTTAATCCTGTACTCAGCTTTCAAATTCGACCTTCCAAAATGCACAACCTCGCATTTATCCATGTTGAACTCCATCTGCCACCTCTCAGCCCATCTCTGCATCCTGTCCATGTCCAGCTGCAGCCTACAACAGCCCTCTCCTGTCAACGACACCTCCAATCTTAGTGTCATCTGCAAACTTGCTGACCCATCCTTCAATCTCCTCATCCAAGTCATTAATAAAATTTACAAACAATAGAGGACCAAGGACAGAGCCCTGTGGAACACCACTCACCGCAGACTTCCAGGCAGAATATTTTCCTTCTACTACCACTCGCTGTCTTCTGTTGGCCAGCCAATTCTGTATCCAGACAGCTATGTTCCCCTGAATCCCATTTCTCCTGACCTTCTGGATGAGCCTACCATGGGGAACCTTATCAAATGAATGCCTTGCTAAAGTCCATATACACCCCATCCACAGCTCGACCCTCATCAACTTTTCTAGTCACATCCTCAAAGAACTCGATAAGGTTGTGAGGCATGACCTCCCCCTCACAAAGCCGTGTTGACTGCATTTAATCAAGCCATGCTCTTCCAGATGGTCATAAATCCTAACACCTTGCAGATGACAGATGTGAGACTGACTGGTCTGTAATTGCCGGGATTTGCCTCTTTCCTTTCTTGAAGAGAGAAATTACATTTGCCTCTCTCTAGTCCTCAGGTACGACTCCAGTGGAGAGCGAGGATGAAAAGATCTTCGGAAGTGGCGAAGCAATTGCATTTCTCGTTTCCCAAAGCAGCCAAGGACAAATCTGGTCCGGGCCTGGCCACTTGTCAATCTTAATGTTTGACAACATTTTCAGCACATCAGTTTCCTCTATCTCTATCCATTTCAGCATGCACACCTGCTCTTCAAAGGTTTCATTCACTTCAAAGTTCGTTTCTTTCGTCAAGACAGAAGCAAAAAAACTCATTTAGGACTTCCCCTACCTCCTCAGACACCACACAGAAATTCCCTATGCTATCCCTGATCGGGCCTACTCTTTCTTTGACCATTCTCTTATTCCTCACATAAGTGTAAAATGCCTTTGTGTTCTCCCTAATCCGTTCTGCCAAGCCTTTCTCGTGCCCCCTCCTGGCTCTCCTCAGACCATTTTAAGCTCCTTCCTTGCCTGCCTGTAATCCTGTAGAGCTGAGTTTGACCCTAGCTTCTTCCACCTTACGTAAGCTACCTTTTTCCTTTTGACGAGAAGCTCCACCGCTCTCGTCATCCAAGGTTCCTTTATCTTACCACTTCTTGCCTGTCTCAGAGGGACATATTTATTCATCACTTGCAACAACTGTTCCTTAAATAGTCTGCACATGTCTATAGAGACTTTACCATGGAACAATTGCTCCCAATCCATGCTTCGTAACTCATGTCTAATCGCAGCATAGTTTCCTTTCCCCCAGTTAAATATCCTCCCATTTTGTCTAATCCTCTCCTTCTCCATAGCTATGTAGAATGTGAGGCAGTTGTGGTCACTATCACCAAAATGCTGTCCCACCACAAGATCTGAGACCTGCCCCGGCTCATTGCCGAGCACCAAGTCTAGAATGGCCTCTCCCCTCGTCGGCCTGTCAATGTACTGAGTTAGGAAACCCTCCTGAACACACCTTACAAAAACAGCTCCATTCAAATCTTCTGCTCGAAGGAGGTTCCAATTAATATTAGGAAAGTTAAAGTCACCCATTACAACAACCCTACTATGTCCACACTTTTCCAAAATCTGCCGAGCTCTGCTTTCTTCCATCTCCCTGCTACTATTGGGAGGCCTGTAGTGAACCCCTAAAGAGGTGACTGCTCCCTTGCTGTTCCTAATTTCCACCCATACTGACTCGGTCGGCAGATCATCTTCGACAATGGAAGCTTCTACAGCTGTGATACACTCTCTGATTAGTAGTGCTGCACACCCTCCTCTTTTTCCCCCCTCCCCATTCTTTTTAAATGCTCTAAACCCTGGAACATCCAGCAACCATTCCTGCCCCTGAGAAACCCATGTCTCTGTTATGGCCACAACATCATATCACCAGGTACTGATCCATGCTCTAAGTTCGTCACTTTTCTCCTGATACTCCTTGCGTTAAAGCAAACACACTTTAACTGATACCTTGGTTCCTTGCCAGGAAAGTCTTTCCCACTAGCTGGTCTACCTCTTGCTACTGCCTCATCTGCATCAACTCTCATCTCCGATATACAGCTGAGGTTCCCACCCCCCTGCCATACTAGTTTAAACCCTCTCGAACTACTGATGCAAAACTTCCACCCAGGACATTTGTCCCCTTCCAGTTCAGATGCAACCCGTCCTTCTTGTACAGGTCCCACTTTCCTCAGAAAGCATCTCAATTATCTACATATCTGAAGCCCTCCCTCCTACACCAGCTGCGCAGCCACGTATTAAGCTGCGCCCTCTCCCTGTTCCTCGCCTCGCTATCTCGCGGCACCAGTAGTAAACTAGAGAACACTACTCTGTTCGTCCTGCTTTGCAGCTTCCATCCTAACTCCCTGAAATCACTTTTTATATCTACCATTCTTTTCCTGGCTATATCATTAGTGCCAATATGTAGCAAGATTTTTGGCTGTTTACACTTCCCTTTTAGAACCTGATACACCGGATTGGAGACGTCCTGGACCCTGGCACCAGGGAGGCAACATACCTTCCGGGAATCCCGATCCTGACAACAAAATCTCCTGTCCATTCCCCTAACTATCGAGTCCTCTACCACGAGTACTTTTCTATTCTGCCCCCTTCCCTTCTTTGCCACAGTTTCAGGCTCAGTGCCAGAGAACTGACTGCTATGGCTTTCCTCTGGTACGTTGTCCCCCCCCCCCCCCCCCCAACAGCAGTATCCAAAACGGTATACTTATTGCTGAGGGGAATGTCCACAGGGGATCTCTGTACTGTCTAACTGTCCCCTTTCCTCCCCCTGAACTGTAACCCATTTATACTTGTCCTGAGACTTAGGAGTGACCAACTCCCGGTAACTCCTCTCAATTACCCCCTCAGCCTCCCGAATGATCCGTAGTTCATCCAGATCCAGCTCCAATTCCCTAACACGGTTTTCAAGGAGCTTGAGTTGGGTGCACTTCCCACAGATGTATCCAGCCGAGACGTGTGCCATGTCTTCCATCTGCCACATTCTGCAGGAGGAGCAAGCAACTGCCCGAGCATCCATACCTGACTTATCTGAACACGCACTCAGTACTAAAGTAGAAAGCTTAGTTCAAGTTGCTATAAAATTAAGAACAAACTTTTATTCAATCGAGGAAGTTTAGAATAAACGTTACCTTATTAACTAGGTAAGAGGAGGAGGACGGGTGGGAGACTCTACAGTGGTCGAGTCTCGGGTTTAGCCGCTTTGCTGATATATATGGTCACTGCTTTGCTTCCCGGCTGCCCCTCTGGTCCTCGTCACTTCCCCCGTTGCTCCCGCTCCTTCTGTAAAAGGGAAAACACCGCTGTCCGCTACCAGTAAGTAAGTGTTTTAAAAAAAAACTGCCTTACCTTAGCTGCGGTCATCCGGTTTCGTCTTTTCTCCGCTGCTGCTCGCACTCAAAATGGCCGTTGGCGACGAAGGGTGAGTATTTATACTCATTGCTTTCCTTCCTGGCTGCCCGTCTGGTCCTCGTCACTTTCCCCGCTCCTTCTCTGAAAGGGAAAACATCCCTGTCCGCTACCAGTAAGTAATTCTTTTAAAAAACTACGTTACAAAAGCTGCATTCTTCCGGGTTCGTCTTATCTCCGTTGCTGCTCACACTCAAAATGCGTCGGTTTTTGCGTCGGTTTTCATCCAGGAAAGAGACCTCGTTGTAAGTGAAAACTTACAGTAGCTGGGATACAGTCTTGACTAGATTTAGATTGATGAAGCTGATCTGTTACACATTGTGGAAAACACGAAGATTAATAAGTCTCCATGACCAGACCAGATTTATCCTAGGCTGCTCTGAGAAGCAAGAAAGGAGGTTGCTAGCCGTTGGTAGTTGCCTCCTCACTCTTCACCGGAGTAGTACCGGAGGATTGGAAGGAGGCGAATGTTGTTCATCTTTTAAAGAAGGGTAATAGGGAAATCCCTGGCAATTACAGACCAGTCAGTCTCACGTCTGCCGTCAGCAAAGTTGTGGAAAGACTTCTGAGGGATAGGATTTATGACTATTTGGCAAAGCATAGAGTGATTAAAACAGTCAGCATGGCTTTGTGAGGGGCGGGTCAAGCCTCCCAAATCTTATTTAGTTCTTTGAGGAGGTGTCAAGACAGGTCGACGACGGCTGAGATGTAGCTGTGGTGTAATTGGACTTCAGCAAGGCGTTTGATAGGGTTCCCCACGGTAGGCTCATTCATTAAGTCAAGAATTATAGGATACAGGGAGATTTGCTATCTGGATTCAGAATTTGCTGGATGACAGAAGGCAGAGAGTGATTGTAAATGGAAAGCATTCTGCCTTGAGGTCAGTGTTGAGTGGGGTTCCGGAGTGCTCTATTCTTGGCCTCTGCTCTTTGTAGTTTTTATAAATGACTTGGATGAGGAGATTGAGAGGTCGTTTAGCAAATTTGCAGATGACACCAAGGTTGGAGATGTGGTCGATAGCATTAAGGGATACTGCAGGCTGCAGCGTGACATACATAGGATGCAGAGCTGGGTTGCGAAATAGCAGATGGAGTTCAACTTGGATAAATGCGAAGTGATGCAGTTTGGAAGGTCGAACTCTAATGCTGAATATAGGATTAAAGTCAGGATTCTTGGTAGTGTGGAGGAACAGAGGGATCTGGGTGTGCAAGTACAGGGATCCCTCAAAGTTGCCACCCAAGTGGATAGGGTTGTTAAGAAATCATATGGTGGTTTGGCTTTCATTAACAGGGGAATCGAGTTTAGGAGCCACGAGCATTAGCTGCAGCTCTACAAGTCCCTGGTGCAACCAAACTTGGAATATTATGTATGGTTCTGTTCGTTCTACTATAAGAAAGATACAGAGGCTTTGGAGAGGGTGCAAAGAATGTTTACCAGGATGCTGCCCAGTCTGGAGGGCTTGCCTTATGAAGAAAGTTTGAATAAGCTTGGACTTTTTCTGTGGAGAGAAGGAGGAAGAGAGGAGACCTGATCGAGGTGTACAAAATAATGAGAGGAATAGATCGAGTCAGTAGCCAGAGACTTTTCCCCAAGGCAGGATTGACTGCTACGAGAAGTCATAGTTTGAAGGTATGAGGAGGAAGGTATAATGGAGACGTCAGAGGTAGATTCTTTATGCAGAGAGTTATGAATGCATGGAAAGCATTGTCATCTGGGGTGGTGGAAGCAGAGTCATGGTGACATTTAAGCGACTGCCGGACATGCACACGGATAGCAGTGAGTTGAAGTGTGCATCGGTTAAGTTACTATATTTTACATTAGGATTAAATCTCTGCACAATATCGTGGAACAAAGGGCCTGTTCTGTGTTTCACTTTTCTATGTTCTATATATGCTATCCCTCAGTATCTTCTCAAGTAGCTTCCATACCCCGACGTCAGGCTCACAGACGTACAATTACATAGGAAATCCCTGCTACTCTTCTTCAACAATGGGGCAACACTCTGGGACCTCCGCCTTGTTCAAGGATGCTGCAAGGATATCTTTTCAACCCCAGCTATTTACTCGATTGCTTCCCTCAGAAACCGAGAATATATCCTGTCCAGACCTGGGGACGTGTCCACATTAATGCATTTTAGAATGCCCAACACTTACTCCCGCCTTAGGCCGACTTGGCTTAGAGTAATCAAAGAGCTATCCCTAACCTCACTCCAACAGTCAAATGCCATAAGACATTATAGAGTACAAGCGACAATGTTGAAGATACCAGAGACAGTGTTACTTCTCTGCTCCTATTCTGATTTTTCTTGTGATTCTTTCCAACCTTTGCAACAGGGCAGGATCACAAACCCAGAAGATTTTATAGCGTGGATGTTTGGGTGCAACTGTTTTGGAATTGCGCTATACGAAAGGAGTCTTAAATGTTTCTTTCTTCCCATCCCTTCATGTTGGTATTTTTATCTTTTTCTTCGATTGGATGTGTTAGTTTTTATTGCTTACCTTTAGTTGCACGGTGCAGAAGTTGTTCGTGAGGCCAAAATTGCTCACACTACCTCTAAACGTTGTGTGACGAGAGATTCATAAAGCCTGAGAAGTCCATTCCTTCTTTTATATTGTCGTCCTATCGAGATGAATGACAACATTGCATTTCCCTTCCAAATTGCCGACTCAACCTGAAAGATTGACTTAAGAAATTCCTGGACGAGGACTCCAAGTCCGTTTGCACTCCAGATTTCTGAAAATTCTCCCCATTTAGAAAATATTCCATACATCTATTCTTCCTAGCAAAGTCATGATATTTATATTTCCCACATGGTAGTTAGTCTGTCATTTCTTAGCCAATTTCCTAAACTGTCTAAATCTTTCTGAAAACTCCCTACCTCATCAATGCCACCCGTGCAACTATTTGTGTATCTTTATGGAAAGGTAGCCAGAAGTTAGTCAGTTTCCTTCGTCAAAATGATGAATATATAAAGTGAAAAGTTGTGGTTCAACACTGATTCTTGTGAAACACCATTAGTCCCTGGCTCCAATTCTGAGAAGGACCATTTTATGCCTATTCTCTGCTTTCTGCCGGCAAAAACCTTTTCTGTCCATGCTAGTGCCTTGTTTCGAAGACCAAGGGTCGTCATGCTGCCAAGCAGTCTCCTGTGTAGAACGTGTTCAAAGATCCTCCGGCAGACCAGCTGGATAGCATTCTTCGGTCCTCTTGTTCTAACCTGCTCAGTACCTCCTCAAAAAATTCAAACCGGTTTGTCTGGCGTTCCCTCCAAATTGATGAAACCATACAGACTTAGCCTTATTTTTCCATGCACTTTCCGATCCCGTCGCCACAATTAATGCTTTCTGTTTTGCTGTTGTACTGACCATGATTTTCCTACTCAGACATGGTTCCTTCATCCTCCGTTTGGTATTTGCTTCTTTTACCTTAAAAGGTTTTTTTTTTGTTGTGTCTCCCGAATCATTGCCGAAAACTCCTGTCACTGCTATTTCACTCTCTTTCCTGCGAAGTCCTCTCCCAATTAATTGTCGTCAGTTCCTCTTTCATACTAGTGCCGTTGACTTTATTAACCATAATAGAGTTAAACCTGATTCAAAGTTCTCCATCTCACACTGCAGATTAAATTCACCCAAATTACGATCACTGCCTCATAACACATTCTTCCTCTTGAGCTCCCTTTTTAAGTCTGCCTCATCGGACAACACTAAATCCTGAATTGTCTCTTTCCCATTGGGCTCCACAACAAGCTGCTCCAAAAACAAAACACCTCGTAGACAGCCCACAAATATTTTTTTCTTGTAATCCACCATCAACTTGCTTTTCCCAGTCCACCCGCATGTTAAAACCCCCCATGATCACTGTTACCTTCAATATCTTGCAAGCCTTTTCTATCAATTCGTGGGTCGTATGCCCCAAAACCAGACCGGGCTTTGGAGGCCTGCAAATAAATCCGATTATGTGCTTTTTCTCTTTACCTTTGCGGTTTCTCAACTCTACTCTCACAAATTCTACGTCATCTGACCCTACTTCATTTATTGTTATTGTTTAAAATTCATTTTTTGCAAGAACTCCAAACCCAAGCCCTTTGCCCACCTGCCTGCCTTTTCAATCTGACATATATCCTTGAATATTGACCTCCCAGTCCTAATCCTCTTGCAGACATATCGCCGTGATGCTCACCACTTCATATCTGCCCATCTTAATCTGCGTCACTCGTGCATTTATCTTATTTCTAACACTGTGCACCTTGACATGAAACACCTTCGGTCCTGTATTGATGGTACCCCTTCTCATTGTTAGTTATTTATCAATAGTGGTTGACATTTGATTCCAAAATGTTTTGAAACACGCTGTCCACATCTGTGTGCTGAAGAATTGTACAACCACTGCTGAGTTCTTCCTTCTTCTCTTTTTTTCCACACATTTTAATGTGGAGTCCACACACCAATAGATGCTTACCTGCAGCTTTGCTTCACAATGGTCGTTACTACTGCTTGGAGTTCCGTTGTTCTCTGCTCTCACACATCATAGTTTAAAGGCTTATAGACCACACTCTTTACACTTCTCCCTCGAACACTGGTCCCAACTCGGTTCAGGTGGAGACCAAGTCAATGGTACATATCCCTCCTGTTCCAGTACTAATGATGGTGACCCTTCAAATGGAAGTGCTCTCTCCTGCACCACTCTTTTCACCATATGTTTACTTCCTTTATTCAGTTAATGATTACTTAGGGTCATTTACATCGGAAATAATGTTGCGTGAAATTGATGCTTCGCATTTAAACAATTTGAAAACCTATATTTGATTATAACATGGAGATTCTATTTTTCGTCATACCATGCGTAGGAAGACACAATAAAGTGGACATAGACCAAATGCAACAAACAGCTGCAAATAAATTAGAGTGAGGATAACGGTATTGAGGTTAACCAGGGAATCTACACACCTTTCACAAAGGCGATGAGGTTAAGAAACTGTGACTGTCATTGTAACTTCAGTTGAGATCAATTTAAGTTTTTTAAGGATCTTTGTTTCACCAATTAAGTTTCAGTTTACCATTGGTGAATCTGAGGAATTAAACAGGAACAGATAGATATAAGATGTTGTTATAGATCAGACTAAATGCCCTAAAATGCATTAAGACGATAGTCTAGATGCTAATTATTTCTCACTTTAAAAGTAACTTGCAACGTTCCTTTCCAGATGCAAATCGTTCACTCAAACTACTCAAATCTAAGCAAAGAACCGGTTATTTTTACTGCAGTTAAATAGAGACAAAATAGGAAATAAAGGAAAACAATTGTAATTATATCGAAATGATGAACAAAAGAATACATGTACTGAATGTTACTATTTAGTGTTTGCCTATAGGAACACGTCATAAACACACCCTTGACAAAGACAAATACAATAAAACAGATCGTCTCACATGCAATTCTAACAGCAGCGAGATCTTCCACATTTTAGCTGTAACAGACAGTAGAATAAGACTCTCCCCATACAAGTTCACGACCCCATTAACTACAAATTGCTACAACTATAAATTCTGCTTCTGTGGCAGTTAATACCACCCATTCAAACTGATTGTATTGTTTTAACTTTAAAAGTAAACAAGGCATTGCAAGCTGTTGACTCCGAGAGACTGTTCTCCACCTCTGTCTTAAAATTTCTTCATAAAAACAGGAAAAGATACATTTCCTAAATCCATAGCATCATCACTCCTCCCCACTTAGAAAAAAATATGGAGACATGGCTTCATTTAAAAGAAAATCTTATGACATTAATAGACTATAATACATATATATTGCATTGACTCTCGTCATGCAAGCATTCACACCTACATTTCACGTTCCTCTATTTCCTCCAGCGAATGAAAATTTCCATCTTCCTACATCAAACATACAACAATGGATCAAAAACTACGTTCTCTCGCTCTGCCATGTGTACAATGTTTAAACTGAATGGCTGCAATAATAAACTCCATCTTAACAGTCTGCAATGCTACTTCATAGTTTTTTTTTCAAAACTAAAACTTTAAGAGCTTATGTTCAGTGTATGCAATTGTCCCAGATTGTCATCTTACAAATTCAAATGTCGCAACGCCGACACCAAACTCAAAGTCTCCCTCACAATTGTTGAATATCTCTGTTGATGATTATTCAGTTTTCTTGAATAACATGCATTTGATATTTCAGGATTCTCGGTATGTTCTTGTAAGATTCCAGCACCGACACACACATCACTTGCATTGAATAACACCTTCAATGGCTTTGCACAATTACGTGCGGTCAACATTATTCTTTACACAGGTTTCAGTCCTTGAAATGCCTTTTGATATTCATCCGTTCACTGATATTGTGAAAACTTCTTCAACAAGTCAATCACTGAAGCAACCACACTACTAAAAGTTGGTGTAAATTTCTGATAAAAAAGAATCCGTTTTGACCCAGGAATGAGATTATTTTCCTTGTGTCGTTGATGGAGGAAAGTCCCCTGTAACTTTTGCTTTCACAACCCTTTGTGGACATCTGTCCCTGACCAATTATATGGCAGAGTAATGTGTCTTGAGCATTTGCGAATTTACTCTTAGCCAGGTTTATCACCAAGCCTGCCTACCGAATTCGTTTAAAGAACTTTGAGAGATGCTTCAAATATTTCTTGCATGTATGATGAGAAATCAGCAGACCGTCATTAAATATGATACAACTGAATCATCCCAATATTACTTTACTGATTTGTCTTCATTAAAAAAAAAATCAGGACAACATAAACCTCCTGAAATCATGTGGTTGTCACAAAGTCACTGGACGACTGTAATGTTGTGGGTATATTGATTCATATCCCAGCATACCAGATCATGAAATTTTAATTCAATAGAATTAAGACAAACTGGCAATCAAACAAAAAATCCCACGAACATCAACGCACATTGAGTTCACTAAGCCAACACAGAAAGCTAAACACACACACATACACACACTCCACATGCACACACACTCCTACACTCACACATGCACCCTCTCACAACCCCACTAGACACACACACATACACACTCACATGTGGGGTGAATTTGTACTTGCAAAGTTACATTGTACTTTGCTCAAAATTGCAGGAATCCGTGTAAGGTTCTATTTTCATTTTTAAAAGATTAGAATCAATCCAAATATTATGGAATACAAAGAAGCACACAGGGGACGAACACCTTCAACACATTATCTGGACTGACAATAATTGTTAAAGGTCACCTGAGAACGTCATGCGTAAAACAAGTTACGATTTACACGTGAAAGAAGTGAAACTAACATGGTCAGTATAACAGATGAGAGAGGTATTTTTCAATGTATAATTTCAGTTACATCACACTGTAAACTTTTGCTATAAATTCTGTGTCTTAGATTTTTGTACTCTATTACCACCTAATGGAGGAACAGAGCTCCGAAAGCTCGTGCTTCCAATTAAACCCGTTGGACTATAACCTGGTGTTGTGTGATTATTAACTTTATACCTCCCAGTCCAACACTGGCATATCCAAATCAAAATTGTCAGCGACAGGCTCTTTGGCCCAACGTGTCTGTGTGGTTTACGATGCTATTCCAAACTAATCGGTATCACTATATTCACTGCATGTTCTTGTATCTGTCTAAACGCCTCTTCAAACTTGCTATCGTACCTGACTCTATTAGCCCCACTGCCAGTGCTTTCCCGGCACCTACCATCGTCTGTGTGAAGAAATTGTCTCACAAGGGTCTTTAAATCTTGCCCCGTGTTACTTCAAACGTATACTACCTCGACGTGACATTTTCACACTGGGAAAAACACTTTGACTACCCACCCTATCCACTCCTCTCATAACTTTATAAACTTCCATTAGGTTGCTCTTCAGACTCAACTGCTTTAGTGCAAAAAATCCAAGTTTTCCAAGCTACTCTTATAGCTAATTCACTTCAATCTTTCAAAACCTCTTCCGCATCCTATACAGAATCTTCACATTGATGCTATAGTGAGGCGACCAGAACTACACACAAAATCAATACGTGGCTGAACTAAGGGTTTATGCAAATATAACATGATTTTCCGTTGTTTACGTTCAACACTTTGACCAAAGAAGGTAAGAATGTGATACGCCATTGACCCATCTTATCCAGTCATATTTCTAACATTCCAGAGCTATGCACTTAGTAACCAAAATCCTGCTTTATGTCAATGATTCTGAGGTATCTGCTTTTTACCAAATACTTTCCAATTGCGTTAAAAATGCAGAAGTCCAATCGCTGACTCTTGCTGAGCTCTACGAGTCACAGACCTCCAATCAGAACAAATTAATCACCACAACTGCCCTCTGTCTTCCATGAACAAACCTATTTTACATCCAAATGAATAACTCACCGAAGTTCCCATGTTTCTTAATGTTCTGGACTATTCTATCATGACAGACATTGTCACATGCTTTAGTAAAGTCACATAAGTAACATCCACTGTCTTGGCTTCATCAATCAGCTTTGTCCCTTTCAGGAAACATTCAATCAAGTTTGAGACAAATACTCTACCACATAAAGACATTGCATCTCTACGAAGTCCATTATTTTCAAAATTAGAATTAATCCTGTCAATTAGGAAATTTTCCAAACATTTCCCTGTGATAAAAAGCTCAATGGCCAAGAATTTCCTGGATGTTCTCTGTTTCCCTTCGTGAACAAATGATAAACCTTGTCTGTTAATCAGACTCCTGGGGTTTCGTCTTCATCAAAAGCGTATGAAAATATACTTATAAAGGTTTCAGCAATCTCTCCTCTTTTGCCCCCTCAACATCCGACGGTAACTTCCATCAGTTCTCGGCGAACTATCTGCCTTATTGTTTTTGAAGAGACTCGATATCTCCCCTTTCATAATGTCGACATGCTCCAGGAAATCAACATTCCCAATCGCTAACCTTACCACCGCACAGTTTGTTCTCGTTGTTAAATACCGAGACAATGTACACTGTAGTGAAATAATTCAACTTTCTGGCTTTGCGCATGTATTCACTCATTTGGCCTTGAGTGGATCTGCCCTTTCTCTCGCTTCTCTTTTGTTCTTAACAAATGGAAACAACCTCTTGCATTTCTCCTTAATTTGAATGGCTAAGAACATTCCATTAACCATTTTAGACATCCTAATTTACTTCCGAATTTTGGTCTACCCCTCAGGGGTAATGTTCCAGCTTGCTGCACCTTATGTAGGTTTTGTTTCATTTTTTATCACGAGTCTTTCAATATCTTTTGTCTCCCAGGACTCCGACGACTGGCTGTCTTCTTCATTCATCCTCAAATGAATCTAAACGGCCTTTAAAACATACGCCGTTTTCTAATGTCCACATACCTTCAATCAACTGCCCCAATGTAATTCCTCGATTTTAATCTAATTCAGTTGTAGACAGCTTTCCCAAAATTTAGCACTTTTATCCGGGGATCAGTCTTATCATTGTCCATAATTTATATAAAACTTACAGATTATGCTCATTGCTATTGATATGTTTTCCTACTGAACATTTGATCAGTTGGCTCGGTTCATTCTCCAATACCAGCTCGAGTGTGGCCTCTTCCTCAATTCGAAAACCGATATGCTGTTTCAAGAGCCAATCAATTCTCCATCAGTTTCCGCACCACAAATGGATCTATCACAGTGGCAACACAGTGACATTCTCCTTCATAAATAACATAACCATGCCACCCTTTTAAGTCGCTCTGTATCTTGCCTGAACTATCCAAATGCTGGACAGTTTAGCTGCCAGTCCTGCCCTGCTCTCGAAACAGTCACTGTCATGATCATCACATCGTCGAACCATGTATTAATTCAGACAGTAGCACATCTGCCTTACCAATTATATTTCTTACATTAAACGTATTTACACTTTAGAATGCCAGTTGCTACCTGTTCACAAACCTCGTCCTGCCCATTCTTAAGATAAGATGAAATTGACTCTTGAAGGCTGTCTAATCATTGAAGAATGGGCAAATACACGTTGATTTATAGATTAGTGGTGTTGGAAGAGCACAGCAGTTCAGGCAGCATCCGAGGACAGGCAGCATCCGAGGACAGGCAAAATCCGAGGACAGGCAAAATCGACGTTTCGGGCAAAAGCCCGTTGATTTATCCTCATCTCAGGAACACAAAACATAAGTGATCGGTGTTGAAATCAGGCCAATAGATTATTTGCTCAACGTTGCTGGTGCTGCGTATATTTTAATGCAGGCTTGGAAATTCCACGCCCCATTCCCCCTGAACCTCACAGTGGACTCTCATCTCGTTGCAGCAAAGGTTTTGAGGGAGATATTTCATTGGGTTTAGCCACATTTGGGAGATTTCTCCAAACCTTAGATAAGCACTTGAATGATTTTGACATAGTGCAAGGGGACGAACTGAGAATAGTTCACAGGTCAGCGCAAATCGAGGGCTGAAGTGTGTTCTGCGCTGTATTGTTCCAAGTTCTAAATATTAAGAACTGTATCATCACATTCTTTGGCAGGATCAGTTCGTCCCTCGAAGAAGCATATGATACAATCCTTATCGAGCCATCCGTTTGTTCAGCTCAACCAGAAATGTGGCTCGCAACATTCCACCAGCCGCTATAGTCGCTACCCAGACCTCCGCAAATGTTTTGATGAAACCTCGATACAAGAGAGAACAAAGACTGGACGACACACCTTCTTTCAAAACATTTTGTTCAGAAGCAAGCGGCTAATTGTGAAAAATCAAGAGCAGAGCAGGATTAGTCCCAGTCAGAAACTGCAGTTCCAAAGAGGGCCATGTGATTTAATATGGATTGAGCTAAAGAATTGCAAACGCCCTTCCTCAGCTGTGGCAATGCAATTTAAAACCTGAAATAATCAGATGGGGTAGAAGAGCAAATGAATCCGTTCATGTCTGAACAATGCAAAACAATAATTAGGAATTGAGGACGAGAGGGTATCAGTTTAAGGTTAAAGGGTAAAGAAGAAAAGGGACCCTGAGGGGACTTTTTTTCACACAGATGTTGGTATGCCAATGGAATGAAATACGTGTGAATGTGGTTGATTTGGGTATTTAGCAACATTTAAAATGCATTTGGACAAGTACATCGATAGGAAAGGTTTACAAGGACAATTGCAAGGAAATGGAGTTAGCACGGACGAACATTTTGCACAGCATGAAGCAATTTGGGCCAGAGGACCTGTCTCCGCGCTGTAGGTCTCCAAAACTCGATGACTGTAACAACACAGTAAAATCAAAGAGATGTGAGGACTTCTATATCTACTGGGTACTTCACTTCACCAGCCGAGACAGAGACAAGGGAGGCGTTGCCAAAACTGTCCGTAACACCGGCTGGGCCGCAGCAACAGTTTTGTGTGCAGTTCGGAGATCCATCGCATTGGAATAGTGAGAGAGTGGGTGGCCTGAAGAGTCCGTATGATGGTTCCATTTTTGATATTAATGATTGAAGAAAATGAGGATTAATGATGAACAAACACATTCGGGCGTGCTGAGGCTGGGGTGATGTATGTTGATGAGAGATGAGAATCACTGTTTGATATTTCAGTAGACAGAGATGCTATCAACCGATTCACACTTTGTCTGTAAATGGGATTGGAACCTGGTAACCTCCAGTGAGATAACAAGCTGAAAAAAATGTGTATTTATTCAAGTTCATAAATTTATTTTGGATAAAGTCAGAACTTTGGATGCTTTGTTGTAAATTATCTGAATATCTTTGTAGGAGGCATGTGCAGAAATCTGGGTGGGATCTAAGGCTGTGACTTTATGCAGTTGATCCCAACGGCAGGTATTTTATTGAAATGGCTTTTTGCTTCGAAATAGCTGTGAAACCTCCCCTTGCAAGATCTCTCGGTAACTGCGCAGTCCCCTGCGCCACGACCAATGCAATCGTCCTGGCTGGTGAGAGCTTGTCCTTATTGATATCTCACTGCTATCAAGCTGTATGAACATGATGGACCGAAAGGCATAATCTGTTGTACTAATTCCATACTACTGCATTTAATTGTGTCAGGAATCGAGGACCTGGTGGAGATTAGCGTGAGACTAAACAGCAATCTTTCATAGAGAAATCGGCTACATTTTATGATTTGGAGATGCCAGTGTTGGACTGGGGTGTACAAAGTTAAAAATCACACAACACCAGGTTACAGTCCAACAGGTTTAATTGAAAGCACACGCTCCTTCATCAGGTGATAAGTAGCGTCGCTCCAAAAGCTAGTGTGCTTCCAATTAAACCTGTTGGACTATAACTTGGTGTTGTGTGATTTATAACCGGTGAAATTTTAGGCAGTGTACACCACTGTGTCTGTGTCTTTTGCAGGCCACTGTAAGCCCAATCGAGATAAGTCATTGGGAGCAGATTTCCCATCTGTCAGATATTTGCTTGTAACGTGGAATTTACTGGTCATCAGTTGCCATCCTGTCTGAAAGCCTTGAATGTCGTTTGATATTCATGAATCTACCCATGACTGTGTCTAACAGCTCACTGCCGCCCTCGTGGGTAAATACTGCTGTGTATCTCATCAATTTGTTTCATTCCATGGTGTGAGGGGTTTCAGTGTTGGAGGGAATGCACTTGGGAAAGCTATGATTTGCTGAGATTAATGCGTTGAAAGGACTGCCTTTCTTATGCAACCATGGTGTGACTTACAGGTTAGCGACATATCGTCACTGGTACCTCAATCACAGAACAATTCTCTATAGCCCAAACCTCAGTTTTGGAAAAAAACAAACAGCTAAATGATGTAATTCCAAATTCGAGCACTTGATGCATAGACGCCTATACCTTGTTATGGCAAGTGGATTTCTTAGTACTTCACTGTTCTCAGGGTTTGTGCATCCACCACCCTTACAGGCAGTACGTTCCAGTTTCACACGACATGCTGGATGAAAAGGAGTTTCCTCGTGACACTGAACCTTCTGCTCCTTTGACTTAAATCTAACCCCCGATCATTGATCCCACTAACAAAGCGAAGCATTCCTTCCTATCTACCTTATAATTTAACCTCACAATTTTACACATCACATCCAAGACCTCTTTAATTCTCCTCTGCTCTAAAGAAAACAACTCGAGTCTGCCCAATCTCTCTTCTTCACTGAAAATCTCTGGGGAAGGCAGTCTCCTCTGCTCCCTTTCGACTGTAATCAAATAATTTCTTGATGTTGGCTCAGAAACTGCACACAATACTTTAGTTCAATGTAAATAGAAAGGGGCTGTTGTGCTGCAGCGTTTGAGAACCTAAGTCTCAGCTACTTAACCCCGGTTAAAGTACCACCTGAACCAGAGCTGTATCAACATGCCTGTAAATAGGTCTGTTTGAAAATAAGCGAACTTAGCAAAGGAATAGCTGGGCCACATTTGGGATCATCAAAGTAATCTGCGTCTGCGCCTGGAATACATGGGTACAACCTGAACAATTACAAAGCATTGGTTTTCACAAAGTAAAAACGAAAACGCAGCAAAATCCATCAGGATGCAGCGACTTCAAATTTTGGATAAAATTAATGCAGACAACGGCGAGAAGCTATCGTTCCAGCATCAATAAAGGTACATAAATCTTCAGTTATGTATATGATGCATCTCTGAACAATAATAATCAAAAAAAAACAAAGAACTGAGAACGCTGAAAATTGCAAACAACAGCAATAATTGCTCGGAAAGTTCAGCAGGTCTGTCAGCATTTGGGAAGAGATATCAGAATTCGTTTTCAGGTGTTGCCAGATGGGTTAATTTTCCCACTGATTTCTGTTTTTGTTTGTTAACTTTCCCTACTTCCTGAGGCGGCTAAAAGAGCATAGACCAGCGCCGTATCAGTAATTTGCAAACACTCTTTTATTGTGCGTCAGTTGCGAGAGAGCTGGTAAAGATAATAAGATTCCATGGGACTCAAAGCATGTTGAATACAAAATTGTCTGTGAGAGGGATGGCAGGGGGGTGCATTCATTGTTGCAGATCTTGCTGAGCAGTGTACAAATTTAGGATTTCAATGGAACTAAAAAGTCAGAAGTCCGCAGCTGAGATAAAATTTGGTAGGTGGTTAACAGTCAAGAGTCCAGCAGTGGCACAATGTTTAGCACCACTGTTTCACAGCGCAAGAACCCAGTTTCTATTCCAGTAGTTGCGCGACTGCCTATGTGGATATCACGCATTTTCCCCGTGTCTGCAAATGTTCCACTGGGTGGACTTGTTTTCTCCCACAGACCAAATATGGGGTATTTCGGGTGGCTTGCCGTGCCAAATACCCCGTAGTGTTCAGGGACGTGCAGGCTAGGTGGATTATCCGCGGCAAAAGCACGTTTCCTGGTGTGGAGTGAGTCTGGGTGGGATGTTCTTAATAAGGTCAGTACAAATTTGATTATTGGAATGGCCTTTTTTGCACAGTCGGAATTCGGTGAGGTTGGCTCGAAATTGCAGGCAGATATCACCGTGTTGATTAAGTGGCAAATATAAGACATCTGGGGAAAGAATGTGACAGGTTCGATTCATGACGAGCTCACAAGACAAATAATGATATCATATCGGTGGGACACTGGGAAGTCTGGAAATAGCTGACAATTAAACAATGTATTCGCAAAAATGTCTCTCGCAAATTTGTTCATGACTATTTTATGATTCAACAGCCAGAATTTGAATCCTAACACTAACTCAAACATTTTAATATGCACGGGTCTCTGAAGATAACAGGTTATGTACATGAGGTGGATTTTAGAAGGCATATGGAATACTTCACTTTATTAAAGAAACAATTACTACATGAAATAGACAGAATTGTGGACAGTGAGGAAGGATATCAGAAATTGCAGTGGGACGTTGATCAGGGGGAGAAATGGGAAATGGAGTTTAATACAGATAGAGTGTGGTCGTTCATTTTGGAAGTCAAATCAAGGTGTGAGTTTCATGGTAAATAGTCAGGCCTGAAGGAGTTGGAGTTCAGGAGCACAATTCCGTGAAAGTGTAATCACAGCTGACCAGAACAGTGAAGAAGGCTTTTTGCACGCCGGCCTTCATCAGTCAGGGCATTGAGGATAGAAGTTGGGATGTTATGTTGCAATTGTGCAGGACGTTGGTGAGGCTGCACTTGGAGCATTGTGCTTAAATCTGCTCAACTTGCGAAAGAAATGTTGCTTTGAAACCGGAGAGAGCTCAGCAGGTTTTTGCAAGGATATTGCGCCGAGTCAACGCTCTAAATTATACGGAGAGATAGGACAAGGCAGGACGTTTCCTTGAGAATGCCTTCAGTCTTTTTGTCAGAGTTCATGAATCAAGAAGGGTCGGCATCAGTTAGAGTTTAGAGGGGAAAGTGTAAAAGGGAACCTGAGGTGCAAACTTTTGAAGAGAGGTTTGTACGCATATGGAATGAACAGTGATCCGACGTGGTGAAGGCGGGTACACAAGCAAGATTTAAAAGGAATTTGGACAAATATACTGGATTGGTAAGGTTTAGAAAGATATGGGCCAAGTGCAAAGAAATGGAGTTAGTCTGGATGAACATTTGGTAGTCATCCATCGATTTGGACCAAAGGACCTGTATCTGTGCTGTAGGAAATATGAATCTGTCTCTCCAACAGACAGCAACTGTTCTTAATGCTGATGAAAATACTGCCCCCATTTTAAAGTGTGTTTCGTGCTGCCGATGAATGAGGAGGAAATGTGGGAGACAAATCCGGATTTCCTGAATCAAAGAGAGGTCTCTTCCAATGCACCACATGAATCCCCAGTAACTTGACTGTTATTGTTACGTCATTACAAGAAAACAAGTGTGTGGGAATCAGCTGCAGACTAATGTCAACACAGAAAAGCAAGAGCAGGCGAAACGCCCTATGGATGGCATAATTGACAGAAATACTTACATTTTGGCGATGTGACGAGGAACAATCTCTGACCATTTTGGACAATCTACCTGTCCGCTAAATATTCGGCACTCACACGGACCTCACTGGCCCCAAGGCTCCATTCAGTCTGTCAGAGTTCAACAAATTTTGTATTGTCTCACAGTAAAGACTAGAAAAGATCCAGAATCTCTTTGTGAGCTTGTGTTTTCAATATACAGACAGCACACTGCTTCAATTTTCTACTGTCCGACCGTTGTGAAGCTGAATAGAGTACTTGTGGATTGGGAGGCAGGAAGTTAGAATTTGGTGTTTGCATAATGCTGGCAGGAAAACATTGCTTGTTTGCTTTCAAAGATGACGTGCCTTTTCTGTGCTTGCAGATTTTAAATGGATATCTGTGGGCTGTAGCCAGAAAGCGTGTAATGAGACAGAGAACACCCGAATTGCAACGTATGTATTAAAAAGGCCGTACAGTCAGCAGGACAATCAACAGTTTTTACCTAGGCGACAGGCTTTTGAATTTAGCCAATCAATTTTAACCAGGCACTTAGATTCCAAAATCCGGTACATTTATGCCTGCTAGTTTTGACAACATGGGATCAATCCTATTTTAAAACTTATTGCTATGTCATCATAAAAGGAAGGGCCCAGAGCCAGCTGCCATCTATTAGATATAACAGTCATCAACTCCAGACAGAAAATGTCTAGACTCACAAATCCTCCATAACTGAGAGGAAGCCCCATCTAAATACCAACCATAACACACACGGAACTATCTAATATTCCTGAACTTAGAGTCAACACTGAAAGCAAACAGTATTCTGGAAGACTAAATTTTGGGAGAATAAGTTCCAACATCCTTGAAGAGATGGGACCTGCATTTATTGGAACAGCATGACAAAATCATCTTGCTTCATTCGGGATTATTTAGTAATCAGAAGGAATTGGTTCAGTTTGTTGATGGTTCAGATAAGTTGTTCACTGTTAGAATCAGACAAATGAATTGTTACTTTTTTTAAAGTGAGTGTCAAGTATTTATTTTATTGAGCAGAAGAAGTTGATGAAACGCAGTTGTCACTACTTCCCACACCGTATACATTGCCGTACTGTAGACGTTGCATGACAGTCGTAATACAGGCTGCACAATTCTAAAAATACAAATATCAGTTGTACTACATTGTAGCCATTATATTTATGTCGATAGTGTGCAAGAGCAGTCTGCTGAGTGTCCAAATATCAGTCGACATGGTCGTCCTATTTCATACAATATTTCTACTTCCCTGTTATTGTCCCTGGCTTCCAGTACAATGGAGGTGGAGTCAGGTTTCTGAGCCCAGGGTCGTCTGCTACATCGGGTTTGCTTCTCGTGTCTTTACATTTCTCTTCTCTTTTTGTCTTTTTATAATCTTCTCATACATTTTCCTTGCCTTTGGGTGAAGAGCTCTGACACAGCGATAGCATCTGTGACGGAAAGTAAGCCCAGCAGCGTGGAATTGTGCAGGCTCAGCAGCCCGGACTGGTGATGGTGGCTTCTGCAATGTAGAGACACTCTGAACGCAGATTCCTGGAGGCGGTGGCGGAGGCGAATTTGGCGGCCTCAAAAGAGGCTGCATGTCAGACGGATGCCCGAAATGGTGTCACAGAAATATAGAGTATAACAGCAGGAGGAGGCTACTCAGCCCTTTGAGCCTGCACTCAAATTAATTACGACCATGGATGATCGTCCAACTCAATAGCCTCATCCTACTTTTACCCATTCACAACGGGTTTGTCATGCATAATGTCCCCTTCATAAATCCATGTTGACTCTGTTTGATCCAATCACTTCATTCGAAATTCTCCTGGCGGAGTTTGTGCCCGTCCTGAACCTGTCAGCACAGGTTGGGTCTGCATTGGTAGAGCCCAGCGTGGACTCATAGTCGCAAAGGCTTCAGTGGAGGCAAGATTGCGTGGAATAGCTGTAATGTTCGTTCCAGTTGCGGTGGCAGGGAAGCACTCGTGCGTGGCCACAAGGAACTCATGATAGAGCAGTAAATTTGGACACTTTCTTTAGCCCAAAGTTGTGCAGGTCGGGTGAATTGACCATGGTCTTTACTCAGAGAGTGGTAAGGGTATGGAATGCTTCACCTGCAACGGTAGTAGATTTGCCGACTTTAAGTACTTCTAAGTCGTCATTGGACAAGCATATGGACGTACATGGAATATTGTAGGTTAGATGGGCTTCAGATTGGTATGACAGGTCGGCGCAACATCGAGAGCCGAAGGGCCTGTACTGCGCTGTAATGTTTTATCTATGAATAAATTGCCCATAGTGTTCAGGCTTGTGCAGACTAACTGCAATTATCCGCGAAATGTAGGGTCATGGGATAATAGGTCTGGAAATTCTGAGAGTGTCGGTGTAGACTTGTTGGTCACAATCGCCTGTTACAACAGCGCAAGGGCTCTTCCACTCCTGTCAGTTTTTTTCATCTTTTTTCTGCCTTTCTATTCTAAGGTTTTATTTATGTTAATTTGCTTCAAGATAGCCTTCGAGAGTGGCGACTATATAAAATATTTTTCATGATATTTGGTCATGAGATCTGCGTGACAATACATAATACAATGAATAATTAAACAAATTTTAGACAGCATTTCCACATTTAAATCTTCCTGTTATTTTCAAAACAATTCTATTTTATTTCAGATGCTATTCGATTGCCCAGATCGTGGTGTTGCTTTATACCGTACTACCACTTCCACATGTTCCAAATATTTTGGAAAGAGTTCCTTATTCCGCATTTCTCTATTGTTTTGGCGATAAACAAACTGCTACATGTTCCAAGTTATTTTGGACACGATTCGCACTTACACATATTCACAGTTACTTTCAACACAATTTGTATTTCCATGCGTCCCTGACTTTTCAGAAAACATTCCTGCTTTCATACGTCCCTGTTTGTAAACGACTATTGCCACTTCCACAAATTGTCTGTTAGTTTAAGCAGCACCCCACTATCACACGTTCTCTGCCATTTAATACAGCATTCCCAGTTCCTTATGTTGCTGTTATTTTTGACTGTGTTGGAGAGAGATTTTAAAGAGCATTCTTGTGTCTTGTGTTTAGAATTCGATCTTTATTCAGAGCTCCTTCTCAACCCAATCTGAGAAAGGTCATTGAAATCACAATGCAATGCACTTTGCACACTCCCTAACGACTAAGAAAGGGATTTTTACACATATCGCATTAAGATGATTGTATGTAACATTGATATCAGTGCTTGACAATTCTCTTTCTACAGTTGTGTACCACAACAAGACATTTGCCAGCTGCACTGTACCTGCGTGGGTGATGTTTGTCACCTTATGCAGCTTTGATTGATCATTTTCGCGAAGAGATTCATTCACACTGCAGTACATAAAATAATTCCATATATACGCAAAGAATGCGCATGCTGGAGATCTGAAATCAAAATTCCTCTGATGAAAACTCGCCAGAATTGACATATTAACTTTTTTCTCCCCGCCGATGTTGTGAGACTTGCTGAGTTTCATTAACAATTTCATTCGTTGCAAGTCCAGTTGTCTGCTTATTACATGCACGGAACTTGTACTGCAGTTCTCACCTCGATACAACAATCCCACATACATTTGCTGATCTTTTCCTTTTCTGAGCTCCACTCAAACTGATACTGTAATGGCAGAATCAACCAGGATGTTCAGTTCAGGCAATCTCGATGATGAGATTTTCTCTCTTCTTCTTGTTCGTTCTTTTGAAGGAGAATGGTGAAGTTCTCATCAGGCCATTCCTTGCTCTCACTGAGTGGAGAGGACAATGATATCCTACTATGCTGTGAATTCCACCGGAAGCTGACACGGTTAAGGCTAGGCTATCTCCCAGGTAGATTGTTCAGAAGGCATATGGTGTGTTAGTGTGTATTAGTAGACGGATTCAGTTTCGTTTCGATGAGTTCACGCTTCAACTGTACAAGACACTGGTAAGGCCCTTATTGCAGCATTGCATACATTTCTGTTCACCACATTACAGGAAGGACGTGAAAATCTGGAAATGTTTCAGAGCAGATTACAAGGATCCTGCGTGTTACGGAAGGATGGTCTGACATGGAAGGTCTGAGGGAACTGTGGTTGTTTTCCTTTGAATGATGAAGGTTAATAGGTGATTTGATCGAAACGTGTAAGATAATCAGAGGGTCAGATTGGGTGGGCATTGAGAGAGTTTTTTTCCTCCGATGGTGAAGGCTAACACGAGGGGAAGTAGCTTTAAATTGAGAGCTGATTGATTTAGGACAGCATTCAGGGGTAGTTTCTTTATTCAGAGCGTGGTAGGGGCGCAGAACGCCCTGCCTGCAGCAGTCGTAGATTTTTCGATGTTAAGGACATTCAAATGGGCATTGGACATATATATGGAAAATAATGAAATAGTGCAGGTTAGATGGGCATCAGAATAATGTCTCAGGTAGGCGCAACATTGAGGGCCGAAGGGCCTTTAATGCGCTGGAGCGTTTAATGCTCTCTGTTCTGTGTATGGGATTTTCTTCTATCAGATGGTATGGACCTGGAATATTTCAGCATGTTGGGTGGTAACGCTGTTTAAAGACGTCTTTTCAAGACTAAGACATACTTTTTAAAATCAGTATGGTATTCAAGGGTATGGGAATGAGGTAAGAAGGCAATACTCAGGAGTATTGGCAAAGACAGGTTTTCATTTACTGACCGAGCAGAATTGTTGCGATAAGTGGCCTAGTTTCATTCTGGGTCTTATGGTTTTAGTTCAAAAGATATGCTTGTGCGGAGATGTGTGATCTGCTGCGTCGTGTTTGGATTGTTCAAAGCACGAGTCTGAGTCCTACATTGTAGGACATCAACTCTGGAGGACAGATCAACCGGGAAACCAAGGTGCAAAGGGTCGGAACAAAAGGGCTGATTGCCCTGTTGGTCGCCGGGCACTGTTCTTACTCTCGTCATGGTTCTGGTCCGAACACTGTAACATCTTCTCCCATTATTTCCCACCTCATCAGTCCTCCCGCATCCACCGTCTCAGAAGCGGCCATATTCAAGTTACACGAGCATCATTTCAGTTGTAAAATATACTTTTAAATTGCCGAAATGATGAGTGTGAACTTAAGGCATATGCTTTGGCTCATCTTTGCTTGAGATCACCGCAGCCTGTGGCAGAGACCGAGGCATTTTTCAGCCAAATGTGATTATGAGAGCAAAGGCTAGCAAGGTTGCATCTGCTGCCCTGGCCTTGTAATCACTGCTTGGAATGACGCAGTTGCAAATAATTGCTGACATTGCAATCACATAATTAATTTGACTGGAGACGTTAGTTTCTAAAAAATGCAGATACTTATGCATCATTTCAAATAAGCGAGGTGCATTACATTCGGCAGAGATGAACACTGACAGTGGTAATTTCTTCATTCATATGTACGGAAATTAACACGAAGTAAACTGAATATAGAATCCTCAATCAATTGTACTTCACTTGAGACTATCCGCGTAGAAATCCATCATTGTCGAACTCACTTCCTGCTGAACATTGCCCAGCATATATTTTCCACCGAATACCAAATCAATTCTCATCATCTCAAGTAAGTCATTCCATTTTCTGCATTCCCTGACTTATTCTGTTGTGGTTTCACGATCACTGCCGCATGCAACTAAGAATGCAGCACTCACACAAGTTTCAATTGTCCCGTGTACAAACAATATTAAAGCTTAATGGTCTCTATTTCAATACCACACATAATTCCCAAACAACAGGATAATGTTAACGACTTCTCAATGCTTTCAAAGTTACATTATCTTACTGACGTGGAATTACGCTTGTCCAGGACATGTGCACATGCTAAGTACAGCATCGTTCTTTCTTGGCAGCTTTTAAATTCACAAACCTGATTAATGTTTCATGAGTTGTCATTGGCTTTTACATATAAATCAATAAAACCATGCTCGTTTAATCATACTTCTTGAGAATTATGTTATGATTTCATCAGCATCACACCGCCAAATCCATTCACTTTAAATTAAATTAATTTTATACGTTATTCCCTGATTCCAGACTCACGGGTACTGTCCCAAGGCGATTATGAAACTGGAGAAGTTGCAGAGAAAATTTGCAAGAATGCTGCCCAAATATTTCGTGGCTAGTGTGGCGGGTGGGGAGGATGTGTTGTAGCCGTGATTGAGTTACATCGAGAGGCTGGATAGGCTGGGATATTGTTCACTAGTGCACAGGGTGTTAGTGAATAACAAAGGTCCTTTCTGAGGAAAGAACTGTTCAAAACAAGAAAGCATAATTTTAAAGCGAGAGAAGAAAGAATGAGAAGGGATCTGAAGGGCAAACGTTTCGTACAAACTGCGGTTCGTATGTCGAATATACTGCCAGAGGAAGTACTAGAAGCAGGCACAGCTACAATTAAAAGGCAGAGGCACAAGTGCATAAAGAGAAAAGAGGAGGAGGGAGATGGAAATAATGCCGGCAAAAGGGGCTAGTTCAGTTGGGAAACTTGGTCGGCATGGGCGCATTGGATGAGCGTTTCTGTTCTGTGCTGTAGTGCTCCATGGATAAGCTGACATCACATCAAAATATCTTGAGTATGAGGGAATGATTCGATACTCTGAGCAATTCCGACATTGCAGAACCTTTACTTAACTACTCACATACAATGGCGTCCTTCGTGGTTAGCACTGTTGCCTCCCAGTACCAAAGACACGGGTTCAACTCTATCATTGCGTGATGGCCTGTATGGAATTTTCACATTCTTCCCGTGTTGTCATGGGATTCCTCCTGGTGCGACAGTTTCCTCGGCATTCTAAAGATATGCAGATTATTTGGATTATCTTTGCCAAATTGTGTCACCGCGTCCAAAGATGTGCAGGCTGGTGGTTTAGCCATGTGCAATGCACAGTTATTGATATGGGGTGGGTGTGGAGAGGAGACGGAGGTTGGAGAGAGTTGTGAGGAAGCGAGTACTCCATGTGGGGTTGCGAGGATGGAGAACTTCTGTTGCACATTCTTTGGATGTTTGGTGTAGATACAATGGGCTGAATGACTTATTTCTGCATTGGAGGGAATCCATGATTACTCTGAGAAATCATAAATCTTCTGACCTTCATATGATTGGAATCTTAATAATCTTCAGTTCTCTGCCTTCAGAGAAAAACTGAGGGCCACAGCATTTATCTGGCTTAGTTCTGCTTTAGCTGTGCACATTTCCAAATAAATACCAGCATGCACTGCCAGTCACGAATATCTACGCGAATCCAAACAAGAATCGGTTTCCTCTACCAGCTCTCTCTCTGTCAAAGCAACTCTAATGGCAATTGTGATGCTATCCCAGGAAAATTGGGGAAGCTCCAGCTGCTCCATTCGTTATGTGGTTGCCATGTTAATGGTGTATGTACTGACAATTTTCACGAATGTCATGCTGAACCGAGACAATAGTTATTAATTCACATTACCTTTTTTAACTGACCTCTTTGCCTAAAGGTTGCTACCACCTGGTTCACATTGAAATAGACTGTTCCTCGGATGATGCCTGACTTGTGGTTCTATTCCAGCGCCAATCTCTCGACTCTGATCTCCAGCATGTGCAGTCCTCACTTTCTCCGAATGGACATTCCAATCTGTGTCTCCATCACCTTCATTTTTATTTGATATGTTGCAAGACGCTGATATCTAAATATTGCAACCAAAAAACTGTTGCAGTGCATATTGCAATATATGGTATTTTTCTTAGTTTAAGAAACATTCTCATCTTCTTTTGATTTATGCTCAATCTGATAAATAAAAATGTTGGACTGGAGTGTTCAAAAGGTGAAACCATTTTACAACCTAGGATGGGATGCATTTAGAATGTTGGATAAAGCTTCAACGACATTCCTAAGATGAGCTTTAATTATGTTGTTGAACGTTTCCTTAGACACATTTTAGTGTGCTATTCTAGTTGGTAAGGAACTGACTGGTCAGAGCAAGGCTCAGAATCAAAATGACTCATAGTTGGAAATCAGACAGAAGTTTCTGATGATAACTCTGCACCATATTGTGCAGTTTTATGCTGTCATGTTTTTGTGTGTATTCTCTTTACTTTTAGTGTAAAGAAAACTTAAATGATGAATATGACTACATGTTTGAGATAGTTGCATAAATACTGGTGATTTTATTCTTATGTACTGACACATTAATTGTGTTGCAACTCAATGGAAGTTCAGAATGCAGTTGAAGACGATTGCGAAATATCCGGTTACATCAATTATAAAAACGACCTTCTGCAGAAAACAACTGAGAAATGCCGAAAAGTGAAGAGCAAACGGAAAGAGTGGATCCATGGAGCATCGTTAGGAAAGAGAATAGAGAAGGAATGATGACCGATTAACACGAAGGCACACAGGAAATACATTCACAGCTGACGTCTGATTCAACAAAGTAACAGTGGCAGCAGATCAAATATAAATTTTATGGCGGCCTGGAAGAAATTAGCAGGCTGAACTCGAAACGAAACATAGCCTCAAAATAAATTCACTATGAACTTTGTAGTGGTGAGTACTATAGTACAGGTAAATTTTCACAAACCAGAAATAGAAGGACAAGATCAAGAGCCGACATCGTTCTACAAAATCAGTAGAAAAGTTTGTTTGAGGGAAGAATGTGGCATACATAGAAATTAGAAATCATAATTGTGTACCTGCAGGATATTTCATGACAACGAATGAAGTCAAACTCTGACAGAAAGGGCTAGGTGATTCAACAACAATAACAACAAAAAGAGATTTAAACATATAATCTCGAGATTTCCGCATTTCAGAAAAAAAAATGACATTGCCAACAAATGATTTGGCAGCCCTCAACTTCCAAATTTCAGTGCAATTCAAATACAGCATTGTTGTTGTTGTTTCAGAGTTACACCACTCCGGTCACCGTGTTTGCAGCAGCTATCTGAATGATCATTATGACACAGTATCAAACTTACCAACAACTGACAATCTCCCAGCACCATCCTGCATCTCATCCGCTTTATCCTCGAACACAACTTCTTCATCTTTGACAAAAAGTACTTCATCCAGACATATGGAACAGCTATGGGGACTAGATTTGCACCCCAGTATGCCAACATCTTCATGCACAGGTACGTACAAGACTTCTCTACGCAGGACCTCCAACAAACATTATACAACAGGACCATTGACGACAATTTATTCCTCTGGACCTATGGTGAGGAGTCATTGACAAAACTACACAATGATATCCACAAGCTTCATCCCACCATCAAAGTCACCATGGACTACACTCTACTATCTGTCTCATTCTTCGACACATGCATCTCCATCAAGTTTGGACACTTCAGCAACACACTCTAGCTCAAAGCCACAGAAAAAATCACAATGCTGTACTTCTCCAGCTTCCACCCAAAACTTATTAAAACAGCCATCCTCTGTGGGAAAGCACTGTGCATACACCGGATCTGTTCAGATGAGGAGTAACGTATGGGCATCTGGAAGAACTCAGGGATGCCCTCATAATAACGGGGTACGATGATCAACTCATCGACCACCAGTTCCGACGGGCCATAGCAAGGAACCGTAATGTCCTCCTCAGGAGACAGACAGTGCAGCAACTGACAGGGTACTTTCGCTGTCCAGTACTTCCCAGGAGCCAGGAAACTACGCCATGTTCTTCGTGACCCGCAACATATTATCAATGTGAATGAACACCTCGCCAAGACCTTTCCCACAGCTCCACTGCTCGCCTTCAAAGAGCCGCCAAACCTCAAACAGATCACCGCCCGGCGTGCAGGAAAGCTTCATACAACGTTGTCAGTGTAGGCGCTGCAAGAGGTGTCAGAGTGTGGGCATACATACCACCATTACACGTGGGGACACCTCCCACCATTTATGAGGCAGGTACTTTTTGCGATTCAGCCAACGTTTTCTACCTCATACGTTGCTGGGAAGGATGCCCTGAGGCATGAAACATTGGTGAAACCGAGCAAAGGCTACGGCACTGTATGAATGGGCACCAAAAAACAATCAACAGACAGGAGTGTTCCCTCCCAGTTGGAGAACACTTCAGCGTTCCACGACATTCAACCTCGGACCTTCTGGTGCCCGTCATCCAAGGCGAACTTCGGGACAGGCAGCAGCAAAAAGTGGCAGAGCACAGGCTGTTAGCTAAGGTCGATACACATGGGGAGGGAATAAACCGGGACCTAGGTTTCACATCACACTACAGGTGACCTCCATTGTACTATGTACACAGAGACACTCCTATGCACAGTCACGTACACAGACACTACACACAGTCTTACAGACACACACTCCCACACTCACACATTTCATCCTCTCACAGATTTGGACCACTTTACACTCACACACACATACATATTCACGCTCTCTCACAGACACTCACAGACAGACACCCCAGACACACACACACAGGCACTCCTATGCACAGACATGTACACAGACACTCATACATTTGTACAGATACACACACTCCCACATGCATCCACTCACAGACTTCAACGCTTTACACTCACACACACATATACACTCTCTCACACTGACATGCAAATCCCGCAACCGAGTTACGCACACACTCCTACAGACACACACACTCCAACATTCACTCACACATGCACCCTCTCACAGACTTAGATTACTTTGCACTCACACACACATATATACGCACTCTCTCACAGCCACTCACAAACACCCACCCCAGACACGCACATACACACATGAACAAACACACACACAATACCAACATGCACACATTCATATATACGTATGTGGGGTGAATTTGTACTTGCAGAGTAAAATCGTACTTTGCTCAAAAACTGCATGAATCCATATAAGAATCTGTTAACTCACTTTTTAGATTAAAATCAGTTTAAACGTTTTGGTACCGACAGGGAGCACAGGAGGCTAGCATCTTCAATATCTCAGCATCTTATCTGCGCTGACACCAATTGTTTCAGTTAATCTGAGAATGTGACTTTTTAAAAAAGAAGTGAAGCTATCATAGTCATTCTAACAGATGAGAGACTTAGGAAACAATCAAGGTAGTTTTCAATGTATAATTTCTGTTACATCACACAGTAAACTTTTGCTATAAATTCTGTGTCTTACAATTGTGTACTCCACAAACACCTGGTGAAGGCGTGGCGCTCCGAAAGCTAGTGCGTCCAATTAAGCCTGTTGGACAATAACCTGGTGTTGTGTGACTTTTAACTTTGTACACCCTCGTCCAACACCAGCATCTCCAAATAATGGCTGACACAGCAATTAGCTATCTTTCCCCTGAAACTTGCCTCGTGTATAAGGGCCTAAATATATTCTTGAAGCAGCTTTGAATACTGAAGAAGGAAACTTAACCAAGGACAGATTCATTGCAAATCTACACAAGGAATTAACTTATAGAACACGTGGTCAATAAAGGAGCGTATGTTCAGTCTGTTGGAGCATTCGCAAACTGATTCAACGGTTGCATAATAATATTTGGGAATTGTTTTGCAGTTGGTATTGTGTGCATTGGGGGAGCATGTGATTTACTTCGTTTTTCCCGGAAAAGACAAAATGTTCTGACTGGAGAGGTTGGTGTAGAAATCTCCCCTCTTAGAACCAAGTTCTTGTGAGTACAGGTGGAGGAGAAGTCAGCAATTGCACATGGTGGGTGGAAAAAATAAACAGGAGGGTGATGTTTAACTTTTTGCAGTTTAGGCCCTATTGTCAAGTGTGTGGGATCTCTGCAAGGCTGAAGTGCCAAGATGACTGTGTCTCTGAGTCATGCAAGACAGGAATCTACAAATAGAGACATACTGGAACTCTCTTGTCATTGAACTTGGAGTTCCCATGCTGATGTCCTGAGGAAGAAAGTCCAAAATCCGCCATTGTCAGGTGCAGCTCCCTGAACTGTTGCCCCGAGCATCCCTTCTCCACAAATACTGCAGGATCTGTTCAAACGTTCTAATATTTCTACATTTTGCCATTCTCTAGTATTCTTATTTTATTGTATTCTATAGCCCTCTAAAAGTTTTTGTAATTGTGAACTGACTGGGCGAGCCCTAAGTTGTGATTGTGAATCAGATTGTCTCATATAATATCAGTCTTGTTCTAAAAATCCGTCAGAAATGCAGTTACATCTTTGTAAAAACCTGATGGACTAAATTTCCAACCGTTTAACGAGGGAAAAAAGTCCTTTACTCTTTCTAGAAATTTCTGCTGCATCAATCTGATATTTTCAGCAATAGAATAGACTTATCCACACAAACTAAGCACAAACTGGTTTGTTTCCATAATACTGAAATCAAAAGTAAACTTGAACAACTCTGTTAGAGTCCTTAATTCCGGCCAATAAATGTCCTCGCAGTCCTTAACAATGAAGATTGCAAAGTAGTGAAGTGCATGCATGCACACATTAATTGACGACGTAAATCGGGCCCATTTGGCAAAGACAGGGATGGACCCAAGGTCTGGGGACACTTTGTTCAATGAAGCACAAGTTGTAATATCGTTTAATAATGTTTTCCCTTCGATGTCTGACCGTTCTTACAATCGGAAAGTAGAGATTCAGACATTAATTCATCGGATTTTTGTTGGCATTTTGGCAAACTGTCTTTTGTGTTGTTAGGTGCAGCAGATTGTGCGCATTTCTGTCAATCTCAGGTAGTGCAAGCGAATATAAAGTTCCTTCTGCATTATCCAGCGCCTGCTTCTCTACTTGACTAAGAATTCTCCCTGTCTCTCACTGTCAGATTCATTAATATCTTGGAGTGTGGGATTCTATTTCTGTACATGCCCTGATTGCGGGATTCATTATGTCTCTGAATCTTACCGGCTGTCAGTGCTATGATATAGTTTATTTCAAAGTCTCTGGTATTGTACGCGAGGTTGAGATTCACGAAGCACTCAGGTCCCTGGTATTCTTTGCACGCCTGATGGATTACGTCCATTTATTTAATTTTCTTTGGGATGGAACTTGGAATTCTTTCTCCAATACTTTAATACAAATAAAAGAAGTGAAGAAGCAGAATTTGGGTCTGTCAGTGACAGGATAATGAATAGTTGCCAACTAAAAGTAAACAAAAAGAAAGAAAATGGAAGCAGACGTTATAATTGGTTTACTCGGTCATGTCCCTGTCACTGTTTACAAGATACTCCATGACGGTCAGATTAAGCGTGAATTCTGCCCGATATCTCAACATTAACTCGAAATAGCGTTGACTCTCGGTTCAATATGATCTTGCTCCAGCAATTGGTCGGGAATTCAAGTGTATCAGTTCTTGCATTTACAAAAATTCCGATTCAAGCAAGTGTGAAAACGCTCACGGAGATGTCCTCTGGAATTTGAAGCGGCGTGCCCTTCCTCTCAGGCTATTGTTTTAGGTTGCGATCTCTGATTAAAACAGAAACTTCCCGTTTCTGTCGACAGTGGGCAATCGTTACGGCCATGACCAGTCTCCACAACCTGACAGATTTACAGATCAAAATTTAATTCCAATGTCGTGTTTTCATTGTTTAAAAGAAATCATTTCACTTGCCTGTCCAGTGAAGTGATTCTTAGATGACCACATTACAGACCCATGTTCCTAACCAATCTGGGAACGAGAAACATTCTTTTCAATTCTGGCATAAAGGTCACATTTCGAATCGCCTACTTGGAAATGAAGGTGTGGTCCAGTCTCTTCAGGAATATAAGACGACCTGTGGGACTGAGGGGCTGCGGGCACACTTCAGTTCTCTCGGAATGAGTCTGGAAGGCTGGCAGGGAACCGGAACTCTGTGTTCAGAGATTTCACTTCAATTCCTGTCTGCAATTTATCATTTTACTCAGTCAAGCTTGACAAGTCTGTCGAATTGCAGAAACACTCTTGAGCTTTAATTTACTCCGATCTACATCACACGATATTACTTTGTCAGCGTGCGTATGGGGGCATGGGTCGGTCTGACTGCCTGTGTGATATTTAAAGCGATGATATGCCTCCTTTTGGGGGTTTCTGGAACTACTTCACAGCCGGCGACAGATTCCTTCGGAAAACATAGTCAGGAACACATGTACACAAACAAAAACATCACACAATTATGCACACACACACCACAAACACTGACACACACAGAAAAACAAACATTCACACAATTGCACACACAGGCACGCACACACAGACACAGACCTGGACACACACACAGACACAGACACACACAGGCACACATACACACACGAGAATTAAGGTGTAAGGTCGGAGACACCGCAGAAGGCAGCATGCCCATGAGCTGAAGTGCTTACACTCCTTCTGTAATAAGTAAACAATTTGTCTTTGGGCATTCTTCGTAACACCGTGCATTTATCTGGCGACAATATGCAGGCATTTCTGTGTGACACCTTTATTTGAGAAGCTGAGATGAACTTCTTGCCATTTCTGAAAACTTGTAATGTTTTCTGATGAACTCTTGCGGATTTTAAGCGAGACACCAGCGAAAACTCCTGGGAGGGACACAATGGTAGAGGAGGGTCAGCATTGCCCATGTCCGTCTTAATCTGTTAATACTCCTTTGGATTACATTGCAAAGGACAGGCAGAAACTGCTTTCTGTCAACAAAAGTTTTTTTTTTGGAAGAATGAAGGAATCGTGAAAACGGAGAAATTCCCAGTCTTTCCTGCAATCTTCTTATCGTGTAATGTCATGGGGCTCAGCAGACAGCACCATTGTGTCATTTCCAACACAACAGTGACAAACACAGAGGGGTGGGGGGGGGGGGGGAGGGGAGAGAGAGAGAGAGAGACTTGGACCAGCACGACAATGGATTAATCTCCAAAACAACAGTGATGTGCCTCAGGGATCAGTGCTGGGCCCATTTCTCTTTCTTGTCAATATCAATGATTTGGGTGAGAATATATTAGGCAGGACTAATAAGTCCACTCATCACTCTCTTGTCAAGAGGAAGACAAAGACTTATGTTTCAATGAGATGTGAATGCTAAATTCGGGCGCTTGTGATTTACAAATTAGTAAAGAAAGAACTAAAGAAAGAGGCAAAAAGAGCCAAGAGGAGACATGAGAAGTTGTTGGCGGATTTAATCAAGGAAAACCCTAAGGCTTTCTCTCAGTATTCGAGGAATAAACGAATGACGGGAATAAGACTTGGGCCAATCAAGAACAGTGGTGGGAAGTTCTGTGTGGAGTCCAAGGAGACAGGGGAAGCGCAAAATGAATATTTTCTGTCAGTATTCACACCAGACAAAGATAATGTTATCGAGGAGAATACTGAGACAGAGTCTACGAGACAGAATAAATTACGGTTCACAAGGAGGACATGTTAGCAATCCTAGCAAATGTAAATTTTTTTAAGTCCGCTCGGCCGGATGGGATTTATCCTAGGAATCATTGGGAAGTCAGGAACGAGATTGGCTTCAATCTTTATGTCATCATTTTCCACAGGAATAGTGCCAGAATATTGGAGACTAGAAAATGTTCTTCCCCTGTTGAAGGAGGGGAGTAGAGACAACCCTGGGAATGAGAGACCAGTGAGCCTGACTTCGGTTGTGGTTAATTTGTTGGAAAAGGTTATAAGAGAGAGGATCCAAAATGAATCAGCTGATTCGGGATAGTCAACACGGCTTTGCCTCGCAAACCTGATTGAATTCTTTGAGAATGTACCAACATAGGTGGATGAGCGAAAAGCGATCAATGTGGTGCATATAAATTGCAATAATCGTTTAATCAGGTGCCCCACCGTAGGCTACTGTGCAAATAGAGAGGTATGTGATTGGGAGTGATTTAGCGGTCTGGATCAGAAATAGGCTAGCTGAAAGAAGACAGAGAGTGGAGGTTGATGGGAATTGTTCATCCTGGAGTTCACTTATGAGCGGTATTCCTCAAGGATCTGTTTTACGTCCGCTGCTGCTTGTCGTTTTATAAACGTTCTGCATGACGGCCAGGAAGGATGGGTTGATAAATATGGTAATGACACTAACTTTGGAAGAGATGTGGAGAGTGCAAAAGGATGTTGTTGGTTTAAGATACTATATGGTCTGCTGCCGAGTTGGTCTGAGAGTTGGCAAATGGATTTCAATGTGGAAATGTGTCAGGTGTTCAACGTTAGAAGGAGCGACTGCAATGCAGAGTTCTCGGCTTAATTGTGAGATACTTTGTAGTGTAGATGGAGGAGAGAGATCATGGTGATTATGTACATAGATCCGGGAAAGTTGACACACATGCCGATGCAGTTGTTAAGCAGGCATATGGTTTGCTGCTTTTATTAGCAGAGGAATTGAGATTCGGAACCATGAGGTCATGCTGCAGTTGTACACCACCATTTTGCAGCCGCATGTGAATTATTGTGTACAGTTCTGGGCACCTCATTATAGGAAATATGTAGAAGCTTTCGAAAGAAGTCAGACGAGATGTCCAAGGATGTTGCCTGGTATGGAGCGAAGGTCTTACGAGGAAAGATTGAGGGACTTGAAGCTGTTTTCGTTGGTGCGAAGAATTGAGGTGGACTTGGTGGAGACTTACAAGATGATCAGAGGGTTGAATCAGGTGGACAGCGAATGCTTTTTTTCTCGGGCAGTGTTGGCTTGCACGAGGGAGCATTGCTTTAAATTGAAGGTTGACAGATATAGGACAAATGTCCGAGTTAGTTTCTCAGAAAATAGTAGAGATGTGGAATGCACTGCATACAACAGTATCAGGCTCGCCAGATTTAAGGGCATTTAAATTTTCGATGCGTTTTCATATGGACAAAAATGGAATATTGGAGGTTAGACAGTCTTCAGATGAGCTTCACAGGTCGGCACAACATTGATGGCCGAAAGCCTGCAACGTTCTATGTTCGAAATTCTGTGACACTAAAAAAAAATGTATGGTGGACGTTGAGGAAGATTGTCAGAAATGGAAGCAGCACTTTGATATCTTGGGAAGTGGGTCGAGAAATGGCAAATGAGGTTTAGTATCGATAGGTGTGTGGTCTTGCATTTTGGAAAGTCAAATCAAGGTCTGTGTTTCATGTTGAATCGTCGGGCCTTAAGGAGCGGATTGCTAAAGGGGGACATTGGATTTCAAGTGCACGGTTCTCTGAAAGTGGAGTCACAGGAAACCAAGGCAGTGCAGCGGGCTTTTGGAACACTCGCCTGCTGCAGTCAGGGCATTGGTATTGAAATTGGGAAGTCATGTTTTACGGGATATTGGTGAGGACGCACTTGTAGTATTGCATTCGGTTTTGGTCACTTTTCTATAGGAAGAATGGTATTAATCTGGAAAGAGTGCAGCAAAATTTTACAAGGATGCTGCCAAGTCTCAATGGTCTGTGTTATCGGGAGAGGTTGGACAAGCTGGGCGTTATTTTTCATTCGAGCTTACGAGACTGAGTGGGTGTCTAATAGATCATGAGAAGCATGATTGGCGTGAATGCAAACAGTCCTTTTCTCTGGGTTTGAGAATAGAGGAAAGGAATATTCAAATTTGATGTTGGAAGGGAAAGAATAAAAACGAAGTGAGGTAAACCTTTCTTACACATGGGATTGTTTGCATATGGAATGAGTTGGCAGTGGACCTGGTTGAGGCGGGCACATTAACAACATTTAAAAGTCATTTGGACAAATACATGGATGGAAAACGATTAGGAGCACATTAGCCAGGTGTAAGGGAAATGTGGTTAGTGTGGATGGACATTTTGTTCAGCATGGACCAGTTTGGATCAAAGGGCTTGTCTGCATACTTTAGGACTCTATGACTCGACCATAGAAAACCCATTCCACAGAGATGCACACCAAAACACACCACATGCCCCACACACACGTCAAATGGAAGGTTCATGGAAACAGCTACATATACAAATTTACACACCACATGCAAATAGGGACAGAGAGGCTTACATATCAACATATGCAACAACACATGATACTTAAGGAGTCATAAACACAAACACACACATACACACACACAGACATAGCCAGGTCGTGCACAAATGATTTGCAGATTCAGAATACCGTCGAAAAATGTGACTTTATTGTGGTTACTTGGTATCAAAAGTAGGAAGACAAATTACATTTTTAATGGCTGTACATTTGGAGAAGAGTTGGTTCAACAACAGTGTTGTATCTGTGTTTTCAAGAGGAGATTCGTATGTTCTGTGTGGTGTTTGTGTGTTCGGTATGTAGTCCATGAGTTAACTTTTGGGTCCATGCATTCAGGGTGAGATCGATGTGTTCAATGCTCGCACACAGGGAAATTACCTCCTGAAACCCATATATTCCCCATCAATGCTTCCTAACCTTCCCGAATCTGTCGGTCTCAAAGGGGTGGAAGGCCGAATCCCCATCTGTCTTACCATGGCTCTACCACAAAACGCATGTGAACTTATACACAGGCGAGTGAACAATGCAGTTTAAATGTATCCTGGAAACTTGTGGCCGGGGAATAGCGAGTGGGTATTGGCGTAGGTTAGAGGTCATGGGAACTACAATTCACACAAAAGTCTAAATTGGGTATGGCCACTGTTGGACGTTGGGAAACTGTCCTGTTGGAAAACCTCTCCCCATCACGGAGCTCGCATCTCCCCATCACGGAGCTCGCATATGTTGATGTAGCAGTTTGTGGCCCGGGTTTGTCGTGGATGGCAAAAGGGTATGCTGCAGTTCCAACAGTGACATCTGTTTCCTAACAGGCCAGACGCCTTCGGAATATTTTAAGAAGGTAGCCCTGGGCGTGACTTTTGTTTTAGGCAGATGTTTTATGAAGATTCCAGCAGTGCTGTAGCAGATCAAACCACTTGGCTTGATCCACAGCAAAACTTATTTAAACACTACGGTTGAAACATGACTAAACAAAAAGGGAATTTAAAATAACTTCACGTATTTAGAAAAGCAAACGGCTCTGACACAACTTAACGCAGGAGCTATTCCAATTTCCGCATTCTCTCATAAACACACCATTTAACAACAGACAATTCAATCTCAGGTTCATTTAGGCAGGAGATATTTCCGAGAGGAATATGACAATAAACAGCTTTTGAAGCACGGAAACTGTTTTCCTTGTTGCTGCGTCCCTGTTAGCTGTGATTTTCACACAACCTGCCAATACTAATGAATAAGAAAAAAAAAACCATCATGAATTGGAAGAACTGGCCTCTCTCCTCCTATTATTGAAGGTAGCCATCCCCAGGCATATCAGAACCCCAGTCTTTACAAACCCTTTTCAACATAACCAAGGACAATGTTACCTTGTTAAAGTGGCAGCATTCTCAGCAAAGCAGCATCATTCCTGAACATGATAAAGGGAAAACGCATTGCTGACACTGTCCATCAGCTCAACTCCCCCACCCTCAGTCGCTCTGACAGAGGCTTTCATGACATTAATTACCTCTCAGGTTATCCTTTCATGCCTTCACCACTTATGCTCACTCATAATCTTCCAAGTTGACCCCCATCTCACTCCTTCAGTAATTGTCACCGCTTGAACTTCAGTGGTGTTACCATAACTGTATTATTCCCTGCCAACCTTCAACGTCCTGAGGTTTGCCATTGTGAGAGAATGTAAACATTGCCCCTTGATGTTCAATGGTGTCACCATTATTGTACACCTCGCAAGCACCTTCCCCCGCCTCCCATTCGTCAATTATTTACATTCAGCTGCTTCAAATTGAGCCAGAAACTAAATTGGAGCAGCTAGCTCAATACACTGGCGAAATAGCGAGTCAGAGTCTAGGAATCCTGCTGCGCCTTTCTCAGCTCCTTACTCTCCAGCTCCTCATCTCCACCTCCACTCTCCACAAAGGTGTTTCATCATCTACAAGGCACAAGTGAATAGTGTCAAACCCGCCTGTCTGGATTTTTGTAGCTGCTATTACACTCAAGAATCTCGACGGTATCCATGACAATAAAGCCCACTTGATTCGCAAAACATCTACACATATCCACTCTCTCGGCCACCAAGTAGCAGTGTGTACCATCTACAAGACGCACTGTAAAAATTTTTGCAAAAGTTCTTAGTTAGCACCTTCGAAACTCATGTTCCTTTACATCGAGAAGCACAAGGGCAGCAGACGGATTTTAGCACTAACCTCTGTACGTTCCCCTCCAAATCACTCACCATATTGGCTTGGAAATATATCACAATTTATTCAGTGCTCTCGATCAAAATTGTGGAAGTCCTTCCCTGATGGACGTACTGGTCTACCCTGAGCACATGGACTGCATTATTTCAAGAAAGCAGCTCACTGCCACTTTCTGACGGGACCAACTACGGAGAGCAATACCTACTGTCTGACAACGCCTTCCAAATCCCATGAATGTATTGGATGACGTGTGAGTGAAATATATCGATTTTCCCTTCGCTGTCATCAAACAAAATCCCATACCTGCCTCTCTGCCATTTTATTGCTGCTCTGTATGCAGTACACGGACTGAGGCAGTCTGAGAAGGATTTCAGCCCCACTCTCCTCAAGGGTTACAACTGGGGATTGGCAACAAACGGCGGAACGCTGAATAACACAGACCAATATCCTGCGAATGAAAAGTAATGAAGGGTGAGTGAATACAATGGCGCTGTGGTTTCAGACGGACCTGTACGTAGGATGTCCTTTTGCCCTCCCCCACTCTGTCTTGCTCTAATTACGAGAACTGACAGTGAAACAGTTAACTTTTTACAAGCATTTAAACTGACTGTAAGAAACAAGGATCCTGACGATGGCAGATGAGCGTACAATCAACAAACAGACCACACGAAGCTTCTCTTTCTCAATCATTGATGTTTATTTTCTGTTCACATTTTATTCTTATCTCTCTCTCTCTCTCCCCCCCCCCCCCCCCGCCTCTCTCTCTCTCTCTCTCACTCTCTCTCTCTCTCTCTCTCTCTCTCTCTCCTCTCATCAATCTATCAGTTTCAATTACGATCTTGACCGGCGCTAGTTTTATTCCCTCGCAGTCGTCATTCAATACATGTTTTGATCTTTCGCTGAAGTTTTTATTCAAACACTCTCACAATCAATGTCAATTTTCTTTTCAATTCTTTTTCCATGTTGGTCTCCCTCTCTCGCATTCTCCTCTGCCTGTTTTTTTAATCTCTCAAACCTCTTCACCTTCTTTCGCTGTCCCTCATTTCTCTCTTTCTCAAGCACAATTCTGTCTCTATTCCGCATTACACGGCAACGCCTATCCTCTTTCACTCAGTCCTTCATTATTCTCGCTTCTCTATGGCGCTTTCTAATCCCTTTTATCTTTATTCAGACTTCCTCATTACTCTCTCTAACACCTTAACCTGTCTCTTTGTCCTTCATTCCTGTCACCATCTCATTTTTTCTGTAATAATTTTATTTATTGCATTTCTTGTCGCTTCCCATCTCCCCTTTTCCTTTCTCAAACTCCATAATGCTTCTCCCTTCGTCCCTCATTCCTCACTTGACCTTTATTTCGCACTCTCACTCTGCCTTTTACCCCTTCTTCTGGATGTCTTAACATTCTCTTTGGTTCCACTTTGCGATGCAGTGTGAATCACCAAGCCCAACAGGATCGAAATCAGCAGCACACCTGTCTGGAAATGGTGAATGCTGTCTTCACTTTGTCAAGAATCCTTCACATCAATTCCTGATGGATGCATCCACCTGTGGCTATTTACTTACCTTTCAGCCTCCTGCTATCAGTGTTCACCTCATCAAAATGCCACGTTCCGAGGAGCAAGAGCACAGCTTTCATTAACACCTACAAACATCCGCGATATCCCAGTGAGATCGATGAATAACAAGAGTTACATGCAGCGGTTCAGAAACTCTGTAGTGAATAGTCTCTGAAATTCTTGGCAAGGCGCAGCACCATCCGTACTTCTCTGCGAGCTCTCGACTTCTTAAAGTGACAGTTCACAAACACAGAACAGGCGAATTTGCCTCACTGTGCAATGGTTCGGATCAAGTACTCTGATAAGAAGTGTTAAAAGCCTACCTAGAACACTCCCCTCCCAAGCTAGCCACTCTGAATTCAAGTCCCATTTTGGGCTTTAGATTTGTTCTTTTCCATTTGTTACGGGTAGGATATGATTTCACTAGACAGTGGGCTCAGTAGACGAATGTCTCCAGCGTGATCAGGTTCTGCAATGCAGAGAAGAAGGAGAAACTCGGTTTGTTTTGTGAGAAGCAGAGAAGGTCGAGTGAGGGCAAGAGAGAGATACATGAGTGGCATGTACAAGACGAGAAAACATCTAATTTCCTTATCCGACCCTTTAATATCAAGAGGCCACTATTTTAAAGTGAAAGGCAGGGGTACAGAGGGGAGTTCAAAAAATGTTTTCACCCACAGGTTGGTGATTAGTCTCCAAATCCCTGCCTGGGTTGATAATTGAAGGGGGAAGCATCACTAATGGAAAGTGTACTTATATGAGCCACTTGACACGACTGAAAATTCATGTCTCTCGGTCAAGTGGGAAAGCGGGTCTGCTGGAAGTCGTATTTTGTTTTGGAAGGGCAATGTGCCAAAGGGTCTCTGCTGTAATATTATATATTCCTCTTTAACCCCCTCTAAATGTTATCGCTGCTTACAGCAACAATCACCATTGGAGCTCTTTCAGTTTCTTCATGGCACAGGGGAAATCCCGGGCAACAGCAGCAGCACTCGACTCCTGCCACGATTTTGTGTGTGTCCAGCATTCACTGATAAATACTCCCTTCAGGATTTTGTGGCACAGTGTTAACGTTACCTCACCCAGCGGTCGAGGCTGACACTTTGTGTATAAAAATCAGATCAAATATCAGGCAGGCACGAAGTTAGAGCAGAAGGAATAGGTGCAGAATCACGTCATTAGCCCACTGGGTATTCCCCACCATTCGATCGATTAAAGTCATATTTGAATTTTAAGCAATATGGAAATAATAGCGGCTCGAACCTGTTCACTGTGGGTCTTTTTTAAATAGAGTCCATCTGGCTCAGGTCAGGGAATGAAGTGTGCAGTGATCACGCAGTCTCGGCCTCACATGACTCCAGTACCACAGCAGGGATCGACATTCAACCGCCAAATATGAGCAATAGCCTATTTTCTTGTTAAGTCGATTAATATGTAATACCTTATGAATCTAAATATCCAAATATTTTGACTCTATCGACCCTTTTATACTACCTTCCATCCCCTTCCGACGGGCAGAAGACTTAAATGTTTTAATTCACGTGGCAACAGATTCAAGAACAACCTTTTACACTTCAATATCAGACCTCTGAGCAGACCTCTGAAATTCTCATCTTAATTTTCCTCTGCAGCTTCTCTGAAGCTGTAACATTGAAATCTGCACTCAGTTATGTTACTGTACTGTACTTTGGTGGTATGACCTTCCTGCATGGCACAGATAACAACACTTTTCACTGTATAACAATGCATGCATGGGACAATACAACTAAACCTAATCTAAATTTGTGCTGAGTGTATTGGATGATATTGTCAATGTTTCAATGATTTGCTGTTACTTCCTTTATAATAGAATCTAACATGCTAACAATGACAGAAGTTAAGCTAACTATAGTTGTGTTATATGTGTCTCCATATCTTCTCATATAATGATGCCTGTAGATTTTTTCCAATTTTCTGGAAGAAATGGATGATAAGGAACATAAGACCACAAGACAAATGAGCAGAAATTCAGATAATCGATTCTGCTCTGCCATTCAATCATGGCTGGTAAGTTTCTCAAAACATTCTCTCGCCTTCTCCCAGTAAGACTTCATCCCCTTAACCATGAAGAACCTATCAATCTCTTTCTTAAATATATTCAATGACCTGGAACTCGCAGGCTTCTGTTGCAGTAATTTCCATAGATTCACAATACTGTGGCTAATGAAATGTTTTATTATCTGCGCGGTAAAGAAACTTCACTTTACTCAAAGCCTTTGCATTCGGGCTCTGTTCTCTCCTGCAAATGGAAACATCTCCCAACATCCACTGTATCTCGGCCGTTCAGTATTTTTTACGTTTCAATGAGATCGCCCCCCTCCCATCCTTCTACAATATACAGACCTACAGTCCGAACACGTTCCCCACATGTTAATCCTTTCATTCCTGAGATTATTGTCGTGATCCTCCTCAACACATTCTTCCTTACATACGGGACGAAAATTGCTCACAATAGTCAAAATGAGGTCCAATCTGACTGGAGTCTTATGAAGCCTCAGAGGTGAATCCCTGCTTTTTTTCTTCTCACTCCCACCTCTCTTGCTGACAATCTTAACCGGGTCAATCCCTTATTGCTGACATACGAACGAGGGGAAACAGAATATTGTTCCATCCTCCTTTAACAGACATTAAATTATGTACCCAGTCAAAGCCTTCAACATGCTATGACACTTTTATTTCAGTTTCTGAAACGTTCAACTTATGTTGCCAGTATGTTATTTCATCTTGTCAAATATTTACCAGGTTCATGGAACAGCTTGATTGTCGGTTGCCGTTCTGTCTGCTTGGAACTAAATTATTCAGCTTTTCACGAATGAATCACAGCGTTATTCGTTTCACGGAGAAACAGAGAAACTATGAGCAGGAATAAACCATTCAACCATTCGACACTGCTACACTATTCAATGTGACCTTGGCTGATAGTTCAAAACCATCTCTGTTACTGCTTTACCCCTGCACACTTTGATCAATTGAGCTCCAAGAACATTTCTAAATACATTCAAACAAAAAAAAATGTTTTCTCCTTGACTGCTTTCAGTGGCAGATAATTCCACAGTCTCCCCACTCACTTGGTCAGGAAGGTTTCTGTGCGTCAGTCTTAAATGGCCTATCTTGTTTGCCTTAGACTCAGACCCCACATGGTTCAGAAGTCCTCTAGTTACCGGGAAAATGCTTTTCTGCTTTGAATCAACATCGTCTTATTAGAATTAATTAGGTTCAGGACACTGAGAACCCTCAAGCCTCGTTCTGACATCCAAAGAGGTCATGACCTGATTTTCTGAGAAGTCCTACTATCTGCCCCAAAATGACCGAGCCACAGTGAACATAACCAAAAGGATCACATCTTTCTTCATAGAACAGTCCCACCAACTCAGGAATCAGTTTGGTACACCTTTCATGAACTGACTCCATGAACATTCTTCCTCAGATGATGTATTCAAAACAGGTGAAATAAAGAAGGTAACATTATGCTATATTATATTACCTTGTCTTACATTTTGTCATGTCATATTACATTATACGATTTTATATCATTATATCATATCAGGGCGAGTCTTGAGAACGTTTGGCAACTCAGGTTGCTCGCTGAGCTGGAAGGTTCTTTTCAGACGTTTCGTTACCATACTGGGTTTCATCTTCAATGAGCCTCCGAATCAAGAATCATTCAGAGGCTCACGAAAGATATTACCTAGTATGGTGACGAAAGTCTGAAAATGCACCTTGCAGCTCAGCGTGCAAACCCACATCGATATTGTATCATTATATTTTGCTATTATATTATATTATATTATAAAATATTATGTCAGCGGCAAGAATCTTGACTTCACCTCAAATTCGTTCATTCATCAGCATAATAGCTCAGTAGTTAGCATTACTGTCTGACAGCACCAGGACACAGACTTGATTTCACGAATGCACAACTGGCTGTGTGGAGTTTTCGCATTCACCTCAAGACTGTTTGCTTTCCTCTGATTTCTCTGGTACCCTCCGACATTTTGAAGATGTGCAGCATCGTTGGATTAGCCATGGGGAATCCAAGTTTAAAGGGAGAGGATTAGGATATCGTCTAATCGAGATGTCCTTGAGAGGGTCGACATGGACTCGATGGCCCTACATTACATTATTTTTGTATACACTGTCGTTTACTCATCACCTATTGAACACAACAATTAGGTCACCCCTTGATCTTCTAAATTCAAGAGAATGCGGGCCTCCTGATAAAATAACCCATGAAGTGCATACATCATTCTTGTCGGCCCACAATTTTCTTGCTCTCATGTCAATATCACCGTTCTGAGATCCGGTTCGCATATCTGCTCACAGTAGTCCAAATCGTGTGTTAGCAGAGTGTTGTGAAATCGCAGCAGAACCTTTGTGCCCTCATGCTCCAGTCCCCGAGTTGAAGCCAGCATTGTTCCTGCTGCCTTGATTATTTTCTCCAAAATGCCCCTATCAATCCTGTTTACATTCATTCACTCCCTTGTAGAATCTGTGTTATCGATCTAAAAACCCTGGTGACAAAACGAGTGACATATCTTCTTGTAATAAGTAACACATCAGATTGATTTAGGGAACAAACAAAACATGCTAAGCTTCTCCAGACTTTCGACTTAAAACCTTATGAGATGTAGATTCGAATGGCATCGAGACAGAAGGTCAAATTTGAATTTATTAAAATTGAGGAAGGAATAGTTGATTCATCGTAGTCTACTGAAGGTCATTGTGGAAAACTTCCTCAGACTCGCCGAGTACGCTTGAGGGACGGATATCTGTCAGCAATTGACTCCAGACCGGCAGCATTGTGTTTACTACCCACTATCCTGTCTCCACAAGTGACGCCCGTCTTTCAGCACTGCAATTACCACTGACGTCCCGTGTCTGTATACGCGACGACACACCCACAACATTGTGGTTACCAATCCTACTTTCTCCTTTTGCATGTGACTCCAGACACACAGTGGCACTGATGTTGCCTTTTTCTCTGGAGCATCAGAGGCTTCGCGGGAACCTTACATAAGTTTATAAAAACATGAAAGGCATGGGAATGGTGAATAGTTCATGACTTTCCCCCAGGTTATTGGAGTCCAAAACTATATGGCATGCTTTTCAGTGTGAGAGGGTAGACTTAAAATGGGCAGTTCCTTTTTCACTCACAGTGTCGTGCAACCATGAAATGAACTGGCGGAGCAAGTGTTGGAGTCTGCTACAATTACTACAAATAAAAGACATCTGAGTGAGATTTTAAATAAGAAAGGTTTGGAGGGATATGGACCAAATATTGGTACATGTAATTCGATAAATTTAGGATAGCTGGTCTCCATGGGTGACTAAAGTTTCTGTTTCTTTGTTGTACGTTTCTATGAACGATGACTGCAAGCCGACATCAATATGGGTACTACTCATTTACTCTGTCTCAACATCTCCTTCCAGAACAACGGTACAATGATTTTTCCTGACCTGTTTTCACCCTGCATTTGACTCCAAACCAAAAGCACTGTGCTTATCAGTCTACTGCATAATCTATATGTGACTCCAGATCCAAAACACTCTGTATATCACTAATCTGCTCTATCACTAATCTGACTCCAGACCAACATCATTGTCAATATACTGATCTTCCCTGTATCATCATGAGACTCCAGACCCACAGCACGGTGATTACCACTGAACTGCTCAGTACTGGTATCCAGACCCACGGCATCGTCTTTATCACTATGTGCTTTGTATCTGTGTCTCTGAACCCACAGCACTGTGGGTACCACTGTTCGACTCTGGCTCTACATGTGACACCAGAAGGAGAGCATAATTGTTATTTATGAACTGCTCTGTCTCTAAGGGCGAGTCAAGCCACAACGCACTGTGGTTTCCAGTGACTTGCTCCTTCTCTACTTAGAAGTCCCAAAACACAGCTCTTTGGTTACCACTCATCTGCACTGTACCTGCATTTGAATCAGATCCACAGCAATGTGGTCAGTACCCACCGGCGCTGCCTGTACAGGTGACTTCAGACTCACAGCACTGTAGTTATGATTGACCTGCTCTGTGACTACAGGGCCATAGCACTGAGTGCACTATTGACCAACTCTGTCTCAATAAGTAAAATAGGGAAACAAAACTATGCTTAGAAATGATCGCCTGTGTTTCTGCACGTTACTCCAGACGCTGAACACGGTGATTACCACTCTCTTAAGTTGTTCCCATACGTGACTCCAGACCCACAACACTGTGGCTACCATTGACCTGCTCTGTCTCTACATTTGACAACAGACCCACAGCACTCTGGTTAACACTGACCTGCTGTGAATTTAAACGAGACTCCCGCCCATAGAACTGCAGTTACGACTCGTCTGATCTGTCTCTGTATGTAACTCTAGACCCACACCTCTGTAGGTACCACAAAGGACGTATAAGGATATCGTCACGTTTGGCGGGTTTGCCGTTGAGGATTAGACTCAAGAGGCTGATTCTTCGTTTTCCCTAGAGCTGATGGGTGACCTTATAAATTTTTAAAACATCATGATGGGCATGGATAGGGTGAAAAGTGTTATCTTTTCTCCCCGATAGGGGAGACCAAAGGAAAGAGCTGTTTCAGGCTGAGAGGGGAACGACTTAAACGAAACCTGAGTGGCAACTTCCTTTCGCCAAGAGGATGGCACATGCATGAAATAAACTGGCAAAGGAAGTGCAAAATACTGCAACAGTTATAATATTTAAAAGGCACCTGGTTGTGGATTTGAATAGGAAGCAATTAGAGTGATATGAGGTAAATGCTGCCAAATGGGGCTCGATAAATTTCGGATATGTTTTCTGCATATCCCAGTTGTAGCAAAGGTTTTGTTTTTTAACTGTGTCATTCTATGACGCTAGACACACAGCCTTGTACGTACAAATGGCATACTCTGTCTCTAAATCTGACTCCAGAACCATATCACCTTATTTTCCCCTGACTTGCTCGTCCTTACATGTGACTCCAGACCAACACGACTGAGTGTTGCACTGATCTGCTCTGTCTGTAAATTTGATTCTATCCGCTGCACTGTTGTTACCACTGATACAGGACATAGAACTGCACATCACACTAATGGGCCCATCAGCCCATAATGTTGTGCCAAACATGACACTAAGCGGAACTAATCCCTTATGTCTAAACTTGCTTCATATCCCTCAATTCCTTCCATATTCATGTGCTTATCTAAACGTCCCCTAACTACCCGAATAGTTACTGCCCCCACCACTATCCCTGCCTATGCATTCCAAAATCCTATCACATTCTGTTTTACAAACCTGCCCATCACGTCTCCTATGAACGTTCAAGTTTCTTATTTTATTGTATTCTCTCGCTCCCTGCAAATTTTTGTCACTGTGAACTGACTGGACTAGCCCTCAGTTCTGATTGTGAATTACATTGTCTCATGTAATATCAGCCACGTTCTAAGAAATCCGTCAGAAATGTTGTTACATCTCTGAAAAAACCTGGTGGACTAAATTTGCAACCGTTTAACAAGGGAAACAGTCCTTTACAGTTTCTTGAAATGTCAGCTGCTTGACTCTGATACTTTCAGCAATAGAATAGATATATCCACACAGACTAAGGTCAATCTGGCTTGTTTCTGTAATACTGAAATCAATATGTAAACTTGAACACTTCTGTCAGAGTCCTAAATTCCGTGCAATAAATGTCCTCGCAGTCCTTAACAATGCAGATTACAAAGTAGAGGAACGCATCCACATATTAATTGATGACATAAATGGGGCCCTTTTGTCAAAGACAGGGATGGCCAAAGCTCTCTGGGACGCTGGGTACAGTCAAGGACAAGTTGTAATATAGTTAAATACTGTTTTCCCTTCGATGTCTGAACTATATTACAATCGAAAAGTAGAGATTCAAACATTAATTCAACGGATTTTGTTTGGCATTCGTGAAAACTGTCTTGTGCCTTGACAAGTGCATCAGGTTGTGCCCATTTCTGTCAATCTCAGGTAGCACAAGCGAATGTAGAATTCCTCCTGCATTATCCAGTCCCTGCTTCTGTACTTGATTAAGGATTTCGCCATGTCTCTCACTGTCAGATTCATGAATGCCTCGGAGTCTGGGATTCTGTTTCTGGAAATGCACTCATTGCGGGATTCATTCTGTCTCTGTATCTTACCGGCTGTCAGTGCGTATGATAGAGTTTATTTCAAAGTCTCTGGTGTTGTACGCGAAGTTAAAATTCACTCAGCGCTCAGGTCCCTGTTATTCTTTGCACTCCTGACGGATTATGTCCATGTATTTAACTCTTTTTCAGGATGGGACTTGAAATGCTTTCTCCAATAATTTAATACGAATGAAAGAAGTCAAGGAACAGAATTGTGACAGGATAATGAACGGTTAACATTTAAAAGTAAATAAAAAGAAAAAAAAAGTGGCAGCAGACGTTACAATTGGTTTACTCTGTCATTTCCCTGTCACTGCTTATTAGATACTCGATAACTGTCAGATTATGCGTGAATTCTGCCCGATTGTTCAACATTAACTCGAAATGGCGGTGACTCTCGGTTCATTACGATCGTGCTCCAGCGAATGGTCGTGAATTCACGTGATCAGGTCATTGGATTTTCAGAAATTCCGATTCAGGCAAGTGTGAAAACGCTCACGGAGATGTCCTCTGGAATTTGAAGCGGCGTACCCTTCCTCTCAGGCTATTGTTTCGGCCTGCTGTGTCTGATTCAAACAGAAACTTCCCGTGTCTGTCGCCAGTGGGCAATCGTTGTGGGCAAGACTTCCAGATCAAGATTTACTTCCAATGTCGCTGTTTTCATTGTTTAAACGAAATCATTTCACTTGCCTGTTCAGGGAATTGAATCTGAGATTACCACCTTACAGATCGGGTTGCTAACCACTATAAGAACGAGAAACATTCTTTTCAATCCTGGCGTTTAGGTCACATATCGAATCGCCTACTTGGAAATGAAGGTGTGGTCAGTCCCTTCAGGAATGTGACATGACCTGTAGGACTGAGGGGCTGCGGATACACTTCAGTTCTCTCGGAATGAGTCTGGAAGGCTGACAGGGAACAGTTCTCTGTGTTAAGTGATTTCGCTTCAATTCCTGTCTGCAATTTATCAGGCTCACTACGCCATGATTGACAAGTTTGTCGAATTGCAGAAACTCTATCGAGCTTTAATTTACTCCAATCTACATCACACGATATTACTTTATCAGCGTGCGTGTGGGGGTATGGGCAGGTCTGACTGTGTGGTGTTTAAAGCGATGAAATCACTCCATTTGGGTGTTTCTGAAACCATTGCACAGCCTGCGGCAGACATCATCGAAAAACATAAGGGATTCAGTCAGAAAAACAAGTGCGCCAACACAAACATGACAGAATTATACACACACACACACAAAACACACAGACACACACATACACGCACGTACACCCACACAAATACACACACAGGCACCAACACACAGACACAGATATGCACATACATTCACCGACACCCACCCACACCCACAGACACACACACAAGCACACACAGGCACACACACACGAGAAGTAAGGTGCAAGGACGGAGACACCACAGTCTGAAACATGCCCTTGAGCTGAAGTGCTTATACTCCTTCTGCATTAATTAAATAATTTGCCCTTGGGCATCATTCGTAACACCATGCATTTACCCTGCAACTGCATGCAAGCATTTCTGCTTGACGCCTTTTTTTGGAGAAGTTGAGATGAATGTAATTACTATTTCAGAAACTTGCAATGTTTTCTGATGGACTCTCAGAGGTTTTAAGCGAGATATCATTGAAAACCCCTGGAGGGCACACAATGGTGCGGGACGGTCACCATTGCCCATGTCCATCTTAATCTGTTAATACTCTCTTTGATTATATTGCGAAGGACAGACTGAATTGATTTCTGTCAACAAAAAAATTCATTGGATGAATGAGGCAACCGTGAAAACTGAACAAGTCCCACTGTTTGTTGAAGTCTTCTTATCGTGCAATGTCATGTGGGCTCAGCAGAGGGCAGCAATGCATGGTTTCCAAGACAACAGGAACAAACAGAGAGAGAGAGGGAGAGAGCTGGAGAGTGAGAGACTTGGACCCACACGTCAATGGATTAATCCTCAAAACAACAGTGAGGTGCCTCAGAGATCGGTGCTGGGCCCAAATTCTCTTTGTTATCAATATCAATGATTTGGATGCGAATGTAAACGACATGATTAATAAGTTCACTCATGACTGTCTTATCAAGAGGAAGAAAAAGACTTACGTTGCAATGTGATGTGAATGATCAGTTAAGGCACTTGTGATTTCCAAATTAGCAAAGCAAGAACTAAAGGAATAGATTAGAAGAGCCAGGAGGAGACACGAGATGTCGTTGGCGGATATTATCAAAGGTAAACCTAAAGCTATCACTCGTTATCCGAGGAATAAAAGAATGACGAGCGTGAGACTAGGGCCAAACAAGAATAGTACTGGGAAGTTCGGCGTGAATTCCAAGGAGATAGGGGAAGCGCTAAATGAATATTTTTTGACAGTATTCACACCAGACAAAGATGATGTTATTGAGGAAAATACTGCTACAGAGTCTCCGAGTCTGGATAAATTAAGGTTCACAAGGAGGAGGTGTTAGCAATTCTCGCAAATGTAAAAATAAATAAACTCGCTGAGCCGGATGAGATTTGCCGGAAGGCAGGAAGGAGATTTGCTTTAATCTTTGTGTCATCATTTTCCACAGGAACAGTGCCAGAAGATTGGAGGATAGAAAATGTTTTTCCCCTGTTCAAGAAGGAGAGTAGAGACTCCTCTGGGAATGAGAGACCAGTGAACCTGACTTCGGTTGTGGTTAATGTGTTGGAAAAGGTTATAAGAGAGAGGATCCATAATCATCTGAAAAGGAATAAGCTGAATAGGGATAGTCAACACGGCTTTGTGAAAAATAGGCCGTTCCTCACAAGCCTGATTGAGTTCTTTCAGAAGGCAACAAAATAGGTGCATGAGGGGAAAGCAGTTAGTGTGGTGCATATATATTTAGTAAGTCGTTTAACCAGGTGCCCTACTGTCGGCTAATGTGCAAAATACAGAGGCATGTGATTGGGAGTGATTTAGCGATCTGGATCAGAAGTTAGCTGACTGAAAGAAGACAGAGGGTGGAGGTTGATGGGAATTGTTCATCCTGGAGTTCACTTACTAGCGCTATACATGAAGGATCTGTTTTATGTCCACTGCTGCTTGTCATTTTATAAACAACCTGCATTACGGCTCAGAAGAATGGGTTGTTAAAACTGCTAATGACTCTACCTTCCGTCGAGTTGTGGAGAGTGGAAAAGAATGTTGTTGTTTTAAGAGGCTCTCAGGTCCGCTGCCTAGCTGGGCTGAGAGTTGCAAATTGATTTAATGCGGAAAATTGTCTGGTGTTTAAGTTTGGAAGGAGCAATAGCAATGCAGAGTTCTAAGCTTATGGTTGTGTAGATGAGCACAGACATCTCGGTGTCCATGTACATGGATCCTTGAAAGTTGACACACACGTTGATGCAGTTGTTTAGAAGGCATATGGATTGTTAGATTTTATTAGTAGAGGGATTGAGTTTCAGAACCATGAGGTCGTGCTGCAGCGGTACAAAACCCTTTTGCAGCCGCACTTGGATTATTATGGATAGTTCTGGTCACTGCATTATTGGAAAGATGTAAAAGGTTGGGTAACGGTTTCAGAGGAGATTTCCGAGGATGTTGCCTGGTATGGAGGGAAGGTCTTACGAGGAAAGTCTGAGGGACTTGAGGCTGTTTTCGTTGGTGAGCAGAATTGAGGGGGACTTGGTAGAGACTTATAAGATGATCAGAGGGTTGGATCGTGTGGACAGCGAGTGCTTTGTTTTCCTCAGACGGTGTTGGCTCGCACGAGGGGGCATTGCTTTAAGTTGAAGGTTGACAGATATGGGACAGATGCCCGAGTTAGTTTCTTTACTCCGATAGTAGTAGGGGCGTGGAATGCACTGCCTGCAACAGTAGTGGACTCGTCAAATGTAAGGGCATTTAAATTGTCATTGCGTTTTCATATGGACGAAACTGGAATGGTGGAGTTTGATTGGGCTTCAGATGGGTTTCACAGGTCGCCATAACATTGACGGCCGGAAGGCCTGTACTGTTTCATGTTCAAAGTTCTACGGCACTAAAATAAAAAAAAATGTATGGTGGAAGGTGAGGAAGATTGTCAGAAATGGAAGCAGAACTTTGATATCATGGGAAGTGGGCTGAGAAATGGCAAATGATAGTTAATACAGATAAGTGTGTGGTCTTGCATTTTGGAAAGTCAAATCAAGATCTGTGTTTCATGGTGAATAGTTCGGCTTTAAGGAGCGGATTGCCACAGAGGGACTTTGGATTTCAGGTGCACAGTTCTCTGAAAGGGGAGTCACAGGTAGCCACGGCCGTGCAGTGGGCTTTTGACAGGGCATTGATTATTGAACTAGGTAAAAACAATGACTGCAGATGCGGGAAACCAGGTTCTGGATTACTGGTGCTGGAAGAGCACAGCAGTTCAGGAAGCATCTGAGGAGCATTAAAATTGACTTTTCGGGCAAAAGCCCTTCATCAGGGCTATTGTGTTCGGTTTTGGTCACCTTGCTGCAGGAAGGATGGTATTAATCTGGAAAGACTGCATCAAAATTTTACAAGGATGCTGCCAGGTTTCCGTAGTCTATGTTATTGGGAGAGGTTCGACAAGCAAGGTCTTTTTTTATTCGCGTTTAGGAAACTGAATGGGTGTCCAATAGGTCATGTGAGGAATGGATAGCATGAATGCAAACAGTCCTTTTCTCAGGGTTTGAGAATGTTTAAAAGTCATTTGTACAAATACATGGATGGAAAAGGATTAGAAGTATATGGGCCAGGTTTGAAGGAAATGGGGTCAGCGTGGATGGACATTTTGTTCGGCATGGATCCGTTTGGATAAAAGGGCATGTCTGCATGGTTAAGGACTCGATGACTCGATTACAGAAAATCCATTGAATAGAGGTGCACAATAAAACAAAATCATCGATGCACACAGGAATGCACTAAGACACAGAGACTGAATCACAGACATCGAGGCACACAGAAACACAAAGAAACATGCATAGAATCATAAATCACACAGAAAGATAAACACAGTGACTGAAACACACACACACAAAAAACACAGCACACGCCCCAGACACGCACGTGAAATGGAAGGTTCACGGAAACAGCCACATATGCAAACTTACACAACACAAGCACATTGGGACAGACAGGCATACATATCAACATTTACATTAACAAATAACACCTAAGGAATTCCAAACACACACACACACATTCAGGTAACATGGACGTTCACACACACAGACAGTCACGGACACAGCCAAGTCGTGCACAAATGCTTTGCAGATTCAGAATAAAGTGGCAACATGTAGCTTTGTTGCCTTTATTTGGAATCAAAAGTATGAGGTGATGCGGACGCACTGCTACCACTGCCCATCAGCTCAACTCCCCCACCCTCACTCATTCATACAGAGGTTTTCCTCAACCCAATTACCTTTCAAGTTATCCTTTCATGCCTTCACCACTTATACCCACTCATCATCTTGCGAGTTGGCCTCCTTCTCACTCCTTCAGTAATTGTCGCAGTTTGAACTTCATTGGTGTTACCATAACTGAATTACTCCCTGCCAACCTTCAAAGTTCTCAAGGTTAACATTACGAGAGAATCTAAACATTGTCCCTTGATGTTCAATCGAGGCATCATTATTGTACACCTCGCTCGCCCCATCCCCCCGACCCCCAGCCGTCATCTATTTACATTGACTTGCTTCAAATTGAACAAAAAACTAAATTAGAGTAGCGAGCTCAAATTACTGGCGAAATAGCGATTCAGAGTTTAGGAATTCTGCTGCACCTTTCTCGGCTCCTTACCCTCCAGCTCCTCATCTCCACCTCACTCCCCACAAAATTGTTTCATCATCGACAAGGCATAAGTGAATCGTTTCAAACCCACCTGTCTGGATTTTTGAAGCTGCAATTACACTCAAAAATCTTGACTGAGTCCATGACAATAAAGCCCACTTGATTCGCAAAACATCTTCACATATCCACTCTCTCGGCCAGCAATGCTCAGTAGCAATGTGTACCATCTACAAGACGCATTGTAAAAATTTACTAAAATTCCTGAGTTAGCATCTTCGAAACCCACGTTCATTTCCATCGAGAAGCACAAGGGCAGCAGATGGATTTGATCACTAACCCCTGCACTTTCCTCTCCAAGCCACTCACCATATTGACTTGAAATATATCACCATTTATTCAGTGCCGCTCGAAGGAAAAATTCCTTCCCTGATGGAATCACTGATCTACACTGAGCACATAGACTGCATTTTTTCAAGAAAGCAGCTCACTGCCAATTTCTCACGGGGCGAAGTACAGACAGCAATAACTGCTGTCTGACAACGCCTTCCAAATCCCACGAATGAATCGGATGAAGTGTAAGTGAAATATATCGATTGTTCATTCGCTGTCACTCAGACAAATTCCCGTCGCTGCCTCCCTGCCATTTTATTGCTGGTCTGTCTGCGGTACACGGACTGAGGCAGTCTGAGAAGGAGTTCAGCCCCACTCTCCTCAAGGGGTACACCTGGGGATTGGCAACAAACGGCGGAACGATCAATATCGCAGACCAATATCCTGCGAATGAAAAGTAATGAAGGGTGAGTGAATACAATGGTGCTATGGTTTCAGGCGGACCTGTACGTTGGATGTCCTTCTGCCCTCCCGACTTTGTCTTGCTCCAATCTCGAGAACTGTCCGTGAAACTGCTAGCTTTATGCAAGCATTTAGACATGACTGTAAGAAGCAAGGATCCTGACGATGGCAGAAGAACGTAAGTCAACAAACAGATCACATGAAGGTTCTCTCTCTCTCTCTATCTGTGAGTTGATTTTCTGTTCACATTTTATTCTTATCCCTCTCTCTCCCCCATCAATCTCTCAGTCTCAATTACTATCGCGACCGCCGCTATTTTTGCTCCCTCGCTGTTGTCATTCAATACCTGTTTTCGTCTTTTTCTGATGTTTTTATTCAAACACTCTCACAATCATTACTCAATATCAATTTTTTTACAATTTTTTTTCCATGCAGGTTTCCCTCTCTCTCATTCTTCTCTGCCTGTTTTTTTTAAATCTCTCAAACCTTTTCACCTTCTTTCTCTGTACCTCATTATTCTCTTTCTCAACCACAATTCTCTCTCTGTTGTTCATTATACTGCAACGCCTATCTCTGTTTTCTCTCAGCTTTTCATTATTCTACCTTATCTATTTCGCTTTCTAACCCCTTTTATCTACACTCTGCCTTCCTCATTACTCTCTCTCTAACACCTTAACTGTGTCTCTTTCTCCATCATTCCTGTCTCCATCTCCATTTTTCTCTGTAATACATTTATTTACTGCATTTCTTGTCGCTTCCCTTCTCTCCTCTTCCTTTCTCAATCTCCATTATCCTTCTCTCTTACTCCCTCATTACTCACTCTACCTTTATTTCGCACTCTCACTCTGTCTTTTATCCCTTCTTCTGGATGTCTTAACTTTCCTCTTTGGTTCTACTTTGCGGTGCAGTGTGTATCTCCAAGTCCAGCAGGATCGAAATCAGCAGCAGTCCTGGCTGGAAATGATGAATGCTGTCTTCACTTTGTCAAGAATCCTTCACATCAGTTATTGATGGATGTATCCACCTGTAGCTATTTACTTACCTTTCAGCCTCCTGCTATCAGTGTTCGCCTCCTCAAAAGGCCACGTTCCGAGGAGCAAGAGCACAGCTTTCATTACCACCTACAAAACGTCCGCAATACCCCAGTGAGATCGATGAAAAACAGGAGTTACATTCAGCGGTTCAGAGACTCTGTAGTGAATAATCTCTGAAATTCTCGGCAAGGAGCAGCACCATCCGCACTTCTCTGCGAGCTCTCGACTTGTTAAATGACAGTTCACAAACAGAAAACAGACGAATTTGCATCAGTGGGCAATGGTTAGGCTCAGTGCGGTGAACCCAAGTACCTTGAAAAGAAGTGTTAAAAGCCTACCTGCAACACTCCCCTCCCTCCAATATAGCCACTCTGGATTCAAGTGCCATCTTCTTTGCCATTTGTTCTTTTTCACTTGTTACGGGCAGGATATGATTTCACCAGAGAGTGGGCTCAGTAGAGAAAATTCTCCAGCGTGATCAGGTTCTGCAATGCAGAGTGCTGGAGAAGCTCAGTTTATTTTGTGAGAAGCAGAGAAGGTCGAGTGAGGGCAAGAGCGAAATACATGAGCGGCATGGACAAGATGAGAAAACAGCTAGTCTCCTTAGCCGAACGTTTAATCGCATTAGGCCACCATTTTAAAGTGAAAGGCAGGGGTTCAGAGGGGAGTTCAAAATACTGTTTTCAAACACAGGCTGGTGGTGAGTCTGCAATGCCCTGCCTGGGTTGATAATTGGGAAGGGAAGCATCATCACCAGAAAGTGCACTTGGATGAGCCACTTGAAACGTCTGAACAGTAATGGCTCTCGGTCAAGTGGGAAAGGGGGTCTGCTGGAGTTCGTATTTTGTTTTGGAAGGACAATGTGCCAAAGGGTCTCTGCTGTATATTATATTTTGCTCTTTAACTCTGTCAAGATGCTATCGTTGCTTACACGATTACCGTTGGAGCTCTTCTAGTTTTTTTATGGCACAGGGGAAATCCCGGACAACGGCAGCAGTACTCGACTCCTGGCACGGTTTTGTGTGAGTTCAGTATTCATTGATACGTACTCCCTTCAGAAGGTTGTGGCACAGTGTCAACGTTACCTCTCCCAGCTGTCCAGGCAGACACTTTGGGTACAAAAGTCGGATCAAATCTCAGGCAGGCACGAAGTTAGAGCAGAAAAGGTAGGTACAGAATCAGGTCATTAGCCCACTGGGTATTCTCCACCATTCGATTGATTCGCGTCATATTTGAATTTTAAGCAAATTGGAAATAATAGCTGCACAAATCTGTTCATAGTGGGTCTTTTTCAAATAATGTCCATCTGGCTCACGTCATTGAATGAAGTCTGCAGTCATCACGCAGTCTGGGCCACACATGACTGCAGTACCACAGCAGAGATCGACTTTGAACTGCCGAATCTGAGCAATAGTCTGTTTTCCTGTTCAGTCGATTATTCTGTAATAACTTGGCAATATAAATACCCAAATATTTTGACTCTATTGCCCAGGTTATACTGCGTTCCGTCCTATTCCGACGGTCAGAATATTTAAATGTTTAATTCACGTGCCAACAGATTCAAGAGCAACGTTTTACACTTTACTAACCGATCTCTAAGCAGGCCTCTGAAATTCTCATGCTAATTTTCCTCTGCTGCTTGACTGAAGCTGTAACTTTGAAATCTGCACTCTGTTATGTTACTGTACTGTTCTTTGATGGTATGACCTTTCTGTATGGCACGGAAAACAACACTTTTCACTGTATAACAATACCTTTGCCATGACCAATAAATCTACTCTAAATTTGTGCTGAGTGTATTGGATGATATTGTCAACGTTTAAAGTATTTGCTGTTACTTTCTTTGTAATAGAATTTAACATGTTAAAAATGACAGAATTTAAGCTAACTAGAGCTGTGTTATATTTGTGTCCGTATCCTCTCATATAATGTAACTTTTCCAATTTTCTGGAAGAAATGGATCAGAAGGAACATAAGACCATAAGAAATTGAGACCATCGAGACTGCTCTGCCATTCAATCATGGTTGGTAAGGTTCTCAAAGAATCTCTCGCCTTCTCCCAGTCATTCTTGATCCAATTAATAATGGCGAACCTATCAATCTCTTTCTTCAATATATTCAATGACGTGAACGTCGCAGGCTCCTGTTGCAATGAATTCCACAGATTCACAATGATGTGGCTGATGAAATCTTTTATTACCTCCGCGGTAAAGGATCTTCACTTCACTCAAAGCCTGTACAATCCGACTCTGGTCTCTCCTGCAAATGAAAACATCTCCCAAAATGCACTCTTTTTCGGCCACTCAGTATTCTCTTTGTTTCAATGAGATCGCCCCTCCCACCACCCAACCCCCCGCATCACACTACACTATGTCGACCTACAGTCCGAACATGTTCCCCACATGTTAATCCTTTTATTCCTGAGACAAGTGTTCTTGACATACGGTACCAAAATTGCTCACAATAGTCAAAATGTGGTCTAATCTGACTGGAGCCTTACAAAGCCTCAGAAGTGCATCCCTGCTATTTTCTTCTCACTCCCACCTCTCTTACTGACAATCTTAAACGTGTCAATCCTTTCTTGCTGACATACTAACAAGATGAATCAGAATAGTGTTCCTTGCTCCGTTAACAGACATTAAATGATGTACCTCGTCAAAGCTGTCCACATGCTATGTCACTTTTTATACGTTTCTGAAACTTTCAACTTATGTTGCCAGTATGTTTTTCATCTTGTCAAATATTTACCAATTTCACGGAACAGATTGATTGTCGATTGCCATTCTGTCTGCTTGGAACTAAGTTATTCATCTTTACACGATTGAATCACAGTATTATTCGTTTCACAGAGAAACATAGAAACTATGAGCAGGAATAAATCATTCAACCATTCGAGACTGCTACACCATTCAATGTGACCTTGGCTGATCGCTAAACGCAATCCCTGTTACTGCTTTATCCCCGTACACTTTGATCAATTGAGCTCCAAGAACCATATCAAACTATTTTCAAACAAAAAGTTCAATGTTTTCTCCTTCCCTGCTTTCAGCAGTAGATAATTCCACAGTCTCCCCACTCACTTGGCCAGGAAAGTTCCCGTGCCTCAGTCGAAAATGGCCTTATTTGTTTGCCTTAGACTGAGACCCCATTTGGTTCAGAAGTCCTTTGGTTATCGGGAACATCCTTTTCTACTTTCAACCAACATAGTCTTATTAAAATTTATTCGATTCAGGACATTGAGCCCCCTCGAGACTCGTTCTGCAATCCAATGAGGTCATGACCTGATTTTCTGAGAATTCCCATTCTCTACCGCTTAAGTCCGAGCCACAGAGAAGATGATTCAAACTGATCACATCGTTCTTCATAGAACAGTCCCACCAACTCAGGAATCAGTTTGGTGCACATTTAATGAACTGACTCCATTTCGCATTCACCTCATGACTGATTGCTTTCCTCTGATTTCTCTGGTTCCCTCCCACATTTTGGAGATGGGCTGCATTGTTGGATTAGTCATTGGGAATCCAAGTTTAAAGGGGGAGGCTGAAGATGTCGTCTGGTCCGGATGTACTTCAGAGAGTCGTAATCGACTCGATGGACCGACATCACAATATTTTTGTATACACTGCCGTTTACTGATCACCCATTGAACACATCAATTATGTCACCCCTTAACCTTCTAAATTCAAGAGAATGCAGGCCTCCTGATAACGTAACCCATGAAGTGCAGACGTCATTCTTGTCGCATGCAATTTACTTGCTCCAATGTCAATATCACATTTCTGGAGATCCGGTTCACATATCTGCTCAAAATCGTGCGTCAGCAGAGCTTTATGAAATCGAACCAGAACTGCTGTGCCCTCATTTTCTAGGCCCAAGATTTGAAGCTAGCATTGCTTTTGCTGCCTTAATTATTTTCTGCAAAATGCCCCTATCAATCCAGTTTACATTCATTCACTCCCTTGTAGAATCTGTGTTATTGGCCTAAACCCTCTGGTGTGAAAACGAGTGACATGTCTTCTTGTAATATTATGATGTAGGGAACAAACAAAACGTGCTGAGCTCCTCCAGACGTTTCACTGAAAACCTTATGAAATGTAGATTCGAATGGCATTGAGACAGATGGACAAATTCGAATTCATTAAAATTGTGGAAGGAATAGTTGCTTAATGGTAATCTATTGAAGGTCATTGTGGGAAAACCTCGTCAGAATTCCCGAATAACTCTGAGGGAGGGATATCTGTCAGCAATTGACTCCAGAGCGGCAGCATTTTGTTTGCTACCCCCTATTTTGTCTCCACAAGTGACGCCTGCCTCCCAGCACTATGATTACCGCTGACGTTCTGTGTCTGTATACGCGCCGACACACCCACAACATTGTGGTTACCAATAGTACGTTTTCCCTTTGCATATGACTCCAGACACATAGCGGCACTGATGTTGCTTTGTTTTCTGGAGTGTCAGAGGCTTCGGGGGAAGCTTCCAGAGGCTTATAAAAACATGAGAGGCCTTGGTCTGGTGAATAGTCCATGTTTTTACCCCAGGTTATTGGAGTTCAAACCGATATGGAATGTTTATCACTCACTGTGGTGCGACCATGAAATGAATTGGCGGAGCAAGTGTTAGAGTCTGCTACAATTATAATATTTAAAAGACATCTGAGTGAGATTTTAAATAAGAGGGGTTTGGAGGGATATTGGCACATGTGATTCGATAGGTTTAGGCGATCTGGTCGTCATGGGTGACGAAAGGTTCTGTTTCTATGTTGTACATTTCTATGAACGATGACTACAGATCCATGTCACTCTGGGTACGACTGATCTACTCTGTCTCAACATCTCCTTCCAGAACAACGGCACAATGATTTCCCCTGACCTGTTTTCACTCTGCATTTGGCTCAAAACCAAAAGCACTGTGGTTATTAGTCAACTGCACAATCTATATGTAACTCCAGATCCATAACACTCTGTTTATCACTAATCTGTTCTATCACTAATCTGAATTCAGACCAACAGTTCTGTCAATATACTGATCTTCCCTATCTCATAATGTGACTCCAGACCCACAGCCCGGTGACTACCACTGAACTGCTCAGTACGTGTCTCCAGACCCACGGCATCGTTGTTACCACTGTGTGCTTTGTTTCTGTGTATCTGAACTCACAGCACTGTGGATACCACTGTTCGACTCTGGCTCTACATGTGCCACCAGAAGGAGAGCATAATTGTTATTTCTGAACTGCTCTGTCTATAAATGTCAGTCAAGCCACACCACAATGTGATTTCCAGTGACCTGCTCCTTCTCTACGTATAAGTCCCAACACAGTGCTTTGGTTACCACTCATCTGCACTGTACCTGCATTTGACTCAGATCCACTGTGATGTGGTCAGTACCCACCCGCGCTGTCTGCACAGTTTACTTCAGACTGACAGCACTGTGGTTGTGACTGACCTGCTCTGGGACTACAGGGCCATAGCACTGAGTGCACTATTGACCAACTCTGTCTCAGTAAGTAAAACAGTGGGAAAAAATTGCTTCGAAATGATCTACTCTGTTTCTGCACGTGACTCCAGAAGCTGAACACGGTGATTACCACCAACTTCAGTTCTCTCCATACGTGACTCCAGACCCACAGCACTGTGGCTATCATTGACCCACTGTGATTCTACACGTGACTCCAGTCCACAGAACTGCAGTTCCTACTCGTCTGATCTGTCTCTGTATATAACTCCAAACCCACAGCCCTGTGGGTACCACAAAATAATTATAAGTACATCGTCACTTTTGGCGGGTTTGCCGTTGAGCATCAGTCTCAAGAGGCCGATTCTTCCTGTTACCTGGAGCTGATGGGTGACCATATAAAAGTTTAAAATATCATGATGGGCATGGATAGGGTGCAAAGTGTTTGCTTTTTCTCCACGGTAGGTGAGACCAAAGTCTTTGTTTCAGACTGAGAGGGGAACGGTTTAAACGAGATTTGAGGGGCAAATTCATTTCGCCTCAAGGATGGGGCATGCGCGAAATGAACTGCCGGAGGATCTGTAAAAGATTGCAAACTTTATAAATTTTAAAAGGCATCTGGTTGTGGATTTGAATCGGAGGCATTTCTGGGTCAAATGCGGCCAAATGTGGTTCGATAAATTTTGGATATCTTTTCGGCATTGTTGAGTTGGAGCAAAGGTTCTGTTTTTTAACTATATCATTCTATGACGCTAGACCCACAGCACTGTGAGCACCAATGGCATACTCTGTCTCTACATCTGACTCCAGAACAATACCACCGTATTTTCCCCGATCTGCTCGTCATTACATGTGACTCCAGACCAACACGACTGATTGTTGCTCTGATCTGCTCTCTCTGTAAATTTGTTACTACTGATACAGGACACAGAACTGCACAGCACACTAATGGGCTCATCAGCCCATAATGTTGTGCCAAACATGACACCAAGCGGAACTAATCCCTTATGTCTGTCCTTGCTTCATATATATCAATTCCTTACATATTCATGTGCTTATCTAAACGTCCCCTAAGTACCCTAACCGCTCCTGCCTCCACCATCATCCCTGCCAGTACATTTCAGAATCCTACCACATTCTGTTTTACAAACATGCCCACCACGTCTCCTGTGAACGTTCACCCTCACCTTCTGCTTCTTAGCATAGAGCTTTTCTATTCTGGGGAAAAGATTATGTGTGTTAACCCCATCTCGTCATCTCATATTTTTACAGACATCTCTCTAGTCCCTTTGCAGTCTCTTCTCTTCAAGAGAAAACAAACTGAAATTTTGCTCACCTCTCCTTATCGATGAAACGCTGTAATCCAAGCAGCATCTTGGTAAATCTCATCTGCACCCTCGCCAAAGCAACCAAATCCTTCGTGTAATGTGGCGACCACAATTGAACGTGGCACTCTAAGTGTGGTCTCACCAAAGTCCTAGAAAGCTGCAACATGACATATTGAACTTTGAACTCATTTCCCTGTCCAATCAAGGCAAGCACACCATATGACTAATTTACCACCTATCTACTTGCATGGCCACTTTCAGGGAGCAAAGATCTTGAATCCTAAGTTCCTTCTATACACCAATGCTGTTCTGAGTGCTGCTATTAACTGCATGCTTTTCCATAAGGTTTGATCTCCCAAATTGCCGCACCTCATACTCATCCAGATTAAACTATGTCTGTCATTACTCTGCCAATATATGCAACTGATATATATCCCCTGTATCCTTTGACAAAATTCTGTACTATCCACAACTCTACCGATCTTTTTATCGTCTGCAAATGTACTCACCTACTCATGTACATTTAATCTAATTCATTTACATACAACAGAAAATAGAGGTCCTTGTACGGATCTTTTGAGAAAACCATTAGTCACGGACCTCCAGCCGGAAAGGCAACATTCCACCATTACTTTCTGCCTTCTACGGACAACCCAATTGTCAATCCAAACGGCCAAGTCCCCGTGGATTCCATTCATCTTAATTATCAGAATGAGTCTTCCATGTGGGTTCTTGTCAAAGCCTTACTAAAATCCATGTAAGCAAATCCTCTGGTTTACCCTTATCAATCACCTTTGAGCCCTCGTCAGATAGATCAATTAAGTTAGTGAGACATGACCTGCAATGCACAAAGTTATGTTGACTGCGCCTAATTATATCATGCTTTTCCATACGTACGTAAATCCTATTCGTATGATTTCACTCCAATAGTTTCCGACCAGTGACGTGAGATTTATTGGCTGATAGTTTCCTGGATTATCCCTACTTCTCTTCTTGAATAGGGGAAAACATAGCCTACTCACCAATCCTCCGGGATCTCTTAAGTGGTTCGAGAGGACCACTTTCTTGGTCAATGCCTGAGCAATCGCCTCACTTACCTCCCTCAACAAACTGGAGTTGCTATCATCAGGCCTTGGGAAGCTATCTGCATTAATACTCTTCAAGGGATCCAATGCTACCACTTTCTTGTTCTCTAATGTTCTAGCCTCTAAGCATGCTGCACACATACCTCCCTATCCTCCATGTCGTTTTACGGAGAGAATGGTGATGCAAATTATTCACTTAGGAACTCAAACATCCTCTGCCTCCAAACAATAGTGCCATCCTGTATTCTTGAGTGGTCCTACTTTCTCTCGCGTTATATTTCTGTTCTTAATATATGTATAGAACGCTTTCGGATTCTCTTTAACTTGCATTGTCAAGGACATTTCATGGCCCCTTCTTGCTCTCTTGTTCCCCGCTTGAGTACTTACCTGCTTTCCAAAAATTATTCACTGGCCAGTACTATTTTAGCTTCCTAAAACTTACACAGGCATCTTTTTCTCTTTTGAAGAAATTCACAGCCACCCTCATTTTCATATGTCGCTAACCTTGCTACCTTTGTCCGTCCACCTTACTGGAACATGTCGTTCTGGAACTCTCCACACCAGATCTTCACAAATTCCCACATGTTTAAATGTTGCCTTGCACGATAACTGCGTCTCCCAATTAAAGCTCCTGAGCTCCTGTGTCATGCTGATGTAAATTGCCTTCCACCATTTTCTTTTTACCTAACCGAAACTCCTGATTTCTTCCTGTTCATAGCTATCTTAAAACAGAACGAGCTGTGATGACTGTTTTCAAAAGGCTCTCCCACTGAAAGGTCATTCACTTGACCAGGCTCATTAGCCAATACATTTTACACTGTGGCCCATCTGCCAGTTGGGCTATCCACATACTGTTTCAAGAAATACACTTACATGCATTTAAGGAAGTTTACTCTGTTTCCCTGTCTTGCTGTAAGGGAGTTCCAATGAACATTGGGGAAGTTAAAGTCATCCGTTATGAAAATTATTTTGTTATCGAATCTTTCCATAATCGGCCACATATGTGTTCCCATTTGCTGTTGGAGTTCCTACGTTAAAATACTGGCAGATTGTTTGCACCCACCTCATTTTTCAGCTCGAGCCCTCTTGCCTCAATGGATGTGCCCTTCTGCATTTCCTCTCAGACTGATGACGTAACATTCTGTCTGATTAGTAATACAACTCGTCCATATTTTTTATCTTCTTCTCTATCTCGTCTAAACCAACGAAATCCTGGAGCCTTTCCAGTCCCTCTCTCAACCAAGTCTCTGCAGTGGGCACATCATCTTAGTCTTCCGTACTGATCCAGGCTCTACGCTCATTTGTCTTACCGGTAATACTCCTTGTATTGATATAACACACGTTAGACCATGAGTGCTGTTGTGCTCATTCACCCTTCTCTGCTTGTCCTTTCTTTCTGATTCACTGGTCTTAGCACCTGCCTTCCCGTCAATCTCTCCACCTGTTGTCCTGCTTCTGTAATTGCATCCCTGCCACTCTAGTTTAAGCACTCCCATGTAGTAAGAGCGAAAGTTGCAGCGAGGATATTGGTTGGTCTCCACTTTCGGAGCAATCAGTGCCTCTTTTACAGTTCACCCTGGCAGCAGAAGAGCTTCCACTGATCCAAGATCCAAAAAAGCCATGCCCTTGCATCAGTTTATTCTCCATGTATTCATCTCCCCTATCTTTCTATTCCTTGCAATGCCAATGCGTGACACTGGCAGCTATTCAGAGATTATTATTGTTGAGGTCCTGCTCTTCATCCTCTTTCTAACTCCTTCTACTCATTCTGCCGGATCTGTAGTGTCTCCGTGTATAACTCCAGGCCCACAACCGCTGAACTGCTCTGTTTCTACATGGTTCTGAACAACAGCATTCTGGTCAACCCTAATCTGGTCTATCTGTACATGTGATTCGATCCTCTTAACACTCTGGTTATCATTGACCTGCTTTGTATCTGCATGTGGATCCATTCCCACAGCATTTAAATTCATATTAACCAGAGTCACGGCTCTGTCGTTACCGTTGACATGGACTTTCCCTGCAACTGACTACAGACCCTCAGTACTATGGTTCCCAGTGACTTGCTCTGTTTCTACAGGTGACTCCAGACTCACATTACCGTGGTTATCACTGACCTGTTTCAATTCCAACAGTTACTCCACTGTTATGAATGCTGTTCTTCTGTGCCTATACATCTGTGGACAGACATATGGTATTGTGACTAACACTCCCATGTACTGTCTTCACAAGTTCATCCACACCCACAACCTTATCATTATCACCGACTTACACTGCCACGACACGAGACTGTAAATCTACTTTTGTGATGATTGAGGAAGTGACGCGACTGGTGTTCCCTCGGTAGTATACTAGCAAGCAGCGCACATTTTCTCTCCTGCTACTTCCCAGTGCGCCTCCAAACGCCCCTCCAGTCCTGGAGCTAGGAGAGTGGTGTATTGGAGATGGGAAAACAGCCCACTGAATGGAACATCACGCTCCCCTTCCCCAAAGAGAATAGTGGATAACAAGCCAATTACATTGTCTGCGGGCTGCTGTTGGTGTCTGTTCGATCAGAGATTCAGAAAGGCGAGATTACCTTCAACGCCGTTCTAGATCTTATGCTTTTCAATTCCCAATTGTGTCCCCCCATTGGACTGAGGAGAGCAGCTGCTTTCTGTTGATTCTTTCTTGCTCCTCATAAACCTCTTCACATGAAACAGGCCTGCCCAATATTGTCTCTGATCCAATGAAAATAATCCGTTTATATCCAGCCTCTCACCGAAGCTAAAATGCCCAATTGAAGAGAGAAGCGTACAGCACAGGAACAAACACTTCTGCAATATGTCTGTGAAGACAAGTGTACTATTCAAAACTAATCCTATCTGCCTTCACATCGTCCATAACGCTGTACACATTGCCTGTTCTTCCATCTATCTAATTGCCTGACAATTTTGCTATTCTATCCAAGTCCACCACCTTCTTTGGCAATCCTTTCCAGACATTTACAACTCTCTCTGATAAACAAAAACTGTGTCATGCTTATCATTTTAACATGTCCCCCCACCTCAAACCATTGCCTAATAAATTTCCAACCTGGGCAAAAGAGTAGGCTCGGTAATCTATCCAACCCCTCATCGTTTTATATACTTCCTTCAAATCGCCTCTCAGCTCCAAAACGCGAACACGAACAATCCAAATTTTGTGAAAAGGCTGTTGGTAACCAGTCGTCTCTGATCCAAGTAACATCTTTGTAAACCTCTTTCCCTGCCTCTCCAAAGCATTTACATCCTTCCTATGGTGTGGGGACCTGAACTGCAAACGATCCTCCAGTTGTGGCCACACCAAACACGCACATGTCATCTAGGCTCAACAGTGTAAAGATCATCAATGCATAATACCCATTTTCTGACAACTACCTTCCTTCCTGACATTGTGTTAAGACATTGATATGAAAGTGAAGTGAGACATGGAAAATCAATGTTTGCAATATCATCCAGTTTTATTCACATAGTTTAGAAAGCAGTGGGCCAGTGATCGTTCAGTTGAAACAATAACATGAAGCCTGAATTGATGGGATGACAGAACTCTCCAATCAGAAACACAGATGTTTTCCAGTGTTTCATGTTGCTCTTTCCTTCTTCGATTTCACAAACGTACGCAACACACTTGTAAGATGGGGCAAAATCCTTTAACCATCGTTGAAATACTCTTCTCACATGATACGCTGCTGCAGTAACTCCCTTCCAAAATACATGAAAATATTGGGGCTAGGAGAGAGAATAAAAAGAAAAAAACAAAGATTCGTTGATGTTCACAGTCAGATGCGATAGGACATCCACCTGCCACGTGATTCAGGTACACAATGCCAGAACAATGCAGATTTCATCCTTGCTGTTCTAACCAGACATTCTTGGAGTTGTGAGGGTGCATATTGCTTGAACTGTGTTCCAATAATTGTTCGTGAAGACCAGAACTGTGTGCAGTTCTCCACATCCAGCCTCATATTGGTACAGTCTACTGACAACTGAGAAGTGCGTTCTCACTGTGAGGCATTGGGGTGAGGAATTGTGATGTACTCAAGCAGCTTGCCTTCAGGGAGTGAAAATGCATCGACAATTTTGGCGAACGTAAGAATGGAACGATCCCAAAGTCAATAACTCTGTAATTTATTTACCCAGAGAGGTGTTGGGATTTGGAATTCGTTGCCTTGGAGAGTGGCAGAGGCTGATTCCACAGCAGGTTTCAAAACTGACCTGGATGTGGAGTTCAATGGAATGAATTTAGATGGGGTATCAAAATAATACTGGCGAATGGGGCAAGATGGACAGCACTTTCCAGCATCAGGACATACACGATTGGAAGAATGTCCTATTTAAACTGTACAATTCTATGATGATTATGTGACAGAGAACTCAACAGGTCTCGATAAGGAAGGATGCTTCAAGACTGGGATTAAATGAGATTGGTATCTGTGAGTAGGTACACGACCTCAGAGAACAGATGTCTTGAGTCATGATCAATAATGCCAGCTCACTAATAAAGCGTCGAGAACAGAATTCCCACTTGGAGAAACTCAGATTCCACGACGTTTTTCAACCTGCATCCATTTGCAGACACTGGACAAGAAATTGGATGTGCAGAAGGCGGCCGTTTAGCCAGTCAAACTTGCTCTTCGCTTTGATGATATGTCAGTGCTGATATTTGACTGGGGTGGACATTTTCTTATATAAAATCGCACGAAATCAATTTATAGCTCAACAGGTTTATTTGAAAGTGCAACCGGGGTGCGCTGCTCCTTTGTTGCATATCTCGTCGAGTAGGATTATAGGACACAGTAGCATTTAGAGCAAAATATCAATATGTCATACACACATGCAATATATTAAACAAACAGAGATTGCTGTTCAGTCTTTTGTCTTTTAGAATGGGGCTTCAGGTTCAGATTCCTGAATATGTAAATCCCAGAACTTCTTTCAAGTTGTATTCCCGAGATAATTTAAGGTTGTATTTAAAAAAGAAATCACCCCATCGATTTTTGTGTGTTTCTGTGTGCATGTGAGGGAGCGAGGTCGTGAGAGAGAGAGAGAGAGTATGTGTGCATGTATGTGTGAGTGGAAGAGAGGGGGAGTGTGTGTATATCTGTGTATCTGCACATGTGTGCCTGAAAAAGCCTGTGTATTTGCAAGAAGGACTGTGTAAGTATGTTCGAATGTAAAACGGTGTGTGCATCTGGTGTCATGAATGAGCTGATCATCTCCACTTCCCTTTCCTACAACTCCTGGTTAATTGCTCGATTCCCATCCTGACTGAAAATCTGTCAACCTCCCCCATAAACGTATTGGATGAAAATGCACTCCATGCTGAAGAATTTCACCGTTTCAATGCCCTTCAAAAGAAGATGACCTTCTTCGATGCCGACTTAAATGGGGGACACTTTATCCAGAGCTGATGCACTCTGCTCCACAATTCTTGCACAATGGTAAACAACCTCTCCTGTTCTCCACTGAATATTTTTTCGAAGAGTCTTTCATGTTTCAGCAAGCTGAGATCTCATTCTTCTCAACTCCCACCAATATTATCCTGTCCTACTCAGTCTGTCCATAGCTGATGTCAGTTCCGTGATCTTCTCTGGATTGCCTCAAATTCTGCTCCGACTGGAAACAAAGAAATGGTTGAGGAGCTTAATGAGTAATTTACATCAGTCTTTGCTGTGAAAAGGGCGACTAACATCGTTGGGGGATGGGGGTGGACAGCAGAAATTAGGACGGTGGCCAGCAACAAGGAAAAGGTGCTGAAAAAACGGAACAGCTGGAAGTGTGCAAATTACCTGATATAGATGGGCTACGTCCCACGGTTCAGAAGCAGATAAGTGAAGAGATAGTGGAGCCTTCAATAGTGATCTTCGTCGTGTCACTAAATTCCGGGGGACTCCTAGAATAGTGGAAGCTTACTAATGTTAAACCCCTGTTTCAGAAGGGAATAGGGAGAAAGACAGGGAATTACAGAATGAAAAACCTGACTTCAGTCAATGGTCAGATTTTAGAATCCATTGTGAAGGACGGGAATTCTGAATACTTGGAAATGCATCATAAAACAGGGCAAACTCAGTATTGTTTTATCAAGGGGATTTTTAAATTTTTTGAGGGGGCATAGAGAAGGTTAGACAAAGGAGAGCCAATCGATGTTGTCTATCTCCACTTCCAGAATGTTTTTGATAAGATGCTGAAGGAAACAACATAGTAGGAAACGGCCGGATGTTGTCAAACGCCAGGTACTAGCATGTATATAAGATTGACTGTCTGTCAGAACGCAGAGAGTGGGATAAAAACAGAAAGGAAACCCGTGGCCAGTGGCTTTCCACAAAGCTCACTGTTGCGACCACAGCTTTTTACGTCATATATTAGCGATCAATATGAAACAACTAAGAGCATTCTGGCTAAGTTTGCAGATGAGACAATGATAAGTAGAGGGGCTGGTAAAATTGAGGATGCATGGCGGCTTCAAACAGGTTTAGAGATTAGGAGAGCAGGTAGAAGTATGGACTATTTTATAAATGGGGAGAAAATTCAGAAATCTGACGTTCGAAGGGACTTAGAGTCCTGGTCTATGATCCTCTTCAGGTAAACGTGCAAGTTGAGTCGGTAATCAGAAACGCAAATAGAATGTTGTCAAGCATCTCGAAAGACGAGAACAAAGACGCACGGATGTACATCTGAGGCACTGTAAATCTGGTCATTCCACAGTTGGAGTATTGTGCACAGCTTTGGACCTCATACCTCAGGAATGATGTATTGGCTCTGCAGCGGTCTGGAAGGTGTTCACAAGAGTCATTCGAGGAATGAAAGACTTAACATTTAAGGAAGATTTGCGTACTCTGGGACTGAACTCGATGGAGTCCAGAACAATCACTTATACCTGATTGAAACTTTCAGAAGACTGAAAGTCCTGGACAAAGTGGAATTTGGAAGGATTTTCCATTGGCAGAAAAAAACGAGGAATCGAGGAGTCAGCCTTTGAGTGTAGGGAAGAACTCTTAGTATGGAGATAAACATAAACATTTCGAGATAAGGAGTGTTGAATCTATGGGATGCATTGCCACAGAAGTGGACCTGTTGGCCAAATGATTTGTTTCCACACAGTGGGGATTTTAATTCTATTAGTGCAATGAAAGGTATATCGGTTTGCCTGATCTTTGAGTAGGATAAAAGGCTGGCAAAACACCGAGGACCAAATGCCTTTACTGCTTTGTACTGTTCTATGTTCTTTATTAAGGCTTGAAATCTCACAGACTCTGGAAGGTTATTGGGAGATGTAATAGAAGGTTCGGATTACTAACAGGGAAAGATAAGATATATAAGAACAAACAATGTGCACAAGTTGACGTTGAATTCAAATATGTGTTGGTACAACATCATGGAATTCGCGCTCTCGGGTCATTGTGGGTAAACTGCAACGTATGGATTACTACGAATCAAGAAGGCAGTTCACCACCACATCCTCACAGAGACCACTCGGGTTGGGCATTCAGTGTTTGCCCCCAACCAGAGATGTCCACATCATAGTCTGAGAACGAGGGTCAGGCAATGCAGGAAAGATGACAGAATGCACTTCTACACTAAAACAGTTCTGGAGGTTTGGAACTCACACCCTCAAATGCTTAGCGATGCTAATTCAATTGTTGCATTTAAATGTGAGATTGATCATTTTCATTGAGGCAGAGGAGCAAGGGATATGGTCCCAAGCCTTGCATATGGAGTTGTCTTACAAATTAGACATGATCTTCCTGAGTAGCTGAACAGACGCAATGTGCCAAATCGCCTCTTCCTGTACCTACATACTTGTGAAAAATTGACTTCAATCCTCGACATTTCACTCATAACTCGGGCCCTTAACTCTGCTCGCTTTATGATGTAAGCGTTAAGGAGATATTTCCAATTTTTCATTACAATTACTGTCAGTCTGAGTTAGTGATCTACACCTTATTAGAACGTAAAGTGCAGCCAGTCGCCATTGTATCAATAATTGATACCACCAGTGTAAGCTGTGAACCCATAAAGACAGGATGATCGTTTTTTCTCTCATAACCACAACGATGATGTTGGCGACACTGTTATTCCTACTTGGAACTCTGGTATATATGGAAGCCACCACAATTGGGAAGTTTTACTTTTTGTCTTAGTTGTAGAGGTTTTTTAATCTCCGCATTGGCAAACATGGGAAGCATGGCTTGGAACAGTAACTGATGAGTTCTTCCGAAGTATGCTGCCATCTGTGTGTCTCATGTGTGTCTATTCCGTCAGCACATACTGTTTTTGTCATCTTGGAAGAGAAAGAAATGTTGCTAAGACTGAAGAAGTCACTCATCAACGCATTCGTGGAATACTGTAAGTAACGGTGGGCATCTTATCTGAGGAAAGATCATAAGATCGGAAGACCACAGAAATTGGGCCATTTCGCCCAGCGAGTGTGCTCTGCCATTCAAACACGGCTGGTAGAGTTTTCCGCCCCATTTTCAGGCTTTCTTCCTGTACATTTTGATCACCTTCGCAACCAAGAAACTAACTATATCATTCACCTAACCTGCACATATTTGTGGCTCTGAAAGGAAACCAGATCACGAGGACAGCAAGCACGCAGAAAAGGGGAAAACGTGCAAACTCTGCATAGACATTCCAGTGAGGATGGTATCGAACCCGGGTCAGTGGTTCTGTGTAGCAGAAGCGCTAACCACTGTGCGAACGTGACGATGGACTAGTCACTTAAAAACATATATGATTTTATATGGACTCACCAGCTAGCAGAATTGGTTCAGGCGAGTACAATAGCGACATTCAAAATGCATTTGGACAAATACATTGGATCGGAAAGGTTTAGAAGGATATGGGCCAAGTGCAGGGAAATGGGGTTAGTATGGGTGACCTTTTAGTCAGCATTGATCATTTTGGGTGAAAGGGCCTATCTCCGGGCTGCAGGACTCTATGAATCTATAATTATGAAAGAGCAGTCAATCTTAATTTTGATGGAAACACTTATTTTAAAGTTGGTTTCGTGCTTCCGAGTTATGATGAAGAAATTTCGAAGATGAATCTGGATCTCCTGAAACAAAGAGAGAACACTTCCATTGCACCACATGACCCCTCCATAACTCCACATTTATTGTGGAGAATCAATGTGTGAGAATCAGCTGCAGACTAAACTCAGAACACGAGCAGAAAAGCAGCCCAAACGCCTGGTGGCTGGCAAAATTGACAGAAATACTTACATTTCAGTGATGTGACGGGAAGCAGTCTCTAACCATTTTGAACAGTTCATCTCTCTGTTAAATATTCGCCACGAACACGGACTTCGCTGGCCACAAGGCTCCATTCAGTCTGAGACTTTAACAAAGTTTGCACTGTCAAACTGTAAAGACTAGAAATGATCCAGCATCTCTTTGTAAACTTGTGTGTTCAATGTTCGGACTGTACTCTGCTGCAATTAAATGCGGTCCAAATGTTGTGAAACTGAAAAGGTAACTTGTAGATTGTGAGTCAGGAAGTTTGAATTTCGTGGTTGCACAATGCTGGCATGAAAGCATTGCATGTCCGCTTTTGTAGATTATGTGCATTTTCTGTTGTTCGAGATCCAGAATGGATGTCTTTGAGCAGTAGCCTTAAAGTTTGCACGTACACAGAAAGCACCCAAATTGAAATGTGTATCAAAAGGCCGTACAGGCAGCAGGACAATCAGCAGTTGTTTTTTTTTTTACCAAGACGACAGGCTTTTGAATTTAGGCAATCAATTTGAACCAGGCAGTTAGTTTCCTGAATCCGATAAATTTAAGCCTGATGGTTCTGACAACACAGGACCAATCCGATGTTAAAAATTATAGATATCTCACCAATTGTACAAAAAGAAGGGGGCGTTGGACAAAGGACTCAGAGCTGGCTGCCATCTTCCAGAACTAACGGTCGTCAGCTCCCGACAGAAAAATGTCTATCTCTCACAGTTCTCTATGACTGAGGTGAAACACCATCGAAATACCAACGAGAACAGCGACACAACTAGAGAATAATGCTGATGTAGAATCAACAGAGAAGGCAAAAAATCACCGCGGAAGACATGTAACTTGGTTATAATTTGATAGACTAAATTCTAGGATTTCTTAAAGAGGTGGGACCTGTATCTATTGGAACAGCACGCCAAACAAATCTTGTCAGGTTTCTTTAGGACTCTTTTATTAGGCATTATTTTGTAATTAGAAGGCGTTTATTCAGGTTGTTAATAGTTCAGTTAGTTTATTTACTGTTAGAGTTAGATAAACGAATTGGTACTGGGTGATACTGAGTGTCAAGGATTTATTTTGCTTGACCACAAGAATTTGATGAAAAACAGTTGACACTACTTCTCACGATGTGTACATTGCATCACGTACATAATGCAGAGTCTGCACAATTCTGAGAGTCCAGGTATCAGTTGTCCTACACAGTAGACATTATATTGCTGTCGATGGCATGCAAGTGCAGACTGCTGAGTGTTCAAATATCAGTACATATGGTCGTGCAATGTTATAGAGTATTCCTACTTCCACATATTTCCTGTCATTGTCCTTGGTTTCCGCTAAAATGGAGTTGGATTTGGGCTGCTGAGCACGAGGTCGTCTGCTCAATCCGGTTTTATTTTCTTTACTTTTCTCTTCTCCCATAATATTTTTATCATCTTCTATTTCCTTTTGTTTGACTTTCAGTGAAGAGCTCTGTGGCGATAAATGGGCCCAGCAGCGCAGACTGGTGACCGTGGCTTCTGCATTGTCGAAACAGTCTGAACGCAGATTCCTTGAGGCTGTGGTCTGGGCGTGTTCGGGGCTCGTACGACACCTGGCGGCCTCAGCCAGGGCTACATGACCGACGGATGTCCGAAACCGTCTTGGAGAAGCACCTACGAAAAGTGCATGAGGAAGGTATTCAGCCTTTTGAACCTGCTGCATAATTCATAATGACCAAGGCTCATTGCCCAAATCAACAGCCTCATCCTGATTTCTCCCCAAAATCAACAGATTTGTGAAGCATAATTTCCCCTTCATAAATCCATGTTGAATCTGTCTGATCCAGCCGCTGGTTTCTAAATGCTCAGTGAAGACAGTTTGCCAGATTCTGCACCCGTCAGCACCAGTGGTGTCTGTGTTGGTGAGGTCCAGCGAGGACTCATAGTGGCAACGGAAAGATGGCGCTGAAGAGGAGTGATATTTGTTCCAGATGCAGTGCCAGGGCAATCCTCGTGCCTGGCCCCTCGGTGCATTGCCCATGAAAGAGCAGTAAAGTTGGAGAGTTTTTGTAATCGAAAGATATGCAGGTTAGGTGAATTGACCATGCTAAATTTCCCATATTATTCAGGGATGTGTGGAGAAGTGCATTAGTCAGGGGAAATATAGTGGAATAGGAGAATGATTCTGGATGATATACTCTTCAGAAGGTCTGTGTAGACGTTTTGGGCCTACTGGCCTGTTTCTACATGGTAGAGATTCTATGAATTCTCTGATGCTATTTACTAATTTTCTAACATTATATTCTATGTTTTGACATATGTTTCTTTTGCTTTAAGATGGCACTAGAGAGTGGCCGCAGTATAAAATACTTTTAGGAACGAGATACGAGTGACAATAAATATATCAATGAATAATTAAATCAACTTCAGACAGCATTCCCACCTCGAAATTCCTCCTGTTATTTTCAAAACAATTCCCACATCCTCACGATCATTTCATTTGAGATGACATTCCAATAGCCACATTGTGCTGTTGGTTTAAACGGTATCACCACATCGACATATTCCAATTATTTTGGACAACATTCCTACTTACACATTTCTTTGTTATTTTTGAGATATTCCAGCTTCAAAATGTTCTCTGTTTTTATTGGACACGATTCCCATTTCCAAGTGTTCACTGGTATGATCAGCAAAATTTGCACTTCCAACTGTCCCTCTCTTTTCAGACAATATTCCCGCTTCCACATTCCCCTGTTATTTCGAATGGAGTTGCCACTTCCACATAATGTCTCCTTGTTCATGCAGTGTCCCCACTTCCACACGTTCTCTGTCATTAAAGGCAGCATTCCCAATTCCGCATGTTGCTGTTATTTTCTACTATTTTGGAGAGATTTTCAAGAGGCCACCCGTGTCAAATGTTTAGACATCGATCTTTGTTCGGAGCTACTTATCACTTCAGCCTGGGGAGGTCATTGGGGAGAGAGTCCAATGCATTCTACACACTCCCTACCTCCTAATATAGTACAGGTTGTTCACACATTCCTCGTTAAAATGATTGCATGCAACATTGGTATCAGCGATTGCCACATCTCCTTTATTCGATGTGCCCTTCAAAAGACATTTGCCAGCAGCATCGTGACGGAGTGGGGGATGAGTGTCATCTTAGGCAGCTGTTAATTAACATTTTTCCTCAGACATTCATTACCACTTGCACATTTAAAATACAACTAAGACCTGCGTTTACTGAAGAACTGAAACCAAACTCTTTTGATGAAAACTCGTCAGAATTGAGATATTAACTGCTTTCTTCCCACAGATCCAATGAGACTTGTTAAGTTCTATGAACAATTTCAATCCCCACAAGCCAAACTGCCTGTTTACACATCCACAAAACTTGTACTGCAGTTTTGAAATCGATGTGCAACTCTCCCCAACATTTGTTTCTCCTTGCTGTTTCTGAACTTCACTCAAACTGATTGTGTGGAATCTGGGCTGAGGCGATCTTAGTGGCAGATTCGAGCCGGATGTTCAGTGAGGCCAATTTCGATTTTGAGATTATCTCGCTGCCTCTTGTTCGTTCTTCTCAATGGGAATGGTGAGATTGTCATCAGGTTACCCTTCACCCTGAAGGAGTGGAAAGGACCATGCTATGCTTTTCTCCAGACATCCGAGACTGCTGAAAGTTTGATTGGCAACTTCAGAGGAGGCTGCCCTCGTCTGGTGTCATGGCCTTCACTCCTGGTTTTGGGGAAATAGAAGTCCTGCATGTGTGCTTCCCCACGCAGTAGAAATTACATCCATATGTGCGCAATGCGGGGGGAGGGGTGTAGGTTAGTTTTTGAAGATACAATGCATGTCCTTAAAAAATACATTCTTTCAGCTTGTCAGCCATTATTTCCTTCCCGATTGCAACTGTATTTTGCCAATTTGACTGATCAAGAAAAGGCCTGATTGGAAATATCTCAGGGACCACCATCACTTTTGTTAATTATTTCCTATCCCATTGGCAGGACAGGGTCACGATTGTTCGTGGCAGTGTGAGAGAGGTGGGAAAGGAGTACCTCTGGAAATCGTCAAAACTGGCTTCAGAAACACATAAATCTCAATGACAGCAGGTCAGATAGACTAAAGAAAACATTGAGCTCATTGACATCTCCTGCTCTCCCCAGTACACACTTTAATAAATTAGGTCTCATTGATCATGAAGAGATCCACTGAAGGTGAATACGGCACACATCATACTCTTCAATGTCTATCAGCATGAATTTCTCCACTGTACAACCTTTGACTAAGCAGGTCGAGACAGGAAAGGCCCAAAAGCTAGACTGCAGTAATGGATGACTGAACCGACAATGGTGATGTATCTTGGTTGAAATGCTTCTGTACCAATACACTTGTCACAGATGCATCGCCCATAACAGAATCGCCAGGAGTGTCCAGACCACAGTCCTGGTGGAGTTGGAATTCCATCTATCACAAACATACACTCGATATTTTCATCACATGGAGTAGCATCCAGCGAATCTAAACTGGTCATCCAAGAGGAAATGTGAGCTGTCAGCAACAGAAGAAGTGCAATCAAGCACAAACATGTAGCTCAGACATTTTCAGGATTTTCGCCTGTCAGAGGGTGTGACTCTGGAATGCTTCACTGTAATGCCTGTCAACGCTTGACGATTGTGTGTATACAAGACTGAGATATTAATTTTTAATCAGTGCAGGTTTGAAGAAATATAGGAATAACGTAAGGCAATGATTCTAAAGATTGTTAGATAAGTTAGGATTTCATTTATTAACTGAGCAGAGTCATTGGGCCAAATGGCCTTCTTCTCATTCTAAGTCTTATGGTGTAAAGATATGCCTGTACAGGGATGTGTGATCTGCTGTCTGACGAGACAGACTGAAAGGACAAGTCTGAGTCGTGTAGAGGAGCTCATCAATTCGAGACCAACCAGTAAATCAAGGTTTAAAGGGCCAGAACGAGGTGAAAAAGGAAACAATATAAAGTGACAGTAAAGAATTCCGATTCTGATCCTGAAAGGTCGAATTACGGAGCAAAGAGTTTTTAGTTGACTGCTCTGAGTTTGTCGACAGGCACTATTTGTGCTCTTGGTCACAGGGCATTGCTCTGATTCCCCTTAAGGTTCTGGGTCCCGATAGTGCCATCACTTCTGCCACTCGTTCCCAACTTGTCAATCCAAATGCAACTCGCCTATAGCGGCTGCCATGTTAAATTAGATTAGATTACAGTGTGGAAACAGGCCCTTCGGCCCAACAAGTCCACACCGACCCGCCGAAGCGAAACCCACCCATACCCCTACATTTACCCCTTACCTAACACTACGGGCAATTTAGTATGGCCAGTTCACCTAACCTGCACATCTTTGGACTGTGGGAGGAAACCGGAGCACCCGGAGGAAACCCACGCAGACACGGGGAGAACGTGCAAACCCCACACAGTCAGTCGCCTGAGTCGGGAATTGAACCCGGGTCTCTGGCGCTGCGAGGCAGCAGTGCTAACCACTGTGCCACCGTGCCGCCCACCAAGTTAGAGTGACATGAGTACTATTTTTATTGCAAAATATATCTCTGAGTTGCCGAATTGAAGAATGCGTAATTTCAATGCGAGAAACCAATGGAAAGTCTCAGCCGGTCGAAGACAAACACTTAAAATAAAGTAATAAGCTCGGTGAAAGGCTGGAAATTTCCCAGAGTTCACTGTGATCTGCGTCAGTGACAGAGACATTTTTTTTCAGCCAGTTGTGATTGTGGCAGCAAAGGCCAGCACGGTTCCATCTGCTGGAGAGGAGTCACAATCACTGCTTGGAATGGCACAGCAACAAATTATTGCAGTCGCTGGATTCATTAGTTTGCGCAGAGACGTTCGTCTTCAAAAAGTTCAGACAGGGAGGCATCATGAAAAAATCGAGGGTCATTAGAATATGCAAAAATGAGCAGAGATGGTTGTAATTTCTTCATTCATCTTTTTGGAATTTAATAGAAAATAAATTGAATGTGGACGTCGTATGAGATTCAATCAACTGCACATCACATGCCTCCATCCACATGGCAATCCATCACTGCGTCCCTTAGAAGAAGCTCTCCTCCTCCCTCTACAAGGGTCTCAGAGAGTATATCGTTCCTGAAGAATGGGCTTATACCCGAAACGTCGATTCTCCTTCTCCTGTGGTGCTGCCTGACCTGCTGCGCTTTTCCAGCAACACATTTCTAAGCTCTGACCCCCAGCCTCTGTAGTCCTCACTTTCTCCTGTGTCCCTCAGTACCTGCTAACAGTGGCCCATCATGTATTCTCCACTTTATCAAAGCAGTCATCACCGTTCTCGAGTAAACTAATCAATTTTCTATTTTCACTGACTTATTTTTGCCATTTAACGATGACTGCCAAATGAAACTTAGAATGCAGCACATTCAGAACTTTACATTATTCGGTGTACAACCCTTATTATACCTTATTCGTCTCAATTTGAACACCACACATAATTCCTAAACAACAGAATAATGTCAACGACCGCTCAATGGTTTTGAATCCACATCATTTTGCTGATGTTAAAATACACTTGTACAGGACATGTACACCCAGTAAATACATTATCATCGTTTCTTGACAGCTTTGAAAATCACAAACCTGACAAACAATCCATGAGTTGTCATTGATTTATCCAGAAGAATGTATAAAACCATGCTCGTTTAATGATGCTTCTGGAGAAATATGTTTCGGTCACGTTTACGCCATTCTGCCAAAGGCATTCATTTTAACTTCATTTTTTAAAAATGTGATTCCTTTATTCTGTAGTTGTTGTGATATCCCAGTCCCATGTTCCCAACCATGTCATGAGTTCATCTGCCTTCCCTGTTCGGACCCTTGCATTGAAATAAATGTCATTTATTCATCCTTTATTGTCCCTGCCTGCCCTGACTGTTTGCCTCGCTTCTGTTCCCAATTGTACCAGTCTCAGATTGATCTCTTTCGTCACTATCTCCCTGGTTCTCACGCCCTCACCTCCTAATTTAAATCCTTCCGAGCAGCTCCAGCAAATTTCCTTGCAAGTGCATTAGTCCCCTTCCAATTTAGGTGCAATCCGTCCTTATTGTACAGGTCACTTCTACACCAAAGGAGATTCCAATGATCCAAAAATGTGAACCATTCTCCCATACACCAGCTCCTCAGCCATGCATTCATCTGCTCCATCCTCCTATTCCTGCGCTAAATAGCTCGTAGCACCCGGAGTAATTCAGATATTAGATGTCTCTCGGACCTCCTTTTTAAATTTCTGCCTAACTCCCTGTAATCTGCCTCCAGAATCTCAACCTTTAAACTTCATATGTCGTTGGTTCCAATGTGGACAATGAACTCTTACTGGCCCCTCTCCCCCGTGAGAACATTCTGCACCATCTCTGAGACATCCTTCATCATGGCACCAGGGAAGCAACGCAGCATTCTACTTTTTCGCTGCTGGCCACAGAAACATCTGTCCGTAACTCGGACGAGAGAATCTCCGAACACGGTTGATCTCGTTGAACCACACGTACCCCTCGCTGCATTCGAACCTGTCTCATTATCAGAAACTTGGCTGTTCCTGCGACGTTCCCCTGAGAATCCATCACCCTCTACATTTTCCAAAACAGCATACCTGCTGGAAATGGGTATATCCACAAAAGACTCCTGCACTAACTGCCTATCTCACTTAACTTTCCTGGAGTTACCCCATCTATGTGACTGCATCTGAGACTTCTCTCCTTCCTATATCTGCCATCCATCACATACTGTTGCTGTTGCAAATTCCTCATTGCTTCTAAGTGTCTCTCCTTCCGATCCATTCGATCTGAAAAGATTGGCAGCCAACAGCATTTTCCGGTGTTTTACGCTGGCAGTTTCGGCAAACAATGCAAGATTTATGGACATAAATAACGTTCAAAATGCCCTCTGTCTGTAATACTGAAAGAAATGTAAACTTGTCCAACTCTGTCAGAAATGTGAATTACGGCTAAGAAAAGTATTCACAGTCCTGAACAATGAAGATTGCATATTGGAGAAGTGCATGCGCATATTACTTAATGACATTGTACAGGCCAATTTGGGAATGGCAGGATGGATACGAGCTCGATAAAACACAATATTTAATATTGTTTAATAATTCGTTCCCTTCGATGTCAGACCTTTTTTACAATTGGAATGTTGTGGTTCAGAGATTAATTAAATGGTTAATTGTTCGCATTTGTGCAATGTGCCCTGTGTTTGATAATTCCAGCGGTTTCTGCGTGTTTGTGTCGATCTCGGATCGTGCCAGTGAATATGGACTTCCTTCTGCATTAAGTTGCATCTGGTTCTGTGTTTGACCAAGAGTTTCTCCCCATCTCTCACTGTCAGATTCATCATGGTATATAACTGTGGGATTCTGTTGCTGAACATGTATTGATCGCGAGATTCATTCTGTCTCTGAATCATACTCTCTGTTAGTGTGTATTATGCAGTTCAAATTCTCCTGTCATGTGTGCAAGTTTGAGATTCACTCAGCACTCAGGTCACTCTTATGTTTTGCATGCTTGATGAATTATGTCCATACGTTTAATTTTACTGGAAGGGACTTGAATTCCATCTTCAATACTTCAATACAAATGGGAGAAGGGAAGAAACAAAATTAGTGTCTGTAAATGACAGGATAATGCACAGTTACCATGCAAAAGTTATCAAAACTAAAGAAAATAAAGGCAGAGGTTACAATCTGGGTTACTGTGTCTTGTCCTCGTCACTGTTTACAAGATGCTCAATATCTATCAGATTATGCGTGAATTCTGCCAGACTTCGCAACATAACTCGAAAATGGCTGGTGTCACTCGGTTCAAAACCATCTTGTTCCAGGAAATGATCCTGGATTAAAGCTACCAGTTCATTGGGTTTGCAGAAATGTCGATTCAGTCCCATTTCCGTGTGAAAACACTTATGAAGCTTGTCACTGGAATTTGCAGAGCTGGGAGTTTCTTCTCAGGGGATTGTTTCCGACTGCAATCCCTGATTCAAACGAAAACTCACCATGTCTGTTTCTGATGTAAAATCTTGATGGGCATGACAAATTCCAATAACCGGAATGATTTTCAATTTGAAAATCTAATTTCAGTGTCATGTTTTCATTATTTCAATGAACTCATTCGACTTGCCTGCCCAGTGAATTGAATCCTAAACGCCCCATGATACAGACCGGGTTACTAACCACTGTGAGAACGAGGAGCAGAAATTGAAGCTTTGAAATTTTGGCGTTTCGATCAGATACTGAATCCTCCATTTGCTAATGAAGGGTTGGCCCAGTCCATTCAGATATTTAACTGCACCTATGGGACTGATCAGCTGTGTTTGCCTTCAGTTCCTTCGGATTGAGAGTACGAGGATGACAGGGAACTGTCCCTTGTGTGCTCTGATTTCGCTTCGATTCGTGAATGCAATTTGTCAAATTTATTAATACAAGATTGAGAAGGTTGTTGAATTACCGAAATTCTCTGGAAGTTCAATTCACCCCGATCTGCATGACACCATATTCGTTTATCTGCGTGCGTTTGGGAGCATGCGCAGGTCTGAATATCTCTGGGGTGTTCAAAGTCATTAAATGCCTTCCTTTGTGGCCTCCGGAAACCATGCACAGTCAGCAGTAGATTTCATCGAAAACCGTTCGGGATTCAGTCAGACGGACAGAGAAGGAGGACAGTAGTTCACAGCATAATACAAAGTGACGGCCCCAACGACACACACAAACACACAAACATAACACACAGAAACATACACTCACACACCCACACATATACACACGCGCACACTCTCAAACATGCAAAAACAAACACACAGACATACATACATACATACATACACAAACACACAGACTTTCAAATAGGCACAAAGAAATACACACAGGCACACACACACACAAACACACACCAGATTTAAGAAGAATTGTGATTGGAATGACAACCCTCAGAGTCGAACGTGCCCATGAGAAGAAATGGTTCTGCTCCTTCTGTGACGAGGAAATAACTTAATTTTGGGCATCATTCGTGACACCGAGTATTTACCTGGAACTATATGCAGGTACCTCTGCGTGAAGTTTTTTTTTTCAGAAGTTAAGATGACTTTTATTGCACATTACCTTTTTTTAATTTTATCATTGATTCGCATGAAAATGTACAAGGCATATGTAGTAAGCTCGCTCATGCCAATAAAAAAATGGATGAATCGTGGACAATGAGGAAGCTTATCACAACTTGCAGCAGGACCTTTATCAGCGCGGACAGTTGGCCGAGAAATGGCAAACAGAGGTTAATACAGGTAAAGGTGAGGTGTTGCATTTTGAATGAAACAACGTTCAGAATTTCATGGTGAATGGTCGGACCTGAAGGAACGTATTACAACAGAGGGAGCTTGGAGTTCAGGCACAAGTTGTTTCGAAGTGAAGTTAGAGGTGGACAGGGCAGTGAAGAAGCACACTGGCCTTCATCAGTCAAGGTATTGAGTATTGAAGTTGGGATGCTATGTTGTAGTTTTACAGGAAGTTGGCGAGGCGGCAGTTGAAGTATTATGTTCTGTTTTGGCCGCTTTGCTATAGGAAGGATGGTATTAAGCTGGAAAGAATGCAGAATACATTTAGAAAAAATGTTGCCCGAACTCAGTCGCCTGAGTTTTCGGGACAATTTGGTCAAGCTAGGGTTTTTTTTTCATGACAGTGTGGGACACGGAGGAGTTATCTTGAAGACCACGAGAAGCTTCGATAGCGGGAATGCATTCAGTATTTTTCTCGGGTTTGCGAATGGAGGAATGCAGGTAACGAATTTAAGGTTCGAGTGGAAAACGTAAAAAGGGAAACTGAGGAGATTTTTTTAGACAGAGGATTGTACGCATATGAAGTGAGCTGCCAGTGGAAGTGGTTGAGATGGGTACGTTAACAACAAGTCTCCGTCATTTGGACAAATACCTGGAGAGGAAGTTGGTGTGTATGAAACAGTTGCAAGGAATTGGGCTCCGCGTGGTTGGATGTTTTCATTGGTAAGGACCAGTTTCGATTAAAAGCCCTGTCTCCTTTCTGTAAAACTCTCTGCCTCTATGACTCTATTGCAGAGATTCCATTGAACAGGGGTGCACAATACAACACAATCTTTGTTACACGCATGAATGCGCAAACACACACAAGATACACACACACACATATAGAAGCACATAGCAACACAGATAAAGACACATGCGTGGAATCATAGCCGTGGATAAGTAGATAGAGAAAGAGGCTGATCCACGCACACATAAACACACCCCGCTCCACATACACACACAAACGCACACACACACGTTAAACAACACGTTCCCAGAAACAGCTACATATGCAAACTTACACAGCACACACACATACATAAACAGAGGCATACATATTAACATATAGCCTAACACATATGGAGAATCACCAACACACAAGAATGTGGTGTATCTGTTTTCAATATGAGGTCTTTAATTTCTGTGTGGGGTCTGTGTGTCCAGTGTGTGGTCCGGGAGTTCTGTGTCAGGGCCGCACATGAAATGTGAGGTCCCATGTTCCGTGTGGGCAACTGAGAGAGAGTCCTTCCAAAAAGGCACGTATTTCCCTTCATTACCCCCTGTTCTTTCCGAACCTATTCAGCCAAAATGGATAGAATGCCCATTCCCCACATGTATCGCGTGATCTGTACCATGAAACGTGTGTGAATTTAGAGGCAGGTGATCAAGCAATACAGCTTTGTTTGTATCCTGAAACCTGGGGTAGTGGCATTGGCGGGGGGTGGTGGGGGGGGATTGACGTATGTAAGTAGAAACGGCACCTAAACCTTCTCAGGAATGCCTGAATTGAGATTAGTCTCTCTTGGAGGTTTGGAGACTGTCATATTTGCTAACATCTCTCTGAGACCGAGACTGAACTTTAGAGAAGCATGTCAGACACTGGATGCAGCCTATGTGTCCCAGGTTTGTCTTGGATGAGAAAGAAGTATGGGGCAGTTCCAATCAGGTTGACATCTGTTATGGAGAAGGCCAGACTCCCTCAAAATATTTTAAGGTGACGCACCAGAGCCGAACATTCTTTCTTAGGCGGATGGACAGTGGAAATTCCAGGAGTGGTGTAGCTGGTCAAACAGTACATTTTGATAGAAAACAAAATTTGTTTGAACACTACGTACGAAACAGGAACAGAATGAAAACAGAATTTTGAATAACTTCACGTCGTTGAAAACCCAAACGCCTCTATTGCAAGTTAGCGAGGGAGCTGTTCCAATTTCTGCAACATCCCAAAACGCACCACTTACCAAAAGGCAAATTCAAACTCAGGTTCATACGTACAGGAGAGCTTTCAGAGAGAAAGCTGGTGATAAATATCTGTTGAAGCATGGAACATCTTTTTATTGTAGCTGCTTCTCTGTTACCAGGGGATTTCTAACAACCTGCTAAAAATGAACAAACTAGAAAATATCATCAACAGGGAGAACTTTCCAATTCCCTCCTACTATTGAAAATAGCCCTCCACAGACATATCAGAAACTCTGTATTCACGATCCCTCTTCAATATAAACAAGGACAACTTAACTTTGTTAAAGGGCCAGAATCGACACACACGTCAGCATCATTGGTGAAAACTACAAAGGGAAAACGGATTGCTGACGCAGCCCATCAGCCCAACAGCCCCACTCTCAGCCTGTTTGACAGACACTTTCACAAACCCAATTATCTTTCAGGTTATCTATTCACGCCTTCACCGCTTATCCCCATCATCGCCTTCCGAGTTGGCCCCATTCTTAGTCCTTCAGTACTTGTTGCCACTTAGACTTTAATTGTGTTATACTCACTGATTTGCTCCTTGCCAACATTTAATGTCCTGAAGCTTACCATAAAGAGAAAATCAAATTATTCCCACTTGACGTTCAATGGTATCTACATTATATTACACACTGACAACCACCCATTCCCCACCCTGCCACCCACAGCTTTCAACTACCATCATCCTGGGTCGGGAAAATTGAGCCAGAAACTAACCTGGACCAGCCATATCAATACGGTGGCTAAAGTGCGACTCAGAGGTGAGAAATCCTGCCGCGGCTAATTTAGCTCCTTACTCTCCCCTCCACTCACCTCCAACCCTCGCAATTCGCAAAATCTATCTACCATTGAGAAGGCACAACTGAGTTGCGTGAAACCCACTTGCCTGGATTTTTGCAGCTGCAATTACACTCAAGAGACTCGATTCAGGGCAAAAAAGTTCAATTGATTGAGAGAACATCCACACACATAATACTCGCTCGGCCACCAAATCTCAGTGGCAATGTGTACCTTCCACAAGGTGCACATCAGAAATTCACCAGACCTCCTGACTGAGCACCTTTGTGCCCCGTGACCATTTCCATCCAGCTGGACAAGAAATGCAGACGCATGGGATCACAGCCTCTCCAAGCCACTCACCATTGTAACTTGGAAGTGTATCGCATTCCTTCACTGTCACAGGTTAAAATTCTGGAAGTCCCTCCCATATGGAATCATGGGTCTACACTGAGCACACAGACTGCTTTGTTTCAAGAGCGCAGTCCACCTCCTCCTTCTCAAGGGGAACTATGGAGAGCAAAAATGTTGGCCGAACAAGTGGCTCTCATTTTAAGTGAATGAATAGGAATGAAAGTTAAGTGAAATATTTCGAGAGTTCCTTCAAAGTCACTGGGTCAAAATTGTCTAATTACTTCACAGACAGCTTATTGTTAGTCTGCGTGCAGCACACTGACCACTGCAGTTCAAGAAGGAATTCAGCCACATTCTCTTCTCAAGGGGCGGATATAGGGATGGACAACAAATGGCGGATCGGCCAATGTGCACCACGTGTTGTGAATGAAATGTAATGAAGGGTTTGTGAAGAAAATGATGATGTGCTTTCAGAGGGTACTGATCTGTAAGATGTCCTTCTTCTCTCCCCCAACATCTGAGATCCCGACGCCATCTTATTGCATCCCTATCGCCGAAGGATTTTCTATCACTCTGTCTTGATCCAATTTTGTGAAAATGTTACTTCACAAAAACGCTTAGACATAAATTTAAGAAACCAGGATCATTACGACGATAGAGTAATGTACAATCCTCGAGCTGACATTTGCTCAACTACATCCGTGGATATCAGTAACAAAATAGATCACACTGAGGTTCTCTCTATCTATCTGTGCTGTTGATTTTCTTTTCACACTTTATTAATTTCTCTCTCCTCCCTCATTAATGTCTCTGTCGCTGTTTCTATCTTGAACGCTGTTATTTTTACTCCCTCACCTATGCCAAACAATATACGATTCATTCTCTCTGTAAAGTCTTCATTCAAACACTCTTTCACCCTCATTGCCCAATCTCTCTTACGCCAATTCTTTTTCGATGTATCTCTCTTTCATTAGTCTATGTTCCTATTTTGCCTCTTGAACTCATTCATCTTCTTTCACTGTCCCTCATTAATCATTCTCTCACGCACACTTCTCTCTTCAATCTCTGCTCTGCATTCCACTCTAACACATTTATCTCATTTCTCTCTGCCACTCGTTATTCTCTATTCCTGTATTTCAATAGACAATAGGTGCAGGTGTAGGCCATTCTGCCCTTCGGGCCTGCACCATTTTCAATATGATCATGGCTGATCACCCAAAATCAGTATCTTGTTCCTGCCTTATCGCCATAACCCTTGATTCCACTATCCTTGAGAGCTCTATCCAACTATCCAGAAATGAATCCAGAGACTGGGCCTCCACTGCCCTCTGGGGCAGACCATTCCACACAGCCACCACTCTCTGGGTGAAGCCGTTTATCCTCATCTCTGTCCTAAATGGTCCACCCCGTATTTTTAAGCTATGTCCTCTGGTTCGGCACTCACTCATCAGCGGAAACATGTTTCCTGCCTCCAGAGTGTCCAATCCTTTAACAATCTTATATATCTCATTCAGATCCCCTCTCAGTCTTCTAAACTCAAGGGTATACAAGCCCACTCACTCCAGTCTTTCAGCGTAAGTTAGTGCCGCCATTCCAGAAATTGCCCTCGTGAACCTATGCTGCACTCACTCAATAGCCAGAATGTCTTTCCCCAAATTTGGAGACCAGAACTGCACACAATACTCCAGCTGCGGTCTCACCAGGACCCTGTACAGCTGCAGAAGAACCTCTTTGCTTCTATACTCAATCCCTCTTGTTATGAAGGCCAGCATGCTATTAGCCTTCTTCACTACCTGCTGTACCTGCATGCTTACCTTCATTGACTGGTGTACAAGCACACCCAGATCTCTTTGTACTGCCCCTTTACCTAAATTGATTCCATTTGACTACCTGTGCTTGCCACCAAAGTGGATAACCATACATTATCCATATCAAACTGCATCTGCCATGCGTCTGACCACTCACCTAACCTGTTCAGGTCATCCTGTAATCTCCCAACATTCTCCTCACATTTCACCCTGCCACCCAGCTTAGTATCATCAGCAAATTTGCTGACGTTATTACTAATACCATCTTCTATATCATTAATATATATTGTAAAAAGCTGCAGTCCCAGCACTGCTCCCTGCGGTACCCCACTGGTCACTTCCTGACATTCGAAATGGAGCCGTTTATCACTGCTCTTTGTTTCCTGTCAGCCAACAAACTTTCAATCCAAGTTAGTACTTTACCCCCAACACCATGCGCCCTAATGTTGCTCACTAACCTCCTATGTGGGATTTCATCAAAAGCTTTCTGAAAGTCCAGTAGCACTACATCTACTGGATCTCCCTCGTCCATCTTCAGAGTTACTTCCTCAAAAAATTCCAAATGATTAATCAAGCATGATTTCCCCTTCACAAATGCATGCTGACTCTGACCTATCCTGTTATTACTGTCCAGATGTTTCGTAATTTCATCCTTTATAATAGACACCAGCATCTTTCCCACCACTGAGGTCAGACGAACTGGTCTATAATGTCCAGCTTTCTCTCTCCCACTTTTCTTAAAAGGTGGTACAACATTAACCACCCTCCAATCTGCAGGAACTGATCCCGTTTTCTCACCCGTTTACTTTCCTTCTGCATACCTCACATTATTCTCTCGAACACACTAATCTTCTGTCTCTGTATCCCTCATTACGGTTTGCACCTCAATTTCTCTGTAATACCTGTATTTACAGTATTTTGTCTCCTCAACCTCTCCTGTTAATCTTGCAATCTCCATTATGCTTCTCTTTTGCTTCCTCATCACTCCCCCGACCTTTATTTCATGCTCTCTCTCTGTCCATTAAGCCTCCTTCTACATTTCTTAACTTTTATCTTGGCTGCACTTCGTGCCACAGTGTCAATCTCCAAACTCAGCAGGATCTAACTCAGTGGCAGGCCTGTCCGTAAATGGTAAATCCTGTGCTCAATCTGTGAAGGGTCATTCACATCAATTCCTGATGGATGAACCCACCTGTGGCAACTTACTTAAAATTAAACCTCCCACGATCAGTGTTGACCTCCCCAAAATCACATGTTACGAGGAGCAGTGGCAGAGCTTATATTATCGCCCAACAAGTTCTGCAGAGTCACAGTGAGATCAATGAAACAAAGGAGCCCTGTTCAGCGGGCTTGGAAATCTCTGTAGTTAATAATCTCTGTAGTTAATAATCTCTCAAGTTCTGAATTCTTGACTTGTTAAAGTGACAGTTCACAGTGAGCAGAAAATGTTGCATCACCATCGAAAGTATACCACGGTGGGGTGAGATCAAATACCATGATAAGAAATGTTCAGTTCCCACCCACCCACCGACCTCCGCACATGCACCCACAGCCCAACCTCCACCCCCATCCCACCCTCCGACAAGCCAGTCGTTCCGGATTGACGTCCCACCTGTGGCTTTTGAATTCCAGGAGCAGTGTCAGGAATTAACTCATGGCTGAGTGGAATACATACATCTGTCTGCATCAGTGGTGCTAAGATGAAGATGGTCAGGAGCATTACCAGACGGAACGATCACCAACAACCTGCCCAGAGCTTCCCCATCGATGTTACGGCGAAGAATGCACAAGAATGTCTTTACGTTCTCAGAGGGCGAAGGAAATTCCTTATGTACATCAAAAAGCTTACTTTTTATTTCTCGTGCACTATACAATGTATCCTGTCTGTGTGTATCACAACTTGGTACGGTAACTGCTATGTCCAATACCGAAAGAAATACCATAGAGTCATGAATATGCCCAGTGTATTTTCAGATTAGTCGACAATCCATTGACTCCATTTATGCTTCCCGCTGACTCGGGAAAGCAGCCGACAGAATCAAATATCCCACAACTCACCAGGATTATACTATCTTTCATCCTCTTCTGACGGGTAGAAGATTTAAATGTTTTACTTCAAATATCAATAGATTCAAGAACAACTTTTCCCACTCTGATCACAACCTTTGAAACAAACCTGCGAAATTCTAATCTTTGTTTTCTCTCTGCTGCGTGTCTGAAGCTGTAACAATGTATTCTGCACTCTGTTCTTTTAGGATAATGTACATTTATGATATGATTTGCCGAGATAACAAGTCTTTTTCATTTTATGTCAGTACATGTTACAATACCGTTAATCTACCGTTAATACTTGCTCAGAGTGTTTCACGTTACTCTGAATTTCTAAATAATTTACTGATACCTCCTTAATAATAGATTCTAACATGTTACCAATGGTAGACGTTAAGCTAACTTTAGTTGTGTTATATTTGTCTCGAAATCTTTTTGGATAAGTTGGCTTGCAGTTAGCCAATTTTAAGGACGAACAAGTGATAAAGCCCATGAGACCATACGACATCGGAGCACAAATTCAGGCCATCGAGTCTTCTCTGACATTCAATCTGGCTGGTACGTTTCTCAAAAAAAATTCCTCGCCATCTCATGGTAACCTTAGGTTTTCTTCATAGTGAGGAACCTATCCCTCTCAGTCCAAAATGAATGTAATTACTTCGTCTACATAACCTTCTGTTGCAATGAATTCCATCGATTAGCCACTCTCTTGCTGAAGATTGCTTTTACATATCTCTGTTCGAAAGGTTCGGAAAGAGGCTTGAGGGGCTGAATTGCCTGAATCTGTAGCATTCTAGCAAGAGTATATAGGTTAAACGCAGGAAAGCATGTTCGCGATGACCAGAGGAGTTCAAAACCAAGGGGGTCTCACTCAAAGGCATTCAGGATAGGCCATTTAGGACGGAGGTAGGGGATCTTTCCTAACTCAGAGAGCGCGGAGACTGTGGAATTATCTGCCACTTAAAGCAGTCAAGGCGGAAAAAATGAATATTGTTTTTCGAAGTAATTAGACATGGCTCCTGGAATGAAATGGATCAAAGGGTATGGTGAGAAAACTGTAACAGGAGATAGTTTTGGATGACCACCAAAGGTCACATTGAATGTAACAGCAGGCTCGAATGCTTGAATGATCTATCCCTGCTCATAGTTTCTGTTTTTCACTATGAAACAAATGGTGCTGTGATTCATTCCAGAATAGCTGCATAACTTCGTTTGAAGTCGACAGAATCACAAACGGCAGTTAATCTGTTCCATGAAGGAGGTAAATATTTTACATCATGAAAGCATGAAGCAATCTGTTGGCTACTCAGGTGAAACTTTCAGAAATTTTTAGATAAAATCTTTCACGTTATGTGGGCATCGCTGACTGAGTGCATCATGTTATGTTTGCTACCGGACTAAAGAAAAATATTCTTTTCCCTCTCGTTTGTTTATCAGTAATGAGGGGGTCCACACTTGCACGATTGTAAATAAGAAAGGTAGGCGCGAGAATAAAAAGAAAGGGATACAGTTCTGAGGCTTTATAAGGCTCTGGTCTGGCCAGACCACATTTTGATCATTGTTAGCAAGTTTGGGCCTATTTCTCAGGAAGGATGTGCTGGTCCGCGAGCGCGTCTGTAGGACGCGCGACAATACTCCCAGGAATGAAAGGCTTAACGTATGAGGAAAGTTTTAGGAATGTGGTCCGCTAGAATCTCAAAGGATGAAGGATGAGCAAATTGAAACATACAGAATACTGAAAGGTCTCGATAGATTGGATGAGGGAAGATGTTCCATTTAACATGAGAGACCAGGATCAGAGGGCACAGGCTAAGGTGAAGATTGCGATGGTTGACGGACTTCCAGCCCAACTGCTTGTTCTGTGGTGCCGGGGCGTTCAGGACCAATGCTATGTGGGGTGTTTCATTTTGAGTTTCTTGAAAAGCTTCTCCTCTGCTTTTGGTTGCACGTAAGCCCCAGGCTCCTGATCTTTGGGCACTCAGTGCCAATATAAAAGGATAGTTCAGAGGAACTCCTCGTGGGTCTGCTACTGGGCCTGTGCAAACTGGTCATAAACAGGTCGAGGCAGCGGGACGTGGGAGGGGGCCGTTATGACCGATTGCCTCACCGTCTTAAGTGGTCACGTTTGAGTCCGGATATCCCTGAAGAAGGAGCACACGGTGCCTACCAACATCCTCAAAATTTTCAGGGACAGGCGGGCACAGCTGGGAGTGGAGTTGTTTTATTTCTTCCCTCCTACTCTATTTTGATTTTATCCCTGCTCTCCCCTTGATCTTTTTGATCATGGAACATTGCTCTTTGGCGCGAAGGGCACTTTTTGTCACTAGCCCCTATGGTGCTTCCTTCCTTCCTGCTGGTGGAAAATGAATAAAGGTTTATGCACCTGTTGTTTTTCGTTGTGTCTCGCAACTGCACATGCACAACTTGGGTGCTGGGGAAGAACGGAAAGAAAAAGTAAATTCAAAACCGATCATTCCTCACTTTGTGCACCAGTCACTCCAGCCCAGGAATCAGTTTCGTATCCCTTCATTGCACTTTCTCACTTAAGGAGGTCAAAACTGGAGTAATATATTAACTAACATTGCTTTATATTATATTATATCATGTTATATTTTGAAATATTATGTTGTACCATATCAATGTAAGTTTGCCACATTTCGATTTCCTTCATTGAACAGCACAATGCATCAGTGGTTCGCATTCCCGTCTCACAGCACCAGGGCTGAGGCTCTATTCCATAACTGCATACTGGCTGTGCAGAGTTTGTACTTTCACCTCATCTCTGTTGGGTTTCCTCTGACTTATCTAGTTGTCTCGGACATTCCAAAGATGTCGCAGTTTAGTTAAATTAGACTTGGTGAATCAAGGCTAAAAGGGGGAGGATGAGAATTTCATCTGGTCTTGAAGGGGGTCGGCATGAACCCGATGGTTCTATATCATAATATCTTTATATTCACAGTCTTTCACTGGTCATATATTGACGGCAACAATCAGGTCACCTCTTCACCTTCTCAATTCCAGAAAATACAAGTCTCCTCAAAAGGTAAGACACGAAGTCCATGCATCATTCATGTAAACCCATATTTTACTTGATCCAAGGCAAATTAAACCTTTGTTAGATCTGTTTCTCAGATCTGCTCACAGTAGAGAAATGGGGTGTAAACAGAGTGTTGTGAAATCGTAGCCCAGCTTCTATGCCGTCATACTCCATTCCCTCAAGTTGAACACAATATTCTTTCAACAGCCTTGAACATTTTCTGCAAAATGTCGACTTCCAATCATGTTTACTTCCCTTCACTCCTTTCCACAATCTGTGGTATCGATCTCCTACCCGTGCTGAGCAGGCGAGTGACTGCTCCATTTGTAAAATATCAGATTGATTATTTGATAGTGGGAACAAACAAAACGTGCCAAGCTTTCTCCAGAGGCCAGGCTTAAGTTCTTGAGGGATATAGATTGGAATGGCATTGAGGCAGATGGAGTAGTTTGAACAGAGTAACATTCTGGAAGGAGTTGTTGGCGCATGGAGATCAACTGACGATCAATGTGGAAATCTTCAAAGATTCTCCGAATACCTGTGAATACATATATCTGTTACCATGTGACTCCAACCGACAACGTTGTGGTAACTACCCACCTGCACTGTCTCCACAAGTGATGCCTGACCCACGGCACTGTGGGTGCTACTGACCTGCTGTGGACTTATTTGCGAATCCACACCCATTTTACAATGGACTGCTCTTTCTTTGCTTGTGACTCCAGAAACAAGCACTGTCTGTACCACAGATCTGCTCTGCATCTCCATGTGAGTGCACATTTGCAACCCTTTGCATACCATTGACCTACTGTATCTCAGTATGTGACACAAAGCTGTTCTTCCAAAATATCTGGTCTGTCTCTGTATGTGACCTGAGATGCACAGCACTTTGGTTACCATCGATGTGCTCTGTCTCCATGTCTGCCTCAAGGTAGACTGCATTATGATTACCAACGACTTGGTCTGTTTCTACTTTTGAATCCAGATTCACAGCACCTTCGTTACCACTCACCTCCTTATTCTCTACACGTGACTGCAATGCACTGCACTCTTGATATTACTGGTCTGCACTGTGTCTTACGCCAGACCCACAACATCATAGATTCATGTAATCCCTACAGTGAGGAAATAGATTCCTTGCATCAACAAGTCTAGACTAAACATCTCAAGAGTAACCCAACAAGACGCATTCCCCTCCCCTATTAATCCACATTTCCATGAACTAATGAACCTAACCATCCCTGAACACTACGGACATCTTAGCATGGCCAATTCACCTAATCTAAGCATCTTCAGATTGTGCGAGGAAATGGGAGCAGCTGGAGGAGACCAGGCAGAGGTGGAATGTGCAAACTCCACACGGAAAGTTGCCCAAGGTTGTATCAAACACTGGTCCCTGGCATTGTGATACGGCAATGCTAACCACTGAGAGACCGTGATCATTGGATACCAGAAAATATTGATAAGAGTTTTGCCAAGAATGGTGTTATTGAGCTTTATGGATAGGCTGTGTGTGTTTTTCTCTGCAGCATCAGAAAAACAGCATAATATTTTCGCATGATCTGCTCTCTCTCTCTGCATTTGCCTTCAGACCAAAAACACTGTGGTTATCAATGATCTGCTCAGGCTACGTATGTGAATCCAGATTCAGATCACTCTATTTCACACTCATCTACTCTACCTCTCCCTGTGACTCCAGAACACCAGCACTGTAAATATTCTCATTTACACTGTCTCTTCATTCGACTCCAGACCCACAAAACAGTATCGACCACTGAACTGCTGTATATAACTCCAGGCCAACTGCATTGTGGTCACCACAATCTGCATTATCTCTGCTTATAACTCAAACCCACAGCACTGTGGGCAACACTGATCATCTCTGTCTCTACATGAGACTCCAGAAGCACAACAGTGTGGTTATTATTAACTTGCTGTCTCTACATGTGACTCCAGACCCACGGGCCTGTGGTTACCACTGACCTGCTCCCTCTCTACATCCGCGTCCTGACACACAGCACTGTGGTTACCGCTTACCTACTCTGCATCTGCATTCGAATCAGACCCACAGCAATGTGTTTAATCCAACCTGCGCTTATCTATAAGTGACTACAGACTCACAGCACTGTTATGAATGACCTGCTCTGTAACGACAGGCACAAAGCACTGGGTGTTCTATTAATCTATTCTATCTCAATATATGCCGTATGGCCGACGTAAGTTCGCTTTGAAATAACCTCCTCTCTATCTGCATGTGATACGAGGCACAAAACATGGTGATTACCAATGACTTGCTTTGTCTCAACATGTAACTCCAGACTCAAAGCACCGTGGTTGCCATTGACCTATCCTGTCTCTACATTTGACAGCAGGCCCAAAGCACAGTTGTTCCCAGTGACCTGATATCTATCCACACGAGACACCAGTCCACAGCACTTACAGTTGCCACTGGTCCACGCTGTTTCTGCACTTGATTCCAGACTTACAACACTGCCCGTAACACAAAGGATTTGGAAGAAGTTTGCCAAGTTTTGAGGGGTTGAGCTTCAGGGAGAGCCTCAGCAAGCTGTTGTTTCTATTCCCTGGAGCCGATGGGTGACCTTATAAAAGTTTACAAAATCATGAGGGGCATGGATAAGTTGCAAAGTTCATACCTTTCCCCGACAGTAGAGGAGTCCAAAACTGGAGAGCATTTGCTTAAGAGTGAAAGGGAAAATTGTTTAAAGGGGCGTGAGGGGCGACCTTTTTCCACACAGTACATGGTGTATGCAGGAAATGTCCTGCCAGCGGACGTGATAAACACTGCAACAGTTACAACATTTTAAAAGTATCTGGATGGGCATATGAGCAGGAAACTTTGAGAGAGATAAGTGTCAAATGGGAAATAATGGGGTAGTTGGACGAGAGGTCCTGTTTCCCTGCTGCACATGTCGGTGATTCTATGACACTGGACCCGCAGCATTGTGAATACCAGTGATATACTATGGCTCGACATCTGCATGTCAAACTAAATCATTTAAATATATCAGAAATCGGAGAGGGCCCAGTAAGAACCTTTGTGGACAACCATTAGTCACGGACCTACAGAAAACAAATACCCTTCTACAGTCATCCTCTTCCTTATTTGGATAACACAAAAGTGTATCCAGGCGGCCACGTCACCATGGATCCCATGCATCTTAAGATTCTGCATGGGTCCACCAGGTGGTTTCTTTTCAAATCACTTACTAAAATCCATGTAAGCAAAATACTCTGCTCTATCCTTATCGATCATCTTTGTGACCTGCTCAAAAAGTCAATTAGGTCATAAAAACATGACCTGTACTGCACGAACGCATGTTAACTGCCCCTAATCAGGCCATTCGTTTCCAAATGTATGTAAAGCGTATTCCATAGAATTCTCTCCAATGTCTTCTCAAACACCGATGTGAGACTGACTGACCTATAGTTTCCTGTATTTCCCCTATTTCCCTTCTTGAATAAAGGAAAAACAATAGCTATTCGCCAGTCGTCCGGGACTCTTACGTGGTTAGCGATGACACAAAGCTCTTGTTCCACGCCGCAACAAACATTTCTCTTCCCTCTCTCAAATAACTGTGGGAGATACTTTCGAGCCCTGGCAACTTATCCATGTTAATGTTTCTCAAGAGATTCAAAACCACATCTTTCTTGATCTCACTGTGCCCTGGCATATGTGTATACTCCGCACATATTTCAATCTCCACCATGTCATTTTAATGGGTGACTGCCGATGCAAAATATTCATCGTATCTCATCCACAACCTCTGCATCCAGGCACAGGTTCCCCCCATTATCCCTGTGTGGTCCATTTTCTCCCTCGTTATGCTCCTGGTTTCAATGTTAGCATCGAATATCTTGGAACTTCCCTTTACTCTGCTTGCCTTAGGCATGTCATGGCTCTTTCTTGCTCCTCTAAACCCCCGCTTTAGTACCTTCCTGCCTTCCTTATATTATTCCAATCGGCCTTTTCCAATTTATTAATTCTAAAACCTACGTATGCTTCTTTTTTTCCCTTTCACTCAATTAAGAACCTCCCTCATTATCCATGTGTCCCTTACATTGCGTTCCTTACTTTCCATTCATCTATTACACTATTGTTGTCAATGTCTCGGCAAGTAACTTCAGACAGAAGCACTGTGTTTCCCCTGACCTACTCTGTCTCCAGTAGCACAGCTCTGTGGATAACCTGACATACTCTGTCCTGATGACTGAAGACCTCCAGCACTGCGGTTAGCACTCAACTGTTCTACAACTGCATGTGACTCTTGGCCAACAGCACTGTCGTATTGCCTGATCTGCTTTTACTCGACATGTGCTTATCAGTGTCCTATCTGGCTCTCTACGTAACTTCAGACACAAAACATTGTGTTAAGGACTGGCCTTGTCTCTTTCTATATGTGAAACTAGAACCTCTGTAATGTCCTTGCCACTGACATGCTGTGTCTCTTCATATGACTCCTGGTCAAATGTAATGTGGTTCTTATTAACGTGTGCTATCTCTGCATTACACTCCTGCCCCACAGTGCCTTGGTTTCTATTCTCTGCTCTGCCTCCAAAGGTGACTCTCGATACACAGCAATCTGGTTATTATTGACCTGCTGTGAGTATACATGTCACTGCAATCCCACAGCACTGTTGTTATAACTGACGTGCTCTGGCTCTGCATGCGACCTCAGACCCACAGCACTATAGTTGCTGCTGATCTGCTATGCCTACACTTGTGATGACAGCACTGCTTTTACCAACACTCAGGTCTGGGTGTATTTATGAATCCAGAACCACAGTTGCATTAAGCTACTCTGTGTATACTTCGTGACTTAATGATAACAGTAATGCGATAAACACAGACCTGCTCATCCCTTCAATCGAAACGGAAGGCACAGCTCTGTGCGTATTACTGGCCTGCCCTGTCCCTATATTTAACTCCAGACTCACAACGCAATTATGATCTCGACCTCGTCTGCTGCTGCACGTGAAGGCAGACCCACTTCAACAGCGTTGTCACTGACATGCGAATGGAATGTTGGCCTTTCTTTCAAATGGAATGTAGCAAATGCCTTCACCAAGCCCTCAGGCAGCACATTCTATTTTGGACCAACTACTGCACCTATGAAACGTATGCACTCTGGTCTTAGACACGGCACTCTTGGGAAATAGATTTTCATAATCTATCCGTCTCATAATTTCCCATTCCTCCTCAGTATTCTGGGCTCCAAGGAGAACAAATCCAGCCTTCCCAGTCACTCGTCATAACTGAGAACTTCCATACCAGGGAACATCATGCTGAATCTCGTCTTTTATGTCTGAGGTGGAAGCAGGACTTTCCACCAGTGTGGTGAGCAGAGCTACACTCAGTATTCCCACTATGGTTGATGCAATCATTTATAGTTTTGTAAGCAGACTTCCTTGCTTCCAATTTGTAATGAATAAGAAGTGAAAACAACACGTATGCCCTTCGTATAACCCTGTCTCCAGGCGTTCATATCTTCGGAGACCTACTAACTTGCACACTCAGTTTCCATCGTTCCTCAATACGTCCTGGGGGCCTAACATACATTGTGCACATCCGTACCCTATTAGACTTCAAAAAATGCATCAGCTCACACTTTTTGGGATTAAATTCTATCTGCCGTAGATCTGCGAATTGAACAAATGAGCATTATCAAACTCAAAACTGAGATTATCTTCCTCACGATCAACAACACTACGGAATTCGAGTCATTTGCAAACTTACTAATTGTCGATTTACTTTCTCATCCAAGTTGTGAATGCATAGTCCATATTCAAGAAATAGACATCCATTACTTTAGAGGAAGGAGGTACCCATTTAATACGTTGTGAGTGCTTGGAATTCCCTTTCTCAAAAGGTAAGGGATGCAAATAGTTTAGATTTTGCTTTCATGCTGACGTCAACATATTGTCGATCATTGACAGGTGAAAATTGCTCAACGAATACGTAAGAAAGAAGAGTTGACGTCTAAAGAATTCAGCCACGACCTTGTTGCATAGAAAACCAAAGAACTGTGAATGCTGAAAATCAGAAAGAAAAACAGCCGGAAAAGTTCAGCAGGTCTGGCAGCATTTGTGGATCCAAATCAGATTTAAAGTTTCGAGGCGAGCGACCGTTCCACAGAACTGTGGTGCCTTTCCTCGTTCTGAGGAAGGATCACTTGAATCGAAAAGGTGACACTGATTTCCCATCACAAATGCTGCCAAATCTGCTGAACTTTACCAGCTCTTTCAGTTGGTCATGATCTCATTGATTTGATATCTAGTAAACTGGAATTGCTGAGTGGACTGCTCCTGTTCCTATTTGGTGTGTTCGGGTGACCACACATTGTACCCCTGGCAATGTCCCAGACCGATAAGTCGCGATTGTACATTGGAAGTTATTATTTGTTTTCTGCCTACTCAGTGGTTCGTTCACCTCATGATGTAAGCCAAGCTTGGTAGATATTTCCCTTTGTGTTTGACCAGTGTGGTTCAGAAGTGATGCAACTGATGTTCTCCTGCTTGTCGGCCAACATGACGTGTGCATGTTGTCTCCTTCCCAGAGCAACTCCCAATTTTCTTTCCAGTCTTTGTGGTCGGAGAGTGATGCATTGGAGATATACAAGCATCCCTCTGTGCGCAAAAGCACGCTTTCCTTCCGCGAAGTGAAGAATGGACAATGAGCCAATGACATTGCCTGCGAACTTCTATTTGTGTCTGTTGGAGCAGAGAATCAGAGAACCTAGGAGACTATCTTCAAGTCTTTTCAATTTCTATTTGTGTCCCCTTATTGCACTCAAAGGAGCAGCTGTTTTCTGCTCGCTCTGCCCGTGCTCCCCAAAAACTTGTTCACATGAAACATGCCTGGCCAATACGGCCTTTGCTCGAAAGAAAAAAGTTCTGTTTAAGTCCAGCCTCTCTCCGAAGCTACAATTCTCCAGAGAAAAGTACAACACAGGAACTGACCCTTCCTTCAGCATGTCTGTGACGATTGTACTACTCTAATATAATGCCATCTGCCTTCACATGGTCAAGAACGCTATATTGTTGACATGTTCATCCGTCTGTCCAATTGCCTGTTAACCTTTGCTATTATATTCAATTTTACCACTTCCCTGGTAGTGTATTCCGGACATCTACCACCCTCTCTGTAAAAACAAACAGTCTCAAGCATATTCTTTCAAACATTTTCCCCTGTGCCCGATATGAAGCGACATAGCAAACTTGGGAGTTTTTTTAATACTTCTTTCAGATCGCCTCTCAGCATCAAACCTCGAGGACAAATCATCCAAATTTGTCAAAAGGCTTTTGGTGACTCATCATCTCCGATCCAAGCAACATTCTGGTAAAACACTTTCCGAGGTGCTGCAAACCGTCCAGGTCCGCCCTTCAGTGTAGCGAACTGGACTGCAAACGATCTTACAGTTGTGGCCTTGCCAAAGGCCCACACGGCAGGTAAGCTGCTGCAGTGTGACTATAATCAATGCATCTTACCCATTTTCTGACCACTCCCTTCCTCCATGTCGCTGGGATATTGACATGAAAGTTGCTGACTTCCACCATACTGACTCTGTAAACAAACCCTCATCGACGATCTTCCTTTGTGCAGCTGTGATATTATCGCTGATTAGCAATGCCAATCCTCCATTTCTTTTCCGCCCCACACACCCAATTCGTTTTGAAACATCTAAACGCTGGAACATCCAACAACCATTCCTGCCTCTTTGGTATTCACTTATCCGTAATGGCCACGAAATGACAGTTCCAAGTATTGATCCAGATTTGGACTTCTGAACGCTCATTCTTGATTTTTCTTGTATTAAAGTAGGCACATTTCAACGCATCACACTGACTGCACCTTTTGCACAATCTATCGCCTGTCCCTATTCACAGACCCTCTGCAAGCTGTATCTAGTGCATCACTGCCGACTGCAAAATTTGCTCCATGGTGCTGTTTACAATACTCCTGCTTATCTAGATTTAACTCTCCCAAAGATCTCTAGCACACCTCCTGTGGTGCCCCTCCAGTTCAGGTGCAATACATACTTCTTCTAAAGATCACATCTTTTCCAGAATGTATCCAATACGATACGGAAATTACGGGTTTCTGGTAATCGTGTCTACTCTGACATTAAATCATGGCTGATAGGTTTATGATTCCCATTCTCCCGCTTTCCCCCATAACCTTTCATCCCCTCACTAATCAGGAAACCATCTGTCTCAAAATTAAGTACACGCAATGACCTGACTTGCAAAAACGTCTGTGGAAATAAATTCCATAGATTCACCAATCTCTGGCTCACTGCATTTCTCCTTACCTCGGTGTTTAAAGTGCTTCCTTTCACACCCAGGCTTTGCTGTCTGGACTTATTCTCTCCTATCAATGGCAACATCGTCGCAAAATCCACTGTTATATCTGCCCATTTAGTATTCTGTTTCTGCACTGCAGCGAATGTAAACGCAAATCTCCAAATGTCCATCTCTCTGTCACCCTTGTGGGTTTCGGGAAAATGACCAGGATTTTGACCCAGTGAAGAAGGTGGTGAAATTTGGACAGAGTTTCTGAAATGCCGAGAGAGTGAGATGGGGGTAATCCTGGGATATTTCAGAGCGTGTGTATAGATGTTAATTATTTAAAGCAGTCAAGAACGCGACCTTTCGAATTCCGTACTCATCGCAACGGGGTCTCTCTCGTTGTCTTTTTGTTGGTCTATTAGGCTTGCAACAAGTCAGCTCCAGGGAGTTCGGACGGACCTTGTCCAGAAACGCTCCACATAATATCTGGCCTGCGAGGCAGGCAGATACGTCATAAGCAAAACCGACGGACAATGTGCAGTGGAAACAGAATACGTATTAAGGACATCAAATCGATGTGAAGCGAGTCGACAATCAAACTCGGCAGTTGCAGTTGGAGAATGTGTGTGTGTGTGTGTGTGTGTGTGTGTGTGAGTATGTGTGTGTGTGTGTATGAGTGTGTGTGCGTGTGTGTGTGTGTGTGTGTGTGTGTGTGTGTGTGAGAGAGAGAGAGAGAGAGAGAGAGAGAGAGAGAGAGAAAGAGAGAGAGATTGAGAGCAAATGAGATTGTCTTTGAGCGGCAGAGATACGAATGCAGAGAGAGTGACCGAGGTGGAGTAGCAAGGAAAACGAAATAGAGAGCACGACAGACAGAGAAGGAAAGACAGAAAGCTAGCTAGAGTGAGCAACGAGTGAGAGAGAGTGTGAGATGCACACAAAGTCACAGACACAAGGGAGACAGAGAGAGTGAGCGGCGGAAAGTGAAAGAGATTGATTCATCTTATTACACCGAGTAAAGCTGAGACGAGAGAAAGTGAGTGGGACAATGTGAGCAAGGGTGACAAGCGACAGTGAGAGACATGAGAGAAAAGTATATATAGAGGCAGTCAGAATGAGAGTGACAGAAAAAACTGAAAAAAAGATAGCGTGAAGATCAAAGACAGATTGAGCAACATATTGATGAAAGGAAAATGAATGAGAGAAATGAGGGAGTGAAAGGTAGACAGGCAGTGATATAGAAACAGAGTAAGATAGAGCAGCATAGGTTCCCCACTCACTGGCTGAAGACATTTCTCCTTATCACTATTCGTAAAGATCTTCCATTTCCCCTCAAGCTGTGCTTTAATATCCTACTCTCTCGTGCCAATGAACACATCTTCTCAATATCCACTCTGATCAGACCATTCACTATTCTGCTTCTTCACCATAGGGATTCTAAATATAAAGCTTCGAATAGCCATCTCCCTGTAGCCCGTTGAGATTGGGCAAACGAACATCAGTTGAACCCAGTGAAGGAGGTGATGAAATTTGCACAGAATCTCTGAAATGCTGATGCAGTGTGCCGGTGAAAGCCCGGGATGTATCAGAGAGTGGGTGCACAATTTACTGATTTCAAGCAGCCATGGATTCAGCCGGTGGTGATCCTTCATACCAGGAATGAGGGTGTTCTAATCGTCTTGTTGTGGGTCTGTTCGGTCCAGAACTACTCAGCTCCAAGGGGTTAGGACGGACCTTGCACAGAATCGTTCCTCACAATATTCTCGCGTCGAACAGCACCACCCAAGACAAATCGGCAGACATCGCCAGGTCACTTTAGAGTAAAGAAGGTGAAGCAGCGGATTTCATTCACCGTGTGAGTGAGGAATGTATTTCATAGGAAAAACCGCTGGAAAATATAAAAGGGGAGCAGTATCCGGAATCAAAAACTAAAAATAGTTGTGAAGACAGTAGACAAAGATACCAGGCAGCGACAACGAGAGAGTGAGAGAGACAGAGACAGAGACGGAAATTGGGAGCAAGTGAAGTGTGCGTGTGTCAGCGGCAGAGAGGAATGGAGAGAGAGTGAGAGAGGCAGAGAGGGATGGATAGTGAAACAGAGAGCACGACAGACAGGGGAAGAGTGGCAGAAAACTGGAGAGAGTAAGAAAGGAGAGGGGAAGAGCGATTGGCAGAGAACGTCGCAGATACAAGTGAGGCAGTGGGAGTGAGAGGCGGCAAGTGACAGACAGGACGACATATTGTTACACGGTAAGTGAGCCTGAGACGACACAGAATTAGAGACAATGTATGTAAGGATGACAAGACACAGAGAGAGGGGAGAGAATGAGGTGTAAATAGAAATCATCCTAGATACAGACGAAGTGAGAATGACAGAAAAAGTGACAGAGAGACAAAGTGAAAGACAAACACAGATTGAACAATATATCAATGAAAATAGAAGGAATGAGAGGATTTGTGAGAGAAATGAGGGAGTGTAATGCACACAGACAGGACATAGAAAAGGAGTAAGACATAAAGGGGGGTAAGACAGAAAGTGAGAGTAAGACAGAGTGTGTGAGACGGCAGAGGTAGAGTGAGAGAAGTAGAAAAAGATTGAGAGTCTGTGAACAAGACAAAAACAAAGTAAGAGACAGAAAGGTTTTGGGACGCTTTGCCGATATTGACAGACTGTTTTTCCTGGTCTCTTCCAGTTACCAGTTTGGAGGTCACCGCTTTTTACTTTCCTCTTAATGTGGGGTTTTTGGAGACCATTCCTATGGAACTAGGATTGTAAACGGTGCAAACGTCCCTCTGTCCTCTGTACTCTCCTGGCTTGAAGGAGCTAACAGGAAGAGGAAAAGTATATTCTTCCTCATCCTTGGATTCATAGCCATGTCTCTCTCCAGAACTGTCCCATTGCCACGGAGGCATGTCATCCACATAGGCCAGTCGCCACCACATGTGGGCGTTCTGGTGGGGCTTGTCGAGTAGCTGGTTGGCACAGTGAAAGTATAGTACCCGCTTTCCCAGGAGATGGTAGCTGAGCCGGATTCCAGGCTTCACTCCACTCAGGCCTATTCTTACCAGTAATCCTCCAGATCCCGTGAGTACACCGTCTGACAGTGCCTCCCGTGATATTTGCATGCAAAGATTGAAAGGGGGAACAGAAACTGGTTAGTCAGCCAATCAAGACTGTTCCACCATTTGGTCTGATCATGGTTGATCTTCTTAAGATAGAGTCATAGAGTAACACAGAATGGAAACACATCCTTGGGGCCGAAAATGATCCATGCAGACTATGGTGCCCACCCAGATAGATTCAATTGCCTGAATTTGGTCCTTATCCTTCCACTCCTTCCCATCCATGTACATATCCCAAAGCTTTTTAAAATATTGATGCTGCACCTGCCTCGAGCATTTTCTCTTGCATCCCACTCCACATATGCACCACTTTCTGGGTGAAGAGGTTGCCCATCGGGTCTTTTATTAATCTTTCCATTCTCACCTGAATCCAATGCCCACTAGTTTACCCAACCCTGGGTAAAAATACAACATGCACTCATTAACACTTCTCAATAAGACCACCCCTCATTCACCTACCTTCCAAGGAATAAAGTCCGACCTTGGCAATACTTTTCTTCTGACTCTTGTCGACTGGTCTTGGCAACATCCTCTTCATAGAACAAGAGATACAGGCAGAGAGACCAAACACAGAAATTCGTAAACTAGTGTTGGACCTCAGCCACTGGGACCATTCAATATGACTTTTGCTGATCATTTTCCCTTAGAAAGGAAGACAGAGACAAAATGACAAAGAGATACACCCACACAAACACAGAGAGAGAGAGAATCCAAAACGCATAAAATAGTAACATGCATAAACCATTCGGCCCCTGACTCCTGCTCCACCATTTCACATGACCAGGTCTGGTCCTCTCCTGGAGGGTCAGGCAACCAAACAGATAGACTGGCAAACAGAGAGAAATTCACACAGGCAGAGAGCGAAAGACCGAGAACCATGCAAATTCGAAGAAGGAGTTGTCCAATTGACGCATAATATGCTGATAACGGATCCGCTACCATGACGTCATATTATTTGGTGGATGCCATTTCATTATGATGGGAATTTCAAGTCTGGGGATAAAACTTTAAAATGAGACATGGGGCATTCAGAAAATAAACAGAGTCTTTTTTTAACACAGAGAGCGGTTAGTTTGTAGAGGAAGGAACGACAATCTGGAAAATATCAGGAAATGTTTGAGATTTCAGCTCTTTGAAAATCATTGAATGTCTTACTTTTAATGTGAAGTGACTCAGGGATAGGGATGCTAATTTGGTTTGCATGACAATCACTATGATGGCACAACAAGGTGAACAACAGAGGGAGGGGTAGCCAGGAGTGAAGCATTGGACAGAGAGACACAGGGCAGAAATCAGGGAGGGAGAAGATGGGACAGAGAATCAGAGAGGAAACAAGTTAGAAGAAGGAACATGAAGGGATAAGGAGAATATGGAACGGAACAGAAGACAGGGGCAGAACAGCGGTTAGTAATTTTGCCTCACATTGGCAGGGACCTGAGATTGAGTTCAATCTTGGGTGACTGCCTGTATGCAGTTTCCATCTTTGTCTGTGTGGGTTTACTCTGGGTGTTCCAGTGTCCTGCCACAGTCCAAAGATGTGCCGGCTAGGTCGTTTGACCATGATCACAAGCACAACTGATGCGGAAACAAGATGGAAATTTCGGCAGGTATTTGTTAGGTGTTTGTGAGCATGAGAGTGTCAATGTGGGCTCTATGGGCTGAAGAGAATCCCAATAGGGATGATTTGAAAGAGCGAAGGAGAAGCAGATAGAAAATACCTGAGCAGAAACAGGAGGCAAAGTACAAAGCGTGAGAAACAGAGAAGGAGCAAGAGAGGAATGGAAACGGGGAGAAACAGCGAAAGAAAAACCGAACGAAATTATAAGAGAAGGAGAGAAGAGGGTGAAGGAACGGGGATGAGGTGAAACAAATAAGGATAAATTTCTGAGAAAAGAAAAAGTACAAAATACAAAGGAAGAAACTGACCAGGTGAAAGAAAGTGTGAGATGAAAGGAGAGGCGAAAAGATGGGAAATCACAAAGGGAGAATATAAGGTGGTAAACAGAGACAGAGGGGAACAGAGACTTATGACTTATGACGATAAAGACAGCTGGAGACGCAATGCTGAGGCAAACTTAACAAGGAAACTGGAAGAGTGAGGTGGGAAGCAAGAGTCGAGAAAAACAGGAGGTGAAGCAGAGATAAAGAGACAGACAACGTCAGGGACAGCAATGGAGGAATCAGTGACATTATCTGTGTAGATAATAATGGAGATCCATGATGGCAATGTGTCCCTCCCGTTTTCTGACCTGTCCATTCGCCTGATAGTGTGCGTGTGCACTAATCCCAGTGAAAAACCTAATGATGGGCAAGAAGTGGTGTTAATGCAGTAAGATGTATTGTCATCTTTTGGGACAGTGGATGGTGATATTTAGAGAGTCAAGCAGAGACTGAACTTTTAAAATTACAGCTAGCATTAGTCGAAATTCAGATGAGTCTCAAAGTTGGGAATATTGCACTTTTTGTATCATATAATAAAAGAGCAGATGGCATTGAAGGAACAACTCCTCCTGTGGATAATCTCATTTGCATGAAGCCTTCTTCTGTGGGCAATCTCATGCACAAGACAGCCTTCTTCTCTGCAGATCCTTTCATCATCCTCACATTCCAATACATTAACTGAGAAAGGAAAGGAAGTCTCAATTAATAAAACGGTCATTAGACTCGGGCATAAAAACAGAATCAGACTGTGCACGGTGTTCCCAGTATGGCTGAACAGGGGTATTTGATTAATAGAACAGTGTAAATTATTACCAGAGTGGTCTACCTTAGAGACATGGAGATTAAAACTATGCACGGGGTTCCAAGTGTGGTAGAACTTCGAAGTAGTTGAGACAGGTACATTAGCAACATTGAAGGGCATCTGACCAACTACATGAATAAGAAATGTTTCAAAGGATATAAGTCTAGTGCCGGCAAATGGGGTTATCTTAGGTGGACATTTTGGCCAGCATGGACCAGTTTGAGCCAAAGGGCATGTCTTCATGCCGAAGGACTCAATGACTCCAGACGTAAGTGACATAGAGCTAAGAAATGCATACAGTGTTACACATAGGGTCGAAGTGAGGGTTATTGGTGATCAAAATAAAGTCCAGTGTGCCCAGTTAGATCTGACCGAGGGATATAATGACCAGAAGAGTGTACAGTACTCCAGGAAAAGAGTAAGAGACGTATTTAATGATCAGAACAGTGTACATAGCTTCCAGTATGATCTAACCTCGATACATCAGGACTGGAAATGTGCATAGTACTCTACGCCTGGTTATTGAGGGACGTAGAGAGCAGAACAGTGTATAATGCTCCATGTATGATCAAACTGCGGAATATGTTCATCAGAAGTTTGCACATTCGTCGGATATGTTTGAACTTAGGGACATAGTTACCAGGAAAGTGCACAGTGGTCCGATTAAGTTCTAATAGAGGGACGTGTCGAAATCTGCATAGCTTTACAGAAAAGCAGCCGATATCTCGCCTTCTGACAGAATTTAAATTTCTGACATGACGGAAAAACCTGGAGATGACTGAATAACCCGTTGACTGGATGACATGAGTAGCTGACATGTCACGTGATTATTTCCTTCAGTGGAAATGATTGGGTGCAAGGAGATTGTTAAAAACAGTCTGGGACTGTGGTGAGGTTTGGACGCTTTTAGGCATATTGTAGCTCCGTATCATGAGGGAACAATGACCAAGACAGAAGAAATACAATCACGTAATTTCCCAGAAACGACATTTGGAGGAATTCAGGTGACGTGCAGGATCGACTGACTGGAGATCATTACCAAAGAGGAGTAACACGAGATCAATTGGCCTGAGTTCTAACTGCGGTGTAAACTTGATGGAAATTATCCCCCAAATGCAAGATGTTAGAGGGAAATACAGTGAAGTAAGACTCGAATTGTGGCTGACAGGCGTTTTTGGCTACTTTATTGAAAACTATTGGAATGTGCAGCCAGCGGAAAGCGTGGAAGATTGTAAGAAGATAACACTTAAAAAGCATTTGAATGCGTATATGAATAAGAACGCTTTTGAAGGCTGAGGAATAAACAAAACGTGATATTGCTGGAAAACTCTGCAGGTCTGGCACCATCTGTGAAAACAAAACAGTTAATGTTTCGCCATTCACAGGGAAACACTCCCTCCACCTTCAAGGCCCGGTAGAAGCAATATATATCAACTACAAAACGCATTGCATACCTTCTCCAAAGATCCTCAAACAGCATTTTCCAAAACTATGAACACTTGAATGTGGAAGGACAAGTGGAACACCACATCCTGCACGTCCCCTTCCAAGGCACTCACTATCCTCACTTGAAAATATTTCGCTGTTGCTTCATGTTTGCTTGGTTAAAATCTTGGATATTCTTCTGTAATGGCACTATGGAACTGACGTGCAAAACATGGAACATATAAGTTCAAGAAGGCACTCCCTTTTCCTGGGGCAATTACTAATCATGGTAAATACTAGATCCACAAGTGAATAAAATAAAGCTACTATTTAAATATCCGAGGCAGTTGAATGTATCAGGGAAAGAGAGAGGGAGAGACAGCATGAGGGAAAGATGGGGAAGCAGACAGAGAATTAACTCATGAAACGTTAGGATACAGAAAGGGATTTATAATGAAAATCATCCAGGAAAATGGTGTGGAAGCAGGACGAAGGAGATAGGGAGACAGACTGAAAGAGAGGCCTACAACATAAGTAGAGACACGTATGGGTAGACACTGACATAGTTATGAAGAAAAAGAGAGATACAATCACATGAAAAAAAGGAGTGACCGGTGGAGGTAAGGAGAAATGTGAAAACAGGGAAATAAAAGGTGAAACTTTCCTACTGTGACTTGGGAGAGAAATGAATTGCCAGTGAGGTGTGATACTGCTGGAGTTGTAGAAGAGCTAGATGCACAGTAAGGTCACAAAATAAACACACGTTGATGATGGCATAATCTGTTCTACTAATGCCTTTCTTTGTGTCAATATTAAGTGTCGACTGAAACAAAAACAGAAGAACAGCAAAGTGTCAGAACTATCGTCTTTTTTGATCCAAAAAGCTGTGCCTCAGCTCAAGAAGACTCTGTCTTTCATTATATTTAGAGAGGCAATAAACCGGGCCGGAGTCCGATCACTCTGGTTTGGTTCAGAAATGAAAAGTTTTTAGAGTGGTCTTTTCTTTACCTGTTAACTGATGACACTTCAGGCTAAAGTGGTCATGTTTTAGAAGTGGCCTGTATAGTGAAAAGGGGGTGTTCAGCTCTCCAGCTAGCTGAGATGAGATGAGCAATTTTAGTTCAGTCTTGAATTGGTTGGAAGATCAACTGGGAACTGTGTGGAAACTGCCTCTCTTTTCTGACTTCAACTTCAACCTGTAAGCACGTGTTCCATTTATCCTGGTTTTTAAAGAGATTTTGCTGATTGGGACTGTTGTGTATATTTAGAACAGCACAGTTAATTCGAGTTGGATAGGTTGAGTTCAGTAGGGATTCTTTATTCTGTTCTTTGTGCTTTATTGTGTAATTGTGTGAATACATTCTTACCTGTTTTAAAATCTGGCAATCAACTTGGCTGTCTTACTCCTGGTAATTTTCACTTTAATTTGCAAACGTATGGCCTGAGGCTGCCTGCTTAAGAATGTTTTGAGTCGTCTGGTCTATTCTGTACGAGATTGTGGACTCTTTGCGGGATGTTAAACAGCAAGTGGTAGCTGCTGTGGCTTCATTTTGTTGGTTGGGTAGACAACGCTTATGATAGTAATGGATCTTTTAGTAGCCAGAAGTTTTCAAGATGTCGATGCAGTGACTTTGGGAGTTTTGCAAAAAGTGAATAAGACCGACTTGCAAGAATTAACAGAGAAGCTGGAATTGTAACTGCATGCTCCTGTGCAGAAAGGAGAGATAATTCCAGCAGAAGTTCAGCATTCCAACTAGCTGGAGTAACCAATAGTATCTACAGAGATAGCAATAATTCAATTGCAAATGAGGCAACTTGAGATAGAGGTAAGAGATAAGGAACAGTGATCAGAAACGAAACAGTTTTAGTTACGATTAAAAGCAGAAGATAACGAAAAAGAGAGCAGTAAAAGAGAGAGAAACACAGAAAGCTTTTGAAATTCAAAAATTGACAGTTGAAAAGGAAAATTAGAGTTCAAGGTTGGAGATAAAGGTTGAGTGTAGGCATAGTGAGGAAGAGAGTGGGAATGAACAAGCCCCTATAAGTAAGAACCCGAATGAGAAACTGTTTACGCATGTACATGCATTGCCTAAACACAATGGGAAAAATGGGAAACCTTTTTCATCTCATTTGAAAAGGTGGCTACAAAAATGCATTGGCCAGTGGCAATGTGGGTCTTGTTGGTCCAGACAACACTTGCAGGTAGGACGAGTGAGCTGTGCGCATCCCTATCAGTAGAGGTATCTGTGGATAATGAGGAGGTGAAAAAAAACCACTTTAAGTGCAAAAGAGTTTCTAACAGAAGCTTGTGGACAACGCCTCAGGAATCGAAGGAGGGAGAATGGGTAAACCTACATGGAGTATGAAAGGTTCAAACAGAGTAATTTTGACAGGTGGATAGGACCGTTAAGACTTGAGCAAACCTATGATGCCCTTAGAGAGGTAACTGTTTTGGACGAAATCAAAAATTCACTGCCTGATATGTAGCGAATTCCTGTGGAAGACCAGAGAGTTAAAACAGTAAGTTTAGCATCTGAAGTGGCTGATGACTATGAGCTGGTCTATAAAGCACGGTTTGTCTTTTATAATCAATTTCAGTCCATGAGGGATAGAAACTGGGGAAAGAGAATTCCTCACGTGGAAAGGGAAAGGCACATCTCATTGAAGATCAGAAAGATAACGTACCAAAGAATAAAATAAAAAGAAATCATTGAGGGGGACGAATAACTTAAGAGGCTTCGGTGTTTTCATTGTTATAAAGTGGGCCACACGAAATCACAGTGTTGGTGGGATCGGGGAAAGCCAGATGTCGGAAAATCAGACAAGCCTGGAAGGTTCGTTGGTCTAAAAACAATAAGCAAAAGTGAAGTTACACAACTCTCTCAGAGTATACAAGATGATCAGAGGTTGGTTAAGGAGGGTGTGCTAGATCTGCTTAAAAATATACATGCAAACTAAGAGAGTATTCACGTCGGCCAAAGGTAATATGTAGCGGGCTTATAATATTAAGCGACACAGGCTCCTCTCAGTCTATAATGCATGTGGCTGCATGCTTAAGAATATTGTGAATGGTCTGGCCTAGCTCATAAGTAAAGGAACCGGATGAAACTTGAAATCCATCGTGAGCGCTGCCTCGGTTAGTGTGTTCTGACAACATTTGCAGAGTTTTGACAGGCACGTTCTGCATGTAGTATCTGATGGAACAACCTATTGCCGTAATTCATCCCAGCATCGAACAATGCAACTCAAAGTGAGTGCTTCAAGCTCACTTTTAAAACGCGTAAATACAGGGATATCCATACGAACACGTAGAGTTTTGGCTCAGCTACATTCACCGAATGATTGTGGAAGGAAAATGACTTTCTGATCTGGATGGGCAACACACTGGGGTCAGCGTTTTCAGAGTATCGGCATTGGTCATTGGTGACTGTTGGTTCTTGTTGGGGATTTACATCTTTGACAGGAGGGCTGAAGGAATGGGGACAGAAAAGCATAAAAAGAAATACGCGGTGCTGTGTGCAATATTGGGGACATAACTTCAGCGCTGAGAGTGAAAAACATGTTCCCATCTCTCCTGCAGTCTAAATCAAACCTCTCCCTCCTAGCTTGCATGGAAGGACGAAGGGGAATCCAGAATCCCATGCCCATTAAGCTCTGCGTTTGGAATAGAGGCTGGTTCGATCCTAGCCCCCGAGGGAATTTCGCACTTCCCTGTGAACCACAACACGAGCTGAGAGACAAAAGTCTTTCACAGTCGCGTTGGATTATGGGAGGGGAGACTGGCATTGCTCTATCCATGGCACAGGGTCATTCATCAGCTGGACATGTTGGGACAAGCCTCTGTAATGAGTGGAATTTGAAACAGAACTTTCTGGCTCAGAGATAAATAAAATGGGAAATATCCGGAGCAACTCAGCAGCTCTGGCAGGACCTGCATGCACTCAAATCCCAGTGTCTGCGTGGGTTTCCTCCGGGTTTTGCGGTTTCCTCCCACAGATCAAAAATGTGCAGGTTAGGTGAATTGGCCTTGCTAAGTATTCCATAGAGCTAAGGATTTGTAGGGTAGATGCATTAGCCAGGAGAAATGTAAGTTTGCATGACAGCGGACTGCATCTAGGTGTGTTACTCTTCTGAAGGTCGGAATGGGCCCATTGGGTCGAAAACCTGTTTCCTCAGTTTCGGTTTCTATGAAAACAGAGTGCATGTTTCGCAGCCACATTCAAAAGCAAAATCTGCTCTCCGCACCACGGAAGCTCTGAATCAACATTGTCCCATGTGCATGATGAGCTGCAGAGATTCTCCAAACCTCTCTGGAGATCTCCTCACAAGCCAAGGTGAGGGGATGCTGTGAGATAATTATGCATGAGGCATATGCCCTGGCATGATTTAAGAGATTGTTAATGTATTAAGCCCCATTGAAGCAGCATGGATGCACATATTTTAGCTTCACGATCTGTCCAGTTTCTGCTGTATTTGGCACAATGTCTGTATCCAACAACAGATCTGTTTTCTCAGTGAAGGCAACATTTCATCTTCACCAGACTGAGTGATCTGAATTCCTTCTAATGATGATGTGGGTAGATGTATTTGAGAAGGAAGGCAAGAACGTAAGAAGGAAGGCAAGAACGATATTCCCCTTTTTGCAGTTTCCCTCGCCAGGAATAATTTGGCGTTCAAATCTCGGAGAATTGAAAGAATCATTAGAGAAACCGAGACGTTCAGGGTGGAGGCGATTCATGTTCGAAAGTCAGAATGGATTCGGAGGACTGGCTTCTCATTAATGGTTTATGATTGTTGTTTAACATTGTAGAGGACAAGACCATCAGCTGAAGGAGGGTGGAAGGTGGGAACCAGCAGGAAGATTCCTTTACCATATCTTCCAATACGACAGGGCCTCCCGGCGGGTGGTGATTGATGAATGTGGCTGAACGATGTGATTCTGTGAGCCTAGCGTTGTTGGCACTACAATTTTTGAATGATTCTGTCTTTTTTTTCTATGATCTTCCCTCCTTCCGATCAAATGGATGAAAAAAAAACACTAGGGCATGGACAACAGACAATGCAACGAATTTTATTGATACAATTCAGAAAGCAGCAGGTCAAGTGACATTAGATCTACACAATAGAACAGTCAATTTACAGAAATCAGTTGGTCCGTCTCACGTTTTTCTCTTGAGATTCATTTTGCTTCACATTGATTTTCTCTTGCAGCAGTATCGTCCGATGACACACATGCCCATTACCGTGATTTCATGCTGAAGACAAGGGGATCGTTTGCAGATTCCTTTCTCAAATGCACAAGCATTGAAGAAACCTATTAAAGAGAAAGGGATAGTACAGCGATGTCCACTGCAAAACAATTAACACTCAGTGTGTCACTAAATCAAGTATAATGACATCCAGCACTTTATGTAGTGAAGCTAGAGTGATTGAATCGAGGAAGTGGACATCTGAGCTTTGTGGCCTTACCAAGGGGTGGAAAGATGATACCGCAACCAATGCTCTCAGTGCTGTGTTATGAAGGGATAAAGAGACGAGAACAGTCCACTTGCTCCCAATTTAGTCACTGGCAGAGGACTGTGCACTGCCCTGCAACTGTTTCTGAACTGAGAGATGCGGAGTCCAGACCCATGTACAGTGTGGTCATACAAAGGCAGACTAAACCATCTCTATGTACAGTGAACAAGGTAGAAAGTAACTATGGGCTATGGAGACAAGGTCCGATCCAGTGTGGACGAAGTAAGGTAAAACCGAGAGATAAGAAGAATATGAAGCATCACAGGGGTCTTGTGTTGTCTTACCCAGGGAGATCAAGGCCATTCCTTAATTGTTCCAAGTAGCATCTTACCAAGGGACAGAGGGACCAGAACTACGCAAAGTGCTCCCGGTGTTACTTAATCAATGGATACGTAAAATAACTCTGTGAACAGTGTTTTCTCTCAAACAGGAAGAAAACAATACAGAAGGAGATACACATGAGCAGGTTACCAAGCAATTTTGATTAGATTCCCTGCAGTGTGGAAACAGGCGCTACGGCCCAACAAGTCCACATCGACCTGCCGAAGAGTAACCCACCCAGACACAGTTCTCCCTGATTAATGCACCGAGCACGAGGATGGCCAATCCATCTGACCTGCACATCTTTGGACTGTGGGAGAAAAATCGGACCACCCAGAGGGAACCCACGCAGACACGGGGAGAATATGCAAACTCCACACAGACAGTCGCCAGAGGCTGGAATCGAACAGGGACCCTGATGCTTTGAGGCCTCAGTGCGAACCACTGAATCACCATTTGTCAATTGTTTTTATTTTAAGTACTGTTTTCGAGAATATATTGTGTTTGTACGGAGTGCATTCCACAACCCGGGGCTCAGGCAGTTGAACAAAATGCAAACAACGAGTCACTGCCTAATCTCTTAGAATTCATCAGAATTAGAGTGGTCTGGGCATCAAGAAGCCTTATCGGGATTGGAGGCTATTGCAGAGTTCGGGAGCGGCGGGTCAAAGAGAGATTTTTAAACGTCTCCCTTTACAACATGGAAACGAAGCTGCTGAGAACAGTTTATTCGTGAATAGTTTTTGAGGGTCGATAATCAGCAAATTAAATTTAAAATTTCCTCCAAAATTTTCCAAAATGGGATGATAACTTTTCATTCAGAGCAGGTGGGGATGGGAATTCGGCTTGATTGAAAGAAGGCAAACAATCAGTCAAAATTCAATTGCAAAACAGCAGACGTTTGAGGGGCTGGTGGAGTTCTAGCCCGTTTTCAAATAAATGCACTAACCAATAAAGAAAAGCCTTGGTCTTGGTTGTCCATCCGCAATGATTGGCTCGACAAGCACCAGAACGATATGCAGCAAAACCAGTGATTTCATCTTTCACTATAGTGTCTTTCAGAGTCACGATGAGCTGACTGTTACAGGGAGGCACTTTATACCAAATGAGACGCTATTCTGTAGTTAATAATCAACGCTGAAGATTGGATCCACGTTGTGTTCATTATAAAGTCTTTTCACAAACTAAGATGAAATGTAACTGAAATTAAAGATTAAGCATTTCTGTCAATCAGTCATTTATCAGTGAACAGAGAGGTTCAACTGGAAAGTTGTTGACATCATGAAGCTTCACAGGAAGTGCTCAAACTGGACAAGCGAAGTAAACCATCGTTCCTGCGCTGGCTCTTTTCAGTTCTCCCACAAAGTGCTCGCTGTGACACACTGGACTGAATGGCTTACCCTTTTCTTTACATTTATATATTATTCGTTTCATACCTGTGAACCTTACTCCCTTCTGGAAGACTGTTTCAAACTTCCATGATCCTTTGTGTGTCGACACTCTTCTTAACATCCCTCCTGAGCACTCTGACCCTAACAGTGAGACTCTGTCCACTAGTTAGAAAATATCCAATCAGCAGAAGAAATGTATATTAATCCACCTTTACCCCTCCCCATCCCACCACTGCCCCGCTGATAGCTTAATGTTTTCCATCAGATCTCTGATCTTCTAAAGTCTCGAGGCAAAAAGCTTAATTTTTTTAATCATGTTAATTTAACATTGAAGCACAGGTATTATTTTTGTAATACAATGTTGTACTCCCTCCATCACCAACGTATCCTTCCTATGGGGTCGTGCTCATATCTCTTCACGCCACGCTGGGTTTCCGCTGTTGGGGAAATTGAGTCCTGTCAAATATCCTGTCTTAAAGACGTTTAGGTGCATCCAGACATTCGGACATTTATTTCAAAGAAATATTAACATTTGGGGAATGCTCGGTCAGGTATCAACGCAGTTCAGAACATAGAAGTAGTGGCGATGTTTGGGAAAGCAAATCAGGACAGGACTGATTCCGTTAATGGGTAAGGTTCTTGGGAGTATTCCTGAACAAAGAGAGCAAGGTACCTTGGGGAGCAAAATACATAGTTCCTTGAAATTGGGTGGTTGATAGGCTGGATAGAACATAACTCGTAGAACACAGAACATAAAACCATACAACGCAGTGCAGGTGCTTCACCTGTCGACGGTGTGCCGAACATTTATCCTGCTGTCAGATAAAACTAACTTACCTACTCTTAATTTTACAGTCATCCATGTGCCTATCCAAAAGTCGCTTTCGTGTCCATAATGTGTCTGACTGTAGCATCACTGCTGGCAATGCATCCCACGCAGCCACCACTCTGTGAGTAAAGAACTTACCTCTGACATCTCCACTAAACCTTCGAAAAAATTATTATCCCTCGTGATAGGCTTTTCTGGACTGCGAAATGTCTTTGGCAATCAACTCTATCAATGTCTCTCATCAGCTAGTCCAACTTTATTAAGAGACCTCTCATTCTTCTTCAGTTCAATGAGAAAAACTCTCACTCCCTCAAGCTTTCCTCAGAAGACATGCCTTCCACTCCAGGAAACATCCTGGTATATCTTATCTGCACCCTCTCTAAAGCTTATACATCCCTCCGAGAATGAGGTGACCAGAACTGATCACAGTATTCTAAGTAAAGTGAAAAAAGCTTTTGGTATGCTTGTCTCTATTGGCAGTACATTGATTTGCGAGCTCATGTCAGGGCTGCACACGACATTGGTTAGGTTATGTTCGGAATATTTTGAGCAAAACTGGTCACGCAAGGAAGGATGCTGTGAAACTTGAAAGGGTTCAGATAAGATAGACGATTATCTTGTCCGGTTTCACGGGTTTGAGCTTCAGGGAGAGACTGAATAAGCCGGGACAGTTTCTTTATCCCCTGGAGCGTCAGACAGTCATTTATGAATTAGCGTTGGTTTATAAAATCATGAGAGACATGGCTTGAGTCAATAGACAGGGTCTTTGTTCCTGGTTTTGGGGGGAATTCCAGAACGAGAGGGCATAGGATTAGAGTGATAAGGGAACCTTTAAAAGGTACCTAAGGGAAACGTTTTCGCGAAGGGAGTGGTGTGTGTCAGGTTGTAGCTAACTAAGTAAGTGGTAGAGGCTGGTAAACTGCAATATCTAAAATACATCAGAAGGGGTATATGAATCGGAGGTATTTAGCGGAATATGAGCAAAGTGCTGGTAAATAGGAAAAGATCAATTCAGAATATCTAGTTGGAATGGCCGATTAGGACTGAAGGTTCAGTTTACGTGATCTATATCTCTATGATTCGCTGATGCTATAACTGCTCGATCTGTCATTCTAAGATTAACCCGTCATCTCTGTGGTTACAATCACATACCGAACAAGAGCTGAAAATAGGAAGAAAGCAGCTAGAATAAAAAAAAAATAAATTCAGTCATTAAAGCATAGACACCCACAGCACAGAGACAGGCCTGTTGGCGCAGACTGGTCCATGCCAACCAAAACGTCTCTCCATGCTGAACCCATTTCCCTGCACTTGGCTTATATCTTCCCAAATATTTTCTATTCATGACTATGCCCAAATTCCTTTTAAATGCCGTGAATGCCCAACGCCCAACCACGTACTTGGACATCTTATTCCACATGAGTCCCAACATTTGCGTAAAAAAGTTACTCCTCAGGTTCCCTTTTATTCTTTCCAGTAGAAATGTAAACTGATGCTATCTTTGCCTTGATTCTCCAACCCTGGGAAACAAGAGTGTATTCAGACTACGTACGCCTCTTATTCTCTTATATACTTCGATGAGATCCCATCTTAGTGTCGTGCACTCTAAAGATAATGTCCTCGCTTGTCTAAATCCTATTCAAAAAACATACTTTCTACAGCAAGGTAATCAGAGCTGAACGTAATACTCCAAGTGCAGTCACACCAACGGCCTGAACAACTGCAACATAACTTCCTAACTTTTATTCTCTGAGCACTGACTGCTGAAGGCCAGCATGCCAAAAGCCGTCTTCACTGTTGTGTGCATATCTGATTCAAATTTCACCCCACAGTGCACATGAACTCCAAAGCCCTTCTGTTCCATTGCATTCCGTCAGACCCTACCACTCACGATGAAACGATTCCTGGCCTTGACTTTCCAAAATGCAAGACCTCACGCATATGTGTATTAAACTTTATTTGCTGTTTATTAGCCCACTTCCTCAGCTGGTCAAGGGTCTACTGCAATTTCTGATAACCTTCCTTGCTGTCCACGATATCACACAATTTTGAGTCTTCTGCAAATCTAGTAAGCAGAGCTTGTACATTCTCATTCGCATTATTGGTATCCACAGCAAACGCCATTGGGCCAAACATTGTCCCTTGGGGCACTCCATTATTCAAAGGACTCCAGTCCGACGAGCATCATTCCGCTATTACCTTTGCTTCGTCCAATCAAACCAATTGTGTATCCAATTTGCCAGATCCTTCTGGATTCCATGCAATCTCACCTTCAAGAGCACCCGACCATGTAGAATCTTAATGCTAGATGAGATTACAGATGTGGAATTTGGGGAGGATTTGCAAACCTGGAAGACCTTTATTACAGGATATTACTGAGTGGTGGTATGTGTATGGAACAGCTGACAGTTTTTTTTAGGACATCAGCTGAAGATATCTAATGAAAAAAAATGCACAATGATTGTAAAAGTTCCAAAACTGAGATTAATATGTCATAATTTGCAAAGTGACTGAAAGCGATAGCACTAAAATACACTGATCTTGCTGATATTCGAATTAGCCATGATCTGATAAAGGTGCAGGATGGATTCATAGTGCACAATCCCTTTCTGCTCATGCTCAGAAGCTGTCATGGATTGTTTAATGATAAAACTAGCGACATGGCACAAAATGCCTGATATGCGCTGAACAGCCAACCCTGCAACAGAAACCCAAAATTGAATGTGTTTTCCACATTTTTTGCCAAGCTCCTCACTGTGGTGACTGGAGCAAGAATTAGATGGATCCGATATCAGAGTGTTATCCATTTATTAATAATGTCAAAAACGAAGGAATAATTTTCACTCACAATCACATTATACAAACAAATACACACATGCGCTATACACACAAACAGTGACTCTCACACACACACTCTCATTCACACACACACTTATACAGACACAAATAAATATTGATGCACACAAGCACATAATTAATAACATACACACGCATACGTGCTGATTCACAAACGCACCTCCAGACACAAACGCACACATGCATTGTGATGCAGACTTATACAAACACGTACACACAGTCATGCATACACACAGACAGACAGACAGACAGACACACACACACACACACACATATATATTCACAAATATATCTTCATAACTACATGGACACATTCACACACACCACTTACCCACATACTGATTCTCCGGTAACATCAGTGTATAAAATAAGTTGCCTCTGTGAAGACTGTCTGTCATGCCTTCCTGCCGTCCAAGCTCTCCCTTCAGGCGAATAACCTAGGGATTTCCAGTAGCCTGACGGTCATGGTACCAGCCGAGATAGGAGCTAGCCCGTGGGCATGCTCATGAATCCCCAGTAGGAGTAGACAGTGAAGGGCTGAAAATGTGTTGCTGGAAAAGCGCAGCAGGTCAGGCAGCATCCAGGTAACAGGAGAATCGACGTTTCGGGCATAAGCTCTTCTTCAGGAATGAGGAAAGTTTGTCCAGCAGGCTAAGATAAAAGGTAGGGAGGAGGGACTTGGGGGAGGGGCGTTGGAAATGTGATAGGTGGAAAGAGGTCAAGGTGAGGGTGAAATGTCAGACTGGGGTGGGGGCGGAGGGGTCAGGAAGAAGATTGCAGGTTAGGAAGGCGGTGCTGAATTCGATGGATTTGACTGAGACAAGGTGGGGGGAGGGGAAATGAGGAAACTGGTGAAATCCGAGTTCATCCCTTGTGGTTGGAGGGTTCCTAGGCGGAAGATGAGGCGCTTTTCCTCCAACCGTCGTGTTGTTGTGGTCTGGCGATGGAGGAGTCCAAAGACCTGCATATCCTTGGTGGAGTGGGAGGGGGAGTTGAAGTGTTGAGCCACAGGGTGGTTGGGTTGGTTGGTCCGGATGTCCCAGAGGTGTTCTCTGAAACGCTCCACAAGTAGCCAGCCTGTCTCCCCAATATAGAGGAGGCCAAATCGGGTGCAGAGGATGCAATAGATGATGTGTGTGGAGGTGCAGGTGAGTCTGAGGCGGATATAGAAGTTTCCTTTGGTGCCTTAGAGGGAGGTGAGGGGGGAGATGTGGGCGCAAGTCTTGCACCTCCTGCGGTTGCAGGGGAAGGTGCCAGGAGTGGAGGTTGGGTTGGTGGGGGGGTGTGGATCTGACGAGGGAGTCACGGAGGGAGTGGTCTTTACGGAATGCTGATAGGGGAGGGGAGGGAAATATATCCTTGGTGGTGGGGTCCGTTTGGAGGTGGCGGAAATGACGGCGGATGATGCGCTGTACATGGAGATTGGTGGGGTGGTAGGTGAGGACCAGTGGGGTTCTGTCCTGGTGGTGGTTGGAGGGGCGGGGCTCAAGGGCGGAGGATCGTGAAGTGGAAGAGATGCGGTGGAGGGCATCGTCGACCACGTCGGGGGGGAAATTGCGGTCCTTGGAGAAGGAGGCCATCTGGGTTGTACGTTTTTGGAACTGGTCCTCCTGGGAGCAGATGCGGCAGAGTCGAAGGAATTGGGAGAATGGGATGGCGTTTTTACAGGGGGCAGGGTGGGAGGAGGTGTAGTCCAGGTAGCTGTGGGAGTCGGTCGGTTTGTAGTAGATGTCCGTGTTGATTCGGTCGTCTGAGATAGAAATAGAAAGGTCGAGGAAGGGGAGGGAGGAATCTGACACTGTCCAGGTGAATTTGAGGTCGGGGTAGAAGGTGTTGATGAAGTGGTGAAGTGGTAGACAGTGAAGGGGTCATCCGAGAACTTGAATGCTCCTTTAGGACCCTTGCAAATCTCCATTTAAATCGGAGGCTCGCTCTAAGGGAGCGATCAATTGATTTTCCTCAGGAAATGAATAACAGAACTGTGCACAGTGCTCCGGTGTGTATGCAACTGAAGCATGAGGAGGTGGGATTCGTTAAAATGCGAAGCCTGAAAAGGACAAAATGTCAGACAGTGTCACATGATTTGGAAATTCAAAGCTTCAGGTCGAAAGCGTTTCCTAATGAACATCGATGTTCTTGCTTCTCAGATGATGTCTGACTTGTTCTTTTCCAGATCCAAATGTTCCTGGCTCTAACGTCCAGCAGGTGAAGTTCTCACTGATTCCACGGTATGGAAATTGGAACTGTATACAGTGGAACCAGTGTCGTCGAACCGGTGGTAGAGTTAATGTGGTCTGAAGAATAGGGAGCTGGAGACTGTGCCCTGCGTACCCAGTATGGGGTATAACTAAAGATAGGAAGATCGGGTCAGTGCACGGGGCTCTCAGTGTGGTCTGAGAGATACGGACCTGGGAATTGTGTACGTTGCTCCCAGCGTGGTCTGAGTGCTAGGTAGATAGGGACCGTGACAGGGCTCCCAACATGGGACTAACCGAAGAATAGTAGGAGGGGAACTGTGCATCATATTCTTAGTGTATTCCACTTGAAGCAGTTAGATCATAGGACTGTGCATCTAAGTGTATATGAGCCATCAGATATGGGAGTGATGAAATGCATAATGCAGAGGAGTAAATGGGGATGCTGAATTTAAAAAAACACGAAGTGGAAATGGATAGATGGCCATTGTCTCATGCACCGCCGCTGAGTACCACAAACCAATGACCTATCACACTGTATTTCAGCGTCGGCAATTGGATGCCACAGGGAATAAGGTTGTATTGTTTGTTTGGCTGTGATCCGGGAGAGATCCGGAGAAGCAGTCTCTGTCTCTGATTTATGGCTGCTGCATCTGCCTGCGCAATGGTTGAGATGGTGGGAAGGACACCGAGGTAGGAGACACGACCTCGAAATAAGCCGTGTGAGAGTGTACATTCGCCAGACCCATCGAATACTGTAACTTCAGCGAGTCAAATAATGGAGAGTTTTCAGAAATAAAATCATTATATTGCCACTCACTTGAGGTCTGTCTCTTCTTGACGCACAGCAGGACATTGGGTGGGGCATTGCGACCGGACTGAACGTATGCTGACACTGTCAGATGGTCAGTGCTTTGGCAGCGGACACTGTCGGAGCGTCAGTGCTGAGGGAGTGGGCACTGTGCAAGGGTAGCGCTGAGGGAGTGGGAAATATTGGACGATCACTGCTGAGGGTATATGCACGTCATAATGTCAGTTCTGAAGAAGTGGGCACTGCCTGGAGGTCAGGTCTGGCGAGTGGGCACTGTCAGCATGTCAGGGATGAGGGATTGGGACAGTTGATGGGTCAGTGTTGAGAAGGTGGGTACTCTCTGTGGGTCAGTGCTGAGGGAGTGGGCAGTGGTCGAAGGCCGGCATTGAGGAACGTCTGCACACAGCCTTCTACACTATCTACAAATCCACCATACTTTGTGTCATTGGCACCATTACTAACTCATCCAAGTGATTTTTAAAAATCACAACGTTCCCTCTTCCCATCCATGTGGAACATCACTGCTCACCATGTTTCGGGCTGAATATTTTTCATCAACCACTATATTCTGTTTTCGTTGAGTCAGCAAATTCTGTACCCAGGCAGCATAATTCCATTGTATCCCATGCCTCAATAAATTCTGAATAAGCCCATGGGCAACTTTATACTAAAACTTTCCGTATTCTATGTACACCACATCCACCGCTATATCTTCATTAATGTTTTGTGGCATGCGCAAATGATTCAAGAAGGTTTGTGAGGCATGATCTGCCTCTGACAAAACCATGCTGACTATGTCCAATCAAGCTATGGTTTTCCAAGGAATGATAAATCCTCTCACTCACAGTCCGCTGAAATACTTTTCCCACTACTGACGTAAGAATGACTTGTCTGTAATTTACAGGATAATCCCTATTCCCTTTCTTGAACAAGGTAATGACATTTCCTACCCACAAAATGTCTGGTACTAATCAAAGGGACAATGAGGATGCAAAGATCATTGTCAAAGGTGCAGCACCCTTATCCTCACTTTCTGTAGTAACGGTGGGTGTATTCCATCTCTATCCAAATATCCCTCCATATATCCCATCCAAGGGTACTTCTTTCTAAGTTGAGGGAGTTAAAAACAAAGAGACATATGTTTAAGGCGAGGGGAGAAAGATTCAAAAGGGACCTGAGAGGCAATTTTTTCCAAAAGATGGTAGCTCCGATGCTGAATGTTCGGCCAGAGGAAATGGTAGATGCAGGTACATTTCCATTTAAAAGCACAGATCCACTAACAGGAAACGTTGAGAAGGATATGGGCTAAATGCAGGTGAGTGGGACTAATATTGTTTGCGAAACATAGTGGGCATGGACAATTTTGAATGAAGACCTTGTTTCCGTGCTGCATCGCTCTCAGACACTCTTGAAGATTGGTGTTCCAAGTGATTCTCCCTTGTGCCTTTTCCTGGGTGGCCATCTGCGCAGTGGAAACGCTGATCTTGAGGAATAACCTCCTCTGAGCCTCTGCTACTACTTGACTTTAAACCTCCAATTCTAGTTATCTATTGGACAATTCCAGTTCTCAGTGGCGGGTATAATGGCCCTCGAGATAATCACTTGCTGCCCTCTCCCAACCCAAACTATCCTCGTTTCTCTTCCTGTATGATCAGCATGTATCGGTCATTATTTGGACCATTCACATGACCGAAACATTATCTTTCTGTATCTGTATACCTACCCGTATCCATGTGTATTCTTGTTGAAGTTGTTAGATTTTCTCCCTTGTGTGAACCATCAGCTATGTTAGTGAGAAATTCCACATTTCAAAGCGCTACGTTTTCGTCAGGCTTCGTCACAAAACATCAGGCGAGATTGCATTTTCAACCTTCCCACTTTTTAAAAAATCATTCACAACAAGTGAATAATTGGCTTTGCCTGCTAGACCATCATTCATTGCCTATTCAGAATAAGACAGAGGAGAATTAAGAATCAAACACATTGATGTGGACCTGGAGTCACACGTAGTCCAGACCAGGTAAGATTTCCTTCCCGAAATGTCATCAGTGAACCAGATGAATTTTTCAAACAATGACCATGAGTGCCATGGTCATGACTGTACACATTGGTCACAGAGTCACATAGCACAAAACAGACACTTTGGTCCAACCAATCCATGACGAACATGATTACAAACTAAACTAGTCCCACCTGTACTCTCCGGGCCCACATTCCTCCAAACATTTCCTTTTCCTGCATCCAACCAAATGCTTTTTGCAGTGTGTAATTCTACCTGCACCCGCCACTACAAGAGGTAGTTTATTCCACATCATGAATCATTCTCTGTGAAAAAAAATCCCTCGCGTGTTTTTATTTTAAATCTCTCTGTTCTCCCCTTAAAAACGTGCACCACTAGTCATGATTTCCCCTAAACATGGGAATAGACAGCTCCCTCTTCATTTATTTAACTGTGGTTTATTTATTAAATTCAAATTGCACTATCTGCCATGGCGACGTTTAAACCTCAAAACATGGGAGAAATTCTGAATGAAATGTGTGGGGTCAGTATCACGGGGACATTGCCTCCTTCTGACAGTGCCTCCTGTGTAAAAGTCCTGGAGAAGGTGACCATCTCAACTCTATCTCTCATTCTCTCTCTCGGGTTCTTCCCCATTTTCTTCCTTCTTCCTAAGATTCACATACTGACTGCCCCGGACGACCTATCGTCTCAACCTGCACCTATTGAACTATTGAACTCAGCTCTACCTCGCACACCACCATCCTGTCCCCCTTAGTCCAGCAACTCCCCATCTACTTTATTGACAACGCCATGCCTATCACCTCCTCGAAGAATCTCGCTTCGCTGGCCCCCAACACCTCATCATCACCATGTACTTCGAGTCCTTGTACAGGTCGATCCACCACAATGAATTTCTCCGAGTCCTCCGGTTCTTCTTCTCACGCCATCCCAACTGGTTCACTTTCACTGACACCCTCATCTGCCTGGATGAACTGGTCCTTACCCTCAACAACTTTTCCTTCCAATCCTCCCACTTCAACCAAACAAAAGTGGTAGACTTGGGCAACCGCATGGGACCAAGCTAAGCTTGTTGGTTTGTGGGATACGTGGAAACGTCCATCTTCCGCAGTTATACAGGCATCAATCCACACCTGTGATTCCGCTACAGCAATGATTGTATCGGCCGCGCCTCGTGTTCCCCCGAGGAGGTTGAACAGTTCATCAACTTTACCAACAACTTCCACGCCGACCTGGATAATCATAAAGTCATAGAGATATACAGCATAGAATCAGACCCTTCGGTCCAACCCGTCCATGCCGACCAGATATCCCAACCCTATCTAGTTTCACCTGCCATAACCCGGCACATACCTCTCCAAACGCTTCATATTCATATTCCCATCCAAATGCCTCTTAAATGTTGTAATTGTACTAGACTCCATCACATTCTCGAGCAGCTCATTCAATACATGTACCACCCTCCGCATGAAAAAGTTGCCCGTTAGGTCTCTTTTATATCTTTCCACTCTCACCCTAATTCAAAGTTTGTGAGAAGATTCGTAGCTCGGGTGCTCGTTGTTGTGGTTCTGTTCGCCGAGCTGGAAGTTTTTGTTGCAAACGTTTCGTCCCCTGTCTAGGTGACATCCTCAGTGCTTGGGAGCCTCCTGTGGTGTTTCCTCCGGCATTTCTAGTGGCCTGTCCCTGCCACTTCCGGTTGTCAGTTTCAGCTGTCCGCTGTAGTGGCCGGTATATTGGGTCCAGGTCGATGTGTTTGTTGATGGAGTTTGTGGATGAGTGCCATGCTTCTAGGAATTCCCTGGCTGTTGTTTGTTTCGCTTGCCCTATAATGGTAGTGTAGTCCCAGTCACATTCATGTTGCTGGTCGTCTACGTGTGTGGCTACTAGGGATAGCTGGTCGTGTCGTTTCGTGGCTAGTTGATGTTCGTGGATGCGGATCGTTAGCTGTCTTCCTTTTTGTCCTATATAGTGTTTTGTGCAGTCCTTGCATGGAATTTTGTACACTACATTAGTTTTGCTCATGCTGGGTATCGGGTCCTTCATTCTGGTGAGTTATTGTCTGAGTGTGGCTGTTGGTTTGTGTGCTGTTATAAGTCCTAGTGGTCGCAGTAGTCTGGCTGTCATTTCAGAGATGTTCTTGATGTATGGTAGTGTGGCTAGTCCTTTGGGTTGCGGCATGTCCTCGTTCCGTTGTCTTTCCCTTAGGTAAGGTTGATGAAATTGGAGGATATACTTTCAACAACCAGATATGCGAACAAATCAACGGAACACCCATGGGCTCACCGATCTCGGGACTCATAGCAGAAGCAGTCATGCAAAGGTTAGAACAAACAGTCTTACCACAAATTCAACCCAAACCCTGTGTCAGATATGTTGATGACACCGTTGTAATCAGTAAAAACACGGAAATAGAGAAAACGCACCGGATCATCAACTCCACACTCACAGGAATCCGATTCACGAGAGAGAAAGAAAAGGACAACCAACTCCCATTCCTAGACGTGAGGGTACAGAGAACACCAAACGGAGAATTCACAACCAAGGCACACAAGAAAGCCACACACACAGACCAAGTCCTGAACTATGAAAGCAACCACCCCAATACACACAAACGAAGTTGCATCAAGACACTATTCAAAAGGACCACAACACACTGCAGCACACCAGAACTGCAAAAAGAGGAAGAGGAACACCTATACAAGGTATTCGCCAAAAACGGATATCCCCGCAATTTCATCAACATATTCTTCCACAATTACAACTTCTCTTCCCACAAATATTGACGATTCCCACCAGCCCATCTCTTCCACTTCACGCACCACTGCCCTTGAACACCATCCATCACAACGCAACAAAGGCTGAACTCCGCGGTCCTTACCAAAGTCCGCATACAACTCATTATCCTATGCCATTTTTTCCACCTCCAAACGGACCCCACAACCAGACACATATTTCCCTCTCCACCGCTATCAGCGTTCCGAAACGACAATTCCCTCTGCGAATCCTCGTCAGGTCCACACAACCCACCAGCGCACATGCTGACAACTTGCCCTGCCACCATAGGAAGAGCAAAATCTGTACCCACACCACTCTCCTCACATCCGTCCAAGGCCCGAAGAAATCCTTCCACATCCTTCAGAAATCGACCTGTAAATCTAGCATTGTCATCTACTACATCCGTTGAACCTGGTGTGGTCTCCTGTACATTGAAGTCACAGGAGGCCTTCTTGTGGATAATTTCAGAGAACTTCTTTGTCACACCCGCACCCACCAACCTCACCGCTCTGTAGCTGAACACTTCATTTCCCACTCCCGCTCCATCAAGGACATGCAGACTTTGGGCCTCCTCCCCGCCAAACCTTTACCACTTGACGCCTAGAGGAGGTATTCTGCCTCAGGACCCTGCAACCATATAAGATTTATGTGAATTTGAACAGCTTCCTCATCTCACCTCCCCCCACCTTATTCCAGTCCCAGAACTCCAACGCAGCACAACACTGCGAAACCGTCCATCTCTTCCCCCTCTGATCGATCATCCTCTCACTCACCTTCATTCACCCACTGCATTACCGGCTACCTCCCAGCAACCCAACTTCGTCCTATTTATCTCTCAGACCACACCCACAAATTTCATTCCTGATGAAGTTCTCATGCCCGAAACGTCGAATATCCTTCTCCTCCATTGCTGCCAGAACAGCTCTGCTTTTCCAACACCAAACTCTTGAGTCTGATCTCCAGCATCTCATTTTCTTTGTGTTCTGTTTTCATTCCGTGCGAGATTTCCGCTACTTAACATCCACATGAACATTCGTCCGCATCCCATTTGAGATCTACTGCTTTCAAATGCAACACTGTTTCCAATACCATGTTTGAAAATCGGGAGAGGTGAATTCTGAGATTGGCCAAGATGTGTCAATATTCTGTGTTAATTAGACATCAGGGATTATTTAATGGAGATTCAACGTTTCAAAATATCCACAGTATTTTGACATTCGTGTCCCTTAGTCGTTGTGTGCATGTGTGTGCGAAAGTGTGCGATCAGATCCCTGTATCATTGGCGAAAAGTTTTACGCTGCAAAAAGCATAGCAGGTCAGGCAGAAATCCGAGGATCAGGAAAGTAGATGTTTTGGGCACAAGCCCTGCATTCAGGAAAGTGAAATAGCGGAAGCACTGAGAGATAAACAGGACAAATTTGCTGCATCGAATGATATCGACGTGGTCCTCTCTACATCAGGGAGACCAAGCTACAACTTGGTGAGTGTTTCAGAGAACATTGCTCGTCTGCACTCATCAAGTAACTCACGACTGGAATGTTAGACATCAAGCCAACAACTTCAACATCCCCTCACTTTGCCCCAGGACATGAAATTTCAGAGCCTCCTCCACTATCAATTCAAAGCCATCCACTCACAGGAGGAAGGCTATCTCATCTTCCGCTTGGGTCCCGACGACTGCACCGCAGCAACATTGACTTCACCAGTTTCCTCCAATGTGCACTGCCATCTTGATCTGACCAATCTGCCCATCTTCCTTCCCAACCTTTTTCTGCACCCTGCTGACCGACCTATCACAATCATCCCCCAACTACATGCACCAACCGCCATCCCATCTACCTTCTACCACGCCCCACACTCACCCGCACCTTCACCACATTTACATCTCAGTCCTATTCTCCCTCGACACTCCTGATGAAGGGCTTATACTCAAAACATCGACTCTCCTGCTCCTCAGATACAGCAAGACATGTTGTGCTTTACCAGCGACACAATGTTTGACTCTGACTCTCCTGCATCTGCAGTCCTCACTTTATTTAGTTGCTGAAACCCTTACTGCGAAGTCTCCATCGCACACCGCACTGGGAATAAATTCTCCTCCTCCATCCACAAAGATCTGTGCGAATCTCCACCTATCGCCTTCATATCTATCTTCCCCCAAAGTCAACCCCACACTTCAATTCAACGCTCAGCCTCCTTCCCCCACTCATACCATCCTTATTGAAATGCCTGAAACGCCTCCCTCCTGCTCCTTGTATGCTGCATGACAATATTTGCTTTTAAATGGAAATATCTATCATGAAGGGACCTAACATTAAGGTAATTCGTCCATGTACCTAGAAATTCGGTCCTTTCATGACAGACATTACCGCCATTAGAAAAAAAAATGGCTGGATATCAACCTCTCTTTCGGCCTCTCAACCTCTTGGACACCTATATCGAGTAACCTCTCAGCCTCCTCCCTCCAATGAGAAAATGCCGAGCCCCCTCAAGCATTTGTTTCTGATATGCCTTCCACTCCAGGCAGCATCCTGATAAATCTCCACTGCACCTTCTCTAAACAATCCACATGTTTCCTGTAACGAGGTGATGGGAACTGAACACAAGACTCCAAATGTGATATAACCAGGTCTCGATAGAGCTGCAGCACAACTTTCGGGCTCTCAATCTCAACCCCCCGGTAATGACTGTCAATACAATACAGGCCTTCTTAACAACCTAATCAATTTGGGTGGCAACTTGCAGGGATATATGGACATGAAACCCAAGATTCGTCTGTTCTTTCCCATAGCTAAGAATCCTGCCATTAACCCTATTTTCTGTATTCGAATGCGGCCTTATAAAATGAATGACTTCACAGTTTTTCATTTTGAATACCACGTGCCACTTATCAGCCCAGTTCTGCATCCGTTCAATATCTCCTTGCATCGTACTCCAGCCCTCCCGATGTGAGATTTAGGGTGAAGCTGAATACACTGGTGCAATCTTCCCTAAACAAATGAGACTGAGGCGTGACCTTATAGAGGTTTATCAAAATCATGATATTGTAAATGGGCAAGGCCGTTTCCCATTCCACAGCCTTCAAAAGAATGGGGAAGGATTCAGTGAGTTCTGATATAAAGAGGGTCAAGGGTTGCAGCTAGGGGAACGTTAGGTGGGATAGTGATAGGTGGAACCAGATAGGGAGCCCTTGTGATACGTCAGTTGAAAGAAAAATGGACAGATAAGGTCAGTTCAATGAGGTGTGGAGGAGTGTAAGGTTTGAACATGGTTTGAGGTTGGGCGTTGGGAGCAAGAGAACATAGAGATGTGTGTGGTGGAACTGAAAGTAGGAGGCATTACCTATCCCTCTTTCTCGGATTGGTCGCCTCCCATGTCCATCGTCCTGTCCCACCACAACCCTGTTCTCCAACTGATCAGTACCTGTGTCCATCTTGTTCTCAGGCCCAATCACTCCATTCGCTTAGCTCCTTCTATGACCTTGCAACACGTTAATCTCCGCCCTCATTTGTCGATTGGTGTGCTTTCCACTTTTATTCTCATGTTCCTTCTAACCACAATACTTCGTTGGTCCTCATCTGTTATGATGAACATTCTTGACCCACCCCACTTTCATATCGGTTTGATGATCGGTCCCTCGTCGTGTCCTGCACATTTCCCTCCGTCTGATTGAACTGTACATTGTCCATCAAAACGATTATCCCTGCCCCCGCTTTCTGAGAACTCTGCTACCAAGTCCATGTCCGATGACATTTCACCGATTGTTCTACACTACCATTCATCGAGATTTCCTGCCTGTCTTCCATCTTCTGATTTTCTAGTCGCCACTCTATCTTCTAATCTAAACGTCTTTTCGCATTCTACCGTTCTCAGGTGTTGGATGTGCCAATCCTGAGACATGAGCTGCCACACACAAAGCCATGCTGACTGTTGTATCTCAAACCCTGTGAATCTTATTTCTCAGAATATTTTCGGATAACTCACTCAGCATAGGTGTTAGCTTCACTGGTCTCTTGTTCCATGGTTTTCAATTGCAGTCAATCTTAAATAAGGGCCTAGCCTTTGCTAACCTCCATAGTTCCATTCTTCCTTCCTCTCCAAAAGAAAAGAAAGGTAACTTCCAGAGAAGAAGAGACAGAACATCGTGACATCACTGAACTCCAGGACATCAATGTGGACTTCACCAGTTTTCAAATTACCCTTCCAACACCTTACAGCAGTTCCAACCTTCCAGCTCAGCACAGTCCTCATGACATGTCATATCTGCCAATCTCCCTATCCACCTATCCGCTCCAACATATCTTCTGACTGATCACTTCCATCCAAAACCCCATTCATCAATTGTACTCTTTGTTAACATCTCCCCAGCCGCCCACCCCGCCCACTTTTCTCCCCACCCTGAAAGCTCCCTGGTTCAATTCCTGGTGAAGAGCTTTTGCCCGAAACGTCGATATTCTGCTCCTCGGATGCTGCCTGACCTACTGTACTTTTCCAGCACCACTCTAATCTAAACATCACTGAAAGGTTGGCCGTGAGCGTTCCAGCGGGTACTGGAGCGCAACCCGAAATAACGTTTGAAAGCTGTTGCTGGTGAGTAGCAGGTAAGTTCTGCGAATTTGTTATCGGATTATACGGCAGCAGCTTTTGCAATTTAATGTTAACATTATTTGATATTGTCTGGATTAATTATATACAATGGGAACATGTGGCAGCTGAAATCCAAACTGTCAGCTAAATTGCCTGATATGGGAACACTGAGAAATGTTTTGAGATTCGGAGATTATCGTGAACAGTATGGATAGAGACCTGGTCACACCACAGACTCAGACTCAATAAGACAGGTCAGGGTGGCTAAGCGTGAAGTGCAGGAATCCTCTGAGGATGTTCTCCTGCAAAACAAACATATCGTTTTCGAAATCAGCAGCATCTAAAATCCTGCAAATATGGTTGGCTTTGCTGCAGAGGGAGTGAAAAATTCGCGCAGAAAAGATGTAGTCTTTGGGGATTCAATTGTTAAGTGAATAAGTAGGTGATATTAGGGTAGGTTGTGTCCCTTAAACGCGGATGCCAGATATCCCTGAGCGGTTGCAGGACATTCCAGATGGGCCAGTGGTTGTGGTACACGTTGGTGCAAACAACAAAGGTTAGAAAAAATGACGAGGTCCGAAAAGTAAAATATCGAGAATTAGAACAGAAGTTGAACTGTAGGAGCTCAAATGTAGTTATCTCAGGAATGCAGCCATTGTCACGTGTGGTCTGAGCAGGAACAACAGGACATCTCTGAACAACGCGTGGCTGAAAAGATGCTGTTGGAGATTTGGGCCAGTTCTGGGGTAAATGGGACATGTGTACACTAGACTGTCTATACCTGGTTAGGACTGGGACTGATGTCCACAGGGGGAAGGGACTGGTTGGTATTACTTGTTAGACTGGTTGGGGAGCGTTTAGTCTCATTTGGCAGAGCAGGGGTAACCAGCGGAGTAGGGCAGTACATGCAGAAGTTGAGGGCGAGTTAGAAATCAAGGCAGACCCGAGTTAGGGTAAACCAGGCTTTGATTCGCTGCTGAATGGAGCAGGGGAGGTGTTCGGAACTGCACGTGTATCAATGTGAGAAATGTAATAGGCAAGGTAAGTGAACCTGCAGATGTGGTGAGCACTTGTACAAAGACATTATGGTGATTACACAATTATTGCGATTTCTTTGTTGAAAGAGAGACAGCACCCAATAGCTGGATGTCCCAGGACTGAGATATTTGAGGTGTGGTAGAAATAGTTACAGAGGGTGTATGTGAGTAACATCCCTGCCAGAGGAGTATCCATGAATAATAACTGACGGGCGATACATCACAGTATTCGTGCAGCGAGGCAATCTGTGTAGAACTCTGGCTTGGCAAGTGTGAAATCACAATGTTTTTGATGAACGACAGGCCTCCTAAAATCCAGCGTGAGATAGAGGGGCGGCATGGTGGCTCAATGTTTAGCACTGCTGCCTGACAGCAACAATGTCCCAGGTTTAATTCCAGCCTCGGGCAACTGTCTGTGCGGAGTTTGCACATTCTCCCCGTATCTGCGTAGGTTTCATTCGGGTACTCCGGTTCCTCCCATTATCCAAGGATGTGCGGTTCAGGTGAATTTACCATGCTAAATTGCCCATAGTGTGAGGTGCATTAGTCAGAGTGAAATGGGTTACTCTTCAGAGGATCGGTGTTGACTGGTTGGGCCGAAGGGTCTGTTTCCACACAGTAGGGGACCTAATCTAATCTAATATATGGACCGTGTTTGGGGATATGGTTTAAAAAGGGGAGGTTGTGATGGGTGATTTTCACTTCCCAAATTGGCTGGGAATCACTTCATGCTCGGGGCTTTCATTAGGTAGAATTTGTTAGGACAGTTCAGGAGGGTTTCTTCGCATAGGTTGTAAATATTCCAACCAGGGAAGACGTCAAACTGCACCTGGTCTTGGAAATGAGCCTTGGGCCAGGTGAGTGAAGTTTCAGTGCTGAAGCACATTTCGGGAAAAGAGACCAAAATCTCATCATACCATAACACATTGGCACAGAAATTCAGCGATTTAGATCATCGAGTCAGCTCTGACATTCAAACAAGACTGATATGTTTCTAATCCCCATTCTCCCACTTTCTCCTTGTAAACCTGGATTCCCTTGATAAACAAGAACCTATCTATCTCTGCTAAATTGTGCTCAGTACCTAGTCTGCACAGCATACTTTGGCAGTGAGTTCCACATATTCACCCCTCTCTGGCTGAGGAAATTTATCCATATCGCCTTCTAAACATCTTCCATTTTCTCTGATGCTGTTAACATGGGTCCTCGTCTCTCCTACCACAGGTAACATCTTTCCATCAACCGCTTTCTCCAGGCCATTCAGTATGATTTTTTTTTTAGATAACGTGAGTCTTAAGATGCACACAGATGGGGATCACAGCAGTCCTCAGGTGACGGTGTGAAATTGGGGAAAGGTGAACTAAAAAATATACGACAGCAAGTGGAAAAAAAATATTTTTGAAGCCGCGTGCTGAGGGGAAATCAACACGTGACACTTTTGAGTATTTCAACTGGCAATTGCTAAAAATTCAGGAGCGGCACTTTCCGGAGAGAATCAGAGGTGATGAGAAATGATTAGCAAGCAGAACTAAAGAGATTGCTGGGGGTTTTCATCAATGTATTTATCATACAGTTACAAAATGAAAGACGGTAACCAGGTAAAACGTTAACCCTGTCAAGGACAAAGGAGCGGATCCAGGTGTCGAGCTCAGGGAGGCACCATGGCTGAGTAGTTCGCATTGCAGGCTCACAGTGTCAGGTACCTGGGTTTAATTAATATTTCTGGTGACTGCCTGTGTGAAGTTTGCACATTTTCAACGGGTCTGTTCCTCCCACAATCTGAAGATGTGTACTTTAGGTGAATTGGCCATACTAATTTGCCCACAGTGTTCAGGGATGGAAAGGGAGAATGCGTTGTGTGCGATGTATTCTGGCGTGTCGATGTGGTCCTGATGGGCTGAAGGACCTTTTTCCGCGATTTAGAGATTATATGATTCTAAAAGGTAAGTGAGTCCCGAAATGTATATCTTGTGTCAGTATTCATTAAAAAGAAGAAACTGGTAGAGAATCATCTCGGGTAATAGAGTGACACATTTCTTAGCAAAGTTGCTATAAAAAGGAAGAGATTTTGAGCATCTTCAATAATGTTATGGATAGATTAATCCCCCGCTCTTGATGGGATCTTTCCAAGAATATTTTGGGAGGCAAAATACCAAATTGCTGGAGTACTGATAGACATCTTTGTATCCTCTTTGGCCGAAGACGAGGTCCCAGAGGACTGTAAAATAGCTAATGTTATCCCATTATTTAAGAAGTATCACTGGGTTAATCCTGGCAATTGCAGACGTGTGCGTGTCGCATCAGTGGTCGGGAAATTATTGCAAAAGATTCCCAGGAACAAGATCTATGCACCTTTACAATAAAAGGTCTTATTAGCCATAAATAGCATGGTTTACTGCAGGCGTGGTCCTTCGTCACTAACTTGATCGAGTTTTTTTTTGCCGGGGGAATGAATATGATTGATGAGCGCAAAGTGATTGATGTTATCTACATGGAATTTATTAAAGCATTCGACAATTTCTCCATGGCAGGCCGGTATAAAAGATAAATTTACACAGTATTAGGGGAGAACTGGCAAGTTGGATACAGATCTGGCTAAGTCATATGAGGCAGATGATAAGGGTTAATGGACGCTTCTCAGAATGGAGGGTTGTCTCTAGCAGTGTTATACAGGGATCAGTGCTGGAGTCTCTGCTATTTGTGATATGCATTAATCATTCAGAGGAAAACGTGGCTGGTCCAGTTAACACGTTTGCAGACGATACTCAGATTGATGACGTTCTGGACGATTTTCACGAGAATGCCGGAGTTTGATGAGCGATCTGTGAGAAGTTATAGGATTGTGAATGGGCTGGATATGCAACTTATGAAGCTTTATCTATGGGTGGAGGGGGGCATGAGTTCAAGGTGTGTGGGTGGGTGGTGGTGAAGTTTAAATGAGATGTGCGAATAACGTTTTTCAAACTCGTGTTGGTGAGTCCCTCGAAGTACACTTAGAGGAGATAGTTGAAGCAAACACAATGGTTGTATTCAGGAATCAATGGACGAATACATGAGTCGGAAGGGCATTGAGTGGTATGGGCCCTGTAAGTGAACACAGCTTTAAAATGGAAGGACAAAATGTGGCGGCTCATGATTGAATGGCCGAAAGACCTGTTCCTGTGCTGTGCTCTTCTTTGTTCTTTCGTAATAATGGCGAGACAGACAGAAGTGCAAAAGAGGAAGAGAGAAAGGGAAACAGAGCGGTGGAGAGATAGAGGGAGACAGAGTGAGAGAACAACTATGGAGAAAGAGGGAGGAAAAGGTCGAAGAGCGACAAATGGCTCGAGGAAAGATATGGGTGTAGTAAAGAAATATTTAGCTCAGAAGAACTCCGTGTAGTGAGATATTCACGAGGAAGAGAGTGTGAAGCAGGAAGTAGGTGGAAGTAAGAATGGAAGACAGTGAGCAAACGGGAGGACTTTGCAGGAGGAGGTGACAGAGTTTGGGAAAGAGAGAATTTTTAAGCGTGGTTGGAGCAATGAGTGGGAGGGCAAGACGCAGAGTGAGTCGTAACTTCAGAAGTGCAATTTAGAACAGGGTTATTTGACCCCAACTCTTGAACTCATTCCCGATCGCCTCACCTTCCCTGAGGACTACGCATTGGATCTGAGTCTGTCTTTAATTCGCTCAGCCCCTTAAACGAAAATGCGAAACCGCAAGTTAGCTCTGCTGCTTCGCAATTTTAAATGAACACCCTTTTAACTCACAAGTTGAAGTTGTTGACAGAGGAAGTGAACTGCTCGCCCAAAGTTGACAGAGACGTTGAAACGTGCCCCATAACCTGTGTGAGAAGATAGGACAAGCTGGGACTACACATAGAATTTGACCACAGCGGCGGGCTGTTTCATTGCTGCAAACTTGATTTGATATTGTAAAATTCTGGATTTATTGAGTAGACAGTGACTTCTGATTGAATGATATATTAAGGGATATTTTAGTACCATCTTCAGCTGCTGTCTGAACGCACATTGAGTCATAGCATACATTGCAGTTTCGGTTCAGCATCTGAGAATCTGCAGCATGAAGCGCAAATCCTGGAAAATGTAAATTAGATGCATTGACTGACAACCTAAAATATGCATCCAGTGTCGTAAATAATATTGACAATGACAGATTAATCGTGGAAGAGATCAGAAACAGAAAGGTTATGGTGATGTTTTCTTTCTTGGAATTACATTTCAGTTTCTCTCGCACTCTCCCCGTTGCGGAGATACCGGAGGGTCCTGAAGGAGTGGCTGCTCATTTAAATGTGTCTGATGTGTTTTATTTTAATGCGAAGCATAATCATGAGAAATGCAGCGTTGGCGTTCGAATCCGTTGGGGAATCAGAATTATGACCCAGACCTGAGAGAAATTGTGTTATATCACATAACCAGAGGGGTTGTGAAATTGAATGAACTAATTTCCGAAATCCGGGTCTTGGATATCTAACACTCTCCCATATGCCATTCTTTCAGTCTTTCCAGTCATTTACCCAGTCACGAGTTAAGTATTTTTAAGCAAATCTAACTGACTTTTTCGTGAGCCAGCTTCTCAGTTCAGCATGCTGCACATGGACCTCAATGTCAATGAACGCGGCCAATTACAAAACAGAACCTCAAAGGAAAGAACTTCTATGTTACTATGTGAGCCACGAGGGTACTGGCAAGGGAGAATGAAAATTGAAACTAGACAGATCAAACACGAGCGGTGTCTCTCCCAACACATTGTGAAAATGGACTATTTCCACAGTTAACATCTGTTTGCAATTATCAGAATAATCATTGTGTCCTTTCTTCCAAATGATTTACGGAAATGATCGCAATATAAATGAAGTTAACTTATAAAATATGAAAACTGTAACAACCTGAACAGCAATGCATTCCTTGGAAAATTGCTGCCCGTGGGAGTTACTTCACTTACTGTATCCCCACTAATTTTGTCAATGCAATTGACATATTTCTGAACAGTATGAATAAAAAAAAAGACTTGGAGCTCAATTTGCACGAGTGTGAGGCTAGCACAAAGATGAATGATTTCACTGTAACACAGCAAAATGGAAAATGCTACAGAAATTCAACAGACTTGAAAACATGTGTGGAGATATATTAACGTTGTCAATGCAGTGACCCATCTTCAGCACAATTTTGATTAGAGAATTTGAACTGAATGAGGGAAAGGTAGGGCGGGATAGAGGAGGAGATTCGAATCTTGAATTAAGGATCATTGTTGAAAAAAGCTGTGAGTTCTCGAATGACCTTTGGAGAAACAGCCTTCCTTACTTTGTCTGTTTTACATGTGATGCAGACACAAGGCACTGTGTTTAACACTTTACTGGTCTCTGTCAATTGTACCAACAAATGCTAGTGCAGGCAGTGACACCTATATCGAGTAAATGCCGTCTTTTAAATAATTCGTCGTAATGTGTTTGGCAGAACTGTTCCATGCAACAGATGAGCAGACTATAATTTCCTGCTTATAGCTGTAAAAGTAGCTGCCAGTGCCTTGAGCCGTCTCCCAGCTTTCTGCTCCAGCCATTATGTTTCCCCCTTACAACTCCAATAGTGGTCACCTTATCCGATACTAAGCAGCATCAGCATTTAAAGGACCATTATCTCGCCGTTTGTGTCACTCGATCAGTTTGCCACAACTAGTTATATGTTCCCCTCTGGTCCCGTGTCAGACTTCCTTAAGGAGCATTCAAGCTCAGGTTCCCTGGTGTAATCTGTGACGATACTGTCATTTTAACAAGATAATGTCATTTTTGTTAATGAGAGGTCGAATATACAGAGGTATCGACGGGTCCAAGAAGAGCCCAGCTTTGAAATGCCAGAGGAGTGGCTGATTTTCTCAGTACAGGTTGTTTCTAGTATGGTTTAGCTGGATAGGTCACAAAATGTTGGGTTCCAGGATGGGTTGTCGACTCCAGAAAATTTTTCCTGTCTGATGTTTTCTCTGATATATTTTTGAACGTTGTTCCTTCCTGCCAATAAGAATTTGTTTTCGAATTTACATTTTTGCCAATAGTTCTGTTTCTGGGATAATTCTTGAATTGGAAAACTTCCTTGGCTCAGTTGCTGTACCGGGCCAGTTGAGATTTCCATTACCTAAGTTTATCTAAATTCCTTGTTCTTTTGGATGTGTTTCTACAGTTGTGTTTAAATAGATTCTGTTTTGCTTAAAGCCGAGTGGTTTGACCAGCTGAACCACACCTGGAATATCCACTTCGCATCTGCCTATAAAATATGAAAAATTTGGGTCGAGGTTACCTACTTAACATATTTTTGAGGTGGTCGGGCCTTGTCCATAACAACTCCTTCTTCTTTCCCAAATCGACTCTGCAGTCTCATTGCACATATCTGTGCAATTGTAGAATGTTTAACTCCAGTCTGTTTACTCTGTCACTCCTGACTTTCCTTTGTTCCAGACAAGGTTGTATCTTGCCTTCAGGCAAACGAGTCTTCTGTCTTCACTGATTGCAATGTCCTACACTGCACACTGGGGAATTGAAACGCAGACCATGTTACTGTGTTATGTACAACTAGCTTCTGCCTACAGACATGACCATTCTGCCCTTTATTTTAACATACCATCGAATTTTCGGGCGATCGTTCCTCTCTCAGGCTTGTTGCAGTGAAAATCAGTGCAATATGGAAAATCAGTACATCTTTTACCGAATGGGAATACTGACGCTTTATATCGAGCTCAACAATCATTGAGAACGAGCACCTTCCTCTATGATTTTCGCCAACCCCACACACCAGGCATCATCATCATCTCATGTCCGGATCCCACAAAATAGCCATCGTCAGCCACTTGTAGTACTCATTGCGCCGATGCAGTCGCTATAAGAATTCCTTTCGCCCTGATGTCTTTTCAAAGAGGGGTTCAGTGAGATTTTCTGGCCTGGCTACTGAAGACCACTCGAGCAATCAGCTACCGAAGCTTTGACCTTATTTTTTAATCTTGGCCAAAATAGAACAACCCGAGTTGTGTCACAGAGGAAACGTTCTAGTTTCTTCCTGCTTTTTCAGTCTAGATTTATTCAGACGCTGATGGAGTTTCAAACATTTGAAACCTTCAGTGAACATCTCTTAGCAGCTTTTTGACTACATTTTGATCAGATTCTGGATTGGAGTATTGCACGTCACAATCTGTGCTTTAATTTTCCTTTATTTGCCAAGTGATCTGTTCAGAGAATGTTTATATCTTGGAAGAGTTTTAAACGAAACAGAATTTATTCACCGACTACCGGAAAAACCATGAACAAAAGTGAACACGATATGGAATAACATAACCTATCTGACAAACCGTTTAACCATACCGCAAATTAATGATGGTGTTCGAAATAAAAACGTGCATAATCCCAGTAAACACTCCATTGGCAATGAAGGGCAAAATCAAACACAGGTCTTTAGAAAAGAAATGGCAGGGAACAAGATGATCAACATGGAACTGCTTCCATGGGTCTCCAGGTAAAACCTGATTATCTGTGTCAAACAGACTGGTTCATGAAAAAAAAGCAGGAACGATCAGATTCAGTAGACAATGTTGGAGGAAATATAGGTGAACATGTATCTCACCTGCCTCGCACTTTGGATGGAGTTGAGGGAAATCCTTTAATGACAGCTGTTGCATCTTTTGCAGAGACACGGAAAAGTGCAGGTGGAGGAGAGATGGAAGGAGTGTGGCACGTACCAAGGATTTGCAAAGAAAATGGTCCTTGTGGAAGGCAGAGATGCGTGGTGAGGGCAAGATATTCTGGGTTGTTTGGGACCATTTGAGGAGTTGGAGGAGAGTGTTTCCGGACAATGGAACGTTCCCATAATCCCAGAAGTCGTCCTATTTTTCATACACCGTCTGCATCCCATCACACGGATAGCGTCCATTGCATTGACCGCATTCCTCACTCCACTGCTCTCAGCAACTCCCACCCCCGCTATCCAGATAGGCCTCTTGACGCCGATGCCTCTCTTCGGAATTTTGCCAGACATGTTGATTTTCTCAATTAATTCTAAATTGATAATCCAACAAAATATACTGTTGTACAAATTAGCATTGATGAGTGTCCAGTTTCCTCCACTTGACATCCGTTGTCTGAAGAGTCCTGTCTAATTTCTCCATGGACGACATCTCTCCCATAATGTGTCCATGCAATAGAATATTCTGATACAGTGTCCGCGAGAATTGTCAAGACATGTGATCATGCCGTAATGCGTTTCAGGTTAATTGAATTTGTTTGATGTTTTCAAATAGACTTCTTCGAATTTAGTGGCTGAAATGGAACCATCTGTTTTTCATATGGATGCTTAAATTCATAAACGTATTATCTTAATTTTTTGACTGCAGGATGTGCTGTACCGACTGGAATAGGTTGTGTTCTCTCAACAAATTATTAGGCAAAAATAAAACAACATACATACCGAATGTGCTCTGGAATGTTCAAGATATGTGAATGTAGAAATGAATTATAGTACATTTTATCAGAAACAAGGCAAATTTATGATGGAGAATGATCTTAAACTAAAATAGTGAGGGCAGAACCATTTCTCGACGAAATTTATTTTCTAGACTTCTGTCCAAATTTGTTTGGATTAATACCCAAGGAGATTTTACCATATTTTTAAGCTCTGCTCTGAATTTGTTCTGGGTCGCTGCATAAATACAAGGATTCAGTAAGCAAGTAAAAAACTTCAAGATGTCTCCCACTTCACTGGCGATAAATTCAGGATTTGTGAACTTGCCTTTGTAATAAACCGTATTTGTTACTTTTGTAACCTAAACTCACGGCATTTGTCAACCAGAGCAAGAGAAAACTTACTGATACTGAGAGTAATAAAATGATGGATTTTCTGCGGTTCTCCATTTCTGAGTCACACGGATTTCCACTGTTGGAGCTGCGGAGTTCAGTGCGGGTTCTATTCGCCAGTGCAATGCGTTGGACAGTTAATGTATTGCATAAGGCAATCAAAGTGAAGGGAATCCAAATGACACAGGCGCTGTAAAACTAGACATAACCTACACCTTCAGAAGATGAAAAAAAAAATGCTGCACTTGACCAGCAGTCCCATTGCATGTTGTTAATAATTTTCTCAGGTTCATAAGCAAACAAAACGAGAAGTTCTTTCATTACGATCACAATCACAATCGTGATCGTAATTATCGGAATGATTGCAGTTCTTTCGGTGCAATATTTTGTTTGACATTTTTGGCAACAAATCACGACAAATCGATCAAGTGTGAAAAAAAACAAGGTACCAAACAGATAAATCGGGAGTGACAGCGGTCATGTATATCATGACTCTGCAAACAGGAGTATGGGACAGAAATGAAAAAGGGAAGTAGTAACTGCAGATATGATAGAATATTACATTGTTGACCAGGACCAGTAGATCCGTTGTTGCCATGGCCACCATGTAAACAGTGATACATTTGAAACGGCCACATTTCCTTTGTGAAATAATCCAAATTGTGGCCAAGTTCGCTATGAGACAGAAAGAAAAGCAGTGAATAATATGTCAGTGCCTGATTGAAACGAAATATTACAATGTCAGTCACTTTCATGTTCTGAACAACATCCAGTATATATTTTGTCATCTATCGCTGAGATTAGCTTGAAAGGGATGACAAGGCAATCCAAATATACACGGAATCATTAAGGAGCATTATTATCGCACGAGAGAGAGGAAGCAAAAACAGTGAATATAACGCAAGGTAGACAAACCTGTTCCACAAGTTAGGTATTAAGAAACGGTATCACGAAAGAAGTTGATTAGGAATATTTGTTTTAAAAAAAGCAGAATCCACTCACCAGGAATAGCTACAGATGCAAGTAACGAGTAATAAAGCTCTTTCACCAGCAGAATTGCAGGCTTCCCCATTTCATGTGACAGAGTATGGTGTTGCAGAAGCTGACATTCTTTGAGTGCACAGAGCAGAGGGAGTCGAAGGGAATCTGTATTTGTACATACTTCAATTCTTCGGGGAAATCACTCAGTTACATAATAACATTCATCAAACAAATAGAATCAGGGAGGTTTGTTTTGGCTGAAACAGTAGGTGTAATAAAACAAGAAATGCAAAGTGGAGAAAATTCTCGCGTATATCTACTGTAGTTGCAATAGGCATTCTTCACGTTTGAACTTGTCTCTGGGGCTCACAGATGGAATATCATAAACTATTGAAAACCCGATTGACTCAATCACAAATTAATGAAGCTGCTCGAAAAAAAAAGTGTATTATCCCCATCAACACCCCCTTGGCAAAAAAAGGTAAGATCAAACACAGCATTTTACAAGAGAAATGGCAGAGAACGAAATGATCAGAATGGAGCTGCTTCCCTTGAACCACAGATAAAACCTAACCAGCAGCGCCAAACAGACTGCTCCCTAATAGCCTGAGCGGAGAGGACTCGCTAGTCCCCACTCATTGTATAAGTTGTTTTTTAACAAAATCATGCTTAAAATATTTTCAAATGGATAGATCCAGACATATCAGAACCTCTGCCTTTACGATGTCTCTGAAGGAAACGGTAACATAGCATTGTAACTGAAGCAGCATCATTCACTATCTCTAACTATCATTTACTCTCATAGACCCCTTCTCTCCACTTCCCACATTCCATGTTGTGCAAAAATAAATATCATTTTCCAAGCTGCGATCAGAGCTGAAGTAGGGCCTCTGGAGTAGAAAATTTTACCGCGATTTCACTGCAAAGAGGCTGCCAACCTGCTGAGAATTTCAACCGATTCCTGCTTTTGTTTTAGAATTCAAGTATCCACAGCTCTTTCGGAATTTTGCCTGATGTACCTTGTCATTTGCATCAGAACTTCCCGTCATCATTGCAATTCAGGGCTGCTTCATTTTTTCTCATTGCTGTCCCTGTTTATGTTTTGAAAAACGAAATCGAGAAATAAACATAGTTTGGTCGTTACTTTGAGATTGAGCGATAATGTACAACCGTAATCCATTTCATTATCCTTCTTCTTATTCAATTGATCAGAGTTGATTCTTTGCTTTATTTCAGTTTATTGAATATTAGACACTTAACTGCCTTCTGGATAATTAATAATGGGCAATATGTATTGGTCCAGCCAGCGATATCTTCATACCATGAATTAATAAAGAATAAAAACACTTTATATTCTTCTACAACTAACAGCTGGTACATGGAAGAATTTATACAATTTTTATTCTCACCATCATTTTTGTGCCTTAATTTTAAACCCATTCTCCCACTACTTTATGCCAGTCACCATCTGGTCTTCTGGTCTACTTATCTGCACCCATATGTTTCTGATTGGTTTTCAGACCCGCAGGCACCAAGGCATGTTCTCAAAATTACATTCACAATGTCGCATCTTACCTAAACGTCTGTTCATTTCATTTCCTGAGAATGCGTGTTCATAATAATTTTCGTGAATGTAAAATCGTCTTGTGAACTCTAATTAGTCTGTCACATTTCAGACGAAATGTTCTCGACGAACGAACATAAATTTAACATTGTATTGTCTCCCCGATATTTTCACTTTGAGTACAATTCAACTCGTGCATGTTTTTCCAAGCATTGATCCAAACTGTTGTGCAGGTTCCTTTATGAGGCTAAACGATCCAAGGTTGTTGACTTATTCCAAAATTTTGAAGAAATTTTGCAACTGCTTGATTTTGTCTTTCTCCTTCGCAGTTTGGAATATCTATTAGCTTTAATTAATGATCTTCAAATCTTTGCCTTGAAATATCTGTAATTACGTCATTTTGTCTTTCGTGAACAAATTTCGACAGTGTTGTTCGATCAAAGCTGACACACACTCTGCTAGCTCACGCTGCCTTACTGATTTGCAGTTTTCTGACTAGACAGCCACAGCCTGTGCCTTTATGACGACTGTGCAAAAAAAGGCAAAATAACCCTTATAAAGTAGCGAAATCATCAGATTGCGGAGAAACTGGTGGTGTTTTCACCTGACGGTTGTCACACCTCGGGCAAGGAGATTGACTGAGAAAGTCGTACCTGCACATTACTACCAATTTGGAGTACGGAAGTGATCGTCCCGTCCGCAAAATTCTGACGACATAAACAGAGCTGAAATGGCAGGTTGTGAGAGGGATAGAAACAATTTATCGGTGTAGCATAGCGTCACTCCACTTAAACTCAATCCCAGTGCCAATCAAAGCCTACACACACGACGCCTTCTTACACCTCTGTCAACTTGGGTAAAAGAGTTGAGCGTACTGTGGATGAGGACAAAATATTCCTCCATTCCTCCACACTGCCAAAAATCCTATATTTCACCGTGTGTTCTGCATTCAGTTTAGATCTACCAAAAAACATCAATGCACACTTCTCCAGGTTGAACGCAATCTGCCACTTCTCAGCCCAGCTCTGCATCCTGTAAATGTACCGTTGTAACCTGAAACAGGTCTCCACCCCACTATCTGCAACCTTCGTGTCATTTGAAAACTGACTGACTCGCCCTTCCACTTCCTCACACATGAAATTAATAAAATCACATAGAGAAGAGGTCGCAGACGCGATCCTTGCGTATCATCACTGGTCATTGAGCTCCAGACTGAATACTTTCAATCAACCGCCACTCTCTTTCGAATATGGGCCAACCAATTCCGTATCCAGTTAGCTACATTTCCCTGTATCCCACACCTCCTTACTTTATTAATGAGTCTACAATAGGGAAACTTATCAAACGCCTTGCTTAAATCCATGTACACCACATCCACTGCTCCACCATTATCAAAGTGCTTTGTCACATTCTCAAAAGATTTCAGTAAATCTTGTGAAGCATGATCTGTCTCTCACCAGGTCTTGCTGACTATCTTTAATCAAGATGTGATCTTCCAAATAATCCTCATATTATGAAGGTGCAGAGATGTACTGTACCTTTAAGAGAGTGAAGGATTCAGCAAGGACACAGAGTGCTGCAAAATTTATAATGTAATGTTTGGTCCAGCAGTTAACATACCAGGGCTGTGATAAGGCCAATAAAAATTCGAATTCGTCCAGTAAGTTTAAATTGTATACGAAATTCTAAACAACAATAAAGTTTGCATTTGGTATTTAGACAAAATTAAAACCAATGGAACGATCTGATTCTCTGGGGTATAAATATTAAACAACTTGAAGAGTTGGGAACAAAATGCCGAAAGACTAACAGGTGTATGCTGCGAGTCAGAACTCTCTGAGAGGTACCTGTACAGAGAAGGAGTTTGCACAGAGAAAAACATCGACACAGACATCGATGGAGAATCTATAGTGGAAGATACCAAGAAAACAATCAACAGCTGGCTGGTTTTGAGGTTTGAATTTTTCTGTAAATATTAATCGGTGGTTTTATTGGACCAGTCAACGAGAGGAGATGCGCATAGTTGAGAGCTAATTATTTTCAGTTAGACTTTTGTTTAAAAAAAACGATGTTTTTATTTTAAATTTTGACTATTCTGATAGTCCTTGGCCTCTCGAATTTTAACAGTTTACAGCACGGATTAGCCTCTTTTCTGTGTTGCTTGTTTAAATTAGCAATCAGTGATTGTCATGTCGTAACAGTTTGGAGGTGTTCGTCCTCTATTTAAACTGTTTTAGATAGATCCAGTCTGAGTTTTGCAGTAGATTAGACGCATGTGAATATATTTGGGGCAACGAATTATCCCAGCAGATTTAAACACTTGTTTTGATCTTTCGCTAAAATGTAGGTGAGACAATTTTTCCTTAATTTCGATGACTTGTCGTTGATTAAATTAAAAGTGAGAGAAATAGCTCTTAAAATTGTCGAATACTTTCTGAGATTTTATGGTGATTCTCAAATTTGCCACGGAAGTTTAGAAGGCAACAAAAAGGCGATACTTTTAGAATTACGAAAGAAATTGCACTTGGATTTAACCAACGAAGCAGAACGCAAATTGAAATTATAAGGGAATTACCCAAACACTTAGATATGCCAGATAAACAGACAAGAGGTAGAAAAACTGAAATTAATATTTAGGAAATTGAGTTAGAGTTTAGAGAGAGGAGGAAGGGAGAGTGAGGAAAAAGAAAGCGAGTAACTTCTCAGGTAAGCAAAAACAGAGAGAATTTGACCTTGAGAAGTTGCGACATATTAGCAAAATGTAGTTGACAGGATGGAGATTGAAATAAAACTTAGTAATTTGTACACATATGTCAAACTCATGCTACATTTTGATGAGAAAGATGGTGAAGCCTTCATGATTTGAATTAAAACATATTGGCTCAGTAGATTGAGTGGTCTGAAGATTTATGAGTAATGCTATTTCAGACTAAGCTGGTAAGCAGAGTTTTTGGGATTTTTGCTTCGCTGTTAGATGAGGGGGCAAGTAACTGTGAAGAGCTGAAACAGGAGATTGTCTTTGCTTATAAATTGGCACCAGAAGTATACAGGCAGATGTTCAAAACGTAAAGAAGGAAACCAGGTCAGCCATCTGGTGAGTTTTAAAGAATTAAACAGTTTTTCTTTTAAAATAGGTGACTGCGTGCTTTAAAAATAGATAAGACCATTGAGACTTTCCGAGAGATCATTCTGCTGCAGGAGTTTGAAAACTCACTTCTCGAGGTAGTAAGAATTCACGTGGAGGAGCAGAAACTTCAGGAAGTGAGAAGGGCAGCATGATTACGAGATGAATACATGTTGGTGAAGTTCTTCCTTTGAGGGGGATCCGTCCCCATGAAAGAATGAGTAGGGAGAACTGATAAGAATTTGCCACATGTTGATGAAGCCCAAGGGTGTAAAAAGGAGGTGAATGGCTTCAGGTGTTTTGGCTGTAATGGAGAGGGACACAGACAATTACAGTACTGGTGGGTTCAGAAGGGCACTGGGAAGATATGTTTTCAGCGCCAGAAGATCGGACACGGAAGGTCACATTGCTGGTCGATGAAGAAAGGTTTCTGTGGGAAAAGATATGGTAAATGAAGCTAAGCCAGTAGTATTAGTGAAGTTAGTAAAGGAAACCCCAATGGAGAAGTTGCAGAAGCGCGCACAGCCTGGGCAGGGGCTTGAAATGGAAGTAGTACCTGATCTCGACAAAGAATACGCTTCTTGGTAATGTTTGCTCAGAAAGAACACGGACAGAAGGACAAAAAATTACAATTTTGAGGGATACAGAATCAAACCAGACGCTGTAACGATTAGATCAGCGAATATGCACTCTGTCTGATCGTTTACCCGAGAGTGTGATAATTTGTGGGATAGATGAACAGCAATTTAGCTTTCTCCTATGTTAGATCAGATTATCGTACTAACTCAAGACTGGGGAAGTAACCGTGGGAATGACTGACAGAGAGTCAGTTCCAGGAATTCAATTTGTTCTTTGGCATGATTACCAGGATCCAATGTGGAGTGACAACTCTTGATGTGCAGAAACCCAAGGAAGACCAAGGAACTGAAGATTCAAAACAGAAACTTCTTGGTATTTTCCGAGACTGTGTAATAACCAGTCAGAGCACGAAGCAAAAATAAAGACAAAGATCAAGTAATTGAGGTTCAGTTCGCGGACACCCTTTTTGACGTAAAGATGCAGGAAAAACCTGAACAGGCCGAGGGTCAGACGGAATTGTTTTGTCCTGAAAGGGTAAGAGGCTTGCAATTGCAACACAAGACGATGAAATATATATATGTGGATGCATACTCTGATAAAGAGGCAGAGAATATTGCAGAGGGTAATTATCTGAAACATAGAATCTCAAGCCAATGTGCACCAGATTGTTTTGCTTGCAGCATACAGACAGGAGGTGCATGCATCCCAAATTAACTGCCGGTAGGACGTCAACTGGGATACTAAAGACTCAGGCTGAAGTACAAACAAATGTTGTTGGCCTGAAATGGAATTCGATCCAATTCCCGCCTTCGCAGAACCTGTCACACGGGTTCCAAATAAATGTGTAGGGCTCCTCCCCAGACTAATAATGGGAAGTGATAATTGTTAACTAATAATGGATATGCCTACCAGTTTTCTTGAGGTAATTACGTTGTGGACGTTCAAGGCAAAAAGGGTAACACAGGAGTTAGTAGCTTTCTTCAGTGTATGGGCTACCCAGAGAGATTTGTTTGGATCAAAGGTCAAATTCTATTCTACATTGTCTAAGGAGGTTATGGTAGCTTACGTATATAACACTTTAAATCCAGTGCATAGACCTTGACTCGCAAGGAGCATTAGACCTTGTTGTGAGCAGACTGTTAGGATTAACGGAAATTATTGGGCTAAATGTATCCCAATTGCATTGTTTACAGCTATAAATAAAGCAAACAAGACCACTCAGTGCACTCCCTTCCAGTTAATATTCGATCATATAGTGAGAGGCGCTTGAGCTTAATTAAAGAAAAATTGACAGGACAAAATTGGGAGATCCCACAGTTGGATTATGTATCGTTGAGGGGGAGACTATATCGAATAGATGAGTTAATAAATAACACCGCAAAAGGGTTCAGTCTTGAATGAAGCAGATGGCAGACCAAAGCTTTGAGACCCTGAATTTTTCCCTAGGGGATGACGTGTAATGCTCTTTCCGGTGACAGGAGATCCTTTCAAAACGAAGTTTAGTGGTCCCTATCAAACTGAGAAAAAGTTGAATCAGATCCCACTCACCTGTTGTACTCTATGCTACTTTCTCTCCACCCCCACTCTCCTCTAGCTCATCTCTCCACGCTTCAGGCTCTCTGCCATTATTCCTGATGAAGTGCTTTTGCCCAAAACGGCGATTTTGCTGCTCGTCGGATGCTGCCTGAATTGCTGTGCTCTTCCGGCACCACTGATCCAGAATCTGGTTTCCAGCATTTGCAGTCATTGTTTTTATTTCGTTGATTTTAACCCAACTGCGAATCCTCTTGCAAGGATGCCTGCCTTGAAGAAGTTTTCCTCCTTTCTCTACAAGAATGTCAGGGAGACCCTCTCGCACTACAAATCCCAATTCATTTCCTCTGCCCTGAAGCTCTTCAACCATGTTGTGAAACAAACTCGGTACCACAGCCACATTTGCTTCCTCAGTGCATGGCTCCGTAACCAACTCATTCCACACGGACTCCGGACCACCTTTAAACCAGCAGAGTTCGGACCCGAACAGGACAAACAGTACAGACGACAGATTCAAAAACACCAGCGACAGTTCTCCTTCAAGATCCTCCGCTACACGCTTGCAGCAATGCGCCGGCACCTAACCTCTCTACAGTCTGCCCTGCCTCAGCTGAGGGCCACACTCTCTCAGAATTGCAAAGGACCCACTCTGTACTATATCCTCAGGAGAATTCATTCTCTCAACAAACAATATTTCAATTCCATCTCAAACATCAAAAACTGTAAGTACAACAAACTTTTATCCACCGACCTCCATAACCAACGCTCCTCAAACATCCAAGAAGATTCCCCTGGCATCGGAAACGCCATTAGCCATGCGGCTGATGCAGCTTCCACCCCTACGCAGATTGATGATGTTACTTCTGCCCCCATCATGGCCACTCCCACAGCCACTTCCGCCCCTCACATCATCGCCGATGCCACACGCTTATTGACTTTCGCCACCCCTACTGCCGTGTCTGCCACCACTTCCCCCCCCCACCAGCGCCACTCACCTGCATTGTGCTGAACGCCCCCCACAGACCCCACTGTCACTATCCCCATCCTTCAGAACCCCATAGTACAGGAAGCCCGCACTGCCCGGTTCTACCTCCTTCCCAAGATCCACAAGCCTGACCATCCTGGCCGACTCATTGTCTCAGCATGCTCCTGCCCCACTGAATTCGTCTCTACCTACCTCGACACGGTCCTAACCCGATAGTCCAGGAACTCCTCACATACGTTTGAGACACCACCCACGCCCTCCACCTCCTCCAAGACTTCCGTTTCCCCAGCCCCCAACACCTCATCTTCAACATGGATATCCAATCCCTCTACACCTCCATCTGCCATGACCAGGGCCTCCAAGCTCTCCGTTTTCTCCTCTCCAGACGTACCCAACAGTACCCTTCCACCGACACTCTCATTCATTTGGCCGAACTGGTCCTCACCCTTAACAATTTCTCCTTTGAATCCTCCCACTTCCTCCAGACCAAAGGGGTAGCCATGGGCACACGTATGGGCCCCAGCTATGCCTGTCTCTTTGTTGGCTACGTAAAACAGTTGATCTTCCGTAATTACACCGGCACCACTCCCCACCTCTTCCTCCGCTACATTGATGACTGCATTGGCGCCACCTCGTGCTCCCGCGAGGAGGTTGAACAATTCATCAACTTCACCAACACATTTCACCCTGACCTTAAATTTACCTGGACCATCTCTGACACCTCCCTCCCCTTCGTGGACCTCTCCATCTCCATTAGTGACGACCGACTTGACACTGACATTTTTTGTAAACCCACCGACTCCCACAGCTACCTGGATTACACCTCTTCCCACCCTATCTCTTGAAAAAATGCCATCCCGTATTCCCAATTCCTCCACCTCCGCCGTATCTGCTCCCAGGAGGACCAGTTCCACCATAGAGCACACCAGATGGCCTCCTTCTTTAGAGACCGCAATTTCCCTTCCTACATGGTTAAAGTTGCTCTCCAACGCATCTCGTCCACATCCCGCACCTCCGCCCTCAGACCCTACCCCTCCAACAGTAACAAGGACAGAACGCCCCTGGTGCTCACCTTCCACCCTACAAACCTCCACATAAACCAAGTCATCCGCCGACATTTCCGCCACCTCCAAAAAGACCCCACCACCAGGGATATATTTCCCTCCCCACCCCTTTCCACCTTCCGCAAAGACCGTTCCCTGCGTGACTACCTGGTCAGGTCCACGCCCCCCAGCGACTCACCCTCCCATCCTGGCACTTTCCCCTGCCACCGCAGGAACTGTAAAACCTGTGCTCACACCTCCTCCCTCACCTCTATCCAAGGCCTTAAAGGAGCCTTCCACATCCATCAAAGTTTTACCTGCACATCCACTAATATCATTTATTGTATCTGTTGTTCCCGATGCGGTCTCCTCTACATTGGGGAGACTGGGCGCCTCCTAGCAGAGCGCTTTAGGGAACATCTCCGAGACACTTGCACCAATCAAGCAAACCGCCCTGTGGCCCAACATTTCAACTCCCCCTCCCACTCTGCCGAGGACATGGAGGTCCTGGGCCTCCTTCACCGCTGCTCCCTCACCTCCAGACGCCGGGAGGAAGAACGCCTTATCTTCCGCATCGGAGCACTTTAACCACAGGGCATCAATGTGGACTTCAACAGCTTCCTCATTTCCCCTTCCCCCACCTCATCCTCGTTTCAAACTTCTACCTCCGCACTGTCCCCTTGACTTGTCCGCACTTGTCCAAACTGCCTAGCTCCTTTTCCACCTATCCACTCCACCCTCTCCTCCCTGACCTATCACCTTCATCTCCTCCCCCACTCACCTATTGTACTCTATGCTACTTTCTCCCCACGCCCACCCTCCTCTAGCTTATCTGTCCACGTTTCAGGTTCTCTGCCTTTATTCCTGATGAAGGGCTTTTGCCCGAAACTTCGATCTTGCTGCTCGTTGGATGCTGCCTGAATTGCTGTGCTCTTCCAGCACCACTGATCCAGAATCTGGTTTCCAGCATCTGAAGTCATTGTTTTTAACTCGTAAAGATGTCAGATCGAATAAAAACGTATCAGTCTGTCATTTGAACATGTTGCAAACATTTTATTCGAGAAGGAACTGGAGAAAAAGGAGTTAGTTATTGTCCGATAAAGTGAGGATTGAAATACAGATCATGTAGATTTTGATGTGCCTCAAAATAGATTAAAAATTGAAGAAGATCTTGCGGAGTGGTATAGGTTAGTAAGCTGCCTGCCTCAAGACCATGGAACGTAATTGAAAGATTTGTTACTGCAGTTTCGGACATAATGTAGTATCATTGGGGGTGGACTAATGATATTGTACATAAAGTAGATGTAGGTAATACCACTGCAAAGAAACAAGCCCGAACAGCTTAATCCTTTCAAAGCAAGACAGATATCAAAGGAGGTAAAGGCCATGCCTGAAAAGGATGCCATCAAACCAAACCAGAGTGAGTGGAGTTCGTTAATTGTCTTAGTTCCAAAACTAAGAGAGGGGACAGAACAATTCTGTGTGAGTTATTGGTAGGTCAACGCCGTTTCAAAACCAGCCTCACATCCAATTTCTAGATTGGAGGACTGTATCGAGAAAGTTAATAGGCCAGTTTCGTCAACAAGATGAACGTATTGCGTAGTTATTGGCAGGTACCTTTGTCAGGGACGGCAAAAGAACTGTCTGCATTTGAACACCATAAGAACTACATACGTTTAACTTGATGACCTTTGGAATGAAGAATGCGCCAGCCACTTTCCAAAGACTCATTAATGGAATTGTGGCCGGGTTAGCAAACTGTGCAGTCTATGTGGACGATGTTGTGACCGTTAGTAAGTTCTGGCAGAGTCTCATGTTACAGTTGGAGAGCACTTTGAATGACGACCAGAAGCAAAACACATGGTAAATTTAAATAAATATGAATTCGTTAAAGCAGCGGTGACATTCTTGAGGCATAACACCAGTCATGGAAGGTTGATCCCACGGAACGTAAACACGAAGGCCATGAAGGAATTTCCATGACAAACCTCGAAGAAAGCTTCAATTCTGAGGATTAGCATATTCTATCAGAGGTTTGTTCCAAACATCAGAAGTGTTGTGGAACCGTTAACCGATTTGCTAAAGAAGAACACAAAGTTTCAATAGACATTAAAAATGCCAGGAGGCATTCGATCATTTGAAAGCATTGTTAATCACCAAATCAGGTTTACCTGCACCAAGCTTTTCAATGCCTTTTATAATCGGCATTGATGCTAGAGACATCGGAGTTGAGCTGTACTGCGACAGCAAGATGAGGATGGGATTGAACTGTCAGTTGGTTATTTTTTGAGGAATCACAACATCTAGCAGGGGAAACACTCTACGATCGAAAAAGACGAATTGATTTTGGGATTGGCCTTACATATTTTAATATGTATGTCACGCACAATTTGTCCAAGACGGTTGCTTTTGCAGAAAACAATTCTCTTGCATTCTTAAAAAGCTGTAAATACAAGAATATGCGACTATTCCTTTGCAAGCTTAGGTTGCAGAGTTTTAACTTAAAAATCGTAAATCTTGCGGGTTGCATGAATGTAATCGCAGGTGCGTTATTGTGGATTTGATTGATTTATCTAAGATATTTTTTATTGAATGGTTCATATCTCGCTGTATATGCGAAGAGGTTAAGGTGAACTTAAGTTAAAGTAATCTGTATGTTAGGGTAATCTTTTTGCATCCTACAAAACAGACATCATTTCATTATGGTGGTTTATTGTTTCTTAAGGACGGAGGTGTTATGAAGGTGTAAACGGTACTGTCCCTTTAAGAACGTTAAAGGTGAGCAGTGTTACCTGGCACAGCATCAAGTGTTCTGAACACAGTAACTGTGAAACATTTTGGTCGAACAGCTGGAGTAGCTGGGTTGCCTGAAGACAACAGGAACAAATGCAAATTCGGTCAATCAGGTTGAATTATGCTGCAAAATACCAAACTCCAATCAATTTGAATTGTCGTTTTTGACAGTGATGACAGCACTGAAACGATCCATGCCTTGATGTAAAACCCCGAAATAAAATGAAGAGTTGGAGGAGAACTGCAAAAAGCCCAACATATAAAGGCTGCCAGCAAGAACTGTCGGGCAGGTACCTTTCCACAGCGAAAATGATTGACACCGACCCTGGAGAACAAATCTACAGAGGAAGAAACGAAGGTAGAATTGGTTATGTGGCTGGTTTTGAAATTTGAATTTTTCTCTAATTCTGAATCCTTTAGTTATATCGGATCAGTATTGTCAACGGGAAAGTAAAAGATACTTCAGAGAAATGGGTGGTAAGTAGTTTCTAGTTAATTATTCTTTTTTTGCACTTTAAATATTAAAGTTGTCATTTTTTTCATTCCATAGTAACTTTTGGGATAGTTCTTTGCCAGTCCGATTTTCAGCCTACAGCACGGTGTGAAACATTTCTGTGCGTCAGGTTCAAATCAGGAGAGAGCATTTCCGCGTGTCATAACAGCACATTCATGAGGTCGATGATGCAGCTTCTCCAGGAATTGACTGGCAGTTTCCACTTCTTCTACTTGCTGAAAAAAGAAATCGCGGCACTGTTCAGCAGCTCCTTGTACTGCCGTCTCCAATCCAGAGGGCAGGATGAGCTGTCACAGCTAAGCACGGAGAATGCCAGGTTTCTGGACGATTGCAGCACTCTTGATGACCTGGACACTCGGAAGGCTCTCGAGTGGTTAGTCGCCATGGCTAAACGGACTGACTGTGGAGTGTTTCTGGGCAATCAGGGAATAGAACAGGAGACAAAATGTGTGCTGCTCGCTCTTCGAACGCCAAGACAAGTCCAGTTTCTTCAATTCATGGTGGCGTTGTTCAAACGCAAAGAGGAAGTGTTGACCAGGTTTGGCTTGCATCACAAGGCGAAAAAACCTTTAAGAGGGCAAAACACACTTAAACGACCTCCCTGTTACAGACACCATGTATCAGTAAGAGAGGCCACCAATCTCTCTCCGTGAAGTCACCCAACTACACAAGGAAAAGAATAGGCAACTGAGTGCTTCGTGGCGACTCGTTCCCCAACACACAGTCACAAGCAATAAGTTCAATACCCTTCCAACTTACTCCTCAACTCTGCAATCCTACAATTCTCCGATTATTTATTAATCACCTGGTTATCAAGAGTGCGCCGAACAATTTAAATTTCCTCCATTCGCTACCACTTCAGGAAGTAAGAGTGAAAAATACATTTCCTGAAACGCGTTTCAAATAGAAGCCCCGTTATTTTCAAGATATTTTCCCAACTTCCCTACCGTGAACTGTACAATCACAACTTGGGTATGAATGTAGAATGCATAATTCGTTAGTTTGCAGATGACTTGAAATTTGGTATTACTGTTGAACGTGATATGGATCGTTTCAGCAGAGTGGTTGATATTGATCAGCAACTAAATTGCGCACAGCAATGGCAGATACAATTAATCCCTAAAGGTGCAAGGTGATTCATTTTGGGGTGTTAAATAAGCGAAGGATGGGAATAACGTATGGTAAGTCGCCAGGGAGCACCGACAAACAATGAGATCATAGTGTCAGAGTCAAAAATCCCTTCATATGTCAACACGGTTCGACAGCGTGGTTAGGTGAACTGGCCAAGCTGAATCGGCCATCGTGTTCAGGGTTGTGTTGGTGTGACACATTAGGTAGGGGAACCGTAACGCAATAGCACAGAAGAATTGGACTGGGTAGGATACGCGTCGGAGGGCCAATGTGGACATTTTTGGAAAATGGCCGGTTTCGACACTGTGGGGATTGAATGAGGATGAAGGAGGCATATTACAGCTTGATATCTTTCGCAAATGTGAGGAATATCAGAGCAGAAAATTCTTGTTGCAACATTTTCAACTATTGATTCGTTCACAGATGGAAAACTGTGTTTATCTCTGTTCGCCCCATTGTAGAGGATGTGGTTGCATCGGGATGTGTGCGGGCAGATTCACCACGATGTTGCAAATAAATATCCCAGTTATGAGGAAAGACTGGGCAGTCCGTCTTTGTTCCCCTTGAGACACACGATGCCGTTGTGGATATACGTGTGATGTACAAAATTAAGAGAATTATTGATGGCTCATATTGTGAGAATATCTTCAACATGGGAGACATACATGTGACACAGTGTATAAACTTAAAGTGAGGAGTAAGTGGCATGGAACAGCACACAATTCTCCCTCTGGTCCTAACGAATAATATATACAGCTTCATCATATATTACTTGCAATCGGACAATATCCAAATATCATCTCATGAATCTTCTATTGCTGTGCTGCTGCCTTCAAAGCACCATTCCCACCATTGTGCCTCTCATCCTCTGTAATTCTTTGCCTCCCAACATTCTTCGTGAGCATCTTGACCTGTGAAATTGCTTCCTCAATTTCTGTCTTGCTATGATGCGGCACATCTCACAGCTTGTATAATTGATCACCTCACTATGTGAGAGCATATAGACTGTTTTAGAAGCATCACAGGCAAGACAGATATTAAACAGTGACTGAGGCAGGCACTCTTCTAACATTTGGTCTGAATTTCCGCTAAATCCCAGGAAATATAATACTATTCTCTTTATCGCCGCATGGGGAACTCCACACTTACACTTGTTTTCACATTCCTTGGGCATTTGTGCATATCCAGTAACACGGCCCAGGATAATAACTTGGACTTTCACGAATTAATTCTGAGTCAGCTTTGTCAACGAGCCTGCCTTGGAAAGTCAATCGAATAATTTCAATACATTCAGAAACTTTCTATTGCATGTGTGACAAAAAAACTAGTTTTTCAATATACACCACACAGTTGTGTAATACGGAATTGACTTTATTGCTGTGTCTCTGAAATGTGATGCTACATTTTTCATACGAAACAGCATGAATTAAATTGATACAGTTCATTCGTTGTTTAAAAAACGAAATTTATCTTCACTTTTTCTGATAAAAAGCACACGTCAGCATCCTCTGAATATATTTATGAGATAGAAATATATCTAGCTTTTCTGACCTTTTCAATGCAAAGTTCTATTGCGAAATTGGACAAGAATCACATTTTGGACCTGCAGTGGTTTTGCAATTGTTTACATCTAACCGCTGGATATGATCTGGGTTTAGCAACATTTCTATTGATGAGCTGCGGGAAGTGCAACTCACATTCGAAATGCTGTCTTAGACCATGCGTTCAATCTCTTTATGAACCTGTGTCAATTTTACTGGAATAAGTCGATAAGGATGCTGTTTAATTGGAATAGCATTTCCTATCTCTACATTATGCATAATCAGATGAGTTCTTCCCAGCTCAAGCCCACATATCTTGCCATGCAAAATCACTTACTCTTTCAGGTCATTTCGGTTTTCCTCTGATATAAATAGATATAAATAGAAAGCAGGAGACAACAGTTTCGCTTCATTTGGAGGTCGCCACTGATGATGTTACCTCGCCAGGTAATGAAACGTCTGGATAACAAACCTACAGCTCAGCGAGCAAACCTACACCCTAAATATTCTTCTTTGGTTTTTCATTCCAATCATAATACATTATGAGCATATTCACATGGCATATTTTGTGAGATATCTTTCTATGTGGAATCCTGATCAAATCGTTCACTTCGGTCAATCTCCTTTGGTTGTGATAATGTCCACTCACACTTAAGATTGAAATCAAGACTCCCTCAAAGCATTTTAAAAAGTTTGCGTAACTTTCCTAATTGATTTGAGCAGACGTTTGCTCCAGGAGCGTCAGAATTGGTCAATACACTCGGTTGTAAAACAATACAGAATTTATTTACACACAAACAAATCGAAACCAAATTCAGAATGACTTAACTGTTTGAAGACCAAACTGACACGAACATGCAACTTAACAAAGATATGTTTCGGTTTACTGCAACATCCCATAAAACCCTCAGAGCAAAAAGGTACATTCAAGCAAAGATTCTTACAGGAGAGGGCTTGCAGAGAGATAGACAGATAGTTGAGAGAGAAGGAGAGAGAGAGAGTCAGCATGGAGCTGGTTCTTTGGTCCCCAGCTAAACACCTGTCCAGCAGCTTCATGCTGATTGCTTGATAAAATGAAAGTAGAAAGACAAACCTGAACTTGGAAAACTCGCCTCTCGCCATCATGATACATATGTTTTGAAAGCGTTTTGAGGGAGATTTTTCCCGGCATTCGGAACCTCTGTCTTTCTGAAAAAAAGAACTAACGTCTAAATGACCTCCATCAAAGAAGCAGAATTGACACTCATTCGTCAATACAGGAAATGACCTATCAGCATCCAAGATTGCCTTCATTTTAAAAGCCCTGTAAACTTACACTGTTATTACACTCCAACAAATGTATATTACATTGTGTATAACCATGCAAACAGGATCTACGATGGTCTGCCTTCTTATCGTCTTCCATGAAGTGAATCGCTGACATCTACATACTCGAAATAATAGACCAATTGAATATTTGTTTTATTAGGTGTGGTTAATCCTGGGGCGATGATTACCATTGCTTGCAGGCGTTTTCTGATAATCTGTCGTTCACTGAAACGACTTGCCTCAGTTGAGTAATTCAGTGAGTGCAGCAGCCAGATTGCGAAAACGTGGTGAGAATTCCGAATAAAATCCCTTAATCATGAGAGCAATAGCATTGCTTTTCTCGTCGATCGCATGGGAAAGTTCCCACTTACCTTTGTTTTTACATTCCTTGGGGGCAATTGTCTATGTCCAATAATATTACCAACGAGGTTGACTTGAGCTTTGGTAAAGTTAATGACAGCCAGGTTTACCACCAAGCCTGCCTCCCGAAGTCGTTTGAAGAATTCTGATACAAACGTTTTTTCCATGTGCAATTAAAAATCACCAGGTCATAAATATTTAATGTGCAATTTGTTATGCCGGAAATGATTTTGTTGGTTAGTCATTGAAATGTGGATGTGCATTATTCATAACAAATGGTTTGACTTTAAACTGAGACGGTCCATTCTGTCTGAGGTAAGCTTATACTATATTCATTACTTTGGACAACAGTTCCTGCCAGTATCCTCTGAGCAAATCCAAACAGAAATATCAATTGCTTGTTTAATCTGTTCAACATAGTCTTCCACATATGTAAGCGTATCTGAATTAAACTTTGGTACTTCATTCACTTTTTAATATTTAATGCATACGCTTGATATGCATCTGAATTTGACGCTATTACTTTGGGTGAGATCTAGTCATGGTAACCCACTTTAAAATGTCGTCTTGGTGCGTGCATTCAATCGTTTTAAAACTTTGCCAACATTAGAGGGTTATACCGATAAGGATGTTGCTGCATGGGAACAGCAGCTCTGATATGGACATCAAGCAAAATTAGGTCAAAATTTCCAGGTTTATTCTAACTGTCTCGCTCTGTAACAGTAACACGCACGGGGTAAGCCTCCTGCTCAATTTAAACCAGCAACATGGAGAACGTTTAACTCTTGCACTAATCTGTGAAAGTTCGAGAGGCCAACAACTATTTAAAGTAAGAATTCACATCTTTTTTCCTGGTGGTCTAACAGAGAATACTTACCTAACAACTATTCACAACTCGATCCTGTAACCTATCTTTTACCTTGCCCTTCTACATTACTAATCTTATTAAACCCCCACGATGAAAAATTTACCAAAAGTTCAATTTTTGAAAACTAGCCAGATTTCGAACCTTTTCTGCATCGATCTTCTTTTCTTCTTCGGGATTTCTTTCTCACAGGTCAATTTTCAATAAAGGAACCTTTAAAAGAGCGATCACCCGGGCTGCCTGCAGATGCTGATGACGCGACAGTTCTCCTCCAAACTGTTCAATTTTGCCCGGTCTTACACCTCCAAACCATCTGATTGTGTCACTGGCTTTTAAGATTGCCAATATACTAAATTCAGATTTAGTTGGAGTTTCTTTTTTTGCGTGGTGGGTATAATTTAAAATGATTGACATAATTCAAATCTATGCGGTCGTTTCCAGGCAACCAGCTACTCAGTTACTGAACCACATTTTACATTATATCTTGTTCAGGACATTTGGTGTTGTCAGGTAGTTCTGCTGTCTTTGAGCTCTCTTAAAGATACAGCAAACCCATATCTTCAAAACGATCGCTTTAAGTGTATGAGGTCTTTCGGGTTTTCCACGAGAAAGTAACTCAAAAAATTATCCCAAGTTTTGACATGTTCCCCATTCAGGAATTTAACTTGTGGAGAGTCCAATTCAGAATGTTCTGAACTTGGTTCTTCCTTCTGTTTTGCAATCAATAACACATTCTCCCCTAGTTTTCCCATCCTGTGAAAATACTTTTGTGCTTATTCACACGACACACTCTGTGATCTTTCTTTCTCTGTGGAGTTCTTATCAACTGGTTCAGCTCACAATCTCCTTTCGATTTGATAAGGTCTTGTAATCCTTGGATTTAAAGGTTCACCTGCCACTGGAAGTGCCACTAACACTTGGTCTCCAGTTAGAAAATTGCAGTGTTTTCGATTTCGTGCCTGCTTCCTGCATGGTATGCTGTGAAAGTTTTAAATGTTGTGTAGGCATCTCCACTGCTCTATTCAAATGTGCCCGAAAATTTGACACATAGCCCAAAAATATGGTATTTGAATATGTCTCCAAATTTCACCTGAACCAATTTTATTTTTCCTCTCAATGCATGAAGGAAAACGATTTCAAGTGGACAGAATGTGTTCAATTCATTTCATGCATCTCTGTTCACAAAACTACAAATGGAATTACTTCATCACAATCATTTGATTAGTCTTGAATGTCAGCTCTGAACATAGTGTTTAATGTCTGACGCCACGTTTCCAGACCTCGATGCAACTTTGTATGGGGCACACTGTATTTGAATTGTTTTATTCCTGAGCTGTCCGTAATATCATTGCTTAATTTTGGTTCAAAGTGTGAACCTTGGTCTGTGTGGGTTCAGTTGAGATGGGATATTGCATAAAGAAGTGCGTGTGCAAGTCTCGTGGACGCATTCACTTATGTTAACACACATTGATTCCCACTTTTTGTTCTACGTAGGCGATCCTACAAAATCAATTAAGACTCTTGTCAGAGGTCCCTCAAATGCAGAACTTGCTATAAAGATGCGAATTTTACTCCTACCCGCGGTTTTCCAATTACTTGACAGGTATAACATGACTGACAAAATTCAATTACATTCTTGGAAGGTACAAGCCAGTAAAAATGTTTTTATATTTCAGTTTGAATTTTTCTTTCTCCTAAATAACCTCGTAGTAATTCACGTGTTACCCATAACACCTCTTTTCTTCAGATCATTGGCAATATAACTTGATGTACTTCAGACCATCCCTATCTGACTGAATATGTGGCGGCCTCCAATTCATTATTAAGATACCACTTTTAAGAATGCAACACACGGAGATGCATCTAGAGTCTTCTTTTGATTATGCTTTTTGATCAATTCCTTCCGTTTCGCAACTTTCAGCTGTAACTCGGTTAATTTTCCAGACTTGAAGACCTTTCATTTATCACCCATTTACTCCTGTTTTCTATCAACCATCGAATCAAACAGGGTATCTGCAAAATCCATTTGTAGGTCCTCATCTGATCTCTGTGCTCTCTCCTTTTTCAACTTGTAATTTGTTGTTACCACACAGTGAGCAAAGATCTTGGGATATGCTTGCAATAATAGCTCAACATCCGCTCTCCCTTGGTCCAGGAACACCCCACACACGATTGGGCTATCACCCACAAACTCCAGCTCCTCCGTGGATTTTGTTTCATCGGCCAAAAACACCTCATCTTTACGATGGGCACCCAGTCCCTGTAGACCTCTATCCATCATGGTGAAGACCTGCAAGCCCTCCGTTTCCATCCCTGCCGCTAACCCAACCAATACCCCAATACTACCATGATACATTCATTCGATTGGCTAAACTGGTCCGCACCTACAAAAAATTCTCATCCGAATTCTCCAACTTCCATCAGGCCAAATGGGTAGCCATGGCCCTACCTATAGGTACCTCTTCGTTGGATATGTAGATCAGTCCATCTTCAGCAGTTACACTGGCATGATTCCAAACCTTTTCCTCCCTTACATTGATGAGTGTATCAGCGCCATCTCGTTTTCCCACGAGGAGGTTGACCAGTACATCAACGTTACGACCATTTTTCTCCTTGAACTGAAGTTCATTTGAACCAGCTCGGATCCAGCACTCCCCCACCTGAAACTCTCTGTAATCAATCCGGCAACTGACCCAACACGGGCATCTAATTCAAACCTGCGAATACCCACAGCTACGTGGAGTAAACCCTCCTCCCTTCTGTAATATCACTGTCCCTTACTCTGATTCCTCTGTCTCCAACGCATCGGCTTCCACGGGGAGCAATTCCACTCCAACGTATCCCAGACTTTCTCGTATCCCGAGTAACACAATTTCCTCCCTGACACGTTTAATAATGCCTCCAGCGCATCTCCTTCACTTGCTGCACCTCAACCTTTGAACTCCATTGCTCCAACCACAGCAAGTCGAGGACACCCTTGGATACCTTGCCTACGTCCACACCCTCCACATTCCTAATGAACGGCTTATACCCGAAAGTGGATTCTCCTGTTACTCGAATGCTGCCTGAACTGCTGTACTTTTCCAGCGCCACTCGTTTCGAGTCAGGTCTTCAGCATTTGCAGTCCTGGGTTTCTGCTGAAGTAAACAACTGTCTATTCAACTCGAGTAGCCAGCATTCCTAACTCTGAACTAGCTATATGAGTAGCTATAACAGATTGTATTCCTGGAACTGAGAATTTGTCCCGTTTTCCTACCACGACTTCTCCACACTTCACTTGACACTTTTACCTCAATTTATGTAATTGAACACTTCTTCTCTCACATTGAGTTCCCATGACTCTCATATACTCCGATAACTATTCTTCAGAGGGACGTAGGTTCTCATTTTTTATCATCAAAGATTGTGAGGATCCTGTATACCTTCATATTGTAACTTCTTTGCCTGCTGCTACTATGCAAGTAAGTGTTAACTTGGCAGGTATATAGTTTGAAAAGATCTGACACTTCCTTCTGATCCATCCTCCGACTGGCTTGTACATTCTGGTTGTAGGCGTTAAGCCTCCACTTTGTCTTTCTTTATCACATCAACAAAATTCACTGGCTTACTATGTTTCCTATCTCTGGCTTCCCATGCTTTTTTCTGACCCACCAACATTGTTATTAACGTGTCCTACTTCAGTGCAGTGATACTACGGGAGTTTTCCAACTTGTCTTTCAATTTGAAGCTATTCCTTCATTCTGATTGTGCTCACCGAGTTCCAAACTTTCCTTGCCACGTCAGAATTTCTCTTTTCATAATGTCTGTCCTTCATGGATTGATATTGGTGTCAGAAACCCAACTTTGACTTCTGAACCAATTCATAATTATCGATCATTTCGGCTGTGAATCTTGCCGTTTTATCTCTGTGCTCTTCCACATGAGTATTCCATACTCTTCTCCAACATAAACATTCCTCCCAGTTTTTTCACTTGTCAAAATTATTTTATTTGATCCTTTCCAACTTAATATCGTTTGCCTCGTTAGCTTCATGAAACGCGGGCACAAGCTCAGATGCAGTTAAGATGGATTTGTTCACCTCCTCATATGCACCAAATACACTGTATGAGTGATGCAAATTTCTCACTCGCTTTTAGTACCAGTTTTGTTTTGTTGAAGCAGCAGCGTTGAAACACATATACTGAAAGTAACATTAACACTTGATCTCTGTGAGCACAATTATGAGTTTTATTTTGATTTCGAGGTTCAGAGATTCAAAGAGACCCCCGTCGAGGAGGCAGACATTTTCACACGAACTGTTTCATCCACGCTTGCACCATTTCCCAGCAAATGGCCCATATCCTTCTTAACATTCCTGTTTATGCATTTGCCCAAACGTCTTTTAAATTTTGTGAACATGCTCGCTTCAGCAACGTCGTCTGGTAGCTCATTCCATATCCGTACCAAATTCTAAGTGAAGAAGTTCTCCTTCAGTTCCTCTTCCTTTCTTTCTCCTCTAACATTGAACTGATGACTTCCCACGCTCAATTCTGGAACCCTGCGAAAAGAAAATGTGTGCATTCAAACTATCCATTCTTCATGGTCTCTCAAACGTCCTTAAGATCGCCCCTCAGTCTCCTACGCTCGAAAGAAAAATCCAACCTTGTCCATCCTGTCCATATAGCTCAGACACCTGAGTTCTGGCAACAAACCATTTATTTTCAGCGTTCTTTCCAGGTAAATAATATCCCTGCGATAGCACGATGACCGAAATTCATTGCAATACTCCAAGTGCTGCCTCACCAACGTCCTGTACAACTACAACATAATCTCCGAACCTCTATTCTGAATGCCCTGACTGACGAATGCCAGTGTAGCAAAAGCCTTCTTCAATGCCCTCTATACCTGTGACTCTGCTTTCAGAGAATCTGAACAAAAATATTCTTTCTGTTCGCCTCCACTCCTAAAGTCCTACTATATACTGTTCACTATAGGACAGCTACCTTGAATCGAATTTACAAAATGCAAAACTTTCCACTTATCTATACTAAACTTCACTTGACTTTTCTTGGTTTACTGCTCCAGCTGATCAAGGTCCTAGTGCAATTTCTGATAACTTTCCATAAGTTCCACTGTGACACTTATTTCGTGAGATCTGTAAATTTTCTATTCACGCCTTGTGCTTTTTCCTTCCAATTCATATGAATAGCAAACAATAATGGGACCAACAACGACGCGTACTCTGAGGCACTCCACTCGTCACAGGCCTCCAGTTGAAAAGTATCCCTTCACTATTAACCTGAGTTTGCTACCATGAAGTCAACTGTGTATCCAATTTATCATCTCCTCCTCCATTCCATACGAACTCGTATTCCAGATCAACCGAGCATGTGCAACAGTATCAAAATCCCAACCGGTTACGTGGACCAACCTGCCCTCGTCCAGCTTCCTATTATTTCATTAAAAAACTTGATCAAATTTGTTGCCCTGATCTCCCACGCTTAAAACCATGCTAACCATTTCTAATCAAACCTTATTTTACCAAATGTATGTACGTCTTATCTCTCAGATTCTTCTCAAGTATTTTACTTACCACAGATGTTAGGCTTCCAAGTCGATCATTCCCATTACCTTTTTTCATGTTGTCTGTCTTGAATACGATCACAATATCGCTATACTTACTTTTTTTTTCTTGGAACCTCACCAGTGTCTAACGATGAGGGGATTATAGCGGCCAGGAGCTCTATGATTCCATTTGTCGCCTCTTAGTGTGTTCTTGGATACATATGGTCAAAACTCTATGCATTCTCAGACATCTAACATCCGCTCTACTGTGATATGAACTGTTCAAAATATCACAACTGACTTCCCCAAGTTCCCAAGTTTTAATGACATTCTCCAAGAAAAACACAAAGGGGAATTTCACATCGCGCACATGTCCTGCATTTCTACACATATGACCACTTTCGAACTTCAGTGCTCCTACTCTCTCCATATGTTCCTTCCCCTTTAATCTACATAAAGGTCATACTTGAATGCAACCTATTAATCGTGTCAGCTATGGATATCTCTTCTTCAGTCAACTACTGAATCCCTGTGTACCTCCAGGAAAACTCTTGATCCCAGCTGTCTGTGGCTACGCTAGACATTGCTCGTTTTTCTGATAAAAGCCTCAAGATCTCTTCATATTCAGTTTATATACTGCAGAATAACTTGCGTTTCAAACTCAACAGTACAATGAACTTGAACTCGACATATCCAGCTAATTCACGTTTCCGGGCCTTCCACTTACTGAAGGTTATTTTACCTGGAAACAAACGTCTCTGATCAAGAGACTTCCTGTTTCCTCATAGAATGTGTTTTTTTAAATGTTGACTAGTAAACGCTCCCGTTCAATTTAACCATTCCCTAAACTTTGCCGCAGTTGTGCAACCCCATTTTTCCACTTTCTCCCCTAACCTTTCATCCCGTTGGCAATCAAGAAATTGCCTATCCCGACATAAGTAATACACTCAGTACCGTGTCCCCCACAGCCTTCCATGGCAATGGTTTCAACAGATTGCCCACTCTTCGGCTGAAGATGTTTCTTCTGATTTGCATTTAAATGATATTCCCTTTACACTACGGCTGTGCCCTCGGGCCCTCCTCTCTCCAGCCAATGGTACCAACTTCCCAACGTCCACATTGTCAAGGCCGTGCAGAATTCTGTAAGTTTCAAACCGAGCCTCCCCTCATCCTTCTAAACTCCATCAAACGTAGTCCCAGAGTCCTCAAATGTTCATCACATGTAAAGCTTTCCATTCCTGGGATTACTGTCCTGAACAACGTCTTGATCCACTCTCGGGCCAATATGTCATTTCGCAGAGATGGGCCCCCAGATTGCAAACAGCAGTCCTAACGTGGTTTTATTGAAGCCTTATAAAGCCTCAGAAGTACATTCCTGTTTTTATAGTCTCGTCTCTCGAGATGAATGAAAGTATTGTATTTGCCTTCCTAACTCGACAAACTTGCAAATTTTAAATAACAGGACATTTTCTCATCCAATTTCTGAATCATCTGGCCATTTCGAAAATACTCCACGCATGTATTCTACCTATCAAAGTGCAAGACCTAACACTTTCCCATATTGCATTTCAAATTTCAATTCTTCTCCCACTCTATTAACCTGTAACGTTTTCTTGCAGACTCCCTGCCTCCTTAATACTAACTGTTCTTAGATCCACCTTTACATCAGCTGCAAACTTAGCCAGAATCCCCTCTGTTCATTCATCCAGATCATTAATGTGTAAAGAGACAACGTATTGTCACAATACTGACCCCTGTGGTACACCACTTAGTAGTGTCTTCCTTCCTGAGAACGGCCATTTTATTCACAGTCTCTACCGCCTGCCAAACTAACAATCTTCGATCTATGTTCGCACCTTGCCTGTAATACAGAGCAGCCTCCTGTGCAGCACCATAACAAAGGGCCTTCTGGAAGTCCAGGTAGATGGCATCCAATTCCTCTCCTTGGTCTCACCATTTGTTACTTCCTCAAAGAATGCTTATAGATCTGTCAGTTATGACCTCCCCTTAATGTGCATTTCCCTATGTTACCATGCACTTCCACGTATCCAGAAATTTGAATTTTCATAATAAACTCCAAAAGCATAACAACGACTGAGTCAGGCTAAACGGACTAAAAAATCCCAATTCTTTTGCTTACTCCCTTCTGAAACAAGGAGATTTTCAAATCGTCTGAGAACCTTGGGGCGGCACATGGCTCAGTGTTCAGCACTAATGCCTAGGTTCGATTCCAGCCTCAGTCGACTATGTGGAGTTCGCACCTTCTCCCCGGGTCTGCGTGGGTTTCCTCCAGGAACTCCGGTTCCCACCTCCAGTCCAAAGATGAGCAGGTCAGGTGAACAGGCCATGGTAAATTGCACATAATGTACGGTGCATTAGTCAGAGGGAAATGGGTCTGGCTGAGTTTCTCATCAGAGGGTCAGTCGGGACTGGTTGGGCTGAAGGGCCTGCTTTCACACTACAGGGAATCTCATCTAATCCCCCTGACTCCAGTCATACCAAATGATTGGAATTAAAGCTTCAGCTGTCTCTCAAGATATCTCATTCTGAGCTGCGTGCCAAGTGGATCTGGCTCCGCGCGATCCACCGATTTTCAGACCTTTCAATTTTGCTAGCAGCTTCTTCAACGGTGCTGGTCATCATTCCCATCTTCTCTCCCCACCCCACCTCTACCGACCCTTTTGGATTTCTGTGATATAACATGTCTCTATTACTGTGCAAAATGATTAAATGTGCTTGTTCATTTCCTTAGTTTTTTTTCCCCATTAATCAACCATTCCTGTGATCCACTAACAATCTTTGCCTCCCTCTTGCCCATTATATATCCAAAGAGACACCTGCAATCTTTCCTAATATTACTCTCAAACTTACACTCATATTTAACGTCTCCACCTTTATTTCTTTCTTCAGTGTCCTGTGTTGGTCTTTTTCCACTGTCCAATTCCAAGTCTTGCCAATAGCAGTCGCCAAATCATTTGCTTTGTCTGTTGCTTGTGAGCTGTCCCTGAATTCCCTCGTCAAATATTTGCATCATCCTCCCTTTAGTCTACTTGTTTGTCTCGGATGGAGTTTTGCTGTTTCTCTCTCAATTCTACGGGAAGGTCATGTCATTGCTGTTCCAAAGTGACTCCTTCTGGTTTCATCTTCCAGTCAATTATTGCCAGCTCCACTATCGTGCAGCTGTACTTGCCTTCTTTCGACTGTTATACTGTTAGCTCAGAATCCATGTTCTCCCTAAAGATTGCATTGTACGTTCCAGCATGTCATGGTCACTGATCTAGGAATTTCTTTAACTTTAGCACCCTTATCAAATCTATGTCACTGCAAAACAGTAAATAATAAACTGCCTCTTCTGCATGGGATTCACCAAAAGGTGCTGAAAGAAAACGTCTCATAGACGTTCCACAACGAAGTTTTGATGCGATCCACGACCAATCTGATTTTGCCATTCTATCTGAACATTGAATTCAATCATTATTACTGTAATCTTGCCTGACTTGCCCAACCCTTCTGTCTCTTGGTTTATGCCCAAAATCCTGACTATGATTTGGAGCTCTGTATATTACGACCAAACTAGTTTTGTTTAACTTTTCCATATCCTCTGCACACAGATTCTACATCACTTGACCTTACTTCATATTCTGTTATAGATTTACCTTCATTTTTAGAAAGAACACAACCCACCTACACTGCCCACCTGTCTGATAATTTGTGGAACGTTACCCACAGATAATTTGTCACTTGTCCCGACTCCCTTTCAGCCACGTCTCTGTAACCGCCCATGACAACATGCCTGCCAGTTTTGTTTCACGCCACAAACTCATTTACCTTATTTCGTTTATGGCATGATTTCGGAAATCACACATTTAGTTCTGTGTTGATCGTACCTGTTCTGATTGTTATTCGTTAATCAAATGTGTTTAAAGTATAGTTTCTAACCCATTCCAAACACTCTGCACTATTTTGTGTGCTGTAAAATTTAATCAACCCTCCTGAGTTGTCCCGTATTTTCTCTTTTTTTCATACATGTCAATGTAATTGAATTCACAACCACAGATGTAAACTACAGATTCGCTTCCATTTGGGCATTACACGTTTTTGAGTTTTTCCCTGCCCTTCTGCTCATTTATTAGGTTAAAGTCCTGTTGATCACCCGAGTTACCTTTTCTGCTGGACCACTGGCACCAACGTGATTTAGGTATCGGTACAGATCCCTTCTGTTCCAATACTAATGCCAGTGCCCCATTTTGCAAGTCGTAAGAACTTGACATACTATGATGGGTTACTTGACCAATATGAAAAGATAACCTGGCTCTCAGACTTGCAGCTACAGTGGAAAAATATTGCTTGATATAGAGACTTAGGTTGTGTGATTTCGGTTGATGAAGTATAGAAAGTGTATCTTATCCAGTTTTACCAAGACAGCTGAAAGGTTGAAGCAAAATCACTGAGAAAAATAACTTGCATCATAAGTTGGAAATATTACGGTAACAGTTATTGGTCCTCATCGTTCCACTGGGTCACTGGTGTTATGGTCCTCTGTGAAACACGAGATTGTGGGTGCGTCATTGCCTTTTATTATGATCTGTTCAGATAGTCCAAGGACCGTTGGCTCTATGAAGAATCGTTCGACTTAAATAAAATTAGGAATGGCAAGAAATTACTCAGGAAGGTGTTGTCGATCCAATTGGGACAAATGTTATAAGATGCATTGTTTCATTAAATGGTTACACGTTGCTGAACGTCATGAATGTAAAAATGCCCTCGCAAATGTAAAACAAGCAAAGATTCTAGTGAATTCAGAAACCACCTTCATTTGCCTCGATGGGGCTGTATCCTCAGAATGAATATCGGCAGGACACAATTCAGGAGAATATCCTCCTGACTACGGCCGAGCAACAACAGTCCCCCCTCCCCCCACCAGTACCACCCCAACTCTAATCAAACTTCGCAGTGCCGGGAATTCGTGCAGATTACTGGCTTGCCAATATTCTCACCTGATTCTACCCACCCCATTATGAGGCAGAAGAGCCTGCAGATTTAAATGCGTCCCCTGGATATAGCATCTGGGTCGCTCACCGCCACCACTGATGTGAATGAAACTTTTAATTTCACTTATCTTGCCACATGTGTGCCCGGATCCTGCTCGATGATAGAGCTGACCTGAAGCCTTGATCCCCTCTGAGATTCAAAACAAGATTAATGAGGCTCCTGACTCATTGAGGAAGCCTGCGCCTTCAATAACTGGCTTGTCCATACCTGCCAAATTTGGAGACATCCTTACACGGGTATATTCTTCTTCTGCTCAAAGTTACATATTGCAATGCAATGGTGGCTTCTAAGGATTCTTGTCTCAGTCCCGGACATGGAAAATATGTATTGGATAGAGGAACCCCAAAAGGAAGAGTGGGGTCAGGGAAACATCGCCAGAAAGGGTGACCCCGCAATCAAGCTGTGCAGGCCACATAAAATGGGGTTAGCCAGCATCGGGTTTTTGGGGCGATCACTCGATGCCTTCATAAGAAAGGAGAATGCCTTACTGATTCCGTCCCCTATATTAAGGACCCATTCAACTTAACAACATAGAGCTTAGAACAGTATAGCACAAAACAGACACTTCACCTTTGCTGTAGTGCTGGCATTCAGTTCTTCTCAAAAAACCAGATGAACCTACTTATCCTTTATTATACTAAATTCCATGTGCCTATCTAAGAGTAGCTTGAAGGTACCGAGCCTATCTAATTCTACAACCACTGCTGGCAATGCATTCCCAAGGCTCTGGCTTTCCACTCTGTCTATGCCTCTCCTCATCTTTTACACCTCTATCAATTCACCTTTCATCCTTCTTCGCTCCAATGAGAAAAGGCGAAACTCACTCAATCATTATTGGTAAGACATGCCCTCCAGTCCAGGCAGTATCCTGGTAAATCTTGCTTGCAACCTCTCTAAAACTTCGACAACTTTCCTATTATGAGGCGAACAGAACTGGACACAATATTCCAGGTGTGGTCTAACTCGGACTCGAAAGAGTTTCAGCATAACCTCATGGATCTTGAAGCCAATTCCCCCTGTTAATGAAAGCCAGCACAGCAAACGTCTTAGTAACAAGCCAATCAACTTGCGTGGCAACTCTGACAGATCTGTGGACAGGGAACACAAGATTCCTCTGTTCCTCCACGTTGCAAGGAATCCTGCCTGAAATCCTATAATTTTTACATTCACGTTCAACCTTCCAAAGTGAATGAATTTGCATTCTTCCAGGTTGAACACCATCTGCCACTTGCCCGCCCCGTTCTGCATCTTGCCAATGTCTCATTGTGATCCACAGTAGCCCTTCACTATGTCTACTACTCCGCCAAACTGCGTGTCATCAGCAAGCGTAGTACCCAATCCTTTCACTTCCTCATTCTAATCATTGAAAACAATCACAAAGAACAAAGGCCCCAGAACCAGTCTCTGCAGAACATTGGTCACTTAGTTCGAGGCTGAACACTTTCCGTCTACCACCACCATCTGTCTTCTGTTGACGAGCCAATTCTCGACCCAGCCAATTACGTTGCGCTGCATCCATGCCTCGTCACTTACTGAATGAGCAAAAGTCGCGGAACTACATTATTACCACCAACACTACTCTAATTTCATCAACGTATTTTGTCACATCCTCAAACTTTTCAAGAAGGATTGTGAGGCATGACCTGCTCCTGCTCTTAATGCCTATCTCTAACCAATCTGAGGTTCTCCAAGTTATCATAAATCTGTCTCTCGGAACTGTCTCCAATAATTTGAACACCACAGACATAACATTTACTGGTCTATAATTATCAGCATTATCCTTTTACCCTTTGTTGAACATGGGAATGGTGTTTGCAACCGACAACCATTTGGCACTACGCCATTGGACAGCGAGGATTCGAAGATTTGTGCCAAAGGCCCAATCTCTTCCCTCACTTCCCTTAGAAACGTCGGGTATATCCCGTCCGGTAGAGGGGATTTGTCTATCCTCGATATTTTCAAAATTTGCTGCACATCATTCTTCCTAAAACAAATCTTTTATTTCATGCAAGACTATTTCAAGCTCTCCTCACAAAAGTGAATGTCCCACTAAGTAATGAATAGTGAAGCAAATTATTCACTAATGTCTAACACTACATCTTCCGACTCCACGTGGAAGCTTCCTTCCTGTCGGAATCATTCGTGGGAGTACCCCTGGGAACAAAAAAAAATGTATTTCGCGCCAGCTCGCTCCGGTTTTCAAAATTATCAATCTCATCTGGAATAGGCAGAATTGCAGGGCTGTTTTTAAATCTCTCATTAATGTGTACTGACATGGTTGATTTAATCAGGTGTCTTCGGGTCTGAATGCCAGTTTCTCCAACATAACCAATCTTGTTAGGAAGGCACCAAAAGTATTGCCCACACCATTTGGATGGGTTGGCAGTGGATGGTTTAGTCAAAGGATAATAAAGATTTTATTCGCTGTGATCAGAAGGATCATTTGGCAAGAGATTGTTGAGTGCAGTTGGCTGCTCCCCCCTGCAAAGTACAGGTGTGTGGCCTTGCATTATGAGTCCCAAGAGTACCTGTCAGCTGTGTAATGATGGACCAATGGGATCTGTCTTAACACGCATCATAGTTTTATGTAGGATACCTTTACACCGAAGCTCAAGATTTCCTTCACCTGTTTGCTCACCTGGGTGGGCAAGTCTTCTCCTCCTGGACCCAATATACCAACCACTGCAACGAACAGCTGAAACTGACAACCGGAAGTGGCAGAGACAAACCATTATAAATGCCGGAGGAAACATCACAGAAATGCTTCATAGGAGGCTCCCAAGCACTGAGGATATCACCGAGACATGGCCGAAACGTCTGCAATACAAATTCCCAGCTCGGCGAACAGAACCACATCTCCCACTCCTATTTGAACTGTTGGCATTCCCAAGAATTGGGCAAATTAGAAATAGTGTTGGAAATTGTCGACAATTTTAGCAGTGAAGGCCTGACCGAGAGCAACACTGAGCACGTCGAATATAGAACAGTCGTCCCTGTAAACCGCTTGGCCTTCGGTTTTCTAATATCGCAGAGGGGTGTGTGACATTTGTGCTGTTACTGTTGCTGAATGCTGTACCCCCACCAGATAATTCAGAAAATCTATCCGATTTCGTGAATCACACAAATTACGAAATTACGCTCTTGTTTTAATTCAGGATGGCTTTTGAACTCGCCTGGCTGGATAAAAGGGGAACTTCCACGCATTGGGATTGTCACCTTTGCTATCATATTCCGGATACTTTACATCCTACCGAGAATTACAGGCTGTTGTTGTGCGCAGTTTATTCCTCCCACATTTTTTAATCCAAATCCAGTGATCATCTACTGGACTCGACCCCATCACGATTCCTACGATGAGAAAATATATATAAGTATGCTATCTTTTCCAGAAGGAAATGCGCTCCGTTTATTGGATGAATCGGTATTGTAAACTTAGATTTTGATCTGGAAGGTCAACAAGGAGGGTATTGTGGAAGCAGTAAGAACTTGACATACTGCTGCATTATCGGACACTTGGCCAAGATGGTAGGTAACCCGGCTATCAGAATTGCAGCTGTCATCGAAACGTAATTCTGGAAATAAAGACTGACGTTGTGTCATATTATTTGACGAATTATGGAGAGTGCATCTTACACTCCTAATCTCTCTGTCCTTGAGAAAAATCCAGTTGAAAGTGAGAAATGGCACTGTACTTTTGGTTATGTTGAATTATTGCATTCTACATTACTTGAGTGCGGAATGTAATCGAAGTAAAACAAGCAACGTTTTATGCATCATTGTATAAACATGGGCTGAGTGTTCAACTCGAGAAATTGTAGTAAGACAGTGAAGCCTGTGGCAGCCTTTCACGAAAAAAAAAGAGGTTCCTTGAAACAAGTCTCAAAATTTCAGACGATCTAATTTCCTCGACTCCCATAATAAGGAACCTCTCGTTCCTGCCTCACTTCTTGACAGCACGCACAAACCAAACCATAATTCATAAACCAGTCCATAATATTCAGCCATTTTAACTGCTGATGCTGTCGTTGTCACTTTGCTCTTCCTCGTGAGTACTCACTGCTTCTAGAAGTAAATATTTGAATGGCTCCGAAACCGTCGGCTCCCTTAAGAGTTACATATATGAAATATTTTAATGTCTGTACTCATCTGTCAGCATTGTTTTGTTTGTTCCTTTCACATTCCATGTCTGTTTAACCTGGTCCCTCGTTAGATTCAGATATGGTCTCTTTCTATTTCTGCATGTGCATTTAAGACAGTTTCCTTCACTTCAACAGACTCTCAAGATACTCCTGTAATAACACCTTATGAGATCTACCTACCAGTTCTGATTGGATCGACGAACCACCATAGTCACTGGCCACTGTGCTGTTTTAGTCGTTTTCTCAAATTAAATGAACAAGACTTCTGCTTCCTTTCTATCAAATTCAGACAATGCTTGGATATATATATTAGACCGATTCCTACCAGGCCTTTCACTACGATTGGTTTGCTCATCCACACTCTCTTCCTCACGATGTGTACCCTACAATCTTTTAAGCCAATTCCTTAATTTCAAGGTCTCTCTATTTCTACCTTTCGTCATTATGTTTTTCATCCTTCTCAAGTTTTACCTCTTTCATCGGCTCAGTCTTTCATCTCATTGTCTTTATGATCGGCTTTTAACCGTAATTGAAATTATCTCATATCATTTTCGTCTTTATGCTGCCTCGCCTGCAATTGAATTCGTGCCGTTTCCAAAGATTTAGTTGACGTTACCAGCAAATTTAACAAACAAGCGATTCTTATTATCACTTGTCTTTTTTCTCATAGACGAAGCTGCGTCTACTGCATCCTTGTGCAGAGAATTCCATTGATTCACTACTCTCTGGGAAAACCGGTTCGTCCCCTTCACAGTCTTAATTTTTACTCCCCCTAACCTTGAGGCTATGTATCGAGTTCTAGTCTCACCCACCAGCGGAAACAATTTTCTTGCCTTATTCTTAACAATCCCTTCCATAACTTTATACGTTTCTGTATGGTCCCATCTATTCCATTTAAATTAGAGCGAGTACTGCCTAAGGCGGCTCAAACTTCCCTGATAGGGCGAACCTCTGATCTCTGGAATCAGTCTGGTGAACCTCCTTTGAAAAGCCTCCAAGGCCAATATGTCCTTCCTCAAATAATGAGACCAGAACTGCAGAAAATATTGAGAATGCGACCTCACCATCTCTGTGTGCAACTGCAGCAGAAACTCCCTCTAGCAACGAAGCCAATATTCCGTTTATCTTCCTGATTACCTGTTGTATCTCCGAATCAGCTTTTAGGGATTCATGTACAATCACCTCCAAATCGCTGTGCACAGCAGTATGCTTCAATCGTTCACAATTGAAGTAATGCACTGGCTTACTATCATTACTTCCAAAGTGAACAACGTTACTTTCACCAATATTGTACTCCACATGCTAAACCCTAGCTCACCCACTTAATCGAAATCTCTCTGCAGCCCCACCACATCCTCTGCACAGTTTGCTATTCCACTCAATTTAGTGTCATTAGCAAAGTTGGATACGTTTCACTCGATATCCACTTCCACATCATTTATGTATACAATGAATAGTTTTGGCCTGACCACTGATTCCTGCGACACCCTGGTGAAGACCGATCTCCAATCAGTGAGACAAACATTTCCTGCACCTCTCTGATCTCTATTTATTGACAAATCTTCCATCCATGCTTGTAAATGCCCCACAACTACATGCATTTGTATCTTATGAATGGATATTTTATGCAGCATCTTATCAAACGCCGTGTGTATGGCCAAGGTGACAACATCCAACTGGTCTCCCTCATCCACCGTCTTTGTTACATCCTTAAAAAACTTCCAGTACATTTGTCACGAACGAATTTCCCTTCTTGTATTGATGCTACGTTCTGCCTAATGGACCCTTTTTTTCCAGATGTCTCACTATTTCCTGTTATAAAGTGCACTCCAACGTTTTCCCAACTACAAATCGGTAGGAGGTTTCGCTCAGATGGTTAGAGAGTGCTGTAATAACGCCAAGGTCGTAGCTTTTCTCAGCAGAGAGCGGCGGGAGCTGGGCGGAAGTTCAGACGGAGCGCAAAGCCGGTCGAGAAGGTAAGTGATTGCTATATAAAGAACTGACCTCGACGCCAACGGTCTTTTCGCAGCAGAGAGCGGCGGGGGCTGGGCGGAAGTTCAGACGGGGCGCAAGGCCGGTCGAGAAGGTGAGTGATTGCTTTTAGAGTGGGTGTGTTCTAAACCCCAGGTCCTAAAAAGTAGGGTCTCCCTCCCTCCCTCCTCCTCTAACCTTAATTAAGAGTCCACAGACGGACCACAAAAAGAGGGTCTAAAGAAGTTTAGATCGAAGAGTGAGGCTTCAGCTTAGGAATCTTTGACAAGGAGGTTCAGTGAAGTGATTACACCACAGTTGAAGAGGGTGAAGACATGAGTGCCCAGCTGGTTCAGTGCGCTACGTGCTTGATGTGGGAGGTCAACGACTCTGGTGTGTCTGGCTCATATATGTGTGGAAAATGTGTGCACATTCAGCAATTGACCGAGCATATTGCAGCGCTGACGAAAGATCTTAAAGACCTGAGGCTCATCCGAGAGAACGAGATCTTTCTGGACAAGACCTTCAGCGATGTTATTACACCAATCATGCCAGAAGAGAGCAGAAGAGAGCAGACGATGAGGAAGGCGGAGACGTGACAGGTGCAAGAGACCCCGGGAGAAGTACCTGTCAGGAACAAGTTGAAGCTTTTGGAAACAGAGACTGATGACACTGCCAGTTCGCAAGGCGGCCAAGTTTGTCAATCAAAAGTTGCCGCAGAGGCAGAGTGGAAGAGTCGGACATCACACAGAGCCGTGGTAATAGGGGACTCCACCGTGAGAGGAACTGACCGGGGTTTTTGTGGCAGCAGACGGGATTTAAGGATGGTGTGTTGCCTTCCTGGTGCTAGAGTGAAAGTCATCGCGGACAGGGTGCAGGAAATCCGCAAGGATGAGGGTTAAGAGCCAGAGGTGGTGGTACATGTCTGAACAAATGATGTCAGGAAGAAGAGGAGGAACGTACTACAGCGAGACTTCGGTGTACTAGGAAGAAGGCTGAAAAGCAGGACGTCCAAGGTGGTTATCTCCGGTTTGCTTCCATTTCCTCGGGCTAGTGTGGCTAGAAACAGGGAGATAATGGACGTGAACGTGTGGTTGGGGAACTGGTGCAGGAGGAAAGGATTTAAGTTCTTGGATCACTGGGGTATATTTTATGGTAAGCATAAATTCTACAAGAGAGACGGCTTGCACATTAATAGGTTAGGGACCAGCATTCTGGCAGGCAGGTTTTCTACTGCAACACCGCTACATTTAAACTAAGTAGCGGGGGGGAGGGGACAAGCTGGATGTTTAAAAAGGAAATTGAAGGGAAAGGTAGAACAAGAGAAGTCAAGAAAGACAACTGTATCAATGAGGCAGAAAACTCGGAAAGGCATCATGCTGTAAGGTTGAGTGAAATAAGGGTTGATGGGAAGGGTGAGAACAGTAACAAATTAAAAATACTATACATGAATGCACGAAGCATTAGACATAAAATGGATAAGCTTGAGGCTCTTTTGGAAATTGGCAGATACGATATTGTGGGGAAAACTGAGACGTGGCTTCAAGTGGACAGGGCCTGGGAAATGAATATTCAAGGCTACACGTGCTATCGTAAGGACAGACTGACGGGCAGAGGGGGTGGGGTGGCCTTCTTGGTAAGGGACGATATTCAGTCCCTTGCGCGGGGGGACCTAGAGTCAGGGGATGTAGAGTCAGTGTGAATAGAGCTTCGAAATACTAAGGGGAAGAAGACCCTCTTGGGAGTCATCTACAGGCCCCCAAACAGTAGTCTGCATGTCGGATGTAAGTTAAATCAGGAGCTGAAATTGGCCTGTGGCAAAGATGAAGAAAAGTATTCATTCAGTGTCTCCCCAATCTCTGCGTGTGGAGGCGGAAGAGATTGGGGAGACACTGAATGAATACTTTTCTTCAGTATTCACTCAGGAACAGGGCATTGTTGTCGATGAGAATACTGAGGCACAAATAAGTAGAATGGATGGCTTTGACGTATGTAGAGAAGAGGTGTTGGAAATCCTGGAAAAGATGAAAATAGATAAGTCCCCTGGGCCTGATGGCATTTATCCTAGGATTCTCTGGGAAGCAAGGGAGGAGATTGCAGAGCCATTGGCCTTGATTTTTATGTCCTCTTTGTCTACAGGAGTAGTCCCAGAAGACTGGAGGATAGCAAATGTGGTTCCCTTGTTCAAAAAGGGGAGTAGGGATAGCCCTAGTAACTATAGGCCGGTGAGTCTCACTTCTGTTGTGGGCAAAGTCTTAGAGAGAATTGTAAGGGATAGGATTTATGCACATCTAGATAGGAATAATGTGATCAAGGATAGTCAGCATGGTTTTGTGAAGGGCAAGTCGTGCCTCACAAACCTTATTGAATTCTTTGAAAAGGTGACGAAGGAGGTTGATGAGGGGAAAGCGGTAGATGTGGTATATATGGATTTTAGTAAGGCGTTTGATAAGGTTCCCCATGGTAGGCTACTGCAGAAAATACGGAGATATGGCATTGAGGGTGAGTTGGAGGTTTGGATTAGGAATTGGCTGGATGGAAGAAGACAGAGGGTAGTAGTTGATGGCAAAGTTTCTTCATGGAGTGCCGTCACTAGCGGTGTTCCGCAAGGATCTGTTTTGGGACCATTGCTGTTTGTCATTTTTATAAATGACCTGGAAGAGGGGTTAGAAGGTTGGGTGAGCAAGTTTGCGGATGACACGAAAGTCGGAGGAGTTGTTGACAGTGAGGAAGCATGTGGCAGGTTACAGCAGGATATAGAGAAGCTGCAGAGCTGGGCAGAAAGGTGGCAGATGGAATTCAATGTAGCTAAGTGCGAGGTGATTCACTTTGGGAAGAATAACAAAAAGATGGGGTACTGGGCTAATGGTCGGATACTTGGTAGTGTGGATGAGCAGAGGGATCTTGGTGTCCATGTACACAGATCTCTGAAAGTTGCCACCCAGGTAAATAGTGCGGTGAGGAAGGCATATGGCGTACTGGCTTTTATTGGTAGAGGAATTGAGTTCCGGAGTCCTGAGGTCATGATGCAGTTGTATAAGACTCTGGTACGGCCGCATCTGGAATATTGTGTGCAGTTTTGGTCGCCATACTATAGGAAGGATGTGGAGGCATTGGAACGGGTGCAGAGGAGGTTTACCAGGATGTTGCCTGGTATGGAAGGAAAATCGTATGAGGAAAGACTGAGGCACTTGGGGCTGTTTTCACTAGAGAAAAGAAGGTTTAGGGGTGACTTGATTGAGGTGTACAAGATGATTAGGGGGTTAGATAGGGTCGACAGTATGAACCTTTTCCCGCGTATTGAGTCGGGTATTACAAGGGGGCATAGCTTTAAATTAAGGGGGGGTAGATATAGGACTGATGTTAGGGGTAGGTTCTTCACTCAGCGAGTCGTTAGTTCATGGAATGCCCTGCCAGTAACAGTGGTGGACTCTCCCTCTTTATGGGCATTTAAGAGGGCATTGGATAGGTATATGGAGGATAGTGGGTTAGTGTAGTTTAGGTGGGCTTGGATCGGCGCAACATCGAGGGCCCAAGGGCCTGTACTGCGCTGTTTTCTTCTATGTTCTATGTTCTATGTACAGTTGTTATGGGGGATTTTAACATTCAAGTAGACTGGGAGAATCAGGATGGTATTGGGCCTCAAGAAAGAGACTTTGTGGAGTGCCTCAGAGATGGATTCTTAGAGCAGCTGGTGCTGGAGCCGACCAGAGAGAAGGCAGTTCTGGATCTGGTATTGTGTAACGAACCAGAATTGGTCAGAGATCTCGAAGTGAAGGAGCCATTGGGAAGTAGTGACCATAATACAATAAGCTTCAATCTGCAATTTGAGAGGGAGAGGGTAAAGTCGGAAGTGACAGTACTTCTATTGAATAAAGGGAACTATTGAACAATGAGGGAGGAACTGGCCAAAGTTCAATGGTGCAATACCTTAGCAGGGATGACCGTGGAGGAACAATGGCGGATATTTCCGTGTATAATGCAGAAGTTGCAGGATCAGTTCATTCTTAAATGGAAGAAAGATCCCAGGAGGAGGCATGGGCTGCCGTGGCTGACGAGGGAAGTAAAGAAACATATAAAGTTAAAAGAGAAAAAGTAAAACATAGCTAAGATAAGTGGGAAAACTGAGGACTGGGAAGCTTTTAAAGAGCAACAGAGGATTACTAAGAAGGAAATACGCAGAGGAAAAATTAGGTACGAAGGTAAACTGGCCAAGAATATTAAGGAGGATAGTAAAAGCTTTTTTAGGTATGTGCAAGGCAAAAAAAATGGTTAGGACAAAAATTGGGCACTTGAAGACAGAAGCAGGGGAATATATTACTAGGAACAAAGAAATGGCAGAGGAATTAAATGGGTACTTCAGATCTGTGTTCACTGGGGAAGACACAAGCAATCTCCCAGAGGTAACAGTGGCTGAAGGACCTGAACTGAAGGGAATTTATATTTGCCAGGATTTGGTGTTGGAGAGACTGTTAGGGACTCCGGGGCCTGATGGTCTGCATCCCAGGGTCCTGAAGGAGGTGGCGAGGGATGCGTTGGTGATTATTTTCCAGAGTTCAATAGATTCAGGGTCGGTTCCTGAGGATTGGAGGGTGGCTAATGTTATACCACTTTTTAAGAAAGGTGGGCGAGAGAAAGCAGGTAATTATAGATCAGTTAGTCTGACCTCAATGGTGAGAAAGATGCTGGAGTCTATTATAAAGGATGAAATTACTGCACATCTGGATAGTAGTAACAGGATAGGTCAGAGTCAGCATGGATTTATGAAGGGGAAATCATGCTTGACTAATCTTCTTGGATTTTTTGAGGATGTAACTCTGAAGTTGGACGAGGGAGATCCAGCAGATGTAGTGTACCTGGACTTGCAGAAAGCTTTTGATAAAGTCCCACACAGGAGGTTAGTGAGTAAAATTAGGGCGCATGGTATTGGGGGCAAAGTAATAGATTGGATTGAAAATTGGTTGGCTAATAGAAACAAAGGGTAGTCTTAAACGGCTCAATTTCAGAATGGCAGACAGTGACCAGTGGGGTACCGCAGGGTTCCGTGCTGGGACCGCAGCTTTTTACAATATATGTTAATGATATAGAAGATGGTATCAGCAATAACTTTTGCAAATTTGCTGATGATACAAAGTTGGGTGGCAGGGTGAAATGTGATGAGGATGTTAAGTGATTACAGGGTGACCTGGACAATTTAAGTGAGTGGGCAGATGCATGGCAGATGCAGTTTAATGTGGATAAATGTATGGTTATCCACTTTGGTTGCAAGAACAGGAAGGCAGACTACTACCTCAATGGAATCAATTTATGTAAAGGGGCAGTAGAGAGATCTGGGTGTACTTGTACACCAGTCAATGAAGGCAAGCATGCAGGTACAGCAGGTAGTGAAGAAGACTAATAGCATGCTGGCCTTCATAACAAGAGGAATTGAGTATAGAAGCAAAGAGGTGCTTCTGCAGCTGTACAGGGCCCTGGTGAGACCACACCTGATGCTATGTTTCACAAACACCCTCGCCCCGGCCAACCTCGTTCCAAGCTTCCCCAGCAGCTCCAGAAAACCTCCCGGCAAGGATACTCGTCCCCTTCGAGTTCAGGTGTAACCCAACTCTTTCGTACATTTCAAAGTTTATTCAGAAGAGAACCTAATGTTGCACAAATCGGAAATCCTCTCCCGCACTCCGCATCAACTTTTCAGCCAAGCATTTGCCTGCCAAATCTTCTTATGTTTTCCCTCCCTGGCGTCTGGCAGAGGGAGACCACCAGCGTTTACTATTTTTGTGGTGCTTCTTATACCCCTCCTTCCTAACTCCTTAAATTCAGTTGCCATGCCGTCATGCATTTTCCTAACTGTGTCACCTTAACCATGACTTCTTGCTGCTCACCCTCCCCGACACAGAAATGCAAAAGCTGTGCCTGCATGTTTTGATGCCTCCGCCAATGACACTGTCCATCACTTTGCTGAGAATAACTTTTGCCGAATGAGAGATTTGATGTCGCTGGATGGTATAGTTGTTTTGGCTTGTGTTATTCAAAAGAGGCCACATGCGGTATAATTCCCAGATTGTCATGTCGCTGCCAGTGATGCGTGGTGTATGAAGTGTGTGCTTTTCCATCTTACATGCAATAGCTTTGCATATTTGATACTGGCGACCGTGCAGTGATGGCAAATTTTCTCGTCGGATCACCAAATGCATGATGATTGGCTGGTGGAGGCTCGGACTATCTCTGCACTGTCAATACACGACCAGCAAACTCATGTTCTGTGGATTCACCATAGAATCTTATAATGGTTATCATATTCAAATAGTTTAATGAAAAGATGAAACATCTACTTTACTGACATTCTTTCGGGAAGAAAATCTATGGTCATTATCTGAGCAAATTTTTCATTTGTCATGTGACTAATTTCTAAATGCCCTGCAGGGCAGAAAGGAATGGGAAACGAATGTTGCTTCTGGCAGCAATGACTGCATGTCATGAATAACTGCTGTCGATATTATTATGGAGCACGCCAGAACTTGTCAAAATATTTTAAGAAGGTGGACTACACAATAAACTTATTTTTTTGTAAATGCAGATGCAGAGTGGATTATCTAGCACTGATGCAGCTGGTGAAACCACAGAACTTTAAACAAAATGGAATTTATTAAACCACTATGAATGAAACAGGAACACAAGAAAGCATGATTGCGTATAACTTACTGAAAACTTAATTAACACGATTTCACAACGTAATAAAACTGTTCCGTTCTCTGCAACATCCCATGATCATACATCATGTAAAAGTATAATGCAAGCATAAGCGGTATCAGAGACATTTTTCTGACAAGACCACGGTTGAAACGAGAAACGCATTTTTCAATGTGGCTGCTTCTCTCAGTCCCAGTTGATTTGTCGCTCTTCCTACAACTTTGGATGGAACGCAATGGATTTAGATTGTTTTGTTTGGAAGCTGTCCATAGCTTCCTTGAATAATTCTGATGTACGTTTGTCCCCAGATCGGACTGATTCTCCGTGGATAATCAATACTGTATTTAAAAAGAGTAACTCTTACGCAATCCTTTGAGCTGTGATTTTGCATCATGGAAGAGCCTCTTTAAATCTAGTGGGCAAATACCATATAGTTAAGAAATACTGATTTTCCACTTTCTAATTCAGGGAGGAGTCCTACGCAATCAATTAAGACACTTGTGAAATATTACTGAAATGCAGGAATGGGTAGTCAAAGAGCAAGCTTCATTACTCTGCGGTTTACAATTAACTGCTACGAGTGACATGTCTGGCAAAATTCAATTATATCCTTGAGCAGTCTGTGCCAGTAAAAATGATCTTGCATTTTTATCTTAAGAGTTTTGAACCCGTAAATGACCTGCTATTTGGAGTCCGTGCACTATCCAAAGCAACTTCTTCCGATAACACACTGGTATATAACTGCATGAACTTCCACTCATTACTCAATTGTCCGAACATGTGATGGACTCAATTTCATCACTAAGACATCACAGAACACGGAACATAGAAAATAGAGCATTGCAGTTCTGTACAGGCCTTTTGGCCCTCCATGTTGCGTCGACCAGTGGAACTAATCTGAAGCCTGTATATCATATACTATCCCATTTTATCGATATGTTTTTCCAATGACCATTTAAATGTCCTTAAAGTCGGCGATACTTCTACTGTTGTAGGCAGTATGCTCCACATCGCTATTACTCTCTGAGTAAAGAAACTACCTCTGGCATCTTTCCTATATCTATCATCCCTCAATTTAAAGCTACGTCCCTTCGTCCGAACTGTCATCACCTGAGGACTGGGAATTATACTGCCAATCCAGGACAATCGGCACCACTGCCTTTCCGACCCCCCTCTTGACGTAAAAATAAATGACAAAATAAACTTGTGAAAGAGGCAATATCGTCACAGTATCAAGCGATGGATTTTATGCTTTTGTGAGCTGAACGCCAACGGAACAAAACTTTCTCGCCCAGGATTTTGTACACTCAATCTGTCCGAAAGAATTTTTGTGAAGGTGGTTTCAATGGAGATGGAATCACGTGTTAGTAAAAGGATTGGCTTTGTTCGTTCATCAGAAGTCCCCAGCTGCACCGTCCCCAAGAACCCAAGGTCTCTAAAACAGGCTAGATCTCAGCCTCCACTGAGCGACCCAGATGATAAAACAGCATTGATGACAAAGGTAATTGTGGCATTAACAATTGCTAAAACCACAACACAGATAGAATCCATGATGTGCACTGTGGAGTCAAACAGTAACACACTCAAACTGACACAGGTATATGCACTCACATTCACATAAACACAAACTCAACTCCATTGACACACATACAAACAGACAGTAATGCCAGCACTCACTGCACTCACTGACTGACACATATGCATGCAGACACACACACACAACACAAACATACACATAGTTACAGTGAGATACCCCCTCATGCGCAAAGAGACATTAACTGCAATAATATTAATTCAACACAGTGAGAAAGCAGATACTGGGACATCAGCTAATATTCAGCTGCTGAATGGTGTCTATCAATGGAACGACTACTGTGGAGGCCAACTAATGTTTGGAAAAACAGCAATATGCAACATGTTTATTGCCTATATAAATAAAATGACTACAGTAGTACTATATGTAATGTGAGATAACTCATATATGAACACTCAGCAGTGTGCAAAATGTAATTAATTGCAGTAGTACAATGGTTCGTGCGGGACTACTGAAATTTGCATGCTTAGCACATTAGAAACAGTGTACTGTGTACAGGCAGGCAATGGCTATTGTGGGAGACTGATACGTGCACATTCAGTTGTGCAACCCCAGTATTTAAAACATGAGCGCATGTGAAATACTGCATCATTTCCGGTCTTTGCATGAAAACAACGTAGCCTTTCTTGAGCGCTGAAAGATTAGATACAGCCTTATAGCCGGCGAGGTCCTTTTTCGAGGTGAATGTTTAACAAACCAATTTACTATCCAAAATGATCCGCGATTAGTACCCCACACATCATTGAACGTACAACGTAGCATGTTCAATATTGAATATTGAACATTACAGTGCAGTACAGACCCTTCGTCCATCGATGTTGTGCTGACCAGTGAAACCATTCGAAAGCCGATCGAACCTATACTATTTCATGATCATTCATGTGATTATCTAATTACCATTTCAATCCACATAACATTGCCGAGTCCATTACTGTTGCAGACAGGTCTTTCCACATCCTTGCTACTCTCTGAGTAAATAAATTGCTTGTCACAACTGTCCTATATCTATCACACCTTAATGTAAAGCTATGTCACCTCTTGCTAGCTATCACCATCCAAGGAAAAAAGGCTCTCACCCTCTCTAATGCTCTGATCATCTTGTATGCCTCTATGAAGTTACCTCTTATCCCCCTTCTCGCGAACAAAAACAGCCTCACGTCTCTCACCCTTTTCTTATAAGACTTTACTAAGATACTAGGCAACATCCTGCTAAATCTCCTCTGCACGCCTTTCCAAAGTTTCCACAGACTTCCAATCATATGGCCGCACCAGAGTTTTGTACAGCTGAAACAACACCGCATAGCTCCAAAACTCAAATCGTCTGCGAATAAAATCTGAAAAACTAAACGTTTTCTTTAACAACCCTATCAACCTGAGTTAAAGTCATGGCTGCAGATGCTGGAGGACAGAGTCGAAAAGTGTGGCGCTGGAAAAGTACAGCCCATTAGGCAACATCCGAGGCTTAGGAAAAGCCCTGCAGCAGAAGAGACATTCCTGATGAAAGACTTATGCCCGAAGCGTCAATTCTCCTGTTCATTGAAAGCTGCCGAACAGGCTGTGACTTCCCAGCACCACATCTATCAGCCTTTGTGGCAAATTACAGGGATGCATTCACATCGACCCAGAGACCTCTGTGCTCATGCACACTGCCCAGAGTCTTACCCTGAGCCCAGTCTGCTATATGTCTGTTCCTCGATCCAATATGCGTCACCTCACAATTTTCCACATTATACTCCTTTTGCCACCTCTCAGTCCAGTTCTCCAACTTTCTTATGTCCCACTGTCACCTGCAAAATCCTTCTACACTGTCCACAGCTCCACCTAGTTTAGGGTCATCGGCAAATGTTCTTACACATCGTTCGTTCATCGCACTTATCCAGGTCAGTTATAAATATGAAAATCAGTAGTGGTCCAAAATCAGATCCTTGCGGTGCATCATTACGAACGGAAATCCAGGCTCATGGAAAGATGAAACGTGAAGGCGCAGTTAGTGCGCCTGAGTGTTACAAGCTAGCCAGGTAGGACCTTAAGAGGGAACTAGGAAGAACCAGAAGGGGACATCGAGATATTATCTGCTACAAATAGCTACATCATCCTCAATCCCATGCCTCTGCATTTTCTACAATGGCCCACCACAGGGAATCTTATCAAAAGCTTTACTGAAATCCACATATAGTACATCAACAGTTTTATCTTCATCCATCAGTTTCGTCACCTTCTCAAAAAACGCACTAAAGTTTGTGATGGTCGACCTACCCCTCAAAAAACCGTGTTGAATAGTCCTCATCAAATTATTACGTTCGAGGATATTATAAATCCTATCTCTCACAATACCACCGAAAACGTTCCAACAAGAATAGTAATGCTCACTGGTCGATTATTACCAGGGTTGTGTCAATTCCCCGACTTGAACAAGGGAACCACATTTGCTATCCTCCAATCTTCTTGCACTCTTCGTACAGACAATGGCGACATAAACATAAATATCAATGACAAATGATATGCTACCTCCTCACTAGGGTCCCAGATAATCCCAGGATAAATCCCATCCGACCCAGTTGACTTTCCTATTTTCATACTTGTGACAATTGATAACACCGTCTGCTGAAGAAGTTCAATGCCGTCTATTCTCGTATCTTGTGTCTCAGTGTTCCCCTCGACAGCATTGCATTATTCCTCTGTCATTTAGCGCTTTTTCTATCTGTTCAGATTCCACCCAAAATTTCCCACTATTTTACTTGATTGGCCCTAATCTGAACTTTTCATTTTTTTATTACTGTTTATACCGATAGAAAGTTTTCGGATTTCCATTGATTTTATCGGCCGAAAATTTCTCATGTCCCCTCCTGCTTCTACGTAGATTCTCTCGAGATCACTGCATGCTAACTTGTAACTCTCAAGTGTCCTAACTGAGCCTTCACATCTCATCTTTAAAGAGTCTAGTTCTTACACTTGACAAGCGATTCAACTTCTTTTGTAAACCACAGTTTCCTCACTTGACCACTTCCTCTCTGCCTGACCGATGCATACTTATCAAGGTGATACTATTGCTTTTCCTTGAATAAGCTCAACATTTCAATTGTGCCTATCCCCTGCAGTTTACGTCCCCAACCTATAGTCACTAAATCTTGCCTAAACACATCATAGTTGCTTTTCCCCCAGCTATAACTCTTGCTTTTCAGTACATACCCGTCCCTTCCCATCGTTAAAGTAAACGTCACTGAATTGTGGTCACTTACACCAAAGTGCACACCTCACTTCGTATCTAACACCCGGCCTGGTTCATTATCCAGTACCAAAACCACTATGCACTCGCCTTTTGTTGGCTGCATCATTAAACCCTCCTGTTCAAATTGGGAAAACTGACCCATCAAAAGTACTCCAACTAAAGCGTTTCCAGTCAATATTTGGAAAACTATAGTCTCTCATGACAATTACCCTGTTACTTTCGCTCCTGCCCAGATTAATTTTTACAATCCTTTCTGCTACATCTCTGAAACTTTTCCGAGGCCTACAGAAAACATCCAAGAGTACAAAAACTGATCCATCTAAACTCGTCGAACTATAGTAGTCCCAGTCAATGTTGGGAAATTTATGGGCTCCCATAAACTACCCTGTTCCTGTCGCTCCAATCCAGAATCGTCTTCGTTATCCTTCCCTCTGCATCTCCGGAACTGATTGTACAACTACAGAAAACACCCAATAGGGTGACCACTCATTTTCTGTTCCGAAACTCAGCCTGTACTACCTCAATAGACGAGTCCTCAGCACCATCCTTTCTGCCACAGTAAAACTGTCCTTGACTAACAATGCCACACCGCTCCTCTTTTACCACTTTTACTGATTTACTGAATCGTCTGAACCACGTACTCTGTTCCAGCTCTATACATGTCACCGAGATGGCCACAACATCGAAGTCCCAGAAAACAACCAAATTTCTCAAGTTAACCACATTTATTCAGGATGCTTCTAGCATCCCGGAACAAGGTGGGAGAACCAAATCCTGAAACGAAAGTGTTTCAGTTAATAGTTTCCATATCCAGTTTTTTAGCTTGATCTGATCACTGAGGAGAAATTCGTCTCCAATTCATCGTCATCACCGTGTTGCTCTTAAAGATTTTACAGTAACAGGCAAACCCCTGAGGGATGCTGTGATGCAAGGGAATTGCATCAGTCGTTAATCCAGGAGGACTGGATTCATAGCTTAACTCTGCTCGTCAGACCTCGGAAGCACAAAGCCAACATGATAAGTTTGGCAATTGTTCGTTTTCTTTTCAGAATTAAGAACGGTTGCTGTTTGCTGGAGCCATCAGTGGCACGGAGAAAATGAGATATAGTCTGTGTTTAAACTCATTGAAATTTTGCAGGGAATGTTGCGGTCGTTACTTTGAAAGTGACTGGGAGTTTATGCCGAAACCATCGCTTGTCTTTTCCCGATGGTTATGATGGGACCTGACTTGTCTTTTACATGTCTGCTTTCAACAGTGAATGGCATGATTAACCGAGCTTTAAGCACGTCACACGAGAGATCTGACCTGATTAGCTGATCGGAAATCTGTCCGAGATTTGAACAAAAAAACAGTGCAAATCGAGAAAAAAAAGTTAATCGATGATTAACTAATTACCAATTTAATTAACTAAGTAGAGACGGCTGTGCAGGCCATGTACTGTCACTGTGTGATGTAGGAGATGGCTGATCACATTTCGATTTGCATTGACCACATCTGCAAAATTGTTCTTTGTTTGAAGAAGTCTGGTTCATTTGATAAACTGGAATCTGAGCTTCAAACGCTGCAGCATATCCAGGATCTGAATAAGCACCTGGACACTTTGTTTTAGGAGGCGGTCATACCTGGTAGATGAACTTTCACAAACTCTGTCGGAAGCCAGGAACAGTAAAGTGTGGCTGCAAGTGAGGCAGGTAGTGGGCTTCATTTAGAGGAATCCAGCTATAAGTATAAGAATTTAAGGATCAGGCAGGGCTCTAAAGAGTTGCAAGGCAGCCAGAACTGAACTGAAACCTGGACTCAAGACTGTTGGAACAGGAATAAGAAAGCTTTAGTGGGAAGCATTGGGGAAATCCCTAAAGCATTCTATACGTATGCGAAGAGCAGGAAAATGTCCGGATTGAGTATAGAACCAAACACAGTCAGTGGAGGAAACTTGTGCCTGTAGTTGGAGGAGGTAGGGGAGGTATGTAATGAATATTTTTCTTCAGTATTCATTGCTCAGACGAACCTTGATGTTTTTGAGGACAGCGTAGAACAGGCTGACATGCTCGAACAAGTTGATTATATGAGTAACAATGTGCTTAAAAATGTAAAAGAAGCAAAAGAATAAAGGGAAATGGCAGTGTGGAGTTCCCTGGGCCACTTGAGATAAACCCAAAGGTTACTACCGGAAGGAAGGGTCGAGATTGTTGCACCGTTGGCGATGAGTTTTGCATTCTTACAATCACCTGGAGTTGTGCCAGATCAGTAGAAGCTGAAAAAATTCATACCTTTGTTTAAGAAAGGGAATATGGATAATCTTGAGAATTATGACTCCAGTCGATGAAATGTTGGAGTGGATTCTGTGAGAAAATATGTATCATCATTTGGAAACCCATAGTTTGATTAGAGATTGTCAGTAGGCTTTGTGAGGGGCATATTATGTCTCATAAGCCTTATTGAATTCTGTGAGGATGTCACAAAACACACTGACGAACGTGAAATCGTCGACGTGGTGCAAATTGATTTTATTAATGCTATTGATAGGTTTTCTCATGGTAGGCTCATTCAGCAGATGAGGAGATACAGGGGAGTATGGCTGTCTGGATACAGACTTGACTGACCCATAGAAGATATAGTGTCGTTGTAGATGGAAATCATTCAGACTGGAACCCAGTGAACATAGGTGTTCCATCGGGTTTCGATCCACGTCCTCTGACTTTTGTGATGTTTATACATGAATGACGAGGTGGCAGGATGGGGCGAGTAATTTTGCCGATGGCATGAAGATTTTGTAGTGGTGGATCGTGAGGAGGGAATTTGTTGGGTGTAACAGGACCTTGACATAATAAAGAACTGGGGTGAGAAGTGACAGATTGACTTCAAGCTGTAAAAGTGTGAAGTCGTTCATTTTGGAAATTCGAAATTTAATGCAAAATACGGGGTTGATGCAGGAAAATGGCAGTGTGGAGGAACATAGAGATTTTGGTGTCCACGTTCATGGATTGTTCAAAGTCGCCACCCTTGTTGATGGGCTTGTTCAGAAGGCGCATTGTGTACTTTCTTTCAATATCGGTATTATGTTTTAAAGCTTTGAGTTTATGCTCCAGCTGTATAGTACACTATGAAGACCACACTTCGAATATTGTGGTCAGTTCTGGTCTCCTTATTACAGGAAAAATGTGGAAGCTTCAGAGAGAGCACAGAGGAGATTTGCCAGGATGATGCTGAGACTGGATGGCATGTCTTATGAATAAAGTTTGAGGGGGATATGACTTTTCTCATTGGAGTAAAGAAAGATGAGAGGTGATTTGATAGAGGCGTACAGAGTGATGAGAAGCATAGATAGAGTGAATAGGTAGAAATATATTCAAAGGGCAGAAATACTTATCCCAAGTGGGTATAATTTTAAGGTGATTGGAAGAAGGTTCAGAGTAGACACCAGAGGTCAGTTCTTTTCACAGAGTGTAGTGAGTGCGTGGAATGCACTGCCAACGTTGATGGTAGATTCAGATGCATGAGGGACATGTAATAGTCTGTTGGATAGGCGCATGGATGATCGTAAAATAAAGGCAATATCGGTTAGTTTGATCTCAGAAAAGGAAAGAAGTTCGGCACAGCTTCGAGAGCTAAATGGCTGACTTTGCTGAACAGTTCTGTGTTCTATATTCCATGTTCAGCTGTTAACGTTGTCCAAAGGTATTCGTACCTATTCTTTACAATAGACAATAGACAATAAACAATAGGTGCAGGAGTAGGCCATTCTGCCCTTCGAGCCTGCACCACCATTCAATATGATCATGGCTGATCATCCTTGATCAGCATCCTGTTCCTGCCTTATGTCCATAGTCCTTGATTCCACTATCCTTGAGAGCTCTATCCAACTCTTTCTTAAATGAATCCAGAGACTGGGCCTCAACTGCCCTCTGGGGCAGACCATTCCATACAGCCACCACTCTCTGGGTGAAGAAGTGTCTCCTCGTCTGTGTCCTACATGGTCTACCCCGTATTTTTAAGCTGTGTCCTCTGGTTCAGCACTCACCCATCAGCGGAAACATGTTTCCTGCCTCCACAGTGTCCAATTCTTTAATTATCTTATATGCCTCAATCATATCCCCTCTGAGTCTTCTAAACACAAGGGTACACAAGCCCAGTCGCTCCAGTCTTTCAGTATAAGGTAATCCCGCCATTCCAGGAATTGACCTCGTGAACCTACGCTCAATAGCTAGAATGTTTTTCCTCAAATTTGGAGACCAGAACTGCACACAGTACTCCAGGTGTGGTGTCACCAGGGCCCTGTACAGCTGCAGAAGAACGTCTTTGCTTCTATACTCAATCCCTCTTGTTATGAAGGCCAGCATGCTCTTAGCCTTCTTCGCTAACTACTCTACCTGCCTGCGTACCTTCATTGACTGGTGTACAAGAACACCCAGATCTTTCTGTAGTGCCCCTTTACCTAAATTGATTCCATTTAGGTAGTAATCTGCCTTCCTGTTCTTGCCACCAAAGTGGATAACCATACTTTTATCCACATTAAACTGCATTTGCCATGCATCTGACGACTCACCTAACTTGTCCAGATCACCCTGTAATGTCATAACATCCGCATCACATTTCATCCTGCCATCCAGCTTAGTATAATCAGCAAATGTGCTAATGTTATGACTAATACCATCTTCTATATCATTAACATACATTGTAAAAAGCTGCGGTCCAGGTCCTGATCCCTGCGGTACCCCACTGGTCACTGCCTGCCATTCCGAAATGGGGCTGTTTATCACTACTCATTGTTTCCTATCTTTCTTCCTTGTTGTAATGAACTGATCCTGCAACCTCTGCATGATACACAGAAATATCCGCCATTGTTCCTCCACTGTCATCCCTGCTACGGTATTGCACCATTGTACTTTGGCCACCTCCTCCCTCACAGCTCCATAGCTCCCTTTATTCAACTGAAAAATTGTCACTTCCGATTGTACCCTCTCCCTCTCAAATTGCAGATTGAAGATTATTGTATTATGGTCACTACTTCCCAATGGCTCCTTCACTTCGAGGTCCCTGACCAATTCTGGTTCGTTGCACATTACCAGATCCAGAATAGTCTTCTCCCTGGTCGGCTCCAGCACCAGCTGTTATAAGAATCCATCTCTGAGGCACTCCACAAAGTCTCTTTCTTGAGGTCCAATACCATCCTGATTCTCCCAGTCTACCTGCATGTTGAAATCCCCCATAACAACTGTCGTAACATCTTTGTGACACGCCAATTTCAGCTCCTGAATTAACTTACATCCGGCATCCAGACTGCTGCTTGGGGGCCTGTAGATAACTCCCAATAGAGTCTTTTTACCCTTCGTATCTCTCAGCTCTATCCACACTGACACACCCACTCAAATAACATTCACTTACCTTCCCGACCGGCTTTGCGCTCTGCCTTCACTTCCGCCCAGCTCCCGCCACTCTCTGATGCGAAAAGACCGCTGGCGTCGAGGTAACTTCTTAAATAACAATCACTTACCTTCCCCACCGGGAAGGTCTGTATGACCAGAACAATCACTTACCCTCCCGACCGGCTTTGTCTTTGTCAGTATGAGTAGACAAGATGCAGGATGGATGAGCCAGTGGAGTATGGCACAGTCGAATAGGATGCCATTCAACTTGGGGGAGTATAAAGACAAGTGGAAAGATTTGAATTATAAAATACAAGCAGGTTTGCTGATGACACTAAAATAGGCGGTATGGTGGAGAGCGAGGAACGTAATCAGGAATTGCTCCTGGATCTTGATCAGCTGGAGAAGTGCGCCGAGAAATGAATAATGGAGTTTAATGTCAATAAATGTGGCTTGTCGTGAGTGTGAGGTCTTGCATTTTGGAAAGTCAAATCATGATTGGACTGTCATGTGAATGGCAGGGCCTTATGGAGTGTACAGCACTAGAGGGATTTAGAGTTCTGGTTCACCCTTCTCTGAAAGTGGAGTCAAAGGTAGACAGGGCAATGAAGAAGACTTTTAAGACAATATCCTTCGTCAGGCAGGGCATTCAGTATTGGCGTTGGGGAGTTTTGCAGTTATATAGTACGTTGATGAATCTAAAACTGAAGTATGGTGATCATTTTTGGTCATCTTCTGTGGGATCGGCGTTGTGAAACTGGAAAGAGTGCAGTAGCAATTTTCGGGAATGTTGCCTGGACTCAATGGTCTGGTGTATCGGAACACGCGAGGACTTTTTTTCTTCAGAGTATCGGAGAATGTTGGGGTATCATACGCATGTGAAAAAATCATAAGCTGCATGGAGCTGATGGATGCACTCAGTCTTTCTTGCGGGGTTCGGGAATTGAGGACGAGATGGCATGTTATTTCCCCAGTTTGTGGGGAAATAATAAAAAGGAAACCTGAGGAGCAACCGTTTCACACGGATGGTGATCCACATGTGGAATGAGCTGCCACAGAAGTAGTTGAGGCGGGTACTTTAAAAATATTTTTTAAATCATTTGTACAAATATATGGAAAGAAGTGAATAGAAGGATATGGGTGAAGTGTCGGGGTCAGCGTAGAGAGATATTTTGATTAGCATGGACTCTTTTCGGCCAACGGGCTCGTCTCCACATTGTAGGACTCTATGATTCTATGACTTTATGATAGTTGCAGGGGATTCCAAATTAAGAGGAATGATAGTACCCTTTGTTAGCAGTATTGAGAGTCCCGCGTGCTGTGTTGCTATTCCGATGCCAGTGTGCGGGACATCATCGACTGCCTCGGAAGGATATTGGACAGGAAGGGTAACGATCCAATTTTCATGGTCCATGTCTATGCAAATAACAACGGCAAGACTAGGAAAAAGGATCTGTTCAGACATTATCAGGAGGGAAGAACCAATTTAAAGAACAGATCCTCAATGGGCATAATTTCTGGATTCCTGACCAAGTCATTCGCAACTTGGCGTAGAGATAGGAGAATAAGGGAAGTAACATGCCGCCAATAGAGCAGAGCAGCAAAGAGGGCTGCCTTTTCATGAGGCAGTTGCATCAGTATTGGAAAAAGAGGGATCTTTACCATTGGGACTTTGAAGACCAGAACTGATTTGGAGCAAGGGTTCTGGCGAAAAAGGTTAATCGGGTGGTCAACAGTACATCAAACTAGTAATTCGTGCAAAGAGGAAAACTCCAAGAAGTCTAATAAGCAATGCGGTGAAAATCTGCAGGTAAACATCGATAAGGCTCGTTTCTGCATTGAAAAGAATATGACAAACATGAAAAGAAAGGATACCTCAGTAAAACTTATTTAAGTCTCCAGTACAAAATATAGTGCAAAATATTTGCAACATGAAGAAAAAACTACTCAGTAACAGGTACAGCAAACGTTCATCGCGAAGGAAAAGACGCATACTAAATGGAGGATGAGACAACTATGGCTGACCATGGAAGTGAGGCACAGCAGAAAAGTAAAGGAGAAAGCATATCATCTGGCAAAGTGGAGTAGGAAATCAACGGAATGGGAAGCCGACAATGATTAACATCGGACAATGAACTAAGAAATAAGATGGTGGAAAATTAAATATAAGCAAGACTATAGTATTAAGGAAGATTTCAAGAGTTGCTGTCGATATTAAAGGAAAGAAAATGATTGGCAAAAGCTGGAATACAATGTGGAAAATTGGTAATGGGGCGCAAAGAAAAGGCTGGATTAGTTAATGAGTAGTTTGTGTCGGTCTTCACGGTGAGAGACACAAGTAATATCCAAAGGAATCGCGAGACCTAATGGTCAGAAATGAGTACGGCGTCCATTGTAAAGCAGAAGAGGCCAGAACAACTGAATGGTCTGAAAGTTAATACATCAACTCAGTCAGATGGGCTACACTCTCAAGTTCTGGCAGAGATAACTGAGGAGATAGTGGACGATACAGTAAAGAAACTTTTGGTTTCACTGGGGACATGGTGGAGGATCCCAGAGGTCTGGAAAATTGCTAATGTAATTCCCCCCAACCAAATAGAAGAATAGACTTCGGCAAAAGATTGTAAATTACAGGCCGATTAGACAACTGTAGTCATTGTTAACATTGTTAACAGTTCATTGCGAAGGATGAGATTTCTGATTACTTGGAAATGCTTAGTAAAATATGGCAATTTTAACAATGGTTTCATCAAAGTAAAGTCATGCTTGACAAAACTGTTAGAATTCTTTAAACTGGCAACGAGCAGGTTATATCAACGAGTGGCAATAAACGTGAGCTGCCTAGACTTATGCAAAGACATTTGATAAAGTGTTACACAGGAGGCTGCTGAGTAATATGGCGTTACGAGCATGGACACATGCCTGGCTGCCTCTCAGAAGTCAAAGAGTGGAGATAAGAATGTACAAATCACAGAACACCAAGCTATAGTCTAACAGGCTTATTTGGAAGCGCTAGCTCTGGTTGTGCTGCTCCTTCTTCAGATGATTCTGGAGAATATGATTGCATGACATAGAATTTAAAGAAAAACATTACAGTGTGATGTAACTGAAATTATATATTGAAAAAGACCTGGAATATTTGTTAAGTCTCTCATCTTTTAGAATGATCATGTCGGTTTCAATTCGTTCATGTGTAAATCGCAAAATCGATTTTTTTTTAAAAGTTACCTTCCCAAGTGTACAATAACAATTGGTGTCATGTCGGCCCAGATAATGTATTGAAGGTGTTAGCTCCCTTTGAGTCTGTCTCCAATCGAAAAATAACGGATTTACAGAATTTTACATGGATTCATGCAGTTTTAGAACAAAGTAAAATGTAATTCTGCAAGTACAAATTCAATACACAAACTTATATGTGTATATGTGCATGCAGCTGTATGTGGAGTGAAGGCTGGGGCTGACTATGAGTGTCTGTGTGAGAGTATGTGCACGTGTGTAACTGTGGGTGCAAAGGTGTTTAAGACTGTGAGAGGGCGTGTGTCGGAGTGTAGACGTGAGTATATGAGAGAGAGACTGAGTGTCTGTGTGTGTGTGTGTGTGTGTGTGTGTCTGTCTGTCTGTGTATTGAGTGCAATGGGGGCACCTGTCGTGTGTCATGAACTCAAGGTCCCGGTTGAGGCCATCCCCATTGGTACCAAATTTGCCTATCAGCTTCTGCTCAGCCACTTTTCGTTATTGCCATGCCGAAGTCCGCCTTGGAGGATGGTCACCCGAAGTTCCGAGGTCGAATGTCCCGGACTGCTGAAGTGTTCTACGACTGGGAGGGAACACTCCTGTCTGTTGGTTGTTCTGCGGTGTACATTCAGATGTTGTAGTAGCCTTTGTTTGGTCTCCTCAATGTACCATACCTCAGAGCATCCTTCCTGCAGCGTATGAGACAGACAACGTTGGATGAGTGACGTGATTACCTGCCACGTTGATGGTTAGAGGTGTCCCCACGCGTAATGGTGGTATCTGTGTGGGCATTCTGACATGTGACAGGCATCTACCGTGACAGGGTTGTATGGTATTGTCCTGAAAGCCGAGTGGTTTGATAAGAACAATGATCTGTTTGAGGTTTGGTGGCTGTGCAAACGCGAGAAGAAGAAGTATGGGGACTGTCTTGGCGAGGTGCTTCATTCTCATTGATAATGTGTTGCAGGCTGCAAAGAACATGGCGTAGTTTTCAGCTCTTGCGTGTTACTGGACAACAATCGGTACCCTGACAGTTGCAGATTGTGTTTGTCTCCTGAGGAGGTCATTACGGTTCCTTTATGTAGGACGTCGTACCTGGTGGTCCATGAGTTGAACATCGTACCCCGTTCTTATGAAAGCATTTCCTGAATATTTACGAGTGCCCATACTATACTATTCTTTGAAAAGGTGACGAAGGAGGTTGATGAGGGGAAAGCGGTAGATGTGGTATATATGGATTTTAGTAAGGCATTTGATAAGGTTCCCCATGGTAGGCTACTGCAGAAAATACGGAGTTATGGCATTGAGGGTGAGTTGGAGGTTTGGATAAGGAATTGGCTGGATGGAAGAAGACAGAGGGTAGTAGTTGATGGCAAAGTTTCTTCATGGAGTGCCGTCACTAGCGGTGTTCCGCAAGGATCTGTTTTGGGACCATTGCTGTTTGTCATTTTTATAAATGACCTGGAAGAGGGGTTAGAAGGTTGGGTGAGCAAGTTTGCGGATGATACGAAAGTCGGAGGAGTTGTTGACAGTTAGGAAGGATGTGGCAGGTTACAGCAGGATATAGAGAAGCTGCAGAGCTGGGCAGAAAGGTGGCAAATGGAATTCAATGTAGCTAAGTGTGAGGTGATTCACTTTGGGAAGAATAACAAAAAGATGGGGTACTGGGCTAATGGTCGGATACTTGGTAGTGTGGATGAGCAGAGGGATCTTGGTGTCCATGTACACAGATCTCTGAAAGTTGCCACCCAGGTAAATAGTGGGGTGAGGAAGGCATACGGCGTACTGGCTTTTATTGGTGGAGGAATTGAGTTCCGGAGTCCTGAGGTCATGATGCAGTTGTATAAGACTCTGGTGCGGCCGCATCTGGAATATTGTGTGCAGTTTTGGTCGCCATACTATAGGAAGGATGTGGAGGCACTGGAACGGGTGCAGAGGAGGTTTACCAGGATGTTGCCTGGTATGGAAGGAAGATCGTATGAGGAAAGACTTAGGGCTGTTTTCATTAGAGAAAAGAAGGTTTAGGGGTGACTTGATTGAGGTGTACAAGATGATTAGGGGGTTAGATAGGGTTGACAGTGTGAACCTTTTCCCGCGTATGGAGTCGGGTATTACAAGGCGGCATAGCTTTAAATTAAGGGGGGGGTAGATATAGGACTGAAGTTAGGGGTAGGTTCTTCACTCAGCGAGTTGTAAGTTCATGGAATGCCCTGCCAGTAGCAGTGGTGGACTCTCCCTCTTTATGGGCATTTAAGCGGGCATTGGATAGGTATATGGAGGATAGTGGGTTAGTATAGGTTAGGTGGGCTTGGATCGGCGCAACATCGAGGGCCAAAGGGCCTGTACTGCGCTGTATTGTTCTATGTTCTATGTTCTATGTTCTATACATACGCACAGACAGACAGACGCACACACTCAGACCATTATAATACATGCACACATGCACTCGCACACATGAAATCTCACAGACTTAAACCACTTTGCAATCACAGACATATACACACCCTCTCGCAAACACTCATAACCCTCCAGCACTCCCTGCCCACACACACCCACATGCACACATACACACATATATTTGTGAGTTGACTTTGTACTATCAGAATTACATTTTATTTTGCTTATAAACTGCATGAATCCCTGTAAAATTCTGTAAAATCTTTTCTTTAGGTTATAATCAATATGGCCATTGTGGCAGAGCTGAAACATTCAATACATTATCTGGGCCGATCTGACATCATTTGTTGCCGTTCAATTTAGAAAGTAACATTTAAAAAAAAAACGTTTTGAGGTTTACATGTGAAAGAACTGAAATAAACATGTTCATTCTGAAAGATGAGCGTATTAACAGAAAAATCCAAGTTTTTTTAAATATATATTTTCAGTTACATCACGCTGTAAACGTTTACTATAAATTCTGTGTCATAAATTCTTATTGTCCACAATCACTTGATAAAGGAGCAGCGCTCGAAAGCGAGTGCTTCAAAATAAACCTGTTGGACAATACCCTGGTGTTGTGTGATTTTTAACTTTGTACACCCCAGTCTAACACCAGCATCTCCACATCATGACAAAAAATGGCCGTTCTCAGGATGGAAGTCAGTGACAGATGGTACTCACAAGTGATCGTGTTGGCACCATAACTTCTCCCTTTAATTACTGATGATCTGGATGAAGGAACTGTGGGTCGTCGGCTACATCGCAGATGATACAAGTGGAGGGACCAGTTGTACTGTTATGTCTGGAAGGCCACAGAAATATTTGCACAGATTGTGAGAATGGGCTAAGAATTGGCAAATGAAACACAATGCGGGAAACTGTGAAGCCATGCACTTTCCGAGAAGGAATAGAAGAATGGACTATTTTCAAAACGGTCAGAAAATTCAGAAATCAGGCGAAAAGTGTCTTGGACGTCCTCATCCAGGATTCTCTCAAGGTAAAATTGCAGGTTGTGTGTGTAATTAGGATGGCAAATGCAATGTTGCAAATCATCTCGAGAGGACGAGAAGAGAAATGTTGGCATGCACTTCGGATGATTTTTAAGGTTCTGGTCAAACCACAATGAGTGTATTGTGAGTAAATTAGAGCTCATACATCAGAAACAGGCCCAGGGGATGCACACGAGAATAATGCCAGAAATGAAACGTGTCACATGTGAGGGAAGATGAGTGACAATGGAATTGTACTCTGTGGATTATAGAGTACTGAGGGGTGATCGGACTGAAACGGACAGAACAATGAACAGCCAGGACAGAATGGAGGTTGTGATAATGCTTCCATTCACAATGAGCCGAGGGCACAACTTGAGAGTAAAGGTAAGACTCTTTAGAACGGAGATAAGAGGAATGTTCTTCAACCACCGTCTGGTAAATCTGTGCAATTCATTGCCACAAAAGATTGTGGAGGGCACGTATTTAAGATAGGCACAGATGAGATCTTGATTGCCAGGGGGGTCAATGTTTCCGTGGAGAAACCTGGAAAATGGTGTCTAAAACTCAAATGGACATGATCGAATGCAGAGCAGACTTGATGGGTCAAAAAGCATTATTTTTGCTCGTGTGGTCTTATGGACTTCGCATGGTTGTTTACCGTTAACCAACATAACACCGATTGGCCTCATATTCCAAGTCACTATCCTCTCAGTTCCCGATCGGTGTCTATCTCCGGGTAAAAGAATATCTTGCAAACTCAGACATTTCTTGGAACCAAGCCTTCAGATTTGCCGTCCCACTACCTCAGTGCTCGGCCAGACCAGCCAATAATTTCCAGCGAACTCTGGGAGATAACGGTATGCAAATTAGCTGTATTGTCTTTCCCATTAAAGCACTCACATCACACATGATTCATGACATGTTTGCTCAACACTTTGAGACCGCCAAGAATTCTGGAGAGTGCTATCGATTGTTTACTTTATTTCTTCACCTTTTCGGATCTGTCACCTTTTCAGCAGCCCACTCTGCTTTCCCCCCGCTGGCCTCTGTCTGTACATCTTGAACTCGCTGCCTCGACCTGATCGCGTGCTCTCTCTCTCTCTCTCTATCTCTCTCCCTCTCTGTCTCTCTCCATTTCTACTTACACAGTAATTCCACAAAGTTTTATTTTCTATTTGTCCAATGAAATGGCATAAATCTGAAAATGTTTGTATCAAAACTGCTCAGAGTGTTCATGATATGGCCTCACCAGTAAATTGTAAGTTTGCAGTAAGACTTTCCAATTCTTATACTCCAAGGAGAAGGCAACGAGCTGGTTTTAATAACGGTGAACAGAGCCGAAGATAATGTTATGGGGCTGCAGGTTCGTTTCCCAATGTAGCATACGGAGGAATTTGAATTCAGTAAGAAACACACCTGGAATTCAGAATACCATGATGACTATGAATTCATTGCCGATTGTTGAAAACAAACCATCTGATTCACTAACCTTCTGCATGGTAGGAAATCTGCCGTCCTCACCTGGTGTAACATAAATGTAACTCCACACAGAACAATTTGAGTAACTGTCAATTGACCTCTGTAATGGCCTTGCAAGCCATACTGGTGTACCAATTGCTACAAATTCTAAAACAATTGAAATTGAAAGAATCATTTGTCATCGACCAATGCACTTTTAAAAACAAACACCGAAGCAACCCTGTCGACATTGCAAAGTCCTCCAAAAACTAGTGCCAAAGTTGGGAGAACTGCTTCACAGATTCTTTTTCAGCAACAGTCTGACATAGTTGTATACAGGCAACGTCTCAGATACCATCATTACCGTCCCTATATATGTCCTGTCTCACTGGCAGAACAGACCCTGCAAAGGTGGCGGCACTTTGTTACACGGTAGAGCGCGAAATGTCTTGTGAGTCGTCAATTTTGGCTCTGAACCGCGTGAAAACGCATGGTTTTAAGGTGAGCAAGGCAAAGCAACCTCCTGCTGATTACTATGTATTGTTGCCCCTCAGCTGAACAATCGTAATCATCCATGATGAACAACACTCGGTCGAAGCACTGCGGATGGCAAAGGCACGAAACATACTCTTGGTGTGGGATTTCAATATCCGTCACCCGCAGTGGCTCGTCAGGGTTGAAATGGACAGAACTGTTTAATTGCTTGACTGGGTCTGTGGCAGATGATGAGGTAAAAAAAGAGGTAAAAACAGACTTGTACTCACCCTCATCAACCTGGCAGCTGCAGCTGCAACTGTCCTTAATAGTATCGGGAAGAGTGACTACCGCACCTTTTTGTGGAGATGAAATCCGAACTTCACGTTAGGACTAGCCTCCACCGTGTTGTGTGACACTAATATCGTGATAAAGTGACGAAATTCGAGCAAATCCAGCAACTCATGACTAAGTATCCATGAGGAGCTTTGGGTTATCAACAGGAACATAAATGTACTTCAGCACAATCTGGATCATCATGGCCCAGAATATCCCACACTCAGTCAAAGCCATCAAGCCAGGAGATAAACCCTGGTTCAATGAGGTCATGAACCAGGTCATGAAAAGCACTCGAGGTCATGTCATGAACAGCAACAGTCATACTTCAAGATAAGGTGCAAACGGAGTAAAGATACTAAACAGGACTGCTTCTATTCCAAACTGCATACATCGGAGTGATAGACCTTAGCGATCCCACGACCCATCAGATCAGATCTAAAATGTGCAGTCCTGCCACATCATGTCATGAATGGAGATGGACGATGAAGCAACTCGTTGGAGTAGAAGGCTTCGTAAATATGCCCATTCACAATGACGTAAGAATGCCCGATATCAGAGTAAAGCACACGTTTCAAGCATTTCCATCAATTCTCAGCTTGAAGTGCCAAATGGATGATCCATCCAGAATCTCGTCCAGTGGTCTCCAGGATTATAGGTATCATCCGTCAGCCAATTCAGTTCACTCCAGAGAATGAATACTCCAAAGGCTACTAGCGCTGATAACTATCCAAAAATAGTACTGACGAATTGCATTCCAGAACTTTCAGCTCTCCGAGCCAGGCCATTCCCATACAATGAGAATGCTAGCTTCGAGCAAACAATGTGCCTAATTACCCCAGTAACTTTTGTTTATATAATACAAACCATGGAAAATCCAATGTGGCCATTTACGGCCGCATTATTCTATTTTTGATCATCAGTAACGTGATGAAAGGTGTCATTAATATTCCAACAGACAGTACCTGCTCAACAAATCCTGCTTGGTGACGCTGAGTTTGGATTCCACCAGGATCAGTTAGCTCTTGGCATCATTACAGGCTGGCTCAAAGTCGGGCAAGACAACTGATTTCCAGAGGGGAGATGGGAGTGACAACCTTTGATGTCAAGGCGGCATTTGATTGAGTATCTCATCAAGAGGACCTGGCAAAAATGGAATCAAATGGAATCCAGTGAAACATCTCTGATGGTTAGAGTTATTCGTGAGACTGAGGAAACTGTTCGTGATTGTTGCAGGTCAGTCATCTCAGCTCCAGGACACCTCTGCAGTAATGTGCAAGATAGTGCCCTGTGCCCAACCATCTTCTGGTGCGTAATCAATGTCCTTGCCTGCAGCACAATGTCACATTTGGAATATTCACCAATGAATGCACTATGTTCAGCACCGTTCAGATACTGAAGGAGTCCAAATACAACAAGGACAAGAAAATAATTGGGTTTAGGGTGAGAAGTCATAAATATCATTTGCACGACACAAATGCCAAGGTTCGAACCATCACCAATCAGAGACAACCCAACAAAGCCCATTTGTGCTCAATGGTGTTAATATCACTGAATCACCGACTGTCAACATCCTGAGGTTATCACTGACCAGAACCAGAAATTGACACACCACTTAAACAATTTCTGCCTGGATAGATGCAGCTCTCAAAACACGCAAAATGCTTGACAATTTCAGGACAAAGCAGGACGCTTAATTGGCACTATATCCACATTCACTCCCTTCACCAACGGATCTCATCAGCAGCAGTGTGCAATTTCAGCAAAGACACTGTAGAAATTCACCAAATATCCTCAGACCGCACCATCCAAACACATGGGCACAACCATCGAGTGGAACAAGGGAGGCAGATATATGAGAACACCGCTACTTCTAAGTTTCTACCGGAGCCACTAACCATTCTGAATTGGAAGTATTGTGCCGTTCCTTCATTTGGACCCGAGCCATGTACAATCTACATTAACGATTTCAATACAGAAATAGAAGGGTCTATAGACAAATTTGCGGACAACACAAAAATGGGGGGAATAATAAATTGCAAGGAGGAAATAAAACCTTACAAATGAATATAGTTAGATGAGGAGAGTGGGCCAAAATGTTGTTGATGAAGTTTAGCGTGAATAAGTGCGGGGTCATGAATTTGGGTCGAAAATTGTCAAGGCGAGTTATTATTGTTGGATCATAATTTCTTCCCCATGGCATGGTGGTTCAACGCATAGCAGAAATCCAGCGGTTAAAGAGGAAAGCTCACCACCATCTTCTCACGATTAATTAATGACGTGCAATAAATTCTGTCGATCCCACGATGTAGCATCTTCCCAATGAATAATGTAAAAAGAAAAACTCTAAAGAACACCTTGCGTTCTTTTGTCCTGCTGCATTCTGTGCTTCGTGCACATGTAAAACAGTGTCCTGGTGTTGCAGCTTTCTCCATTTAAATAACATTTTGTTGTTTCGTTCTCCCTTCGAAAATGAACAACTTCACATTATCCCATATTTTTCACCATTTACCTTTTTTTTGCCCACTCATCTGAAATATCAGTATCTTTCTATAGCCTGCTTCTGTCCCTTGCATAAATTGCATTTAAACCGGTTTGGTAGTCTACAATTCAGGTGACAGAACGTTAACTTTCTTGCCCCAAGTTATTAATATCATGCAGGTACTATCTTCTGAAGCTAATCCCTCGCCTGTGGTGTGATACATTTTGGTTAAACCACTATCAGCTGTCTGCCAATAGTTAAACATTTCTTATGAGCCGCTGACGTTTTCTTCATTGTTTGGCTCTGAAACGGAGCCAGTCGCCATCCTTCCTGGTATTCTTTCACAAGCTGCTTGGAAACTGTGTGGTCATTGTAAACTTTATTGCTGGAACAGCACAGCAGATCAGGCAGCATCCAGGGAACAGGAGATTCGACGTTTCGGGCACAGGCCCTTCCTCGGGCACAGGCCTGTGCCCGAAGAAGGGCCTGTGCCCGAAACGTCGAATCTCCTGTTCCCTGGATGCTGCCTGATCTGCTGTGCTGTTCCAGCAATAAAGTTTCAACTTTGATCTCCAGCATCTGCAGACCTCACTTTCTCCTTGGTCATTGTAAACCAACAGCTTACTCACTGTCTGAGTTGCAGCAAACGTTTGAAGGCTATCGGTATGGAAGCCTTCATTGCAAGAGGTTTGAAGTTCAGAAGAGCCTGTGTAAGAGTACCGCTTCAGTACTGTGTGTAGTTCTGGTCTCTTTACCTCAAATAGTAGATTTTCAGCAGAGCTGGAATGCCCATTGAGAGGGTTCTGTCAATGAAATGATGTTTGACGTGATCATCCTCACGACTGTTTTCTTGCCGTTTTCCCATACCATTCCTGATTAAAAATCTCTGAATTACAGCGTTAAGTGAACCTAAGGTCCACAGCCTCTGGCTGTAAATGACTCTGAGGATTTGCTGCCACCTGAGAGAAGAAAACACCTTTCATCTCTGCATGAAATGGGCAACCCCTTATTCTGAGATGTTATCCTGTGGTCGCAGAGTTTCTGACAAAAGGAAACAGCCTATCGTCATCTGCGTTGTCAAGTCCGCTGAGAATCTGGTATATTTCAATGTAGTTGCCTCTCGTTCTATGAAACGTCAATGAGTACACGACCAACAACTAAACCATTCCACATCAGATAGTCCCTCCTTACTTGTGATTAGTTTAGGAAACCTTTTCATGAGCATGGTGGGCAAGTAGGATCAGAGTGCTTGGGTGAAGTCCAGAGTATGCTCCACCCCTCAGCTACTGTCAGTCTGTACAGGAACCAGTTCTCCAAGTGGGACGTGTCTTGAAGACCTTCTGCGTAGCTTTTCAGGGCTCTGCAAGAGGCAACAACTGTCGATCAGTTCACTAAAGATTTGAATCAGTCATGATGCCCCTGAGAACCGTTCTGGTGGAACTGCATAAAGCATTGCTCAGGTGACAGGCTGAGTGGAGAGCGCAGTTCTGGAATCCACGTTTTAGGAGGGGTGAGATAAAACTACGATGTAACTTGAAGGTGGGAATCAGGTAGTGGTTGATAGAGCAGATTAGCCGTCGCGTTGCCTGAATTTAAGAGTTTCTGGTGTGAACAGAACTTGAAAAAACTGAATATGTTTTCACTGAAGAAATCATCTTGAGTGATGACATGATAGTGGTCTATAAAAGATGAAAACAATTGACAGGTCGCAGAAACAACTGTTCTGCCTTATTGTGCGATCAAAGACAGGGGATATAGATTTACAGTAAAGGGTAAACGATTTAGAGGGGACGAGGAATTTGATTTTAGCTCAATAGGTGGTGAGATTCTGGAACTGTGAGGGTGGTGAATATAAGGTCCATAACATCCAAAAAGTATTGAGAAGACAGTACAGAGATGCATCTTGGATCCAAGTCCGTTGCTCTCTGAAAGTACCGTGGGAAAAGCCTAGCACCATACGTTACGAAGAATGTTTTGATCCTAGACGGCATTCAGTGCAAATTTACAATGACGATACTTGAATTTTGGATGTTTACACACTGAGGAGAGACGAGAGCAATTGGGCCTTCTTACTCTCAAAATTACAAATTTAACGCTAATTGTTGGGCTCAGCCAGTGACGCCCACGTGGTAGTCTATGAGTCAGGGCCAGGCCATTCAGGAGACATGATAGAGAACAATTCTGCAGACAAAGAGTATTCGAGATTTGGGACTCTCTTCCTCAAACAGCAGTGGATGCTAATGCAAGTTTTAAATTTATACCTGAAAGAGACATGCTTATAAAATTTACCAAGGGTATCAAGGATATGTGCCCAGGGCAGGCAAATGTAGTTATCCACATATCAGCCACGATATTGTTGAGTGGCTGACAGGGGTCGACTGGTTGAATAACCACTTCCTGTTCCTAAGAAGAACTGATTTTTGATCTCTGTCATTTCATTCAATAGTGAGGTCAGTGTCTCTGTTACGTTTATGATCCATTTAAACTTAGGTTCCAGCTGTCGTCAGTCTCAGTTAGTAAGCTACATCTTAATAGAACCTGAAGTGCAGCCAGTCGCTATTGTGTCAATAATTAATAATACCGCAGTAATCTATGAGCTCATAAGAAGTGGAACTTTGTTCGAATCTAAACATTCTCACTCTCAGAATCACAACAGAGATGTGGATGACAGTGGTGTTGCTGCTTGGAGCTCTGGTGTTGATGGAAGCTAATGTTATTGGTACGTACATTTGTTGACCTTGCATGTAGAGGTTTGTGCATCTTCCGTCGGCAAACAGAGGAACCACGGGTTGGAACAATGGCCGCTGTGGTCATAAAGATTTTGCTTCTGTTCGGTTGGATCATGTGTGTTCCTTCCACCTGCCCATACAGTTTCCATAATTACGGAAAAGAAGCATTATTCCACTCAGAAAGTTACTGATTGTAATTCGCAGGCTGTTTTAACATTATGCCCATGCATTCTTTCTCATTGCAATCATTATTGGCCACGGAGCTGTTCCCTGCCATACTGCATCGACATACTGCTCTTCAGTAACAGCGAGTTCTTGTACACACACAGTGTCCCTTTCTCTGAGCTGGGAAGATCTTTATTCAGGTCCTACTGGATCCACGGGTGAACAATAGCTTCGCTGAAGAGGCTGATTCGAATGCAGCTTCGCCAAAATTTGTGACATATTCATGGTAACATTCAAAGAGATTGTTGGATAAAAGTCAGGAGGTAATCTAAAAGTCTCCAAGGCTCCTGTTATAACGCAGCTAGAATAGTGTGAACAATTTTTGTTCCCTTAGTGAAGGAAATGTAAATTGCATTTGGTGGCAGTCCATTGAGAGTTCATTCAGCTGTAATCAAAACTCTGTTTTGTGATGAGGCGTTGATCATGTTGGGCCTGCGCTGAGTGCAGTGCAGAGGAACGAGAAGCGACCTTATTGAAACATTTAATATTTTTAGTGGATTTGACAACGTGGCTGAAGAGCTGTCAGTACCCCTTCTTGGAAAGTTTCAGAACAGAGGGCATCATTACTTAATGAGGTGCCACCAATTAAACACAGAAATGTGAAGAAATGTATTCCCTCAGAGGGGAGTGAACCAGCGGCTTTGGCTGAAGGGTGGGAGTTTGTGAGTTATGGAGCACTCGATCACAGAATCAGAGCCTCTGAGAAACAGCACTTTGAAATCTACAACAACCCCATTAACCAAGGTCTGGCATGTAGCCCGAATGTTAAAATTCTGCAAGTGTTCATCCACGTCTTAGAACGTAAAACATAGAGCAGGTCAGCACAGCACAGTACAGACACTTTGGCCCTCGAATGTGCGCCGACCTTTTATTCTACTCTAATATCAGTCTAAACTACATACTTCATTGTAGTATCGCACATGTGGGTATCCAAGAGTCGCTAAAGTGTCCCTTAAGTATTTCGTTCTTTTGCAACTGAAGGCAGTAAATTCAACGCACCCATCACTCTCTTTCTGAAAAGGTTTTGAGGGTTCCTGCATCAAATATCCTACCAGACAATACATTGCAGGAACCCACTTCCTTCTGGATGATACAATTTACCCTCAAATCTGTTCTAAACATCGTGACGTTCACATGAAAATCGTGTTCCCTCTTGCATTAGCACTTTGACTTCGCCACTGCTTTCTATTCAACTTGTCCATACCATTCATTATCTTAAATAAATCATACAGACACCATCTCAACCCTCCATTCTCAATCGAAAACAACTAGAGCTGCTCAACATCTCTTCAAAAGGTAAATGCGTCATTGCAGGCTATGTCTTAGTGAATATCCTCTGCACCCTCTACAGTCCAATCACAGCTTTTCGGTGGAGAGCAGGACTCGGTCCAATACTCCACCCGGCGTGTCACCAAAGTAATGGTAATCGGCAAAAGAACCTCATTGCTCTTAAAATATACGACACTATTGATAAAGCCAAGTTGCTCCTTTGCATTCTTCGCTCCCCTATTATTCATTCCTACCACATTCAGGGATCTGTGGACAAGCAGATTAATATCCCTGTGCCTCTCTCAGCTTCCTAGTGACCCGCCTTTCCTTGGGTGCTCCCTTGTCTTGCTCCTGCTTCCAACGCGCATCACCTTACACTTCAGGTTTAAATATGACCTGTCACTGATCTGCTCATTTGAAAAAAAATATATATCCGCCTGTAATCGAAAGTATATTGTGTCTGACTGGTAAAATCAATGCATCTTTTATCTTTTTAAATTCTTTATTCTAGTTCCTATCGATTTATGTGATGGGGGCGGAAGGTTCTGCAGTAGACTACAATGTGAGGAACGAAAGGCAAAGTTCGTAGAAGGGAAATGCCCGTCCATGCGATGGTGTTGTTTACCTCTCTGACATCAAAGATGAAATGCCAACGCTGGAAAGCATCTGAGTTTCCGACTGGAGAGATCTGTCATTTCAGGCTCCATTTGATTGTGCTAATCCATTGAGACTGACACTCTGTTTTCTCAGCAATGTGAATAAAATTGTGTGAACATGAGAAGCATTGATTGTCTAGGTCTCATTTCACATTCAGATCCGTGTCTTCAAAAAAGTGACAGAGAGGAAGTTCAGAAAACAAACAACATAGATTGATTGCATTTTGCTTGGAGAAGCCTAGCTGCTCTGCGGGCCTTTGGTTCTGCCCAAAGTGGAGGACAGTGCAATGTTCTGGTGTGGAGGTTCTGTAGAGTGAGTAAAGAGATTTAACAGAGTGTCATCTGGATGGCAGAATATCATCAATCATGAGAGATCGCATAATGCTAGATTGTTTTTGCTGGGGTTTTGGAGGCTCATGGACGACCTGAGCAGTGTATATACAATTATGAGAGGCATGTATAAGCTATCTCGTCAGCGCCTTTTCTCCAGGTTGGAATGATGACATACTAGTGTTCTTCGGTCTAAGTTAAGAGGAGAAATGTCTAAAAGGAAATAGTGAGGATAACATTTTCGCAGTCGGTGCTGGGCGTCTCGATGACACTGCCAAGTGAGACGGTGGAAATGGTTACTCACAGCAAAGTTGAAAAACATTTGCACATAGGCAGAGAATACAGGGAGTCAGACCATGAGCAGAGTATATCCAATTATGAGAGGCATGTAAAAGTTATCTCGTCAGCGCCTTTTCTCCAGTTTTGAAAATATGAAATACTAGCGTGCTTAGGTCCAACGTGAGAGGGGAAAGGTCTCAAGGAAAATAGCGAGGAAATCATTCTCGCAGTCGATGTTTGGCGTCTGGATGACACTGCCATGGGAGATGGTGGAAATGCTTACTTACAGCAAAGGTGATATACATTTATACATAGTCAGAGAATACAGGTTGACAGGCAATGTCTAAACAGATCGGCAGAGTGTACCATGACATTGCGTTTCTGAGAGACATGTTGGGCAGATGTGCTTCGTCTTGTGCTGTACTGTTCTAGTTTTTATTGAAGAATGTTTTTTTTAATGCAGAGAGGTTGGATATGCTCTGCTTGTTTTCTTTGGAGAACTGGAGGTAGGGGAGAGACTCAGGAGGTGAAAAGACTATGAGGGTCACGGGTTCAAGAGTGTGTTGCTGGAAAAGCACAGCAGGTCAGACAGCATCCGAGGAGCAGAATAATCGACATTTCGTGCATAAGACCTTCATCACACTCTAACGTCTGACCTTCAGCATCTGCAGTCCTTATTTTCTCCTTATGAGGGAAACTGACAGAGTTAACATAAAACCCCTACTCCACCCCAGATGAAAGGTTAATACCGTGTCACTACATTTCGGAATTGATGGGGAGAATGTTTAAATAAGAGGTGAATAGAAACATTTTCCAACAGAGGGTTTTGGGCATCCACAATGCATTGCCCGGTTGGTAGCTGAGGCGGTTAACCTGACAAACTTTTAAACGCCTTTGGATTAACCCCTTGAAATACCCTAATATTCAAAGCCGTGTGCGAACGTGTGGGGCAATGGGAATCCAGTGTAGAATTCAAGAATCATTTCACGCAGTAGACTTTCCAATAACCTTGTACTTTATGATTCTGTTCTCAAACACACTCAAACTTCAGCCTGCAGCCAGTCACTGGTTCGTTCTGCAGGCTTCATGGCAGAGGTGGGTGTGGGTGGGGCAGTGAGGGTTTGAGTGGGGATGGTGTCGAAGAGGCAGCTTTCTTTTCAACTCGAAGGGCACTTTGGGTGGAACAGTGGGAATTACCGTGGCCTCATGTTCTCAGCTCAAAGACTGGATGGAAATTGGGACTTACAGCGGGATAGAGCAGGAAACAAACAAAAAAAAAACATTGCTTGTTGGCCAGCCACCTACACTGGGCTTATTTCATTACAATCCACATTGTTCAAGCAGGGAGTGAAATTCAACAATACATGGCTTTCATTAGGAGGTGAACAAACCAGTGAGTTGGCAGGATACACTAAAGTATCTCCCTGTCGCAAACACCATGTATTGGTAATAGAGGCCAGCAGACATTCTCCTTGAAATCATCTGAACACCCGAACACAGAACAAGAATAGGCCACTTAGCCCTTCGTGTCCAATCTGCCTGAAACCATCCACACTCAGTAAGATCATTTTTTTTTTCAATTTTATCCTCAAATCTGCATTCGTGCCTTACATCTGGTCATCTTTGATTGTCTCAATCCTCAGGAATCTATCAACATCTGCCGTAACAAAAAACGTTTGCAAGGACTGTCTTTCGAGGAAGACATTTCCAAAGACTCACAACCCTCTGATTTAGAGAGAAACAAGTATCCTCATCTCTCTTTTACAATCTCTTCTTTATTTTTAACCAATAGGACCCCATGTTTCTGGAATCTGAACTATGTATTCACAACGTGGGTGAGAATATGAAACATATGATTATTAAATTGGCAGATGGCTTGAAATATCGTATTGTGGTTGATAGTGAGGATCAGATGTAACCAATTTCAAACAGAGGCGAAGAGGGATTTGTTTTCTTATAAGTTAGTTTATCTGTGGAATTATTCCCCGCAGTAGGCTGTTAAAATTGCATCCTTAAGAAAATTCAAAGTTCAGATAGATCGATTTTTAACCAGTAAAAAGGGAGGAACGTGAATTTGAGGACGATCAGGTCATTCACGATCTAATGAATGTTTCAAAAGTCTGGAAACACCGTGTGGCCTTATATTGCGCCTACATATGATGGTGTTAAGAAGGCAGATTGAAAAGGCTGACGAGGAATAACACATTTTGGCCAGAATGTAGATAATACTAAGAAGTAGGACAGTGCCTGTTCTCATCCAGATGGACTCAGGTATCCGAAGTCAGACAGTCGCCATTTTATATTTGCTCCAGTTACTTACATAACTACTCATTTCACCTTGGGTTTTGTAAAGTTTCCAGTTCAATAGCCTGCTTTTCTAGACTAACTAGGTTTCTTGTTGAAGGAAATGCCGAAGACGATTGCTTTGCATTCATTAGGAGATTTCCTGATATTTCAAACTGATTTTCGAAAAACACCGTTCATCCTTCAGGACAGGAGAGTAGTGATTAGTTAGAAGGGATTCGTCGGAGTATTCCTGTTGACCATGAACGTATTGATGCAGATTGATAGTTAATGGCCAGACCAGGTTACATTAAAACTGGCAATATATAGCTGATTGGTCCATTATTTCTTTGAATAAAGGATCTAATACTGCAGATTAACAGTTAACTACCAGGTTTGGCTACATTTGAACTGGGCATTGTGCTTCTGGTTTGTAAGGTCGATCCAATGGGAAGTGCACCTGTGGATGCAGCATGACATTTAAGTCTATGGATTTGTTACACGTAAATTGCAAACTATGACTCAGAGTGGTCAGGGCGATTCGTGTGAATTTTCGCCCATATTTGCAGATTGACCGTTATCTGCCACTCTTTGTCGAAAATTAAACCAGACGGTGTGAATCTGATAGATGAGGAGGTTCGGTTCCATAGGGAAAATATCCATCAATATAGGCTGACAATAAATAGCAAATACCGTTTAAATACAAACCAGTTAGTGGGAATCTGGTTGGGCTGAGAAATAAACCAGTGAATGTCCATCGCTGACTTTTGCTGTATTTGCTCAGGAGATTGAAGTTGAGAACGAATGTCGTCAGCATTCCCTGAGGTTTTGAGGTGATATAATCAGGCAAATACTCTCCTTTAGATTCACGACCTATAGTCTTTAATTCTAAATACATGCCGCTTTGCTGCAGTATGCCCCGTTTAGGTGCTGTTTTTCGACGAGACCAGGTTTATTTCGCTAAAACCTCAATACAGAATCAGTCCTTTCTCCCAGTTTCACAATCACATCCATTAGGGATTTTGTAGGAAATGTATGAATTTCGCCACAACGTCCAGCTAGCTGTGAAGGAAAATGATGTAAATGTCTGTTTTTCTTCCATCCAGTCCTGCAACCTTTGTTTTCCTCCATGTGCGGGTGGAGGTGGGAGATGGGAGTGGGGTGCAGTAATGCATTGCGACCACAGTACGTTAGAAGTCCACAGGTGAGGATTATTGGCACAAGGTTTATCAGAAAGACATACGTACGTATTGTGAACTTAAAATATTTTATTCATAGATAATATCTAATAAGACTTACAGTTTCAATTCTTTTTTGTTACACTGATAACAATATATTGGATAATCACTACAGTGCCGAAAGTGGCTATTCAGCATTAAACCTCTGCAGAGCAAAACACGCCCTCACCCTATCATCGCGTTTCTATAGCTAATCCATCAAGCCTGAACGTCCCAGTCCCTGTACGAAATGTTTACCATGGCAAATCCACCTGACCTGCACATCTGTGAACTGTGGATGAAAACCAGAGCAGATACAGAGGGAATATGCAAACTCCAAACAGGCAGAGGTGTGATGGTGTGGTCGAACCTCAGACTCTGTCGCTGTGAGCTAACCACTGAGTCACTATTTCATTTAAAATTATGTTCCAAACAAATGACCCAAAATTATTAAAAAGAAATAGAGAGTGACTATGTATTTTGCCTGGTGGATTGACAAGCTTGCAGTGTGCAGCTTGCAAATAAATGTTTCTGAGACGCGATGCAAGTATAGACCATTTCTGTCATTCTCCAGGTTGGTTTCTGATGTGTAATAGAGTGGACCAAATAAATTCTGATCGCAGGATCAACTCGTGAACAAGGGTCTCATCAGATGAACAAGTATGCACTGCAGTACACTCTATGATTTACATTCATGCAGGAACAAAGTAATTGTTTACATCAAGGATAACATGTTACACCACTTGGCTGTAAGTCATTTCCTGGAACAATGCCCCCCCCCAAACAATTGATTAGGTACATTTTTGAGAATACATTGATTCATTCTTGAGTCCATCCCTGTGTGAAATGTCCACATCCTTGCTTTCTGCAATGACTTGTTGTTTTTGCTGGTTCACCATCACTTTCACCTTTTATCGATTTGTGGCCTTTTGTTGCCAGAGGCTGAAACTTAAGTACTGATTAGGCTTCGCAGTGTCGGTGTGGACTTGTTCGATCGAATGGTCTGTTTCCACTCGAAAGGGATGGCAAAAACAACAAAAAGAAAACCGGTGACTGCATTTCTGGGAAAAGTGACTGCACTGAACTGTTTAACCAGCATTTTCCGGTATATCATGCATGAAAGCCCCTACACTTGAGCTTACACAGCATCTATTCACAGCAAAAATGCTCCACTACTTGATATTTGTGAGTCTGTTTGTTGTATATATGTGTGTGTGTGTGTGTGTGTGTGTGTGTGTGTTTGTGTGTGTGTGTGTGTGGATGGGTGGGTGTGTTTTTCGGTGTGTGTGTGTATCTCTGTTATTTAAATGCATCTCTGTGTTATTAGATCTGCAATAAATGGGACATAGGTTTCGGATGAATCAGTTAAAACTTAATGAATCAAAAGCTTCTGATTGTCTAAGCATCAAGTTATTACACAGATCGATTGTACAAATTAGCACGAGTTTCATGCGCCAATGAACTTCATTTTATTGAAAAGATCGAATTCTTGCCTGACAATATGCGGGGGAACATTGAGTATCTGTGTTTCTGTCCTCATATGCGTGTGCTTGTGGATGTTTCTAGTTCTGTTATTGTATGCATTTACATTTGTGTCTGCACATCTCTGATTATCTGTGTCTGTGTTTCTGTTTGGGATCAAGTCTGTGTCTCCGTTTTTGTTGGAATGCTGCTGAATGACTAGCTCTGCCTGCACTGGGACAAACCTGGAACAAATTACTTGAAAGGATCGGAGTGTGTGTGTCTCCATCTTACTTCCTCTCTCTGTTCCTCTTCTATTCTATTCCAATTTTGCAAGTTGAACAACTGAAAGGAATTTCTGTTTTCTCCCAAATAAAATGAGCTGTCTGTCCAATGACATGCACTGCTTACCTCCCTTCGTCAATGCATAAACAGAGAATTTTATTTTGGAGAAGGCATAAATTCATTTGAATGGCACAGCTTGCAAAATTGGAAAAGAATAGATTGGAATGGAAGCGAACAGCCTTTAATGTCACAATAACTCAATGCAAACAATGGAAATTGTATTTGCCACTAATTACAGAACCGACTTTTATACAATAGTCCAACACCACAGTCTCTTTCGTTACTAGATTAAGACAATAGAGAAATGAAATAGCCAGCATTTCAGAAAATCGTTCAGTACAGTAGAACACGGTGGCACTTAGCTTCCAGTCAAAACTGGGTCCTGGCTCCACATTGCACCACTAAAATCCCAGACTAGGAAGACGCTGCAGCAGGTGTGAAGGTCGTCACGCACACTAGGTGACCGCTGCAGGAGGCTGTTAGGTCTGATCGGGAGGTCGCTAAGCCACTCCAGGAGATCGCCACACGTGGGGACACTTTGAAAAAGGCTGATGCTGGAGGCCAAAAGATTGCTACGCCACGCAGGAAGAGAGACCACTGCGCTAGCCTGTGAGTCATCACTGCAGGGGTTGTCAGAGATATGTGATCGCCTTCAGCAGCGATGAATCGTCAGAAGCCACAAGCTGAGGACAGTTGCTCAAAAAGGGCCAAGGAACGTCACGCCCCACCAGAGCTCGCCAGAGGCTGGAGTCGTCCGAGGAGGTCAGGAATTAACTGGTAAAAATAAGAAGAAGGAGATGGAAAAGGAAAAGAATTTAAAAAAAAACACGAGTTGAATGAGAAAGATAAGAGGTACCGGCAAATAAGAACAGCAAAAAAAGCAGACGAGTGCCAGTTGATAATTCCTATCCTGCCGACATCTTGCAACATGACAGTCTTTCGTACTTCATGGTTCATGGAATATCTTTGGAATCTCAGAACAATTTTCTCCAATCTACTGTGATGTTGTCTTTGTGATATGGGCAGACCGAAATGAGCATTATAATCAAAGGGAATAAATCATGTAATTAATTGTTATCTGATGGAACGTTGTCTTAATATCGACAATATTGATGATTTATTCGATGTGACTTTGCATATTCTTTTCCGGCTGCATCCCCAATGGATACCTGACTTTAATAAGAAAAAACGTTTCATGATTTAGTTGTTTAATTACTGCACACCTTCTTATATTAATGCCATAACCCAGACTAAGTTCAGACATCAGTGGAAAGCGTGCTGAACTATCGTTTTCATCAAATAGTTAAATTCATTGAACAGTGATAAAACCAATATATTTACTGTGATCGAAACTCGAAGTGCCTCATGTGTTTCATCTCATATTATCACAACAGGAAACAATTCCCCTCCCAATCACTGGTTGCATATTCCATCGCTCTGCACTTATTTCTGTGTGAAGTGTCCACTGTAATAGGTCACAGCTTAGAAGGTCGCAGCATGTGTCCCAGTGGTCCTCTACATTGTGCTTGTCTCTCCGCATGTTCGTTCATTACTACGTTGGATTGTTTGCTCAATGTAATGTGCACTGCTCACAGGAAATGCCCCTTTGACGATCGCGATGAACTCCCTCACTGAGGCACCGCTGTTCATGTTATGGCAAGCACATGTTGGAGTGATGTCAGGAAGCAACTTCCAGAGGTTTGTCCCATTAATGTGCAAGAGTAGTGATGTAGTCCGAACACTTGAGGTATTGTGGATGGAGGTGAGCTTCACGATATGACTGCATCTACTGCCTCTGTTATTCTCGTTTGCATAAATGTTGGCTTTCGAAATGGCTGCCAAAGAAGCACTTGAGAGTAGCAGCAGTGTGTATCGTACGTGATGTTGTTTGATGGAAGTGGTTGAAACTTTATTGCTGGAACAGCACAGCAGGTCAGGCAGCATCCAGGGAACAGGAGATTCGACGTTTCGGGCACAGGCCCTTCTTCAGGAATGAGCAAAGAGTGTTCAGCAGGAGAAGATAAAAGGTAGGGAGGAGGAACTTGGAGGAGGGGCGTTGGAAATGTGATAGGTGGAAAGAGGTCAAGGTGAGGATGATAGGTCGGAGAAGGATGGAGGCGGAGAGGTCAATAAGAAGACTGCAGGTCAGGAAGGCGGTGCCGGGCTGGAGGGATTCGGCTGAGACAAGGTGGGGGGAGGGGGGATGAAGAAACTGGTGAAGTCCAAGTTCATCCCCTGTGGTTGGAGGGTTCCCAGTCGGAAGATAAGACGCTCCTCCTCCGACCGTCGCGTTGTTGTGGTTTGGCGGTGGATGAGTCCAATGACCTGCATATCCTCGGTGGAGTGGGAGGGGGAGTTGAAATGCTGTGCTACAGGGTGGTTGGGTTGGTTCGTCCGGGTGGCCCAGAGTGCTCTCTGAATCGCTCCGCAAGTAGGCGGCCTGTCTCCCCAATATAGAGGAGGCCACACCGGCTGCAGCGGATGCAGTAGATGATGTGGGTGGAGGTGCAGGTGAATCTGTGGCGGATATGGAAGTTTCCTTTGGGGCCTTGGAGAGAAGTGAGGGGGGAGGTGTGGGCGCAAGTGTTGCACCTCCTGCGGTTGCAAGGGAAGGTGCCGGGAGTGGAGGTTGGGTCGGGGGGGGGTGTGGATCTGACAAGGGAGTCGCGGAGGGAGTGGTCTCTACGGAAAGCTGATAGGGGAGGGGAGGGCAATATATCCTTGGTGCTGGGGTCTGTTTGGAGGTGGCGGAAGTGACGGCGGATGATGCGCTGTACATGGAGATTGGTGGGGTGGTAGGTGAGGACCAGTGGGGTTCTGTCCTGGTGGCGGTTGGAGGGGCGGGGCTCAAGGGCGGAGGAGCGGGAAGTGGAGGAGATGCGGTGGAGGGCACCGTCGACCACGTCGGGGGGGAATTTGCGGTCCTTGAAGAAGGAGGCCATCTGTGTTGTCCTTGAAGAAGGAGGCCATCTGTGTTGTCCTTGAAGAAGGAGGCCATCTGTGTTGTCCACTTTGATGGAAGTGGAGTGAGTCAATGTTGAATGTTGTCGCTGCATTTTTATTCAAACGGCCAACAGTCTCCGGGGAGAGTCATTGTTGATGGTATAGAATTCACAGCCTCTGACCTCCTGATGTTGCACCAGCATGAACAACGTTATTCAGATTCAGATGAATGAACGCCCACTGGATGTTAATAGGTCAGCATTCAGCAATGGGAACATCATTGACCATCAAGATGGTTATACGGCAGGAAGTGGCTTGTTTCGTTCAGTTGTATTTAGGATTTTACTGATAACTATGTGACATTGATTACCTTCGTTCCTCGTCAGCACAAGAGTGTCTTCTCTGCATCTTGTTGCATTTTGACCGATAATGGTTCCAAGATCAAAGGTCCATGCTGAACTCAGCGCTCTGAAGTTGTCCTGTCCGGTCACCAGTCACCATCGAACGAGAGACACATGAGGAACGTTATAAAGAATGAGCTGACCGCGTATATGATCCTGAATTTTACTCCTACCTGTGCGGAAATACGTGCATTCTGAAATTACGATTGTCAAATTGCCATCACTTTAATTCATTAACTGCAGTGAAATAACGTGCTGAGAATTACCTGGCAACCTCACCCCAGTATACGTTCTCTGAAATACCTCTCATGTATGATGAATTTCATTGAATAACTGGACGTCGAAGTACAGAACGTGTACTCACTGTTCATTTTGCAACAAGGAAGCAAAGATGAAGAGCAGTTCTTCTACCATTTTCCACTCATCCTGACCAGGATGTTCGTCGGATGAAAAACAACAGAATGAAGACATAAAGCAACTAAGGTTTAATTTCGCAAAAGCACGCACTTAAATGTCTGAATGATGTCGTTAGGATCATCGGAACGGTTCGACAGGCAGTTTTCAGACAGATATTTGAACTGATTGTTGACCTCGAGTTCATTGTTGCATCAGCAAGTGATAGGTCGACGCGTAACAGGAATTTGAGTAGCAAAAGCAGTACTTACATTATTCTACTTAGTCACAATAAGATGACTGGAACATGCCGACTATTTACAGGATCTGAGAGAGTATTCTGTTGATAACAATTGCAGACGAAATTTAAGCACTAATCCACCTTGCTAACTCTGAAGTTAGTTCACTCACGCAGACCAAATATTACTGGAGTCGAAAATTAAATGTTCCTAACAAGTCAAACATTCATCAGTGTACAGAAAAGACTGACAGTACAATGATTGAAGTGGCGAAGTTTTTTTAAGAAGACTGTGGTTAATCTCCAATTTGCCGAAATGAAATATTGCTCTGACGTTCTGTAATCATTTGGTCCTCTCGCCCACTTTGGAATCACTCGGCTTCGCTTTGAATGAACGATTGAGTTTTTCGACACAGTAAGGGAAAAATGCCCAGCAGCGTGAGACACAAGGCCAGGCAGGATACTGACTGGTTGCACTTCGTAAACACGGAATAACACAACAGCAGCTCATAAAGCATGTGGAACCATAGGACGACAACTAGTGATTGTCATTACAATTCAAGTGATGGGAGAGCTTGAAAAGGTAGGACATCGACGGTACTAACAGTTGAAGGAAAGCAAGGTAATCAGAAGGATAGAAACAATTGTTGAGAAGATTTGTAGCTCAGGCTTATGATAAGTGTGTACGTTAGCAAGCTGAGCCTGAAGGTTTGTTTTCAGACGCTTCGTCACCATGCCAGATCACGTCACCTTTGGAGTCTCCATTGAAACGCTTGTGGCATGTCCCGCTTCTCTTTTGAAAGGTTTTAGTTTCTTGACGAGGGTGATTTCATTCCAGGTTCGTTTTTTTCCAAGGGAACGTATGTAGGACCTGAATCCATGTGTTTATTAATGGAGTCCTGGAGAGAATGTCATGCCTCTAAGAATTCCCGTGTGAGTCTTTGTTTCGCCTCTCCTAGGATGTGCGTGTTGTCTTTCTTATTCTGTATCGCTGAAGACCAGTGATAGTGAATTGTGTCTTTTCATGGCCAGTTGGTGTTCATTTATCATGGTGGTATGCTTCCTGCCGGATTATCCGATGTAGTGTTGTTTTTAACAATTCTTGCACGATATGTTGTAAATGACGTTAGTTTTGCTGTTGGTATCTCAAAGGATAAAAGCAGTTTGTAGAGCGATATTGGGAAAATAAAAAGTTAGTCAACGGTGCGTAAAATAGGAAGAAGTGAAGTTGTTCATTTTGGAAAGATAAACAAATGAACAGAATATATTTTAAATGGATAAATTTGCAATTCAAAGGAGTCGGATGAACTAGTGCATGGGGCACAGGAAACAAGCACCATGGGCAAAAGTTTATCGGAAACGTTAAATGAATCTGACCTTGATTTCAAGGTGGTTGGAATATAAGCTTAGCGAATTCTTACTGCACTTTTAAAAGGTGCTAGTAGGACCACATCTGGAGTACAGAGGGCAAGTTGGGGCTTCTTATTGAAGGAAAGCATTCAATTAATTATAGGGGGATTAGAAGATGTTCCTTATGATGATTTGGGGTCTCGAGGATTTGTCTTATGATCAAAGGTTAATCAGGCTGTGAATTTGCCCACTGACATATAGAAGAACAAGAGGTGTTCTCACTTGAGATTACAGGATTCTTAAGGGGGTTTGACAGGGCAATTGCTGACAGTATATTTCCACTCATGGACGAGTCAATGACCGAAAACTCAAAATAAAGTGGTGACATTTGAAAACTGAGATGAGGAGAATGTGAGTTGTGGTGTCAGACATTGTTTACATACAGGGTTGAGATAGATCATAATCATTCTGAGAATTAAGAGTGTTAGAGAAAATATAAAAAAGCGTATATGAAGAAGTTTGGAACGGCTCTGGCCCTGTTGAATTTCAGAACAATGGTGAGGTCTCCACAGGCGTGCTTTTCGCCTTATACACTGTGGTGTTTACCTCGGCTGGTACAAACGTACCGTCGCGTGTACATTCTCCAGTAATACAGTGTGGGACTGCCAATATTTGGACAGTCAGCATTAAGCAACTTGTGCATTATCTACATGTATATTGTAACACAATGTTGGCAGTGGATTACTCTTAAACTGTGTAGCAACTGATATTTGGGCATGCAGCGTTGTGGACAATCCACATTGTCAAACGGAAATAACAAGGAAACTACTTGGGACTCTTGTGCTGATATGGAACTGTCTCCATCTTTCATCCAGCTGGTCATCTCCTCATCAGTCTAATTATAAAATCGTCACAAATACATTTGCTGAGAAATAAATACGGTTCTTGTTTGTTCAAGCCAGCATATGCATGGGGGAATGCAACAACAGTCTGTATTTAAACAGACTGCAGCGATTGGTGCATTTGGATCTTTGAAAGAATTGGGAAATCATACCTGCCCTATCGCTTTTATTTTCCAGCTGTTACGATTGTGGCGTTTCTCTTCTATTGCATATCTACTTCTAACGCTGCATGGCATAACTGGTTCAGCTACCAACTCCCCTTCTCACCATATTTTCCAGTTCAGCAATGTTGAAAGCGACTTTCCTCATTCCCCAACTCAGCCATCTCCCAGTTCCCTTACGTTTACTTATACTAGCGACTAACCATATTATTCGTAAATATGTCTTAGCATCACACCTCAAGATTTTCTGAGCAGATACGTAATGTTTAAATACCAATCACACTGTAGACATTGCTCTACTTTAGACAGTACACAAACTGCACAATATCAAATACAGGTGATTCCACACAGCAGTTATTTTATCACTGTCGGTTTTGTTTTATTGTAGAGAACACATAGTCGACACACAGATGACTGTAATCTGTCCCCGGCAATAGATATTGTATTACGTAGGCATTATCTTACTATAGTTAGTATACACAGTTCAAAACAATGAACCTTCGCATATATAGTCGCCTTCACAGGTATGATATGAATGTCGACAATGCACACTGGCACACAGCTGAATGTCTATGCATCAGCCAATTCACACAATGCTTTTACAGTGCACAATACATTGGGTGAATTGTGCCCGTATATTAATGTTGAGTGCCCGTATATTAATGATTCTACAAGATAGATACGTTACTGTAGTTGTTCACTTTTTGTGTTTGATTTATTTGTGATTCTGCAAATGAGTGCGTGAGTGCAAGTTAATGTTCGTGTGGGTGCGTTTATGTCTGTAAAAGTGTGTGTTTGTGTATGATACTCTGCGTATGTGTGACTGTGTGTGCATGCCCCTGCCTGTAAGCGTGTTTTTATGTGTATCTGTATATGTGAGTGAGTGCAAGTTTATGTGTGTGTGCATGTTCCTGTATGTCAATACCATTGTATGTGAGTGTTAACGTGTCAAAGTACAGGTGCATGTCTCCGTGAAAGAGTGCATGTCAGTGCATGTGTTCATTTGTATATTTGCATCTGAATGTGAGTGAGTGTGAGTGGCTGTGTATCTGTGTACGTGTGTGTGTGAGAGAGAGAAAGTGAGAGAGAGAGGCAGATCGTGAGTGTTTCTGTTTATTTACATAGAGCCAAGCAGAGGAAGAATATTGTCTGCAATGGTGTCTGTGTCGGTGCAGGAATTGACATTGTCTTGATTTTAAACAGCTTTAAATCAATTTGTTAATCAGATCCTTTTCCGCATTGGCAGATAACCAATGAATGAAAAAAAAAACAATGACCAGAAACCCAGCACGTAGTGTCCACCGATAGATTTGGCGGCATGAAACACATTTGCTGAATAATATTGTGATGTACTGTATAAATCTCAGTCTCGTTAAAACAAACTTCCCGACTTTCCTCATGTAATTATTTTCACGAAAGCATAGGCTCTTTTGTGCAAAAGACTTTAAGCAGAGTTTCGAAAAATTCCAGAGGAGATGGCTTTAGCTTATGAAGTTGGACCGCACCATTTCGGCCTTCACTCACTCTGGACTAAAGAAGAAGAGCTATTACACATCTATAAGATTCCGAAGAGATTGACAAAGTGCGTTTTGAGAAGTCGTTTCCTTGTGTGGGGAAATTTGACGTGTCAGTGATATGGCATCTGACGTGGATCTGTTGGCCCGATAGGCAGATTCGAGTGGGACAAGAGTAGTGGAGAGGCTGGAGTTGATTAATGCCATAACCAGCACTTCAAAGCATTTCAAGACGACTGACGTTAGGGCCAGTGGGCGGCAGTCATTGAGACATGTTGCGTAAGGCTTCTTAAGCACAAGGATGTTGTTGTCCATCTTGAAACAGGCAGGGACAGTGGCCTGCTTCAGGGAAAGATTGACGATACCCGAGAAGACCTCTGCCAGTTTATCTGTGTATGCTCTGAGTGCGCGGCCTAGTACTCCATCTGGTCCCATCTCTTAACTTGATTTCAAACACAGGAAAAATGATCCGGCCTCTGCTGTATTGACTGTTGGGATAGGTTCGTCCGGACTTTTCGGAATTGGCACAGAGAGAGAGAGAGAGACAGAGAGAAAGAAAGAGAGAGAGCGAGAAAGGGATATATATATATATATATATATATATATATATATATATATAGCCAGAAAGAAAGTAGAGATAGAAAGAATGAAAACGCAAAGAACGATAGACGGAGAAAGGCAGAGAGGGGCAGAAGGACATGGGTTTTGTAGGGAGAAGCTAGCATGGAGAAATACAACAGATAGAGAGATAGAGGGAGAAAGACACACGGTGAGAGGAAGAGAATGAGTCCGTGTCAAAGAGAAACAGACAGACTGAGAGGGAAAGCAGACAAATTGAGAAAGACACTTCGAGTTGGGGAGCACACATGGACCTGTAATTAAATACTCCTGGGTTCAAGGTGTTCATCAACGATTGTGAATGGAGGAAAGGAGGCGAGGTGGCAATTTTAGTGAAAGAGGGAGTTTTATTTCTCGGGACAAAGGATGTTCCAGAGTGATTTTCCTTGTTGTTTATTTTCCTTGCTTTATTTATTTTTGCACATTCGTTTGACGTTTCAAATATTTCCTTAGTAGCACTTACCGCAGTGGGAAGTTGAGCTCAGTGTGGAACATAGGCATCGTCAAGATGAGTCCAAAATGCAGTCATGGCAGCACTGGCATCGAGTGGCGAGGTGTGTTATTGGAAAGTGGCAGTGATGTTGATCTGTCCAACCCAGTCAGCAGCTTTTGCGATGCTAGCATTGATGTGCCCAGTGCAGAACTCATAGCTGGGACGAATGACAAATGTTTGCTCCAATCATGGAGATGTTAATGTTGTTAGGGCAGAGAATGGCGACATGATTTTTGTCGCAGGCCCCGATAAGTAGACCCAGAGAAGAATTTCAGGGCGTTGTGAGATGGTGCTACAGAGTGCACAAGCTGTGTGGCGATGTTGTTGAGTCTAGTGTAAATAGCATGAATGAGCTTGACCCAGGATTCATGGCAGTGCGAAACAATAATTACCCAGCATTAATTGGGAAAGCCATATTGTAAAGGGCAGAGAGAGGCAAGTGTCCTTCAATTGCATTTAGCATAAATTTCTGCGTCAATATGTGCCCAGTACAAATGGAAGTGATATGCCGTAAATCTGATTCTTTGAAATGTGGTGATCTTAACGGATCAAGTGAAGCATATTTGGCAGATGATGATCACTTTATTGCAAGTTTGAGAATGAAGGTGTAGAAGAACAGTGCTCAATCAATCGTAATGTTTGGCGGAGAGAGATCTTCAATGTAACAAGAACAGAGAAAAAGCCAGAAAGACGGCAATAACAATTTCTTTGGTGAGATCAGAAGTAAATAATGTGCGACATTCCAAGTGGAGATGATCTCTGCGCGAACAAGTCTCTTTTCCATACTCTGGAGAGGTAGGACAAACAAAGACACAGCAACTTGTTTGACAAAGGAGCTAAACGAAAACTAAAAAGATGTTTTGATGGCAGGAATGTGACATGACAAAGCCATATCTTGGCGGCACGATGACTAAGTAATTAGCACACTACCCTCACAGCGTCAAGGTCTAGGATTCGTTCCACCCTCGAGTGAGAGTTGTGTTGAGTTTGAAAATTCTCTCCGTGTTGGCTGATGTTTCCTCCCACAGTTCAAAGATGGGCAAGTTGGGTGAATTGGCCGTGTTAAATTTTCTCGTAGTGTCAAGGGATGTGTGGATTGGATATGGAAAATGCAGAGTTGCGTTAATGGGGCTGGTCTGGTTGGGCTGCACTTCCGTGTGCTGGTGCAGACTCCATGGGCTGAATGGCCTGTTTCAACAATGCCGGGATTTGATGATCTGTGACAGGCATCGAAAAACAACGGAAGGCAAACGATGACAGGGAAAGGGAGAAAGCATAGTACAGAAGCAAAGAAGTATTCTAAGAAAAGTGTGACAGCTGAAATCAAAGGATGCGCCGAAGTGCTTAATACATACATAAATAGTCTCACAAAGTGATAATTCAAACGGTAGGCATAATGGGCAAATGAAAAACACATGGAAACAGAGAGCAGGCAATTTTTAAAGATGCGGTGAGATCATGGGAGAAAAGGTGTTCGTGAAACTAGCAGAAAACGCCAAGCTCGGCAGTGATAAATGTAGAGAGTAACACACAAGCAGGTTGCAGATGCACAGAGATAGGTTGAGTGAGTGGGCAAAGCCCGACAGCTGAAGCACAACATGGGAAAGGGGAAATGTTCACTTTAGGCATACAGATGGTGCGGCCTTTATCTCGCGATGAAATGCCTTCATTGTGTTCATATTGTGTTCATCTTGATCTTCTCATGGTTTTTCCCAGCCTGTGCTATCCCTTTCCGAACTGAAAAATTAAGGTACAGCAATCTCAAATCCCAGCGATGTTGTGCTGCTAATGTGCGGTCCCAGTCCCTTCTGCTTCAGGGATATCCGCTTTCTCTCTCGTTCTCTCTCCCTCTCCCTCCCCGCTTCTCGACCTCTCTCGTTGCCTGTCTCTCTCCAACCACTGCAGGTTTTACGATCATCCCCTTCCTGATATTCGTGAACACATTAAAAACAAGAATCTATCACAAGCGATCCTCGCTTTTTCAGACCCAGACTTTGAAGTACCCACAGCATTATGTCTTACTTTTGTGAAGAGAATGTTTTTTGGGGGGGGAGAGGTGGGGATGATGCGGTAGATCAAACACCTGCCCCTGTATCTCAATAATCCTGTTTAAGACATACTGCGTATTCATTGTGCAGTATGTTAATTTACATGTTATCCACTTTCTTAACTCTTACTCTGAGAGGACCAATATATTACTGCTTCCTGAGGCAGTGTTATCGGCCCCTGCATTATTCAGTGCATTTTTTAAATCTCGGAGTGTTCCTCCGAGTTCCCACGCTCCTGACCAGGCCGTTAAAACCTGCCCAGTGGTAGGAACATATCATCTGCCCATGCAATCTAATCCAAACTCTATCGATGTGTATCACCTGGGAGCTGTGAAGTTCACGTGAGTCGCATCGCTGTTGCGATTACCACTTCATTCTCAAAGCAATCCATGCCGCAGCACTATTGTAAACGTGCATTACGCCTCGTTACATTTCTTCCTTCAAATGTGAACCATAGCCCCTCACCAATATTCACTGTTAAATTCTAAAACTTCTGGAACAGATACATTGTTATCAAATAATGGCAAACGTGTCTGAAACAAACAAACAACGGTTTGCGATGAGAAGAGCGTCATTGAGATGATATCTGAATTAATATTTTCATCTAAGCTTGGTGCAATTATGTGATATACCACCTAAGAGCGTGTTGGAGCCACGTATTCTCAAAATATTTAAGAGGCACTTGGATGACAACGTTACAAAACAGGGAACCATAGTCTCTTTACCAAATACAGGAATTCCTGCAGTTTGATGTTTGTTTGTTGGCTAAGATATGCTGGGCTAAATGTTCTGTTTCTCTGCTGTATGATCTTCTGCCTACATGTTGTGTGCAAAACAGTATAACATTTCAATTAGATTAAGAAGATCATGCCCCCCTTCCACATCCTGTCTCCCGGAGTATGCTGGATGGTCTGCACATCCTTGGTTTATGTCACCCATGATCTGCCTAAGTGGTGCAGTTCTGCAAAACCACCTCTGACTTAAATTAACAAAAACAAATTGAGAATGACAAAATTGGAAGGCTTTTGAGAGCTTCGTTCCTTTGTTCAATAATTTGTTTGCAGATCATAGAATCGCCACTGTACGGAAACCAGCCCTTCAGCACAGCATGTTCAAAGTGGACCTATTCCGCTATTACTATGCATTTAGTCCTGGGAAGTGCATCTAATCTACAAATTCCTGCATACGAGTTGTAATTTAGCATGGCCAATTGACCTGACATGCACGTCGTTGCATTGTGGGAGGAAACTGGAGCGAACCCATGACGGCACGGGTAGAACACACAAATTCGACACAGGCAGTCACCTGATGATGGAATTACACTCGGATTCTTGGCGATGTGAGGAGGCAGTACTAACCACTGAGCCATTGTGTCGCCCTACCTGAATGGAGACAGTGAATGCTCCCCCAGTGCTCCGGGCACTAGGGATGTTGATTTGAAAGATGTTAGCTAAACCTGTTTGTTCAGGGACTGCAATTAATGCCAGTCTCTATGGACCACGTTGTGTCGCCAGAGATATCTCCAGTTCTCTTCATAAAGGGAGACATTACAAAGTGTGATCTCATGGAATTAGAGAGAGGCCTCAGCTGAGACCGGCACAGGGTTTGACGTGTCTAAGGGGGAGACGAGCAACCTCAATTTGAGAAGGGCATACTTGACCATTATAGCAATGGAATGGATTCCAGATTCAGCAGATTGGAGATTCACAAATATAAGCTGGAAAGCCTCTTCGCATTTTTCCTTTTACATTAGAAATCAACATTTGATGCTGGTCTACGATCGAATACGACATGTACTCCTGCTGTTTGAGCACATCTACTACCCATTCCTTGCAGTCGTGGGTGTCTTTGGTAAGTATTTCTATTTAGTGAATTCAATCCATCAACCGGAGATGGAGGTGGGGTCTCTTTCAAATGAAAAGAGATCCAGCAGTTTAGAATGTTATGCTGACTGCGTGCTGAACTTGATGGGCTTGGCTGACTGGACAAATGCTTTTGCATTCAGCGTGATATTAGCAGCCGATATTCCATTCCTGGATCTAATGGTCAGTCCAGCTCACACTCCTTGTAATTGAAATATAACTAAGAGCAACATGGGTTTCTGCATGGCTATGAAACCTCATTTCGCGGAATGTGATAATGTGCAGATTATCCATATCACTATCATCCTGATCTCTTTCACAATTTTTGATAAACCCTTCCTCCAACGTCGCCTTTGGGCTGTTGTTTTCCAGGCATCAGCTGCCTTTGTCTTTCTCGAAGGGTTTCGAAGATGCTGTCTGAGTGATTTGCTGTAAGATTCCCAGCGTCGAGTAACTCATGTATTTATGAGATTCGAGCAGATTAGTGTCAATGACAAGTCAATCTGAACATTGCAGCCAGTCATCAGCACGAACAATGAATATATCAATTAATGAACAGGAGTCACTGTCGAGAACATCTCAATTATAACTCCCTCAAACATCTGTCATCGCTCCAAAACTGCTCTGAGGGTTCTCTGATGTTTCCTCTTCTGCTCAGTCCACTCAGAAACAAGATGTTTCTTCCATTGGAGTAGAAAACTCACAAGGCAATCAACAGCCTCCTCACAACAATAACAATGATATAAAACGAAATTGTCAGCGGAACGCTGTGCCAAAAACGGGAGTGTGGACCTCTCATGTTCCCAAACCAGCTGCCTTTCTCGAAACATTTCTGCTTTCGTCTCAAAATTCCAGCCTTCATTGTTTTCATTTTACAGTCACAGAGTTTGACCTGGATAAAGGAGAAAGTTAAAAGCGAAACACATGTCACACGAATAGCTGATGGGAGATTTTCATTTATTCGGAAGAAAACACAACTTCAAGACAAAGCTCGTATCCGCAGGAATTTCCAACAATCAGTGGTGAAGTATTGAAGCGCCAAAGGGGACTTGTTGGGTTGAGAGGTGAAATCATATTCCCTCATTTTAACATTCGATTCAAAGTAGGGATCTTAACCATGTGAAATGGAGACATTCAAGAAAGCTTGCCGGGAGCAGGGTCAAGTTAATGGCGAAAGAAAATTTGCAGACTTGGTAAAGAGACTACAATCCAGGAATTGCAACCCGAACACCGCGAGTGGCAGACGATCAGCGGAGGTGTGTCAGCACTAAAGCGACGCTAGCTATCTCGGATTTGCCGTTCTGCCAACATCCAGTCATAAATAATGGCGGACAATGAAACTAGGAAATGAGGGACGGTGTTTGACCAATCCGCCCGTCTTCTGCAAACCGACATGTTATCAAAGAAAGAACCCTAAGTATTAATTAGTTTTATTTCAATCAGAGACATCTTACGGTTTTATCACCTTTGCATCCTTTCAGTCTACTTGCCATACGTCGCAAATCTATCTCGGCTTTAGGAATGAATGCATGGGCGTCAAGAATTGGATGCTTCGCTGATGATGCTGTTTCAACACAAGGAATACACCGGCGTCTACGTTCCTGTCATATATTCTCCCGTTAAAATAAACCATCAGGAAGTTCTGAAAATCTGGCAGAATCTGTGGCGAGAGAACAAAAAGAAAAGTTCACACATAATGCTCATTCTGCGATACAATCTTAGACAGTGACACACCCACAAACGAACCTCACCGCCATCCCTTACTCCCCGTTCTGAACTCCTGCAATAATCCTTCCCACTTTTGCCCTCCTGAGTCACGTTTCGAATCTAGAATGGCTCTTCTACATGAGAGCATCTTTGGTAAGAGGAAAACGGTTAAACTTTGTAGCTTAATATGACTTAAATATGCACAAGTACTTCCGAGCGCACAATGTTTCATCGCAAGAATTTTCCCAGTCACACAACCCTCTGAGAGTAACAGTTCATCCTCATTTCAATCTTAAATGGGTGCCGCTTCGTACTGAGTGTGTTCCTTTTCTGTTGTGAAAAGCAATGCGTGCTTTTCACCTGATTGTAACTTCCAGATTTTGTTTTCTTTCTGACAGTTAACGCAGTGGCGATTGCAATCTTCCCTCGAGCTAATTGCGGTGTATCCAAATGTGTATCTTTGTATCTGTTGAACATGGCAGTGGCGGATCTAATGGTCAATATCCTTGACCTTACCCTGAGGCACATTCCAATTGTTTATAAGACATATTTTCAGTTCGTGAAGTCTATTCCTGTGTGCAATGTCCATGCCATTCTTGTGAATTCAGCTACAGAGTGTTCTGTGTGGTTTACTGTTGCTTTCACAATTGATCGATTTGTGGCCATCACCTGCCAGAAACGCAAATACTGCAATGTGAAAATGTCATCTGTGATATTGGGAACAGTTAAAGTTCTGAGCTGTTTAAAGAATATGTTTTGGTATTTTATGTTATCAGGTCAATATCGGTTAAAAAATATTCCTTGGTTTTGTCAGGCAAGATTGAATATTGTATTATCTCAGTGCTGGGCAACAGTTGAAATCATTCATTATCTTCTAACCCCATGTTTGGCAATACTTTTGACCGTGCTGTTTAATGGTTTATGTGTCAGACATATCCTAATTGCCAAAAGTGCCCGCGTCAGATTGCAGACTCTGAGAAAGGGGATGCATGCCACTGACCCGAAAATAGAAAGTCGAAGAAAATCTATAATTTTGCTGTTTCTCATTTCGACGAACTTTATCATGTCGTGGGCCGTCATTACACTGTATGTAATATGGAGAAGAGTGCGGCGGATTGTGCAGACGCGAATTTTCCTGCATTATTTTGTACAGGAAATTGGATATATTTGCCAACTCACCAGTTGCTGCACAAATATTTGTATTTATACTGTGACATTGAACAAGTTCAGGCACCAGATGAAGGCTGTGTTGAAACGTCCATTTACACTTATTAAAATTAAGCAAAGAAACGCATTTTCAAAAAATGCATACATATCATGGATATTAAACGAAAGATCCGCTACTGCCATGTCCAACAGATACGTGTCACAAATTTGAATAGACCACACTTAGCTTGATTCGTGATTGCATTCGTCAACACATTAACTGTGAGAAAAGAAACAAATCGTGGAAATTAAACATTAGTTGAAGAGCACACATTCTACGAGACAGTCCCAATTCAGCATCACTGCAATTCATATTCCCATGAGGCCAGAAACAGAGGTTGAATTAATCAAGGAGCGTACATTTGCATATGACAAGCAGAGACAGTATGTCAGTCTGCTCTATCTCCGAGGGTCATTGATGCAAACATCGTGGTGTCACTTTGCTCTCTCTCCAGAGTCAGTGATGCGTACAGATTGGGGTCAGTCTGATCTCTCTCAGGATTTAGTAACACCCACATATTCGTACCAGGCTGCTTTTTTCATCGGGGTCAGTAAGACATGTCTAATGGGGTTAGTTTGCTGTATCCCCAACATTAGTCATACACACAATCGGATCAAATAACCTTCGGCCCGGTATCGGCGATACATTTGCGGTTCTGTAAAATTTCACTCACAACATATCACGGATGCACATGCATAATGCTGGGATCAGAGAGCATGGATTGGCCTGGACTTATTTCCCTGCAGTGCTGGAAGCAGATACGTGACATTATAGATGTTTAGTAAATGTTGAGGGGAATCGTGAGGAAGTTACTCTGGCAGTTATGTAGTTAACATAGTGTTGCAAAGTATGACCTGGCTCATTTTACACGGCGCCAGTAACAGATAATGGTAGTGCATTGTGATAGGTTAGTTAAATAACTGGGAGATAAGCTAATGCTGAAGATGATGGTGTTGTAATGTGATAAATTAAGTGTGATGAAAGGAATCAGTGTGGTAGTCGGTAATTAGTTTAGAAAGATAAAGCAAGCCAGCATTATTGGTTATCATAATGATATCCGATAAGCACGGGAAGAAAAACTGCATAAGTTGCAGGAGAACAATGGACCTGCAGTGAGCCAGTGAAGCCATTTTTGCTGGCTCACACAACTTTGAGTTTGCAAGATTAAAGTTTAATTTGGTGAAGTCTTTCGGCATATCCAGGTTTTATTTTATAAGCATGGAGTGATTTTTCCACAATAAATTTGGAACCCCTGACGGGACCGGAAAGAGACTTTTTCTTCTGAAAAGAAGCTGCAGCTGGCCACTTCCCAATTGAAGCAGGATCACCCCAGGTCTAGTCAGAATAAAAGAGAGAAAGAGCAAGCGTTTCACTGATATATTTGACTGTATTCTGTCGAACAAGGGAGGTCCTTGGGGACGCAGAATTGCAAAGAAAGCTGCTAGTGGGCTGTCCGATTTTTTAAAAATCAGAAGATGGATGGTAAATTAAAATTTGAGAAGACGCAGGTTATTGTTCAGGGAAAATGAGCATGGGGTTGAGTAGTATAGAAAAAACTGACTCAGACAAAATTCCAAGCAGTGCATTTAATATTCTGTGGACACTGTCCAGTCTTTATGGATATAGGTATTGATTTTTTTTCATTTTTATTTCTCATGGTTTATTGATCAGAGTCTGAACTGGCAAAAAATTGTAAGGTTCATTTTATTGTTGGTGTTAGTGAAAATTCCACGTTGTGTTAATAAGTCCCTGACGTTGTCATTTCAGGAGTCCTGAGCGGTTTTCGCCAGTTGCATATCAGTCTGCACAGGCAGTGCTTGTGTAGTGTTGTACGTTTTCCGCAATTTTGAAACTGAAAGCCAGCAGATTGGTAGTTGTTGTTTGAAAGTAAAACAGTAGAGAATAGTCAAAATGCTAAAGTGTTACTGGACTGCTGAATGACAAAGAAATGGCCTGCTAGATAATTAGATGGTACTTTTAGAAATAAATGAAGTATCTGTTTCGCCTTGGCTCTGAGAGAGAGAGAGCGAAAGATGTTGGCTCAGTGCTGAGCTCGTGGTTGCTTGCACGTAAGTTCTGATTGTCTGTTTCTGTGATCTGGTCTGTATGCATCCTTTCCCGTTAGTGTTTAAATGTTTATGTTTTGTTTCCCTGAAACGTGAGATCCAGTGATGCTTTATATTACACTGTCGGAATTTAAGCATTTATTTTTAGAGAGTTTATTTCAAATCACCATAAACAATTCGTGCAGCCTTCACATGCAGTCGATGCATAGTTTAGGCAGGACGAACGAAGATGGATTGTTTTTACTAATTTGTTGAGACTGAGGAGGCTCGGGAACTGTTGAATTGGTAAGGGCTGCTTGCGACTTGTATAAATAGAAAGTATTTATATTGTTGACATGAGCTCGCTGATTGTAAAGTACAGGCGAGTGACTTGTGATAGCAAAGATAATACATTAGCTGGACTGAAATATATGTCAGGATGAATAAAGGGAACCGCAATTTAAATGTGGGTAAGACAATTCCAGTAGAAAATAACGATATCGTTAACGTTTCTGAAAAATTGGAAAGAATAACTCAGGATTTATTGACCAAATGGCCGATATCAATACGTGTGATGCATGGAGGGATTGATTGCGAATTATAGGCCTGAGGATACTTCTAAAAAGAGATTATTTGGTGATGCTGGTGTTGGACTGGGATGTACAAAGTTAAAAATCACACAACACCAGGTTATCGTCCAACACGTTTCATTGGAAGCACACGAGCAGTCGGAGCGACGCTCCTTCATCACGTGATTGTGGAGGGCTGGATCATAACACAGAATTTATAGCAAAAATTTGCAGTGTGATGTAACTGAAATTATACATTGAAAAATTGATTGCCTGTTAAGCCTTTCATCTGTTAGAACACAGTGATAGTTTCACTTCTTTCATGTGTAAATCATAAAACCTAGTTTTTTGAAGTTGCATTCTCGGGTTAGCTGTTAACAATGGTGATAGCTAGACAATATGTTGAAGGTGTTAGACTCCTGTGCTCTCTGTCAATGTCCTGATATTTAGATTGATTCTAATCTAAAAAGTGAGATTACAGAGTTTTACATAAATTCATGCAGTTTTTGAGCTCAGAGTTCTACATGAATGTATGCAGTTTTTGAGCAAAGTGCAATGTAACTCTGCAAGTACAAATTCAACACACAAAATATGTGTGCATGTGGGTCTTTGTCTGTGTGTGTGTCTGTCTGTCTGGGGTGGGGATTGTGAGTGTGAGAAAGTGTGTGTGTGTGTGCGTAGTGAGTGCAGAGTGTCTTAAGTCTGTGAGGGGGTGCATGTGTGAGTGTTGGAGTGTGTGTGTCTATAAGGGTGCGTGGCTGAGGCATATTAGTCGAGAGAGGGAGCTTTTGTTTACGAAAGGATTTCAATCTCTTATCAATAGGTAGAAGGCTTATATTAGAATGTAAGGTGAAGGCTCGTTTAGGGCTCTTGAGAGTTACAAGGCAAAGACCTGAAGAGAAAAGAACAGCCAGGAGGCAACATGAGCATTCGTTGACAAATATAATCAAGTGAAATCTTAAATCTTTCTACAGATATATCAGCAATAGGAAAATAATCAGACAATAATTCGGGCCAATCGAGGATAATCGTGGGAAGTTGTGCGTGGAGTGTGAAGAGAGTGGTGACGCGCTAAATGCATGCTTCTCTTCAGCATTCACATTGGAAAAAGGCAATGTTTTCGACAGTGGAAGATGACAGACAGAGTAAGTGGAAAAAGAGGGGGAGAGAGAGATTAGAAATCGCGTGGGAAGGGAGGGTGTGAGAAAGAGAGAGAGTGCCAAGGGAGATGGGATAGAGAGCGAGAAGGAGTATGAGTGGAGAGAGTAAGGATGGATGGGGACAGACGGCGGGATGTGAGGGCGTGTAAGAGAAAAAAGGAAGGAATGGCGAGAGAGAGTTGGAAGGGAAGGGATGGGAGAGAATGCAAAGGGGAGAGAAAGAATGTAGAGGTGAGAGAGGAAGAGGGAATTGAGGGGAGATTGTCGGAAGGGAAGGGGAGGGAGAAACTGGCAAAAGTGACTCCAGGCAGAGAATGGTAAGACAGTGGGAAGGCACGTAGGACAGATGTAATCGGAAAGACAGATTGCAAATGTAGCGTTGAGAGAGGGGTATATGAGAGGGGAGATAATGTGGGTTGTGTGGGGGTGAGTGAGAGAGAGAGGCAGAGTCAGTGGGAAAGGGAGAGAACGAGAGCGGGAAGAGTGAAGAGAGAGAGAGTGGTAAGCGGGAGAGGGAGATAGTACGAAGGAAGGGTTGGAGAGAGAGTGGGAGTGGAGGAGAGAGAGAGTTAGAAAAGGGCAGAGTGAGAAAAGGAAGAGGAGAGCGAATGAGGAGGGAGCAGATGAGAGTGGAAACGCAGAGAACGGGGAGAGAGACTGGGAACGGATAGGTAGAGAGAGGGAGAAGAGAGGATGAAGAGATAGTGTGCAGCGAGGGGAGCGGGAGATTGTGCGAAGGGGAGACAGAGTGAAAATGTTGGGGTGATAGAGAAGGTGCAAAGTACCGGGGTAGAGAGAGTTGAAAGAGAGGGGAGTGGGGGTAGTGTGAAAAAGGGGAGTCAGAGAGTGCGAAGGGAGGGTGATTGAGAAAATGGAAAGTATTGGGGTGGAGAGGGTTGAAAGGGAGAGTTGGGCGAGTGAAAGTGGTAAGAGAGGGGGCTGAAGACCGTGGGAAGGAGGGCGAAGAGGGTTAGATGGAGAGGAGAGAGACTTTGACGTTAGTGAGATTGATGGAGTTGGAAGGAATTTGGAGAGAAAATGTGTGGTATGCTAAAGGAGAGAGAGTGAGCAGGATGAGGGGATGGTGAGAGTGGGTAGGGGGGGAAGTCTTCCTGGGAAGGGAAGATAGACCATGGGAAGGATTAAGAGATTGGAAGATTGGTCAGGGAGGTGGAGAGACAAATAGAGGAAAGGGTGGGATGGAGAGAGAGAGAAAGTGGGAATGGAGGCATGTATGGAAGTTATTATGGCAGTGATATAGTTAACTCAGTGTTGCATTGTATGCCAGGGATCATGTTACTGGGCTCCAGTAGTGCATTGTGAGAGGTTAGTAAAGACACTGGGCGTTGACCTAATACTGGTGACGATGATGTTGTAATATGATTGGTTAAGTGTGATGGAAGGAACCAGTGTGGCAGATGATGATTAGTTGGAAAGACAAAGCAAGCCAGCTTGATTGGCTATGCTCATGTTTCCTCAAAACGCGGGACCAACTGGACGAGAACAAAGAAACTGTCGGCAGTCAGGGAAGACATTTTGATGGCTACCACAGCTTTGATTTTGCAAGATTAAAGTTTAATTTCATGAAGGACTTTTCTGCGTCTCCTGATATTTTTTTTTCATAGAACATGGAGTGATTCTTCCAAAACACTGCCTTCCATTCCACTCTGTCTCCCATTCACTTCCGACTCTGACACCATTTCCTTCCCACAGTCTACCCTCCCTTCCCAATCTCTCCCCTTCCGTTCCAATTTCTCGCTCGCCAACTGCTTTCTCACTGTCTTTCCCTGCACCCTTCCCACACTCTCTCTCCCTGTCTCCATTCATACCCTCTCTTCCCCTCCCTTTCCAAACACTTTCTCCGTTCCTTCTTTCTCACCTACTCTACGCCCGGCCTTCCCACATTCCCCCATCTCATTCAATACCCCTCCTTTCCATTTCTCACTCTCCCACCTCTCTTTCAACTCTCAGTACAGGAGCAGTGAGGGCCAGGATTGGGGAGGGGGCCTCTGTGATCTTCCCTAACCCGTCTCCAGCTATAAAATCAGGAGAAAGAACTACTTCCACATACACATCACTGATAGCATTTGAGACACCAGCAACCCCACAAGCCTCATTTACAGACTACCCAAGGCCTCAGAAAGTAGTAACGGGCACAACACTGTCTTCCAACCGTCGCAGCCTCGCGTCAGCCCTGCCACACCTCAACCGTGGAGTCTATCTGAGCCTGCGGAAGCACAACGGCAAATTAACTGAGATGTCATCACCCGAATCGACATATCATTTGAACGGCAGCAGGTGACGCCCTGGTTACCATAAAGCGACCCTCTCCACTCGGCTCATTTCACTTTCTCCTGGAAACTCGTACAGATACCTGACCTCCAGGTCCAATAGGCCCCTTCCAATTACCAAACACTGGCTGCGAACGCCCCCGCATTTACCATCCTCTCTGTTCTTACTGCAACATCAAAATCCATGAAACTTCAAAAACCATTATTGTCCCTGCTGTACCCATGACTCCGAATTGGCCACAAAATCAAAGTCCTAGGTACCAACCAATGTCGCAGATTCATCGGTCTTACTGCAGATGTTCCTGGCGTTGAAATAGACCCACTTCAAATCACCTCCCTGCTTGGCAGTGTACTCTTGCGACCTTGAAACCTCATTTCTGAACGCATTACTCTCAACCTCCTGGACTCTGGAACTACATTTTTTCCCACCCCCTACTGAATTATGCCTTAGATATTAGCACTCAGGCATACACTCAGTTTTAGGTGGGTTTATGCTTTCTGATGCAATTGCTTCAGTTGTCAGTCAGTTAACTTCTCAACGATAAAATAACCATGCTGTCCATCAATGTTTCTGTCTGTCTTTGATTATTCTATTTCAACTTTATTTTCTATAGTCTTCTACTTCTCCTCGTATTTCAACTTGTGACTTTATCATCTCGTTACCATGCAGTCAGGACATATCCCAGGATATTCTTCCTGTCATGCCATAGGTGTCTCATTTTCCATTTTTTTAACCACAGTAGGCTGCGCTTCAAACAATGGCCCAGATACATCATTACCAAGGACAGATTACATTCCTGGAACCGAGAGTTTTTCCAGTACTCCATCCAGCACTTCACTTTTCGCTGGAATCTCTAATCTCATTCTACATACTTGTTCACGTCTTGCCTTACTATGATTAACATGTATCAGCATTTTCTCCGGCTAAAATCTTTACATGTCTTTTCATCTCTCAATATCAAAGATTGACACGATCCTGCATCTCTTAATATTGTAAGCTCTTCACATGCTGCTTCTGGCCTGAACGAGTAAAGCCTTTGCAGTAAATAGTTTTAGAAGATATGGCACATACTCAACAACCAACTTCCAACCACTTTGTGTATCGAGCTCTGAGTTTTAGCCTCCGCTGCGATTTCCTTTACCAAACAAACAAAATTCACCAGCTTAGCCTATTTTACGATACCTGTCTTCCCAGTTCTTCTTCTAACCCAACAACACATGGAGTGAAACACGGAGACAGTTAACACCTCTTTCCCCTTCAAGCGTTTTTTTTCCACCCTGTTTTAAGCTATCTTTCTGTTCACCATCGAGATCTGCAATTGAGTTACCACGTGAGGATTTCTGGTTTCCCAAATTCTGCTCGTTCACGGAGTGAAATTGACTCAAAGCCAAACATTGATTTATGAATCAACTCGTAATCATCGGCCATTTCAGCTGCGAAGCTTGCCGTTTTAACTCTCCGCTCTTCCATGAGTTCTTGCATCGCTAGGAAGTGAATTTCTGAAATACTCTCTCCTTTTAAGCCGAAGTTCATGTTCAAGTCTCTTTTTCTTCTTCCCTTTTTTTTCTGTCTCACTTTCATTTTGTTCTGCTCTAGCGAATCTGACATTTTCTTTTGTTTCGCGAGGGCGATTCTTGTTTTTTTTCTATGTCTCTGCACTATTTCAATTGTAATTGAAACTGTTTCATTTATTTTTTTCTTTCTTCCTCTTTTGCCACGAATTCAAGCTGCTTATTTTAATTGTAGTTAGCCATTTCAAAGCGTTCTGATGACGTTTCTTGCATATTTAAATGCTGGGCTACTGCTGTAATTACTTCTCCTTTTCTCAAGGATGTAGTTAACTCCACCTCCCCCTTGTCCGCCAAACCCAGCAGTTATATGTTGTTCACAGTTTGTGACGCCTGCAACGTCACTTTTGCCAACCAAGAAGCTCTTAGTGATTGAAAGCGCCGTTAGTACTCCTAGCAATGTTTGAACTAACAGAATGCAGCATCCAGAACAAAATACAGCAACATTTACCACTATTTGCCTTTGAGTCCTACAAAGTCATCCCACATCGGATGCGTCAACTAATCCATCCCAGAGCCCTCACTTCCTTGTCACCAGGCAGGACTCCTAAAAATAAGGTTGCCAGAGATGCCAACTTTTTTGTATTTTGTAAAAACGATGCAGAGTGGACATTACAGGAATGATGCAGGTGTTCAATCCATTCAACATTACGCAAAACAGAATTGATTTTGTCACTATGAATGAAACAGGACCAAAAGAAAACAACATTTCAAATTATTTATTTGAAAAGGAAACAACGGTATTGCAACTAAATGAAGCTGATCCAATCCCTGCAACATCTCATAAACACATCCCTTGGCAAAAGGTATCGTCAAACACAATGTCGTATAAGCAGGCACGTTTTTGTTGCAAAATGTCAGGCAAGACCTCTGTTGAAGCATGGAACCTGTTTGTCAGGTGCCTCGCTAGGCCCCTGCTATTTTTGACTGCTTGCTGGAAAACCCATCCGACTGGGAAGAAAATACTGATTTAGGAGGAATTGGGAACTCCTCTTCCATTGTCTCAACGTAACCATTTCAGGCCAATTGGCACCTCTGCCTTTACAACACTGCTTGAAATAAAAAAAAGGACTGATGAACTTGTCAAAAGGGCAGTGTCCTCACAATATTAAACTATGGATTTTATCCTCTTGTCAGCCGACAGTCAGCATAACAACACCTTTTTGGCCAGGATTGATTGCACTCAATCTGCCTCTCAGAATATTTACAAACGCTGTATTAGGAGTGAAGGAATCACATGTTAGAAAATGGCTTGGTTTCATTAGTTCATCAGCAGTGTCTGGTTGCACCATCCCCAATAACCCATAAGCTGAAAACAGGACAGATCTTATCCTCCGATGCATTGCGAGTGATCCAGATTATGAAAATGCATTCATTGATAACGGAGATAATTCCGACGTTAACAATTGCAAAAAGCACAACACAGATAGAATTCAAGAGGTGCACTATGGAGGAAAAGAGTAACACAACGCAAACACACACAGGCATATGCGCTCATATTCACATAAACACAAACTTAAACCCACGGGCACACATGCAAACAGACAAGAATGCCAGCAGAACCACGAAAACGACTGCACATACTGACCTGCATATGCACGCATACAGATCTACACACACACGCGCACACACATGCACACACACACACTTAAACACATATGCTCAAGCACACATTCATAAACAGAAATAACACAGGCAGACTCATACAGCCAGGCATGTACTTTCACTCAGGTCTGCAGTGACAGACAGCACACACATACACTCACAGTGTTACTGATATATTAACCCTCATGCACAAAGCGACATGGTCCACATTAATATTAGTTTGCCACTGTGAGAAATCAGATAATGTGGCATTAGGTAATACTCAGCTGCATGCTGTCGATTAATAGAATGGCTACCGTGCAGGTCTGCTCATTATTGTATACTCAGCATTATGCAATATTTGAAATAAAATCTCTCCAGTAATACATTTTTAGTGTCAGGTAACTAATATGTGGACACTCAGCAGTATACAAAAGGTGTATCGTCTACAGTAATACAATGCATCTTGTGGTACAACTGAAATTTGTATGCTTAGCATTGTGAAAACAGGGTAATTTACACAAGCAGACAATGGCGAATGTGGGAGACTGCTACATGAATATTCAATTGTGAAACCTGTGTATTTAAAACATGAGCGCACAATGAAATACTGGATCAATTCCAGTCATTGCAGGGAAACAATATAGCCTTTGTTGAGCTCGGAAAGACTGAAAAGCCTTGGAACCGGCGAACCTCATGTTAGAGGTCGTATATTTCACAGACCGATCAACTAGCCAAAAAAGATCAATGATTGTTTACCACGCCACCGCCCGCCCCCCACCAACCCCACATCACCGAACATAAAACATAGAACGTTGTACATAGAACATAGAACATTACAGCGCAGTTGAGGCACTTCAGCCGTCGATGTTGTGCGACCTGTGAAACCAAACAAAAGTCCACCTAGCCTGCAATATTCCATTGTCATTCATATGTTTACCTATTTACCATTTATGTACACTTCATGTCGGCGAGTTGCAGGCAAGTCATTACACGCCCTTACTATTCTTTGAATAAATACACTTCCTCTCACACCTGTCCAATATCAATCAGAGCTCAAATTAAAGTTGTGTCACCTCGTCCTAGCCATCACATTCCAAGGAAAGAACGTTCTCAACGTCCACCCTATCCATCCCTGAACATCTGGTAGGTCTCTATGAAGTCGCCTCTTATCCTTTGTTGTCTCTGACGAAAAGAGTCTCATGTCTCTCAGCTTTTCCTTATAAGACATTCCCTCAAATACTCAGTAACATCCTGGTAAATCTCCTCTGCACCACGTTCCCATTTTTCCACATCCTTCCCAAAATGCGGCCGCACCAGAGTTTTGTACAACTGCAACAGGACATCATTGCTCAGATACTCAAACGCTCGACGAATAAAACTTAAGACATCGTACGCCTACTTTAACAAACTTATCAACCTGAGTTAAAGTCATGACTGCAGATTCTGGAAATGTGTGGAAGTGGAAAAGCACAGCTGGTCAGGCAACATCCAAGGTGCAAGAAGAGTCAACGTTTTGGGCAGAAGCCCGGTATCAGCAGCGTTATTACTGATGAAAGCCTTCTGCCATAAATGTAAATTCTCCTATTCCTCAAAAGCTATCGAACCGGCTGTGACTTTCCAGAACCACGCCTATGAAACTGTGTAGCAACTTTCAGAAATCTATTTCCATGGACAACGAGACGTCTCTGATCATTCACACTACCCAGGGTATTACCATTATCCCAGTCCGCTCCATTCCTGTATCTCGTTTTAATGTGAATCACCTCAAAAGTTTCCACATTATACTCCATTTGCCACCTCTCAGTCCAGCTTTTCAACTTCTCTATGTCCCTCTATCACCAGCAACGTCCTTCCACACTGTCAACATCTCGACCGAGTTTAGGATTATCGGCAAGTTTACTAACCCATCCTGCTTCCCCCCGATCCAGGTCATCCAGAAAATCAGCAGTCTTCCTCAAGCAGATACTTGTGGTACACCAGTACGAATTGAACTCAATGGTTCTGGAAACATGAGAAACATGAGAAGGCTCAGGTCAGACGCTGAAGCGTTACTAGTTCACAGGAAGGAGCAAATGAGAGAGCTAAGAACAGCCAGTAGGGGAGATGAGATGTCTTTTTATCATTGAGGCAATGTCTGAATCAAACCGCAAAACCACCTTTAATCCCATGCCTCTGTATTTTCTGTAATAGCCTACTATGGAGAATCTTATCAACGCTCTACTGAAATCCACGTACACCACATCAACGGTTTTATCCTCATCCAACAGTTTTATCACCTTTTGAAAGTTCTCAAAAAGGTTTGTGAGGACTGACGAACCCTTCTCAAAACCGTGTTGACGATATGGTCACAGAAATTTGAGGGTGCATACATGAGGATCAGTGGTCGGCACAACATCGTGGGCTGAAGGGCCTGTTCTGTGCTGTACTGTTCTATGTTCTATCCCTAATCAAATAAATAGTTTCCAGATTATTATAATTCCCTTTTCTTACAATCCGATCACAGCCTTTGCACAAGAGAAGAAAGGTTTCCTGGTCCATAATTGCCAGTGTTGTATCTAAACTCCTTCTTGATCACAGGAACAACATTTGCTATCCTGTAGTCTTCTGGCACTAATCCCATTGATAATGACAACATAGAGATCAAAGCCAAATGTTATGTGTTCTCCTCATTAGCTTTCCAGCAAATCTTTGGATAAATTTCATCCGACCCAGTTGACTTACCAATGTTCTCACTTTAGAGAATTGCTCGCACCTCCTCCTGCAGAAGCTTTATCTCATCTCTTCTCAAACACTGTGTCCCACTATTCCCGTCGACAACATTGTCTTATTCCTGTTTGGACTCCATGCAAAACGTCCCACTACTTTCCTTGATTGCCCCTAATCTTACCTTGTTATTCTTTTATTACTGGCATAACGATAGAAAGCTTTCAGGTTTCCATTGATCCTCCCTGCCAAAACGTTCTCATGTCCCCTCCTGGTTTTTCTCAGTTCTTTCTTTCGGTCACTCCGGGCTAACATGTAACTCACAAATCCTCTTACTGAGCTTTCTCATCTTTACATGAGCCTCATTTTTACACTTGACAAGAGATTCAAATTCTTTTGTAAACCATGGTCTCCTCACTCAACCACATCTCCTCTGCCTGACAGGGATATATTTATCAAGGAGACGCGGTTGCTTGAATAAGCTTCACATTTCAACTGTGCCTATCTCTGCAGTTTCCTTCCACATGCTATGCCTCCTAAATCTCGCCTCATCACATCAGAATTGATTTTCCCCCAGCGAAACCTCTTGTCCTACAGTACATACGTTTCCCTTCACATTGCTAAAATAAATGTCATTGAATTCTCGTCCATTTCACCAAAGTGCACTCCTACCTTCAAATCTAAGACCTGACCTGGTTCATTACCAGTACCAAGTCTAATTGGACCCGTCTCTTGTTGTGCGATTTACAGACTGTGTAAATCCTGCACAACTTGAAAAAAAAAACTGACCAATCTAAGATATTCCAAATGAAGCGTTTCCAGTCAACATTTGGAAATCTGACGTCCCCCATGGCAATTACTTTGTTACTTTCGCTCCGACCCAGAATAATCTTTGCAATCCTTTATTCTACATCTCTGGTACTTTTGGAGGCGTATAGAAATCTCCGAAGAGGCGAAAATCTCCTTTACTGTTTTTAAAAATATCAGTCCATACTACCTCTGGAGACGAGTCCTCAGCAAACGTTATTTCTGCCGCTATAATGCTGTCCTTGACTAACAATGCAACGGCTTCCCCTCCTTTACCACATTCTCTGATCTTCTGGAACATCTAAAAAACGAAACCTGCGGCAATTCCTGTCCCTTCTCTCTCCATGTCGCCGAAATGGCCACAACATCGAAGTCCCAGGAGCCAACCAAATGCTGCAAGTTCACAAACTTTCGTCCAGGTGTCCCTGCTATCCTGGAATGCCGTGGGTGAACCACTTCCTCGAATGGAAGTGTTTCTGTCAATTGTTTCCATCTCCTGGATTTCAGCCTGATCTGACCACTGAGGTGAAAAGAATCTCCTGTTGATTGTCATCGCTGTGTTACTCTTAAAGTTACAACAATAAAATGCAATCGCCGGAGAGATTTTGTGATACCAGGGAAGTCCTCCAGTCTTCAATCCACGAGGACTGGATTCAGACCCCTGGGTTCAAAGCCAACATTATTAAGTTTGCAATGTTTTGCTCCGAATTAAGTATGTTTGCTATTTACTGGAGCCATCATTGGCATGGAGTAAAGGAGGTACAGTCTGTCTTCAACTATACGAATTCTGCAGGGAATGATGCATTCGTTACTTTGAAAGAGACCAGGAGATTATGCCGTAACCATCATTTGTCTTTTCTCGAAAGGTCCGATCGGACTTTACTTGTCGATTACATGTCTGCCTCTAACTTTGAATGACATGGTTAACTGAGCTTCTCTGTCGCCACGGGACAGTTCTGGTCTGATCGGCTGATAGGAAATCTGTCAGATATTTGAAAGAAAAGACTCCAAACCCAAAAAAAAATGAATTGGCGATTAAGTATTTAATAACTGAATTAACTAAGTAGAGACAGATGGGCAAGCTATGTGCTGTCACTATGTGTTGTGGGAGATAGCTGATCACATTGCGAACTGCTGTAATCACATCTGCACAAGTGCTGTTTGTTCGAAGAACTCCGCTTCAGATTTGATGAGCTAGAGTCTCAGCTTCAAACCCTGCGGCACAGCTGGAAAGTGCAGAAGGACCTGAACACGTTGTTCAGGCAATTGACATACCTGGTAAATGACGTATCACAAACTATGTCAGTTGCCAGGAACAGCATAGAGTGGCTGCAAGTGAGGCAGGTAGAGTGATTCAAGTCGAGGAGCGTTAGCTCTAAGTTTAAGGAGTCAAGGATCAGACAGTGTTCTCCGGGTTATAATGTAGCCAAGAAGGAGCTGAAGAATGGATTCAGGAATGTAAGAAGGAAGCATGAAAAAACTGAAGTGGGAAGGATCGAGGAATACCCTAAAGAATTCTCCACGCATGTGACGAACAAGATAATGCCCAGGGTGAGCGGAGGACGGGTCAGAGACAATGGATGGAATTTGTGACTCGATTTTGAGGAGGTAGTGCATATACTTAATGAATATTATACTTCAGTATTCAGTGCAGAGAGGGATCCTGACGTTTTAGAGAATAATGTGAAACAGGCTGATGTTTTCGAACAGTTTGGTGATGAGAGGGAGGATGTGCTAAACAATTTACAAACATAAGGATAGACTAGGAACGTGGTCGAGAAGGGGTACACCCAAGGATTTACAGGTAGACAGGGAGGAAATTGCTACGCCTTTGACGATTAACTTTGCCTTCTTACAATCCTCTCAGTTGTGCCAGATGAGGGAAAGCTCTAATATTGTATTCTCCTGTGCAACAACGTAAATATGGATAATCGTAACGTCTGTAGAGGGTGAATTATTTGAGAGGATACTGTGAGACGGGATTTATCATTTCATGGAAAACCATAGTTTGATCAGAGATTGTGAGCAAGCTTTTTAAGGGGCATATCATGCCTCACCAGCCTTATTGAATTCTGTGAGGATGTGACAAAATATATTGATGAACGTAGAGTACGGGATGCAGTGTATTTGGATTTTAGTAAGGCGTTTGATAAGGTTTTCCATAGTAGGTTCATTCAGAAAATGAGAAGGCATGAGATACAGGGAAATACGGCTGTCTGGATACAGAACTGACTCAACTATAGAAGACAGAGTATGGTTGTAGATGGAAACCATTCAGCCTGGAAAGCGTTGACCATTGGTGCTATGCAGTGGTTGGTCTTCGTCTTCTGCTCTTTGTGGTGTTTATACATGACTTCATCGAGTAAGTGGCAGTGTGGGGGAGTAAATTTGCCGATAGAACGATTGTTTTTGAAGTGGTGCATTGCGTGGAGGGAATTTATTGGTTGCAACGGGATATTGCCAAAGTGCAGAGTTGGGCTGAGTAGTGACAAATCGAGTTTAAACTGTAAAAGTGTGAAGAAATTCATTTTGGAAACGCAAATTTGAATACAGAATATAAAATTAAAGGCAGGAGTCTTGGCAGTGTTGAGGAACAGAGACACTTTGGTGACCATGTTCAAAGATACATCAAAGGTGCCACTCAAGTTGATGGGGTTGTGAAGAAGGGATTTCGTGTACTATCTTTCATGATCGGGGTATTGTGTTTAAGAGCCTTGAGATTATGCTGCAGCTGTATAGAGCCCTGGTAAGAGGACATTTGGAATGTTGTGTTTAATTCTGGTCACCTCATTACAGACAGAACATCGAAACTTTAGAGAGGGTGCAAATAGAGATTTACCACAATGCTGCCTGGACTGGAGGGCTTGACGTATGAATAAAATTTGAGTGGGTTGTGGATTTTTTGTTTGGAGCGAAGAAAGGTGAGAGGTGACCTGCTTAAGATGTACAAGATGAAGAGAGGCAGAGAGAGAGTGGACAGTCAGAGAGAGTTTCCTAAGGCAGAATGCTTATCGCAAGTGGCACAATTTTAAGCTGATTGGAGGAAGGTTTAGAGTAGATGACAGAGGTCGTTTATTTGCTGAAAGAGTACTGAGTGCGTGGAATACACTGCCAGCGTAGTTGGTAGTGTTAGATACATTGGTGACATTTAAGTGACTGTTGGATCGATACATGGTTGGAAGTAAATTGAAGATTATGTCGATTAGTTTGACCTTACAAGAGGATAAACTGTCGGCACAACACCGAGTGCCCAACGTCCTGTGCTCTGCTGCACAGTTCTGTGTTCTATGTTCCAGGTTCAGCTCTTGACCTTGTCCAAAAGCTATGGGATACGTGCTCCCCGCCTGGTACAGTAGAAACGATGCAGGATGGATGTGCCAGCAGAGGATGGCACAGTAAGAAAGGAGGCCATTCAAATGGGGCGAATCAGAAAGACAAGTGGAATGGTTTATATCAGAAAATACAAGAAAGTTTACGAATGACACGAAAATAGGCAGCATCGTGGAGAGTGTGGAAGGTTACCAGGAATCGCTGAAGGAACTTGACCAGCTCAGGAAATGAGGTGAGAGATGGAAAATGGAATTCAATGTCGGTAAGTGTAAGGTCTTGCATATTAGAAAGTGAAATCATAGTTGGGCTTTCATGATAAATGACATGAACTTATAGAGTGTACTGGAACAGGAGGGATCTTGGAGTTCAGGTTCACATTCTGTGAAAGTGGAGTCACACGTTGACAGGACAGTTAAGAAAGCTTTTGATACACATACCTTCATGTGTGAGGAAGATTGGTTGCAGGTTTGCGGCACCCTGGTGAGTTTACACTTGGAGTATTTTGTTCACTTTTTGTCATTTTGTTATAGAAATGATGTTTTAAACTGGAAGAAGTGAAGAATCAATTTGCGAGGATTCTGCCTCGACTCACTGGTCTAGGTTATGGGAAAAAAAGCTGGGACGTTTTTTCCTTCAGAGCGTTGGGAGTGTGGGGGTATCACATACATGTGAAAAAAAAACTCATAAGAGGCAGAGAGCGGGTGAATGCACTCAGTCTTTTACGCGTGGTTTGGGAATCGAGGACGAGAGGGCATATGCTTAAAGTTAGAGTGGAAAGAATATAAGGGAACCTGAGAAGAAACATTTTATACATGGGTGGTGGTGCACTTGTGGAATGAGCAGCCAGGGAAGAAGTTGAAGCGGGTACATTACCAACATTTAAAACGCTTTTGGACAAATACATGTAAATGAAGTGATTATAAAGTTGTGGGCCAAGTGTAGGTGACAACGAAGACAGATACTTTGATCGGTATGCACTATTTTTTTGCCAAAGGCCTTGTCTCCATGCTGTAAGACTCCATGACTTCCTGACTTTTTGGCAGTTTTAGGACCTTCTAAATTAGAGGGAGCGATAGTATCCTTAGGTAAACTGTATATAGAGTCACGCATTGCTTTTCCGATGCCAGGCAGTGGGACATTCTCGACAGGCTAGGAAGGATATTGGAGAAGAAGGGTAAGGATCCAGTTGTTGTGATCCTCATCTGTGTAAATAACATTGGCAAGACGAGGAAAGAGGGACCTGTTCATCCATTATCAGGTGCTTGGAACCATATTAAAGAATAAATCTTCACCATGCATATTTCTGGACATCTACCGAGGTTATTCACTTTTGGCGCAGAGACACGAGAATAAGAGCAGTAAAATGGCGCCAATAAAGCAGAGCAGGAAAGAGGGGTACCTTTTCATAAGGCACTGACATCAGCATTGGAACAGGAGGGATCAATGCCTTTCGGACTTGCTCCAACAAAGGTTAGTTGGGGCAAATGTTCTGGCGAAAAGTGTAAATTTGGTTAATCAACGGAATTTGAGACTCGAAAGGGGCGCAAAGAGGTAATCTCCAAAAAGTCTAATAACCAATCGGATGCAAAGCTGCAGGGAAACAGCTGTGAGCGAATTGAATAGAAAGGAGAAATCTGGAAATCTTATTAAAGTCTCCAGTACGCAATGTATTGCAGAATGTTTGCATTAGATATTTTAAAAAACTTCAAAAGCACTGGAGAATTGAATAACAATGAGAAGATAGATGGCCAATACACGATTGAAGGTGTTTTACCTGAATGTATGCAGGATAAGAACGGTAAGAAAACGAGGTCGAGCAAGTGACTGAAATGTCAGTGGGAGAGCACTTTGGGTCCAGTTACGACAACTGCCTTAGTTTTAACATAACTATGTAAACACGATAGGGAGGGTTTAAGATTGGAGGATACTATAGTATACCTTCATCCCTATACCCTGCAACTTGCTGAAAAATGCACTCACCATTGAAACCCTCCTGATGTCTTCACATTTATCAGTCTCTAAAACCATCCCTGTCGGTGTAATCTTCTCGAGTCCTTACGACATTCGCGATCTGTGAAAACACATTAAATTCTTACAATCTTCCCGACCTGTGTAAAGTTCTTCAGTTTCTGTTTACCTGGCTATCAGCATGGCTGCTTCCAGACAATATTTCTGTTTTTAAACAACTCACTATAGACAATGCTATGTTCATAAGTGACTTGTCTCTCACAACCTTCTTTTCGACAGTCTCCTCCTCCAGTGTCAATAAGCCTCCACATCCCTGTCATATCGTCTAGCATGGACAACACTCACTCACTGTCTATGAAATATCTTCCAGTACATAAAATCATCTTTATCTCTAACCTTCTCCAAATCCATGCCACCCTTCCTATCCGTGTAACACTCTCCAGTTCATACCATACTCCCCATCTCTGTAATATTCTCAAGTCGATACCATTCTTTCTATCCCCGTAACATTCTCCAGTTCATACCACTCTCCCTATATCTGGAATGAACTCCAGTCGATACCATCTTCCCTGTCCCTGTGACATTCTACAGGCCATACCAGCCTCCAGACCGCTTCAATATTTCCCAGACACGTCCTCCATTCCTCTGGAATTTTCCACACTCTGCTCAATGTAGTCACTCTAAAGATCCATAGCCCGATACCCATCCATATGTCTGCAATCTAATCAAGGGCACTCTATCTGTGGAACTTTCTCCAATGCCTAAAATGTTTTCTCCAATTAACATTATCTCGCATTTGCAACTGTCCTTAACCCTGCAACGTCCTCCAGCCCCTGATAACCTCCATATCTGTAACCTCTACCCGACAGCATCCCTACCTTTATTTGCTCCTCCAATCCCTCCAGTCGCCCCTGCGGTCTTATCCCACAAACTGACACCTTTTCCAGCATTGAAAACTTCCGTGTCCCCGTTAGCTTCACCTGCTCAGACAGAGCTCCCTGTCTGTATGAACGCCTGTAGTTCATCAGTCCACACTTTCTGTGAAATCTGCAAATGCCTTTGCAGCCCTCCTAAGATCTGGAATAACTTCCTCAAACCTTAATCTCTGCAACTGCTACGGAAGCTATGTCACTACCCACCTATTAGGACTACTCCACTCCCGACAGGCTCTACCAGACTCTGCCATCGACTCCTTCCCTCACTCCCTTCCCAGGCCCTGAAAGTCTCCCCATATTCAGTATATTCTTCCAGTCACAACTCGCCCCACCTCTGTTTGCTCCTGCACTCACGTCAATCCCCCCAGTCGCATAAACATGCTCTCCTTTTGTATTTCTGATACTTCCCTTCTGTGTTCCGTATTACTGTCCCTAAAAATATCCCTCCACGTATAAACATTTCCAAAACTCCCCCATCCGTATAAACTCCTACAGGTCCAACATCACTTCTTATCTGTGTAACCGCATTCAGTCCTGAAACGTGCTAAAATGTGAAGACCGTACAACCCTCTCTAACTGTATATTCCATTCAGGTCCCTGCAGAACCTTGATCCGTAGATACCAACTCCAATGTCTGTGGCTATCCCGTTCCTACAAGATCCACTATCTATGTAAAATCCTCCCATCACTGTCACACTCCCAATCAATGTAAGACCCTCCAGTCTCTCCATCCAAGTAATCATCATCACAAACGTTTCCAGCTATTGCACCTCTATCTGTGTAAATGTCACTGTTTTCTACAACCCACCTTCCCACAGGAACCTCCACCATTTTGTGCGATGCATCCTATCTGTATAAGTTACTCCAGCCCTTATTTCTGTTCCTATGTCTCTAAGCTCTGGTTGATAATCAAACCTCCCCATGTGTATAACATCCAGAACCTCAGCATCCGATACCAGAAAATGTTTTCTTTCACTGCAGCTTTCGACATCTCTGTTATTTCCTCAATTGCATACAGTATTTAGTGTCTGTAAATTGCACCATTCTATAAATCCACCCTGACTGTGTAAACCACCGCCTCCTACACTGATAGGCCTCTCTGTTGTTCTATATCACCTGCAATTGCTTCAGATCTCGTTGTATCTTCCCTGAACACATTGACCAAAGCTTGTCTCACGTTTTAACACCTCTTACTCATATGTTGCTCCCCACTTCTGTGCTATTCTTCAGTCACTGTTATTCACTTTCTCGATGTCCAGAGCGTCCAATCCTTCTAACTCATCATCTTTTGGTGGAGGTTTCTGCAGTCGACCTGAAACCAAGAGGTGACCGTAATGATCAGGAAAGTGCTGAAATGTATGATAAACAATATGGCAAGAATGATAACTGCACACTCAGAAAGAACTGGAATAAACGCAGTCTATAAAACCACCCTAGCAACTGCACCCTTACACCTTTAGCGACCGGCATTCGATTCCAGCTTCGGCCCAGAATCTTTGTGGCGTTTATACATTCTTCCCTTGTCTGACTGTCATTTTTCCGATGCTCTGGCTACATCCCACAGTCCAAAGAGGTGCAGCTTAGTTGAGTTGGCCATGCTAAATTATTCATAGTGTTCAAGGATATGGAGTTTAGAAGCATGACCAAAGGGAAATGTACAATAAAAGATAGGTGAATGGGTCTGTGGGGGATGCTCTTCGGAGGATGGATACGGACCAGATGGGCTAAATTGTCTGCTTTCCACACTGTCGGGATTCAGTGGTTGTATGATTAGTTATAGTAGTTGTGAAGGTTTGTAGCTCAGGTCGAGGTTGAGGGTGTAGTTTTGCTCGCTGAGCTGTAGATTTGATATTCAGACGTTTCATTACCTGGATAGGTAATATCATCAGTGGCGACCTCCAAGTGAAGCGAAGCTGTTGTCTCCTGCTTTCTATTTATATTTTTCTCCTGGATGGGGTTCCTGTGGTTTGTGGACATCTGATGATGTTACCTAAGTTATAGTCGTAGGCCATTTGAACCATCGAGACGACGCCACCATCTGGTTGAGGCTGAATTGTTTCTAAACCACATTCTCTCATCTGCTCCCTGAATGCTTGAAATGTTTAGTCATCAAGAACCTACCAATCTTTGAGTTAAATACACTGAATTACTTAAACTCCTCACCCCCAAATTCCACAGATTCAACACCGTCTGGCGAAATAAATTCCTCGATATCTCCATTCTAAAGGATTGCCCCTTGACTCTGAAAATGTGCCACTTGGGATCTCGTCTCTCCTTCTCGTGGAAACATCTTCCCCACGTCCACTTCATTCAAGCCTCACAGTATTCTATCAATTTGAATGGAATCCTGCTGCCAACTCTAAATTTCATCGAGTTTCGTCAACCAGTGTCTTTACCTTTTCCTCATATAACAAGGTTTTGATCCCTGGCATTTTTCTTGGAAACATGTTTCCCGTAAATCTCGCACCCCTTGTTCAAGCTGTCAATGTATAGGGTGTGCTGTGAGGTACCAACACTGAACGCTTGCTGAGATACAGTCGTCACCGCCTGACGCCTGTATACCCACTCTCTGTCTTTGACAATGTCAAGCATGCAGTTATGAAAGCTAGATTTCATTTGATAAACACTGTTGGATTTGTTTTTTTCTGTCTGGCCATGAACAGCAGAGTAGTTAAAAGGGACGAATTGTTTACTGGGGTTATCAGAATCTTTTTAATAAGGTCCCACTGAAGAGCTGGATAAGAAAAATTCACACATGTGGGATTGGAGGGAATGTTCTCGTATCGATCGAAAATTCATTAACGGACAGGAAGAGAGCGGGAATAAATGGATTAATGTTTGATACCTCACTATTGTCAAATGCAATTTATCAAAGAAAAACTTTGTTTGAAACATTTGAATTTTATTTGTTGGTGTGAATATGAATGGCAGAGTAGGTAAGGGTAGGCGAGGGGAGTGGTGGTAGGGAGATATGGGTTATTTCAAATGCCTTCGGATAACTTTCCTTAAGAGCTAACCAGTAACTCAGAATAGAATAGGGCCGCCTAAAGATCAATGACGTCGCCTATGTGTAGAACCAGAGGAGACGTGTGGGATATCAAACAAGAACCTGCTCGTATTGACTATGAAGAAAGACATGGAAGCTCGGAAATTGTGGAAACAAAATGTGATGTCTCTGAAAGAATTCAGAGCACAGGAGAGAAGGCGTTGAAATCGTAATACGAATGAAGATAGATCGACCTTCAGCAGCTTATCAAGTGCTTCCCAGTATATCGTGGAAAGCTAGGGAAGAGATTGCAGTGGCCAGGACAGAGATATTCGTATTATTATCAGAAACGCTGATCTGGCAGAAGACTGGAGGTTTCTAATGCTGTTCCATCATTAAAGGGCTGCAGGGAAATACAGGGAACTATGGAACAGTGAGATAAGTGATAGGTAAGTTGTTGGAGGAGATTCTGTTAGAATGGAGCAACGTGTATTTGGAAAGAGAAGGGCTGATTGAAGATAGTCAGCATAGCTTCGTGAGTGGAACACCGTGCCTCACAAAACTGATTGAGTTCAAAATCACGTAAGACCAGTTTATAGTAGAGCGGGTTTATTTGGAAGTATAAAGAAATCCGTTGGACTATAATTGCATGTTGTGTGATTTTCAAGTTTGTCCGTCCCCGTACAATAGCGGCACCTCCACGTCAAACCTGATTGACTCTTTGCGGAGGTGGGGAAGAGACAGATAAAGGTAAACCAGTCAACATTGTCTATATGGACTTCGGAAAGGCCTTTGAGAAATTTCCTTATAATAGACCAGGCCATGATTTCATTTCAATGTCAAACGGTATGGGATAAAGGAGAGACTATTCGACTGGATATAAAAGTAACTTTATGGTAGGAGACAGAGGGTGGTGAGAGACGTCTATATTTTCTAACTGGAGGCATATGGCCAGCGGTGTAGTGGGCTCACTGCTTATTATTTGGATAAGTGATTTGGATGAGAATATTGGTACGTAGTTTTGTGGGTGACTCGAAAATAGGCGGTTAAGTGGACAGTGAAAAGGTTATCTATGCAACAGGATTAACAGTACTTCTGCGTCTCTGGGCTGAGGAATAATAAATGGAGTTTAATTCGATAAATGTGATGTGTTGCATTTTGGAAAGCCAAACCTTGGTGCGAATTCTCCAGTTAATGTTGGGGCCCTGGATGGTGTTATCAGAGTCTGAAGGATGCAAGTGCACAATTCTTTGAAAATAGCGGCACTTTTCTTCATTTGTCAGAGCTTTGAGTGTAGGAGTTGGGATGACATGTTGTGGTTGTACAAGGTATTGGTTGGGCCACGATGAAACAATTGTTGATCAGTAGGAAGATATCATCTGGTTCACTTACGTCCACTAGGGAACGACATCTGACATTCTAACCTTTGTCTAGCCTACATCTGACTCCATACCTACAGTAATGTGGCTGACCATGACCTGCCCTCTGGGCATTTACGAGAGGGGCAAAGAATTCTGGTACAATCAGTGACACCGACCTCCCATGAATGAATGAATAAAATACATATTTCCCTTCACACCTCCGCAAACACCTCCAGCTGCAGCAATTTGACCTAGCTGTGTAACACCGTTCAGGCCCTGGGCACTCTCTGTAACATTCTCACCACCTCCAGCACATACAACACTCCCTGGTTCTATCATGTCAATAAACTCTGATAATTATTTCTCTTCCTGCTGCTCTCCTACTGCTATGAGATCATTTTCAATCCTTTAATACTTCGTTTCATCAGACTCGCTTCAAAATTGTTCGTATTGTTTGATGACATTCGATGCATCATAATCTGATATGATGCATTTTGTCCTAAGTGAGGTTTTGACTGATACAATCGAATATGCTTGTGTTGAAGTTTTTACACTGTTTCGGCAAATGTTTTCCAGTGTTTAGTCCAGACACACATTTGAGCCTGTTTACTCTGTTCTGATCTGAAATTCATGTAATTGGCTTATTTTTATTTATAGTTGCAGTTTGCCAGTTCTGTGTTTCATTTTAAAACTTTATTAGTTTAAATTACACTTTATCACAGTTCCAGATCGATCTGTCAGCGTGACATCACGCATTCACACAGGTTCATCACACAGTGGTCGATCTTAAATAGTTACATCCCGTTCCGGTTCCATAATGTGTTATTGAAATAAACACTGACAAGAAAACATTTTCTGAGCTCCTCTTCCAAAATCACTCTTGCTAATTTCATTTTCCCAGATTATACGGAGATTGAAGTCTCCCGAAACTGTAAAGGTGTCTTTTTTAAAAAAATGCAATTCATGTTTCATGCAGTCGTGAGCAATGAAACGTTGTTAAGAGGCCTAAAACTGTTCTCCTGCTTGCTTCTTTTGGCACGTATTACACACAGTTTGCATTCAGACTGATTCAACCACATACTGTGAGGTCAAATGCTTTCTCTATAATGCCTTTGTTATCTTTTACTGTCAGGGTTATCCATCATGCTTTCCCATTCTGCCAGAGCCCTCCATAAAGCTGTGTATCGTTGAATATTTACGTTCCACCTTTTGTTCACCCTGTAACCACGTATCACTGGTGACTACATCGCTCTTTTATCTCTGTATCACATATCCCTGTACATTATTGCAGAGACTTTGCTCGTTTCAAAAGAGAACATTATAATAGACTTTTTCTGACAAATTCCTGCTACAACCCTCTTTCCTGACGTACAGCTTTAGTTAAAAACTGTCCTTTCTTGATCCTTTCTGCTTGTATTCAACAAGATACCCGTGCTGTTCCAATGCTTCACCTTTTCTCTTTGGATATGGAAATCTCCTTTCATCTGAATCATGTCGCTGCATACTCTCTGCCAAATGAAAACCTTGTCCATAAACCTACCGAAATGATTGGCCAGGGCACCGGTCTCAGACAGTAGTTCCATTAGAGCCCAATGTAATAGGACTTCTTTTAAATCATTCATGGGATGAAACTGCCTCTGCTTGACCAGCATTTATTGCCCACCCCAATCTCCTTCTGAACTAAGTGCCTTATTAATCAATTTCAGCGACCAATTGAGAATCAATCAATTTGCTGTGGATGTGAAGTCACTCTTTGATTCACCAGGTGAGGATGGCAGATTTCCTTCCTTAAATACATGAATATCTCCAATGGATTTTTCATAACATCCGTAATTGATTAACTTCAGTTGTAGCATGTTAATTTCATATATCTTTTTCCGAACATGCAACTCACACTCAACAATTTGCAATGGTGGGATTAGAACACCGGCAGAGTTTCACCTAGTGATGATAATGCCACTAGGCCATCATGTCACCCGTGCACAGGTTTCCAATTCCTGAGCACAGATACCGGTGGCACCCTGAATAAGAACCCCTTCTTCCTACACAATTGCTTGATGCCAGAGTCTTTGTGCACTCTGATGACATCGCTCAAATTCTCTCCATGTGATATCCCTCACTGTGTGGGTCGAATTGCTGCCTCTGTCAGACCGTTGCGTAGGTGCATAAGAACCAGAACCAACAGAAGTTTCCACTCCAGAGAGATGAGGCAGCACAGACGAGGTATGGATACTGGTATTTTCAAGATGACTATGGCAAATAGTACCATTCTGCATGTGTAATCGTCAAGCTAATTTCTTAGTCTGTTTACTTCTCTATCTCTCGCAGGTTCTCAGGAAGTTCTGAACTCAATAGACTTCCTAGCTGCTGGTGGTTCGTCCACTATCTCATTGCAGATGGTTGGTCAGCCAGAGAGATCAAGAGAAGGGTGGTCTGGGGCCTTCAATAAATTCTACAGCGAGGTATGATCACTCACAGTGCACAGATCAGAGAGCTATGGGAGGGCTCCAAATATCGGTGAACAAGACTTGACACAGATAAAGTGCTGGAGTGGAGCACAGTACCGACACACCACAGGCTCAATTATCACCCATACTTTAACTTTAATAGTACTAAGACAGCAGAGGGCAGTTCACAATTATCAATCGAGGCCTGTGCTGTTTAACAAGCATTACTGCAACAGGGGTGGACGCAGGCCTCCGAGAAGAGGGGCGTAATACTACCCGTGATCTTTTCGTTCTGTGCTTCTTCTCTAACGCAGTATCTATTGAATGGCTTGTGGACCAGTACCTTGAATCATTCTAACCTCAATAACAGTTCCTGTCTTTGCAATCTCCTCCTCCTCCTCCGCATCCCTCCACGAATTTGAAACGCACTCCAATCCAGACTCAGAATCCTATCTCTATGACTTCCTTCAGTCTCTGCAACATAGTCTCCTCTTCCAGTAACTGGAAACATCGAATCAAGCTACACGGAATTAGACCCTTTAGCCCATCACATCAATGCTGACCCGGTTTTCCAAACCGAACAGGTTGCATTCAAATCCTTTCCTCTCCATAGAACCTGTCCAAATGTCTCTTACATGCTGCAATTTTACTTGTTCCTATGATGTGCTCTGTCACTTTGTTCCATATATGTCCCGTCCGCTGTGGAAAATGTTGCCCTCAGCTCCGTTGTTAAATTGTTGCTCTATGACTTCATGGTTGTACCCTCCAATTTTGGCCTCACATAAGCTTGGCTAATCACGTTAATTACGCCCCACCTTTTTTATGAACCTTTATAATGTCACGCCGAAATTTCCTATATATAAGTGATAGATTGAATGTAATGTCACACATATCTCCAACTCAATGCTCTGACCAACGAAGGCAAGTGTGCCAAAAGCCGCTTTCACCACCCTGTCCACCTCTGATGCCACTTCCAAGGAACATTGTAGCTGCACCCGTTAGTCTACCTCTCTGTTCGACAACAGTGCCTAAGGCTCTTCCATTAACTGTGTCATTCCTCCCTAGTTTGTCTTAACAAAATACAACATCTGAATCAAACTCCGTCTTTCATTCCTTGGCACACTGGTCCAGCTGATCAAGATTGTCTTCGATAATCGTATTCACTACCCACTATACCACTAATTTTGTTATCTACAAACTAATAACATTGGCTCCTATATTCTCAACAAAATCATTTATGCAAATGACGCACATCAATGGACACAGCACCGATCCTTATGACATACCCCTGGTCACAGGCCTCCAGTCTGAACAACTACCCTCGACCACCAACCTCTGTTCTTCTTCTATCAAGCCAATTTTGTAGCTGGTTGACAAGCTCTCCTTGATCCCATGTGATCTAATCTTACTAACCAGAATATCAGGCTAAACCATGTTAAAGGCTCTGCTGAAGTCAATAAAGACAACGTCTGTTCACCTCTTCAACAAACGCAATCAAGTTTGTGAGATTTGTCTGTGTGCACACAAAGCCATGCTGATTGTCTTCAACAATTCTTGCCTTTTCAAAATCTGTACCTCCTGTCTGGCAGAATCGATTACACAACTGTGTGTGAAATGATGCTGGCAAGAATCAACAAGTGATATTCAGCGGATTTCTTTTCAACACAGAGAACAAAAACAAGTAAGGAACATAAAAGGCAAACATTAGAATCCACATGCAGCTGTAGAAGGTTTGTATATGGTTCTGAGTTTAAAGAGAAACTTAGAGGAAACTCAACGATGTAGGATACCGCGATGAAGCTGGAAGAATTGCCAGAAAAGCCCATCAGACCCTTCTTGATGTTACTACATTTAAGAATATGAGATCTGGTCATCGAGACACGATTGTAATGTTCGCAAGATTTGGGAAACCTTGAGACAAGAGTAATTGTGATATCAGTCACAATGTAAAAGGAACACATTTAAGTGTTTGGAAACTGAATGCAGTCGGAAGCCTGGAAAAACGAAATTAGAAAACAACTGGAAAAACGTAAACCCGGATTCAGGAGAAACAACCAGCGCCATTGAAATGTCTTTGGCAAACAGGATTCAGAAAAATCCCAAACATTTTTTTAATTAAAAGGGTAGCTGGGGAAACTGTAGATGGACAGAAGGGTAAAGGAGGGAATTTATGTGTGGAGCTGGTGGAAGATGGGTGAAGTCCTAAACGAAGACTTTGCATTTGTATTCACAAAGAAGAAGCGCATGGTGGATGGTGTGCCAAAGGAAGGATTCCAGAGCATTTCAAAGTTTAAAAAAAAATGCAGGATGTGCTGGGTGTGTGGAAAATCATTAAAGGAGACAAGTTTCCAGGATATGATGGGAAAATCCCAGAATACTGCGAGAGGCGAAGGAGTAAATGTCTGGGTCGTTGTGATCACTCTTTGTATGCTCTTCAGTCACAAGAAGGGTTCCAGGGTACTGGAGAACAGCTAATGTTGTCCCTTGTTAAAAAAGGCAGCAGGATTAATCGTAAAATTTCATGCCGTGAGTCTTGCGGCAGTGAAATCATCAGAGATTCTCAGAAATAGGAGTGACGCACATTCAGAAAATGTGAACTTATTAAGAAAAGGCAACATGGCTTTGAAGTGGGATGATCGCGCCTCACCAACAGGATTGAATTTTTGAGAATGTCACAAAGATGATTGATGAGAGCATGGGGGTGAATTTTGGACACATGTCCCTTTACCATGACTTTCATATGGTTCCGTATGGAAGGTATACAGAAGGTGAGGCAATATAGGATCAGCGGTCAGTCGAGAAGATGGATAGATAACTGTTCGGACAGAGTAGTGGTGGAATGGAGTTCTTATGAGTGGAGATGTGTAAATAGATTGGGGAAGTTATGGATCATGAGGATGATTACCATGGGATGCAACAGAGTACAGATAGGCTGGAGAACTGGATGGAGAAAAAGCAGATGTAATGTTATCTGGACAATTGCGAGGTGATGCAGCTTAGAAGGCCTGCTGCAGGAGAGAAATATATAGTTAATGAAAAAAACTATTTTCCGCATCAGCATCTGAAGGGATCTCAGGGCACAGCACCATAGTTCCCTGAAAGTGATAACATGGGTAGGTAAGGTTTTTATGCAGACTTATGAGGAACGTGCAGACATCAATCAGAGCATACAATACAAAAATTGACAAGTTATGTTGCATCTATAACGAGTTGGAACACTGTATACAGTACTGGTTGCCAAACCAGTAGAACGATGTGGGGGCGTTAGAGAGGGTATGGAAACGTTTAACAGGATGTTGTCTCCATTGACGAGCATTATCCATAAGGATAAATTGGACAAATTTGGTTTGTTTTCACTTGGGCATCAGTGGCTGAGCGGCTGCCGGATCAGCACTTACAATATTATCAGAGTCATAGATAGAATGATAGTTGAAGGCATTTTTTTCATCAGAGTAGGACATCAGTTACTTAAGACGAAAGATATTCGTTAGAAGAAGAACGTTTGAAAGAGATACCATAGGCATTTTTTTTTTTTGCCTTTTCATACATAATGTGAAAGTGCCTGGAATGCACTGATTGTGGAGAAGAAGTTGAAATAGCAAATTTTCAGAGGTATGTTGATACAGAGATAAGTAGGCAGGGAATAGAACTACATCGAAGTGTAGAAGCCAACGCTTTCTTTTTTTAACTTCGGAAAGACAACATGTAATATTGCAGGCTTATTGGGTTGAAAGGTCTGCTCCTGAGTTATTCTGTTTTTAAACACAAGATTTTAAAAGAGAGTGGCGAGATGTTGACTGAATGATTATTGATGATCAACAGTCCCATTAATGTCTCTCTCTCCTCATCAATTTGCAACTTCATGTCGTCCTTCCCACTGTGAGGAAAATCAATATTGAAATTTTCACATGTAATTCAGTGTCGGTAACTGGTGACTCCATCTCATCCCTCGAACCTGCGACCTTCTACTTTGGACGCCATCCTTTTAGAGGATATTGCACAGGCGGAATATGCATGTACTTCACGTCCTCCAATACTGGCATCGGTCACATGTCAGCCTCACAGGCCATCACAGCACATTTCCAACCCACTGAGAGTACGCTTCAGTATTTCAGCGCTGCAGAGGGCACTGGCTCCTCTCATTGCAATGTGACTGCAAGAACTCCGTACTCAGAGACACCCCCCCCTTTCATAGACTGCACCTCTGCCCTGTTCTCTCGGCTTTTATCCAGAATCACTTTGAGCTATCTCTGAACTTCACGGAATTATTGCTTTACCTTACCCTGCTTTTCACAGAATTTCTCCTCAGCCTGAGCTAATCGATTCACACAACCGCTGTATTATCTTGTTGCTGAGCACAGACACAAAACAATGAAGCTTGATATCATTGCACACAGACAGTTACGTTGTCCAGCACAAGGAGTCAAGGGGAGTCTCAGATCCCAGTTCAGCAGCTGGACAAGGTCAGTCGCCCTCTCGGGGATGTTATGGTCAGGATCCTTCCCCTGTTAGTGGGTGAGGCGCTAAATGTTGGGATGTCCTCTAATCCTGTTATGTCTTTCTGCCCTCATGTGGGATGGTACCTTCTGGAATCTGAGAATTACCGGATGTATTAGGGAGATGTAAATGGTTAGTACAGCTGTTAGTGCTGTACAGCTGTGGGAAAAGGTGGTGAGGTGTCTTGTGTATCGGAGTATGCAGCACAGGTACCAGGTAGTGTTGGGGAGAGGGAGAGTGAAGAGGTTGCAGAGAGACCAAAAGGAGGTGCTGCGTTCAGTGAGACGGGGAGAACATGAGGCTTAGCCGGAGGTGGGTTCAGTAACAGAAATACAGTGAGGGCGAGGTTACAAAAGTGGATAGTGGCACTTCATCTGGGAGTTAGAGAATGTCACTGACTTCTTTTTTAAACTGCTGGGCATTCAGACAAAAGGCTGGCATATCACAGACCCAGAGGTCAACCACGGACCAAACTGGCAGGGTCTGATGCTATGGTCACCACAGCCACATCTGAACGAGGATAATGTTCCTCTCCTGCATAATGCATTCCACCAGACGCTCAGGGGCTTATCCACAAAGGGGGACACAGATCTATCCCTTCTCCCATGACCAGGACAGTTTCGGATTGACAATCATAAGTTGTAAAGACTTTCTAAAGATGGCACTGTAACAGGGCTGCTGGTCTATTCTGGGATACCCAGGCAATGATAGCTGTTACAACGAAAGGGAAAATAATCGGATTAGTGTGAGATGAGAGGAATACTTTGCGGGCAGAGAAGGTAGTTCTTGAGGCAGATAGTTGTGGAGAGAAACCCTCATGAAAGTCGACTAAAAAGAGAATTGACCAAATCATAAGATGGTTTCGGCCCCTGTCTGTCTGGAACACAATTTGGAGGTGTTATACGTGTAGTGCAAAATATTGGGAATTATGAACTTATGGAGAGGGAAATTATACAGGAGCTACACATCTTTAACAGGGGCTAACACAATATTCCAGGCTTTTAAAAGAAGCCGAGGAAAATTCCCCTGCCTTACGCTGACCATTATCAATCAATCCTCAATGGATACAGGGATCGTGGCGGAGGATTAGAGAATGGCTGTCACTGCAGCTTTGTTTAATGTGGAACAAGGCGCTGACTAAAAATTTCGAGGCTGAAATTCAGAGACAGAGGAAAAACGGTCACTCAGTAAGTCTCAGTGACTCTGTGACAATCGGCCTGGACATGTTAAAGGAAGTTTGCATGTAATTAACCTGACTCTAATGGATTGATGAACAACTTGCAACTTCATGTGACTAACTTTTATTTGACAAGAGATCACAGTCTGTAGGGTGCAGGTGAATGGAGCAAACAACCCAGAGATGTGTTAGACAAGGAATGTGGGGACATCAACAATAGAGAGAAACACACAATAAATGCGAATTATGGTCAGGTCCCTGAAGGTAGCTGGACACATCAATAATTTCGTTAAGGCAGCAAATGACATCATTTCTTCTGTCAAGCAAAATGCCGAACGTCAGAGCAGGAAGCCGATGCCGGAACTGTAGAAGTGATGATCTCAGAAACAGCTCGTGTTCTGTGTGCAGTTCTGATCACCCCATCACATGGAAGGATGGAATTGGAATGGAGAGAAGACAGAGCAGATCCGTTACCCTTTGAAAATGAAAGTGCGGTTCAGAGGAAAGATTGGAACAGAGGTTGCTGAGAGGTGATTTGATTGGGGTGCACATGTTGTAACGGGCATGGATCGAGAGGAAGAGAACATCTTGTTCCTGATGAAGAGATTAATTACCAGCAGCGAATATTTAATATAATTGCTCGAAATATTAGAGAAATGATTGCGAAAGTTGTCACTTCACACAGAGTATGGCAGGGATCTGGAAGTCACGCATGGAAGTGGAGTAGAGGCAGGAAGTATAAACCCATTTTTTGTAGGTGGATGGATCTGCGCATGAATTCCTATTGTCTCCAGGTAGTCAGAACAAGGGCTCTAAAAAAACATAGTGCAGTCAGTGTACGCAGTGATCTCTGTCGTTGTTTTGTGAAGTTTTCAATGGTTACCAATATCAGATAGGATCAATGTGCAGGGATGAGGGGAGAAGGCAGGGAGGAGCAGTGAGTAATTTGATTAGCGACAGTATAATACTGATCCCAACCTTTATACATAATGCTAATTCAGTGAGTTTGTCTACTTAACCTTCCTTTATAATTGGTGAAAATCCTTGAATACTTAGTTCACTGTCTTGGTCACACGGCAGCCACATCTCCAGAACGTAAAGCGATATCTGACCTGATTCGTACTATTTGAAGTTGTCATTTCATTTGACACGGTTAACTGTTAAGAAGGAATTCAGGGACGGCAGCAAGTGCCAGAGACCAGGATGGCTGGAGATTGCAGAAGAGGTTACATAGATAGTAAGGTGTATGAATGCGGGGGCATATTGCCGGGATATGCTCTGTTATAGGGGCTGAACGAGATTGCGAAGACATAAATAGCTTTTGTTTTTGATTGAAGTGAAAATGGAGCTAGACTAGCCATATCAATATCTGGACACAAATGACCGGGAGAGAAAAAAAGCTGCATGAAACCTGATGAAAATGGTTCCTGGACAATGTAGCTCATGATTTAGTTCTCTGTGTCTGTCTGCAACTGAACTAAACATTCTTCCACTGTGCCTACAAACTGCCAGTTTCTGTATCATCCTTCGTGTTCCATAATCATTCCAACAATTGGAAATCTACAGTTTCCACAAAAAATCCTGACTTCGGTAAATTTCTCCATGCACTATGAAGCTCATTGCTTCGATAACCCCTTCCTCCTTGCGTGGAAGACCACAGACATAAGGCGGATCGATTTTTTGGAAGCGGTTAGAGATTACTAAGAGAATTCTGGGTGGAGGAGGATGAGATCGAGAGTTTGCAGAAAATAGAGAAAGAAAAAAGCTTGTGTTATCCCTGCAGAATATTGACAAGAGGATATCCTACTGAAAATGATTTGACAGAGAGGGCTGAAGAACCTGGAGGAGATTTCAGTGACTAGGAGATTTGTAAGTATTAATGAATTTTATTAATACTTGGAGTGGCTCTGTAGTGATTGGAATGAATTCCGTCAGGTAAACCTCATTATCATGTATTTCCTGATGACACTGCTAACGTGGTAACGTGTGGGAATCAGGGTTGACAGAAATAAACAGGAGCGTCAGGGGCTCTGTTCAATATTGGAGCAGGCTCTGAATGAGCTTGGGTCAGTGCCGTGTGCTATGCCTGAAGGTGAGTTGGTAAGGAGATACCGACCTCCGTGGAGTTATTTCAGTTTTAACATTTGATAGACATTACGGAGAGAGAGAGAGGCCTGGCCGTGTTTCCACAGATCAGGATGGATTTAGAATCTGGAGTTGCAGAGATACTGAGCTGTGAAGGGGCAGAAATCGGTTACAGAATCGGGAGCGCTGCAGGGACTAGAGGACGTTACACAGCTGGTTGGCCATTGTGGTAAATTACACATCAGGGACAATTGAGGGGATTGCAGCAAACAAAACCGATGGGAGGAGTTGTAGGTGCTGGAGAAAGTTGAAGATATAATGAATACTGCACTTGCCCGAGGTATTTAAGGAGACATGCGGCATGTCAGGTCAAAAGGGAGTTAGTAACGGTGATTGTTTTGTGGATTGGAGGAAATTTCAAAGCTCAGAGTAGTTGCAGAGAAGGGGAGAGCTATAAATACTTAGGAATATTTTGCAGACAGTGAGGATAATAGGATTTGTAAGGGGTTCCCAGAGGAAGAAGATTTATATGGCTTGGATGAGTTACAGAGATAAAGAGCAACGCACTTGCTGATGTCGGTTGCCGAGATTAGAATGCATCACACATATCGATGAGTTTCAAGACACAGGACATTATTGGATTTGGAAGACGCTCATGACATCATTTGAACTACACAGTGGCACAGAAGAATGTCATTTGGCCCATCTTGTTTACACCAGCTCGTCAAAAGAACTCATTTCTCAGTAATGATTTCCTATGTCCCCCATATCCTTACATTTTGTTTTGCATCAATAATTATCTAATCCTCTCTAGAGTGTTTCTATTGAACATACATCTATAAAATATCCAAGTGTATCTGAGCTACTCGCAGATAACGATTTCTAGTTATGAATCCTGTTTCCATTTTCGACCTAGCCTGACTCTATCTTCTTGCACGCTGAGTATTGTGTGCTCACACAGGGTTTTGGGGCAGCCCTGTGTTGGCTTTCCGTTTAGTTGAAAAATGTGGTGCTGGAAAAACGCAGCAGGCCAGACAGCATCCGAGGAGCAGGAGAATCGACGTTTCGCGCATACGCCCTTCTTCAGAAATCTCATTCCTTAAAAAGGGCTTATGCCGGAAATGTCGATTCCAGCACTACATTTTTCAACTCTGTTCTCCAGCATCTGCAGTCCTCACTTTCTCCTGGCTTTCCGTTTACCTATATATCTTCCCTCTAGTCCTCTTGGTTCCCAATTTTATTCTCTATCTGACACCGATTCTATGGTTGTTCTTCTTCATTTTGGAAATGTTGGGTTTGGTTATCCTGCCTTTCCTATTTGAGGGACCAATCCTCGACTGAAACCAAACCACCTACTCTTTGAATGAAGCCCATTGCTCAGTTTTTTCTTTATCTGACCAACTCGGTGTTCTAGTCAAACTTTCCCATCTCCATACTTGTCTCATTGAAGGCCGCTATCAGTCAAATAATGTTTCCTACTCTCAATTATTGGTTATTATTGTCGACCATCATCCTGAACTTTAGAATAAAATGATTGCTGTACACGAAAACGTTCCCCTACTGACACTGAATCCACTTGAACCATCTCTTTCCCAATGACCAGGTCCAATAGTACGTGCTCTCTTCGGCTGTGCACATACTCCTTCAGTGAGTACTCCTTCATGCAATCCAAGAACACTTAGCACTGTACCACAAGCATCCAGTGTAGATCTGGATAACTTATGTTTCTGAACATAACTACTCTGTACGATTGTCATCATTCTCAAATGTTCCTGCATGTTTCTTTTCTCCATCTTTTTCAATTGTTGGTGACCTACGCTCTGTACCTCACATTACTTCTGTTCACTTATGGTTCTGTAACTCCAGCCAAATTCATACAGTGCTTGGACTCCTTAACTGGCGCTAGTCTAAACCAATACTGCTACCCATCGTCATTTCCCTTTCTTTCTATCGTTTCAGAACACTTTATACCCAACAATATTAAACACCAAGTGCTGCCGATCCTTGAGCCAGCTCTCAATTATTAGTACATCAGATTTCCACCCAACAATCTGCATCTGTAACTCTCAAAACTTAGCGTATCCATGTACCTAAAATGTAGGTACCTCATTTCGTACCTCATCTGCCACTGTTAAACCTGTTTTTATAAATTAGTACCAGCTGCATCTCCAGGTATTGGTTGTATCCTGTTAGTGTCATCTACTTTCTTTTTTTGAATCCCATTTGCACGCTAAGATATTTTCAATCCCTCCCAAATACTCCACAGGGAAATCAATCCCCGCTCGGTCACCTGTTATCATTTTGGCTCTGACTTTCGTTCATCCACTTGTTTCTGAGCTCAACCCTTCTTTCAGAAGTTGAAAAAAATATATTTGCTAATTTATAGCAATCTACAGTCATTTGTAAATGATGGTGTATTATCAGCTTCTGAACTTTCAGCTTTTTTCTGTGACGCCTCTTTGCCCAACTTTCAATCTCAGTGCGGCCAGCTCAAAGCAGAAGAAAGGTGTCTCTGTGACTCCCAGGTGCGTATAATCCACCAGCTCCCTCATCACTCTGCTTCCTCGCAGCGTCACCGACTCTGTGACTCCCAAGTACGATTGGGATCCGATCCTCATTACTGATTAATATCCTCCCAACTTGCTGCCTCTATAACTACTATTCGTCAATTAACTTCAAGGTCCTGCCCCACGTTGCTCCCTCACATTTTCACTCGCTCTGTGATTCGGTACTGAATGAGACCTCCTGCTCTGCTGCTTCTCCAACTCCAAATCCCAGTCGGCCTTCATACTCGCTTCTGATTTATATTCTCTCCCTCTGTGCTTCTCGTTCTCAGCTTCTCTGTTTTTTTATGACTCCCATTAATTGTCGGCCGCAAGCCTCAGCTGAAATTTATAATGGCTCATTCCCACCTGCTTCCTCACAGGATCACCGTTGTACCTGGAAGACAATGCAAAAGAGGAGGAATGCTGTGGACAGAGGTAGTTACAATGATTAAATAGGTATTACGGGATGGAAATGGTTATCTGGAGAGGTAGGCAGACTTGTAGTGCGTAAAGCAGGTTACATAATGACACAGGGAAACTTGCAGGCACTGATGAACACAAAATAAATAGAGACTTGGTGGCTTGTTGGTGACAGAGCTTTGCAGAGTCTAAAATCTTCTTGTGAGCTGCTTACAGAGAAATGCAGACATCAGCAAATGTAAAGTTACAGCCATGGAGTGTTGCTGGTTCTGGAGATTGTTGGATGTTAGTGACAAGACTTGCAATATCTTGTGGTATATATAGATATTTGGAGCATTGATGTTGTTCAAAGGCCCTCAGGATGTGAGGAGTTAGAGTGAATGGGTACATTGGTCAGAGCATGAAGAGAGCATCAAAATCGTGGAATTGAAGTGGCTGGATGAGCTGAGATGTATAAGGAGGGGGGAAAAGTGGCAATTTACCAAATCCAGCCACTGTAATTAATAGAGATTTGAGGAGGGGAACTTCTACTGTTATTGTTTAAAGTAAAATGGAGGGTTACAGACACTGAGGGTTACAAATTTAGAAAGGAAGAAGTTATGGCTGTTCAGAAGTTGAAACACAAATAAGAAATAATTTGTGAAATCAATAGCACAGAAGGGAATAGGGGAGGTAAGATTTTGTGAGGAACGATAAGAGTTGCAGGTGGAGAGGCTGTCACATATAAAGGGAGAACTGAATTGCCTGTATGCAGTTACAGACGTGAGGAGTGTTGTTACGCCTGCTGGAGGGTACACAGATAACAACAGTTCAAACAGCTGGTGCAGTGGCTCAAGAAGGGAGCTCAATACCAATTTCTCAGGGACAACTCAAAATCAACAATAAACGCTGACCGAGCCAGCAATTGCCATGTCCATGAATGAGTGAATGAATTAATGAGTGGATGAATGAATTAATAAGTAGAAGAAAAGGATCGATGAGCAGCGCTAAGTTCACTCAGGAAGGCCCTTTCAACAGCTCTTCACAAACTCGGAACAACTATAACTTGGAAGGACAGGAGTTAGAAGTGCGCGGGAACACCAGCATTTCCAAGGTCCTCTCAAAGCTACACTCCATTCTCCCCGCAATGTGTGTCTCCCGACACCAGAGGACTGCAGTGGTCCAGAAACGCAGCTCAACACCACCACCTCCACTTGAATAGAGATGGAAAAGAAATTATGGCCGAGCTGGAGATGGCCACATCCCATCAATGAATATTAGAAAAAAAGGAAACTCACGGGCTGGTCCTGTCCCCTTTGATTCCTCGATACAAATCGCACCCCCATGTAATTATGTATCACCGACAAATGTGGTACATTAGATTTTGTCCACCCACCAAATCAATTTGAGAATAGTTAGGGATCAAACACTAATCCGTTCCCTGTTAGTTTTCTGGCTCTGAAGGAATTCTCAATCCATGCCAGCATGATCCCTCCAATCACACATGGCCCATTTTTGCTTATTTAGTGGGATCTTGTTGAAAAGTTTCTGAAAATCCCAAAGGGCCATTCCTCTCTTTTTTCTCGTGTACTGTCCACAGACGGTTAAGAAAAATCCAAAGGGTTTGTAAAATGAAATTTCACTTACAGAAGACAACGAGTGGGTATAAAGGAGTCAGCCAATGACAGTTGGAGCTCCACAGAGGTCAATGCTGGGATGACACTGTACACGCTATATGTTAACAGACTGGACAAAGGTTGTGAAGGGAAACGGGAAACCGGGTTCCAAGAAAGATCCCGGGGTGAAATGCCTCTCACATGAGGAGCAGTAGAAGACTCTGGGTCTGTACACGTTGAAGTTTAGGAGGCGGCGGCAAAACCTCATTCAACCTGACAGAATACTGAGGGGCCTGACTAGAGTGAATTTGGTGAAGCTGTTTCCACTATCAGGAAACACTAGGGCCTTAAGAGCACAATTTCAGAGCGAAGAGAGAACCATTTAATATGGAGATGTAGAGGAATTTATTCAGCCAGAGAGTGATGAATCTGTGGAACTCACTGCCTTCGGCGGCTATGGAGGCGAAATAAATCAATGTATTTAACTCAGCGATAAACAGACTCTTGATGAGTCAGGGGACCATGGTTACAGGGGATAAGTGAAAGAACGGGGTTTGGAAACAACTCAGCCATAATCAAGTGGTGGAGCAGACACGGTGCTCGTAATAGAATAATTCTGCTCCATTATTTGAAGATCTTACGGACTGTGTTGACTACATTGGTTTCGAAGTGTGCAGTTATCATTTGTATAACATCGTTTGTCAAGCATTCCAACACTTTGGTTGTTATTCATGTCGCCTCGTGGTTTCAGATCGACTTCAGAAAGTTACACCGCAGAGTAACTTGTAAATCCTTGTGTATAAATCTCAGAAAGATAGCATATAGGGTCAGCAGGTCAGAAAGAAGTTAAAGGGAATCCTGGAATTGATTTCAAAGATAATGGAGAATAAAAATAGCGAAGCCTTGCAACAATAAGAGAGGGCTCCAGCCAGCCCACCCTAAGAATACCGTGAAGAGGTTTGGTCTTCTATCTAGAGGGGAAATGTTCTTGCATTGGAGGCAGTCCAGAGAAGATTCAACAGACTGATCCGCACAATGAGAAGAGGTGGATAAGATTGAAATTGAACTAAGGAGAACTTAGACACAGAGGCACATTTATTGATACACTGATGATTTGTCGGTGTTTTTGCAGGTCAGTACTGAGATATTGGTTCCCCTGAACAAGGATCTATAATCGGTGAGAATGGGGAATGCAGAAACGAGAGAAGCCTGCAGAGAAAACCAGGGTTGTAGAGACTGGAGGATGCTATAGAGTTCGGCTGGTCTGAGAGCAGTGATGGTGGTTAGAGAACAGATAAGTTCTCGGAATAAAAGTTACAGCGAAAAAGAGGATGATAGAGGCTGGAGATTACACCATTGGGGTGGTAGCTGGAAGTGCAGGTGTTTACTGAAATAGGTAGGTTCGAAGGGACTGGATCAGTGCACAGATACAGGGAGAAGTGTCGGGATTGAAGGAAACAAACATGATGAGAATTGTATGGCTGCATGAGCTTTAAGATAAAATTCACACGATACCAGGTTATTGTCCAACTAATTTATTTGGAAGCACTAGCTTTCGGAGTGCTGCTCCTCCACCAGCTAGTTCAGTCACAACTACCTGAGGCAGGAGCATTACGCTGTAATCTATTGCTTACAAATAAATCTGTTGCATTACCACCTAATGTTGTCTGCTTTTTAACTTTATCCACCCCAGTCCGACACCAGCTACTCCAGTCCATGGATCTCAAAGAGTTAGTGAAAGTTGTGAAGGCAGGTTTGCAGCATTCTCATCAAGTACACAGAGATGTGAAGTGCTACTCTGGAGGCGGTTACAGAAATTAAGAGTGTTTTATCACAAACACTGCACTATTTGAGGAGGTTACAAGGGCAGAGTGCATTTACGAGTTGGAGACATCTCCAGATGCGAAAATGCTACAACGGATCAATAAACTAACATCGACCAGGTGGATTGGAATGTGTGGTGATAGCAAACGAGATTTGCAGAAATTGAGCAATATCACAGAGACGGGTAGGAACATGTGAGCGAGAAGAGTTATAACATGAAACAAACTGCTGTCTGTGGATTCAAGGAAGATACAGAGAGATCTGAAGGGATTGAAAAAAGGGGCCATAAGGCTTCTCAGGGTAGGACCGAGATGGTTTACACAGGGAATATTCTATGGAATGGTGCAATTTACAAAAATAAGGGAGTTGTATAGAGGAGCTAACGGAAGTATGGAAATCTGTCGTGAATATAGACATTTGCTTATATCGGATTCTTTGGTTCTGGATGTTATATAGATGGGATAGCTGGAGAGTCTACGACACTTCTCACATTAAAACAAATGCAGCTGATTCCACCTGTCCCTTTGAGATCAACATCTGCTCTCTGCCTACTCTTCCCCTCAGTCACGCTGAGATCACTATTTAGTTTGGTATAGGCTTTAGTTAGTACATCCTTCCTGTCCACTAACATCCTCATTTGGTTCCAACAGCCCTGCCACATTAGCTGAAACACTCCCAACAGCGTTCCAAACAGCACCCCAAGGACACTGGTTCCACTTCTGTTCAAGAGGAGATTGTCCAATTTTTAGTAGACCCACCTCCCCCTGAACTGGTCCCAATGTCCCAAAAATCTTAACCCCTCCCTGCTGCACCATCTATCAAATCACTCGTTCATCCTGCCAATCTTTCACTTCTGCTCTGACTAGCACGTGGCACTGGTAGCAACCCTGACATTACTATCTGTGAGGTCCTACTTTTTAACTCGTTTTGTAACTCCCTTATTTCTGCTTGTAGGACTCATCCCGATATTGTACCGACAGCATTGATGCTGCTATGCACCACGACAGCCGGCTGCTCATCCTTCCCCCTTCTAAAGGTCCTGCAGCAGATCTTAGACATCTTGAGTTTCGTTTTCGATCACACAACGGCCTGTCTGCTCTCCTTGCGTGACGTTAGGCAGTCAGTGAAAGGTCGGTGAATCTCTGGCTCATGGGCTATACACCCTGTGTCCTGCAGCCCTCTGATTTTGGGGTATGGACTTAGCGAAGGGCAGGAAAATACACGGAGGGAGACAACAAGGCATTTATATACGGTATAGGGGAGAATGAAAATGTTATGGGGCCACTAGAATCTGAAAGGCTCAAATATTTTGTGAGGGGCAAAAATTCTGAAGTGAAACTCAGGGTAGGAAATATTTGAAGGGGGTGCAAGCGTTTACAATGAGCAATATTTGAGCAATCACAAAGTGAGTAGCTTGCAAAATTGGGACCGAGGGCATGCATTTGGACCAATATTTGGGAGGAAACCGAACTGTGGAAACGCGATATTTCATAGAAAAATATTTGGCAGGTGGGGGCAACGTCTGTGTGCGTGGGGAATGTAATATTTGAAGGGGAGCATTGTTTTGGGGGCACAAGGTTTGATTTGGGGTGCAATACTGTGAACAGGTAAAAGTGAGGACCACCTTTGGGGGAGTAAAGAGGGGAGAAACTGGGAGGCAATGAAAAGGGTTGGTACACACACACACACACACAAAGCTGCAGTTCCAAACCATGTACAATGCAATAAGGTATGGGAACAGGTTCTTCTGTATCCAGGAGACAGATTTATCCCACAATAATTTGGAACACAGTAAGTTGACATAGACCAACTCAAGATATGGGTCTACGTGCAGTAAAGTCAATGAGTTTACTTTTAATGTGTTTCTGACGGTGAACCGCAATCCATTTCACGGGTTGACATCAATGGATGACATGGACCTGTTGTCCGAGTGGATGTTTGTTCATTCCACAAATGATCATGAGCTTATTAAACGCATTCACATCCTTCCCGAGCAAGAAGCATCGCAACTGTGTCCCACACTCCCATCGACATTTTATCTGGAAAATTTGAGAGTTATTCGAGTGACACAAACTGTACTAAAGACAGTAAAACTCAGGTCATTGTCAGTTATTTAACATAGTGACTGCTTGAGTGTGTCAGTGTGTTTTTACTTGTGTATATTTCTGTGTGTTTGCATATCAGTACATCTCTGGTCTAAACCTAAATGCAACGGGACCTGCTGGAAGGAAGTTTGAATGAATGGATGAATTCAAAAAATTATGGATCAGTGCGGAGAGTTTCTCTTTCCTTCTGTTGGTACAAATGTTAAAATGCAGCACTCTGCTGACATGCCAACGTTACTACACAAACGGCAGATTTTCTTGGTGAAGGAGTTAATGCATCAAGCCCTGTGAATCCCCGACGTTGCACAGTTGTATCCTTCTGCAGACAATGTCTTTGGAGACACAGACAGCTTTTTTTACGATCAATTTTGCCAAAGAAATAAGCAGAAGGAGACATAAATGGGAGCAGGAGAGCAACAGTTATTGTGAGACTGGGAGGTAGATATGGAGCAAGACAGGCAAAGGGAGAGAAATGAAAATTGCTGAGGCTAGGTCAGAGTGGGTATCCCAGAGGTGAAAGGAAGGACAGAATACCTGAAACCCAACTTCTGAACTCGGGCCCTGTTTCCTCCTTTCCTCTTCCCTGAGGATCAGGATTTGGGCTGAATCTGCCTCTGTAGCTCAGCTTCTTCAATACGAAGACAAACCACAATTTAATGCATTCTACTTCTTGGCACTTTTTAATGAGCACTTTTGTATTTAGAAATTAAGTGATTAACACAGTCAGTGGAATGGTGACTTTTCTTACTGGCTCCTCAGTTGAGAGAAACAATGAATTGTGTCCCTGTAACCTCCTGTGGGATAAGGTTAGAGAAATTAGCGCTACCCTCAGTCTCTTACCATGGCGACAGGGTGATTCATCGCTGAAACACTGAATTGAAATAATAAAATTCCGAATGGATTGATTAACGGTTGGATTTGATTGTTTCATGAACTTGGGTAAAAGGATATTTCAGGACATGCTTCAGCTGCTGTCTGAACTTAGTCTGGGTCACAGAATAAATCACAGTGTTTGTGCAGCAACTGAGGAGCTGCAGCATGTATCCCAATTTCAACACATACCAATCTAAATACATAGAACTATACCTAATATTCGACATTCGGTGCCAAATAGAATAGACCATTAACGTTGACCACAACAGGATAAAATTGGCCGAGATCACAAACAGTAAAGTAATGGATTTTTTTCGATTTTGCATTTCTGTGTCGCACTGACCGTGCCCATTGCTGTGAGCCCGGAGTTTCCGACGGGTTCTGCTGGTCACTAAAATGTGTCTGACTGTGAACACATTGAGCATCAGAATCAGGAGAAATGGGAGACCAGGGGTTAAAATGTTGTGGAGGAACTCGATTGTGACCCACACGTGAGAGAATCCAACATAGTATATTTCATCACAAAACCATGGATAGTTCCTCAGTCGATACCGACCTGTGAGCATAAAATACCAGAAAATGTTCTTTAAACAGCTCAGTACAGTCACTGTTCCCAGAACACCAGCCACCATTTTCTCAATGCAGTATTTTCTTTTCAGTTTCTGGCAACAAATGGCCACAAATCTATCAAAGGTAAAAGCGACGGTGAACCAGACAGAACAGTCAGTGGCTGCATAAAGCAGGACGGCGTGGATATTACACACGGGGATGGAGAACAGGAAATGAAACTGTTCCCGGTAAACAATTGGAATGTGTCTCAATATCAGATCGACGATAATGACCAGTAGGTCCGCCATTGCCATGGCCCCCAGGTAACGTCTGACACATGGAGACAATCCACAATCTTTATAAAGCAGGACGTAGACCGTCACTACATTGACTGTGGGGAAGGAAAATAAACAAGTTATACATCAGCCAGAAAGCAAACCGACCAGTTTCATTGAAGACAGACTGAGACTCTGAAATGTGTTTTTGTATTCAGAGAATTATTCAAATAATTGAAGCTGAAATAAGAAATGGGAAGTTCCGAACCACTGACAGAAATGTGACATAAAACACAAGATACCCCCCTTCCCTAAATCCACAGACATAAATCCATAAGGATAGATGTTTCCAAAGCAATCCCACACAATTCATCACTCGAGAGCAGTCACAGATCACGTCTTTACATTTCCTAATATGGCGGGTGAAAACGATTCTCTTCCCATTCCTTGAAGACAAACGAAAGTTGAAATTTCTATCTTTTATTCTCAATTGTTGTCGATCCACTGTCATGAAGAAATGTAAACGCAGAGAAGACATATTCATAATATCAACGGCCTTAAGGGACTTCGAAGCAATCTGCTCTTCTCTAAGAAACATGGAAGGAAAAAAACAGGAGGAGGCCATGCTTCACCATTCAGCACTAACTGCGCTGATCATCCAGTTCAAAAGCCTAACCCTGTTGTCTGTCCAGATCATTGATTCCATTTGCCCCCAGTACTGTATCTATCCGCCTTGTGAATGCATTCAATGTCTTACAATCAATTACTTGCTAATTAATTCCACAGGCTGATCACTCCTTAGGTTAAGGAATATCACCTCATCTCCGGTAGAAATGGGTCCACCCCGAATGCACAGATTGTGATCCCTGTTTCTGGAGGCACAAACCATTGGGAATCTTCTCCGTGCATCAACCCTGTCTCGTCCTGTGAGACATTTATAATTCTACAAGTCATCGTCATTAGTCTGAACTCCATAGGAAACAATCCACACTTACACAATCTCTGCTCACCCCTCAGTCCTCCAACCTCTGGAATCAGCCTGATAAAACTTCGCTGCAGTCCATCGAGAGCCAGTGCATCCTTCCTCAGAAAAGGAAACCAAATCTGCACACCATATTCTCGGTTTGACCTGAACAAGGTCCTGTGTAAGTGCACGAACATATCCCGACTCGTGTACATGAAACTCTGGCAATGAAGGCCAACATAACATTTCCCTCCTTTATTGCCGAATGCACCTGCATGCTTATCTTCATCGACTGGTTCACAAGGACACCTAAGTCCCATTGCACTCACCCCTTTCCCAATTTACAGCTGTTCAGGTCGTAAACTGCGTTCTTGGTTTTGCTTCTAAAGTAAATAACCTCACGTTTATTCAAATTATATTGCATCTGCCCTTGATTTGCCAACTCACCCAAACTGACCAGCCCATGTTGAAGTATCTCTGCATCCGCGTAACAGCTTATCCTTCCATCCAACTTGAAGTGGTCGACAACTTTTCAGATGCGACATACTGTTCCCTGATCAAAATCGTTGATATCGTCGGCAGAGGTGAACGTGAGGACTGCAGACGTTGGAGATCAGAATCAAAACGTATTGCTTTTGAAACGCACAGCAGATAAGGCAACATCCAAAAGCAGGAGAACTGACATTTTGTATTTCAGCCCTTCATCATTTGTCATGAATGTATTTTCTGAATAGCTGGCGTTCTAGCAGGGATCCCTGTGTACTCCACTTGTTACTGCCTGCATTGTTGAATAAAAAAAAACATTAATTCCTTCTCGGTGTTTTCTCTTTGCCAATCAGTTTCATATGCACCTCAATACACTTCCCCAAAACACATGCGCTATATCTTACACAATCATCTCCATTGCGGGACTTTGTCTGAAAGTCCAAATATACCAAACCGACTGACTCCCTTGTATCAACTAAATCCCTTCCCTGGGGATCGTATCTTTTGTTCAATTAACTGACCCTTGACTGTAACCAAGTAATGTCAGTTATAGACTGTTCTGGGACTGTAGGGTACAGAATATAATAGAGTCATAAAGATCCACATTACAAAGGCCCTTCTGCCCATTACGTTTGGTTTGATCCACTCAGCCTCACGGTAGAAATAACTCCATAACTCAACTGTCACTTTGCGCACAAAATCAACAACATTAAGCGAATTCCTTGATCATTTGATGTCATATCACCTTTTCAAGTCAAACAGATGCCATTCTGTTTTTTCGAAGGTTGCCTCCACTTTCAAAATTTAAAGTGTTCTGCATATTGAGTTCTCAATATCAGCCACCCTGTAGCCATGTCTTTCGGATGTCATTAAATAATATCCATTCCCTCAATATATGCATTGAATTCTCAATTTATTTTGAGAGTACAATGCACATTCAGATGCAATGCCTTTCATTTCTATTTTCAAGCTAATATCTCTGCTCCATTGTTACCTTCATTCCTCACTTCTTTTCTTAAACTCGCCCCTCACCCGAGTTGTGGTAACCTCAGTTTAAATCACCGCGAGTGGTCTCTCTCGAATAAGACAGCAGTCCCGTGGTCCTCTGGTTTTATGACCACTTTACCACTGTGAACATGTTGTATCTGCTTTTTGTATTGTAATTGCATTTTCCATTGTGTTCTTGAGGGTTGTGGTCATAGACAGATACATTCCCCGTCCCGCACACTGCACATTCATGCCCACTCCTCCGACAAATCTTACTTTGTTGCTTTCATGAACCTATCTGTCTGTGACTCCAAAATATTCACTGTCTCTCCCTCCAATGCTCTTGAGGGAAGACAATTCTCAATACACAAAACACCCTAAAAAAGAAAGTAAATGTCATCAGCTCAGGAATAAATTGAAGATGATTCAAAAGGAAATAAAATTAAATTGAATACGCTGACGAGCTGAACTTTCAATCTAATGTGTAGGAAGGACATATTGCATTGAATACTCCCGCTAGTTGAACTTCTGTCATTTGTTTTAAAAAAATATGGTGCTGCAGCTGTGCCCAGACTGACTGAGAATGTACCGGAAGAACTGTGTGGAAGCAGTGATTTTTTTCTTTTTGACTCCTTACTTGAGAACGGTAATGATTACATTTGAAACCGTTCAGAAATGTTTCACTTCAGTTTTTCACAGGATGAAGTGTTTATACTTTGAGGTTTGACTGCTTATCCTTGAAATGAGAAGTGATACCATTTAATAAGGCGAGATCTTGAGGATAGTGGATAAGGAGGACAGTCAATGGATGCGTGTATCGACCAAAACTGTTGCCATTATGATTTTCACCTGTTGTGGAAATTTATTTCAGGCAGAAATCATTTTTTTGTTGTTGTCTAAAGTAATTTACCTTCATTGTTCCTGTCACTGAACCTGACTCTGCCTGAGACCTTCATCATTGGCGATATCACTAACCTGGTTACATCGCTACGGAGAAGGAGACCACTCGGCAAAATGGGATGATTTTTAAGTGGGGAAAAGGAAACCATGATGCGATTAGATATGAGTTAGGAAGCATGGATTGGGAGCAATTGTTCCATGGTAAAGGCACTATAGACATGTGGAGACTGTTAAAGGAACAGTTGTTGCAAGTGATGAATAAATATGTCCCTCTGAGACAGGCAAGAAGTGGTAGATAAAGGAACCTTGGATGACGAGAGCAGTCAACACGGCTTTGTGAGAGGCAGGTCATGCCTCACAAATATTATCGAGTTCTTTGAGGTTGTGACGAGAAAGGTTGATGAGGGTCGAACTGTGGATGTGGTTTATATCGACTTCAGCATGGCATTTGATTAGTTTCCCCATGGTAGGCTCATTCAGAAGGTCATGAGGAATGGGATTCAGCGGAACATGGCTGTCTGGATACAGAATTGGCTGGCCAACAGAAGACAGCGAGTGGTTGTAGAAGAAAAACATTCTGCCTGGAAGTCTGTGGTGAGTGGTGTTCCACAGGGCTCTGTTTTTGGGCCTCGACTCTTTGTAATTTTTATTAATGACTTGGATGAGGGGATTGAAGGATGGGTCAGCAAGTTTGCAGACGACACAATGGTTGGAGGTGTCGTTTACAGTATAGAGCGCTGTTTTAGACTGCAGCAGGACATTGGCAGTATGCAGAGATGGGCTGAGAGGTGACAGATAGAGTTCAACCTGGACAAATGCGAGGTGATGCATTTTGGAAGGTGGAATTTGAAAACTTTGTACAGGATTAACGATAGGATTCTTGACAGTGTGGAGGAACAGAGAGATCTTGGTGAGCAGGTACATAGATCCCTTAAAATGGCCCCCAAGTGGGCAGGGTTGTTAAGAAAGGATATGGTGTTTTGGCTTTAATTAACAGGGGGATTGAGTTTAAGAGTCGTGAGATCTTGTTGCAGCTCTATAAAACTTTGGTTAGAACTCACTTGGAATACTGCGTCCAGTTCTGGTCGCCCTATTATAGGAAAGATGTGGATGCTTTGGAGAGGGTTCAGAGGAGGTTTACCAGGATGCCGCCTGGACTGGAGGGCTTAACTTATGAAGAGAGGTTGAATGAGCTCGGACTTTTTTCTTTGGATAAAAGGAGGAGGAGAGTGGACATAACTGAGGTATGAAAGATAATGAGAGGCATAGAAAATGTCGATAGCTAGAGACTATTTCCCAGGGCAGAAATGACTAACACGAGGGGTCATAGTTTTAAGCTGGTTGGAGGAAGGTATAGAGGGGATGTCAGAGGCGGGTTCTTTACACAGAGAGTTGTGAGAGCATGGAAGGCGTGGCCAGCAGCAGTTGTGGAAGCAAGGTCATTGGGGACATTTCAGAGACTAATGGACATGCATACGTTCACAGAAATTTGAGGGAGCATACATGAGGATCAGTGGTCGGCACAACATCGTGGGCTGAAGGGCCTGTTCTGTGCTGCACAGTACTATGTTCTGTGTTCTATTTCAAATCCGTAGTGACCCTGTCGATGATTGGGGTTGGAAAAGGAAATATGTGCCCCTCCAACCTCACTCAGAACAAAGATGTGGAGAAATTCACAAAATAGCAAAATTTAAAAAGAGGAATTGATAATTTTTGTGTTGGCTGGATATTTGAATTACATACTTTTTTTCTTCATTCACAGGATGAGGTTAGAGTTGTCCAGGAAACGTTTATTGTCCATCGTGAAAATAAGAGTGATTCAACTTTTTTTTTGGCTAGTAACAAAAGGCACACGGGTATTAGGCAACTGCCTCGGAGTGTACCAGATGATCTGAGGTTGATTTGACTTGTATTCTTTCAATCCAGTCTCATATCCTTGTCGCTGACAATGCAGTCTTTTTTACATTGGTGAGACGAAACACAGACTGCTTTCACGTACAATTCCACTCCGTCTAGGAATAACCCTGACCTTCGACTTGATTCTCATTTCAATAACACACACAACTTTAACGCTCACGTTTCGGTCCTGGGATGCTGTAATGTTTCGATGAATCATAACCCAAGCTCCAGTTCAAGCGCACTTTACACTTTGGTACTACACAGCCTGTCGGAGATAATATACAATTGGATAACTTCACAGCGTGACCCACTATGACTGTTCTCCAGTTTTCAGTATTCCCCCTCCTGGTCTCCCTATGACCATGTTTTGTTTGTATCTTGTTAATTCAGCACTCAATGAGAGAATCTATTTCCCCCTTTCAACCTGAATTTAAACACATTTGCATTTAATTCTCTTTTACCACAGTTTAAACCACATTTGTTTTGTGTATTGGGTCTTCACATCCTTTGTTTCCGGTCACACTCCTCCACCATTGTCAATGGAATATGAAAGCAAATTCCAAACATTTTCAATTCTGAATAAGTGTCACACTGGACTTGAAAGATTTACTCTGTTTCTGATCTCTACTGTTAGTACCAGACCTGCTAAATTTCTCCATAAATGAATAAACATCGAATTTATTTTCAGTAAAACAATGAACTGTGGGTTATGGAATCTCAAAGAAAAATAGAAATTGCTGCACAAACAAGAAGCTTTGATGAATGATCGCAGGACTCGAAAGATTAACTCTGCTTTCACTTTGTAGATATTGCCAGATCTGTTTAGTTTCTCCAGCAATGTCAGTTCCTGAAATGGTTCCAAAGACATGTGTCAAAGCTGCTCAAACACCGCGCCAAAGTAGGAGCACCATGCATTGGGAAGTGAAAGATAACACAATGTGCATAAATTCAATGGTTCTGGCACTACATAAGCCGGGTGTCACTGACACTACATAGCTCTTTATCATAGTCATGGAGAGAAACAGAGGGAAACACGTTTACCTTGAACACAGATGATGGCACTACTGGAGGGAACAGTTTTAGATGGACTCGTTAAAGGGTTTTACAGAATCCATATACCAATTGTTATGATTGAACGTCAGAAAAATATCAGATAGAAACGGCAGTAATCCATGTGGTCCATCGATTTTGCCTCCCAGTTCAGGATAATGATGTCGGATTCTCTGTCTTCATACCATAATACTGTTCTGTCTTAATTTAGTTAATGTCTAGAAATCTTTATATTCCGTGCCTTGTTTTCCACAGCCTTATGTGGTATGGAATTCCAAGGTTTACCAGTTGCTGAGTGCAGGCATTTATTCCCGATTCAATGCAGAGTGGCCTGTCTGTGTCTAAACCAGTGTGCCCTTGGTTTAGATGTGCCAGCCAGGGGAATTATCATCCCTCTTTTGAATCTGTCTCACCCTGTCAGAGTTTAATATATTTCACTAAGATCTCCGCTCATTTCCCTAAACTCCATGGAATAAAGGCCCAATCGACCCAAACCCTGCTTCCCCAACAAGCTGGTCATCGCAGAGATCCGTCTGTACCCCAAGATGGAGTAAGGTTGGACAAACTAGCACGACCTTCATTTGGTTACCACAGCAACACGCTGCAAGAAACATCTTCAAGTAAGTCCGAAGTAAAATAGTCCATTATGATTTTGCTTTCATAAATTCGTTAGTATTCTCCCCAATTTTGCTTTGATTTTCTAAATATTCAAAGAAGTATCCGTTATAATAGATTTCAACAGATTCACGACTGCAAATGACAAGTAAACTGGTCTTTATTCATCATTCTCAATTTTCTTTCTTTCTTTAATCATCTGTGTTTTCTTTACACAGAAAGGTTTCCTAAGTTCGCACAATGCATATGAAAATAACACAATGATCGCCATTGCAATCAGCATGTACATTGCTTCTTCCTCTGACATCATAGTACAACATATATCGTGTCTGTCAGATTATTCAATGCTCAATCCTCAGCTGTTTTTTCAAATCCGACCTCGTTGTTAATATGGGTGATTTTAGTCTTTAGTTATGGAAGTCCCATAGTTATTTTATTCTCGGGATTTCCTGGATTTTCCTCCATGAAAGCAGACTTAAAGTGAATGTTTAGTTTGCTTGCAGTTTCTCTGTTCTCAACAATAAATTATCCCGTCTGCACATTCAGTTCCACGATTGATTTCATTTTCCTTTCAAATATCAGTAGAAACTTTTCAGCAGTTTTTTTTTTTTTTATGTTTCTTGTTAGTTTGCATTCATGTTCTCATTTCGGCTTTCATCCAAGTGTCTTAGTCCTCCTTTGCTCTGTCAAAAATTTCCGAATCCACTGGCTGACCACAATATCTGCATTTTCTGCGCCACTTCATTTGATCGAATACAATTTCCAACTTGTACTCCTAACCATCATTGATTCACTTTATCCTTTGAGTATTTGCACCTTGGAGTCACATATGGGTATGATATGCTTCACAATGTTTCTTTCGTAAGAGCCATTACTTGTCATCCATTAAATCTGATCATGTGCTTTTCCAATTGTTACCACACGGGCACACCGCCGACTTAGTTTAAACCAACAACACAGAAATTATATATCAGTAATCAGTGAAAATGTGAGAGGGAAAGAATTATTTAAAGTAGTTTAAATATGTATTTATTCATGTATAACAGGGAATAATTAGCTAGCAACTATTTGCCACTCCTTCCTCGAGCCTATCTTTCCTTTCTGTGATGCTGTTCAAATAAAACACCGTGATTAAGATTTCCAAAAAACAAAAAATCAAAGCTAAGTACTTGTCTAATCTTGCTCTATCTTGCTCTGTAGATCGTCTTCTTCTTGGGGATTTCTGTTAAGAAGTCATTGGCATATGAAGATATCTTGAATAAAGCTATGCTTCGAAAAGTCCTTTCCCGCCGATAACTTGGCAAGTCTCTCTTATCTGTTCATGTTTTCTTGGTTTTATACCCCAAAGCATTGGATTGTGTCATTGGATTTTGATGTTGTCAATAAACTAAATTGACATTTGATTGAAGTGCGGGACTTTTGGGATGTATAATGCAAACTGATTGGCCGAATTCGAATTTGTTTTTGTCTTCAAGCAACTAGCGACTCTCGCTGCTGGACAAAATGTTACATTGTATCATGTTCAGAACACTTGGTGCTGTCAGGTAGTTCAGCGAGGTTTTAACTGGATAAATGTGTTGTACCCATTATACCTTCATAACACAATTCACTGAAGGCAACTTGCCTCCAACGATTACAAGAAAAATACAATTTTGTCTCAACATTACAGCTAGGTCTTTTTTCCCAGGAAGTTCTGTTCCTTCTCTGTCGATTCATTTGTCAGGAATGTCAAGATTGCCGTCTCTGTCGAGTCCTCTGTGCAGACTATCTTCTCCGTCATTGGTACCATTGTTATGTAGATTATGCTTTCTTTCATACATCGATGAGGCTGTGAGAGCCAACGATTCTCTGTTGAGAGCTGAGAGATGTTAGCTCTAGCAGATGACATCTTGCTCTGAGGCCTTTGCTCAACTGTCCCCTTCTTTTATATCCTTTAAATCAGTATTTCTCACAATAGAATGGTTCTCACGTTGTCAAAATTACCAGATTTATATTTAATAATTTTGGGCATCTCAGTGCCTGGTGCACTGCGTCTATATGGAAAAGCCTTTTATCTTCATAAAGGAAAAACATCTGCTGCATGGCCTGCTAACTGCATGGCCTTTTGATACAAGTTATTCATTTCGGGCACTCTGTGATCCGGCAGACGTTCAAGCTGCAAGTCACAGACATCAATCTTAAGTATACGATCACGGGAAAAAAAAAAAACAGCTGACCCGGGGAGCACATAATAAGTTTCTCCTTAGCATTTTACAATTTTACAAACACAAAATTCTAAATTTGTGCTTCCATATCTACAATTACTTTATCCAATTTGGCAAAACCTCCCCTCTTTGAAAATAAAATGAACCATCATCATGAAAATATGTTCATTTTTTAAATTCTAACTCTATTATATTACTGGATTCACAGCTCATTAGAGTAAAATTATACATTTTATGATAATTCTGCTTATGTATATGATTTAACATTACCGTTTCTAACCTCTGTAGACAAATTTTCTTTTAAACTTGCAATAAAGCATCTATGATTATACTTCCGTGACCCACAACATGTCCAATCCATGAATTAAATGCTTGTAACATGACACTATAACAAAACACTCTTTTGTCCCTGTCCTTAAGTCTTTTCACAAATGTTGAATGATTGTAATCAGCATTTTCAATAATCTCTGATGCATTGTTTGCAATGTAAAAATCAATATGTTGTGAGACCATTTGCAAACTCAGTAATTCCTTTCAAAAGGTTGTTTTTGTTTTAAGTAACCGATTGGCCTGTCAATTCCACAATCATCCCCCTGGAACAATACCATTCCATCACCTACATCACATGAGTCAATGACGATTTTGAAGGAATTCAAATAATTTGGCGTGACTGAAACTGATGCGATAGTTAACACTGTTTTTTATATTATCAAGTGCCTCCTAGCATTGTGCTTTTCATCGAAATTTTTATTCTTTAACAAATCCGTCAACGGTGCCACTACAATACTAAATTTTGGTTAAAAATTCACCTGTATAATTCGCTCAGTCCTAGATAAAATAGCATTTCCTTGTCGAAGATTCTCATGGAAATTTCTTGATGGCCTTCTATCCGAATCTCTGTTGTGCCCTCAGAATGTCACTTCCACCTACGCAAATATATGTTTTGCAAAGTGTATGATGTACTTTGACTCCGTAGGCTCTCAAAAACCGCTGGCTAATGCTACATGTGATCTTATCACAATGCCTGAAGATCACAAAGTGATCTGTTTCGAGTGAAAATTAGCTAATTCTGCAACAATTCAGTTCATAAGCCTTTGAAAAGTGACTGGTGCATTTTTCATTCTAAAGCCTATTACTTTGAATTGAAATAGGGTATTTTGGATTATAAAAGCAGACATTTCTTTGGATCTTCACGACAAATGTAATTCCCAGTAACGGTGAAGTTAGTCCAACTCGGTGATATAACAGGCTTTTCTGACTTTTTCTATACACTGCTCCAGCCTTGGAATTGGGTATGAGTCAAATTTATTTGCAGCATTGACTTCCGGATTATCTGACAGAATCGTTGACTGTAATCAAGTTTTGGAACCAAAACGATTGGCTAACTCCACTCACTTTGCCCAGTCACGACGATGTCTTATTGCAGCATCGCTTCTCCTTGTTTCAAAATCTGTGCTGCTTAGAGTAAATTTAGCCTGCAAGGGTGTTGCTTTATCAGAGAAGCATTTTCTGCGTCAACCTCATGTGGTATGGCATTAGTGCTCCCCAATGCATTGTTATGTAAGTTCTCACAGCACTGAAAATGTCTTTCAATGCAGTTCTCTGTTCGTAGGACAGATAGCTCACTAACCTATTCCATTCCTTCAGAACTTTCTTATTATTCAATTTATTCTAAGGTGCAACAAATTTCAAATCATCTGGATTTTATTACACTCTCTGAATGGCAGGAATCAATTCCGATTTCTCTGATTCTTTTTCCCTATCATAGTATTGTTTCAGCATGCTCGCATGTCATACCTAAATTTTTCTTCCTTATCTGGCATTTTCGCAAAACAATTCATTGATTTCACTTCCTCTCAATCTGATAGTGAACAATGCAAAATGTTTAAAAGACATTTCTTACCACTGGCAGCAGCACCAATTTACACCCCTATGCACAAACATACATTTTAAAAAAAAATCTTGTATGCTTCTTTGCTTCATTGAGTGTTGTGTCACCTTCAAGTGCTGTCTATGTAATTTACCAACTCTATTTAATGTTTATCTCACGTCAGATATATAATCGGTGACTTCATTCATATTGGACACATTAACTTTGCAACTGTTAATTTTTAATGCCCTATTCCTTTGTGCCCGAATAGCAATTGAAATGAAATAATATGAGTAGATGCATTTGGAACATCTCTCACAGAAAATCTTATTAATGCGATACCTTTATCCAAATCATGTGGGAAATCAGGGAAATAAGTGCTCAACATTGTGTTTCAGGCATGATGACAACTTTCTAATGCTCCCTGGTATTCAGCATGCTATGTACGTGATGTAAAGTTTCTGATTCCAAAACTATTCATGACCTTCTTAACCAATTTGGCAGTACGATTGAACCCTTGGTTCTGACTGAATGGCCCTGTGGAATCCATAAGGGGGAAATAAAGCAAAAACAAAAGTCCTCCACAACATTTTTTGCTTTGACATTCCATAATGATATCGCTTCCGGAAACCCAATAGGCACATCCATTATGTTTAGTGAACAATAGTTCCCAATTTGGTTTCAGAAAATGTACCGACACAATAAATTATAACCCGTGCCAATAGATTCTTCAAATGTGAGAATTAGCAACAACAACACTGTTTTATCACTTCTTGTGACTTTTCCACCATCTGATAGGTATGACAGGTACGACAAAACTCATCCACATCTTTAAATAACGCAGACCAATAAAAATGCTTCTGTTTCTTATCCTGAATCTTCAGAATGCTGGATGACCTCCTTTACGTAACTGATGTGCTACTGTTATGACGTTGAATGCTGGCACTGTACCTTTAAGAGAGAGGGAAAGCTGTTCTGCACTGACAGCTGATAAGAACAGTTTCAGAGTGTACTGGAAATTGAAAATACGTAACATTGGCTGTGAAATTGATGCCTGAGGTGTTTGCTATTTTGACAACAATTCAATTTTTGCCAGTCAGGTGAAATTATGCAACAGGAAAGTCAAAGCTTTTAGAATTTACTGTTCAGCCAACAATGAGCTAATGATATGATCCGATGTTGGGGATGTACAAATGGAGCTGAAAATGTGCTCTTGCATCTTGCAGTGACAAAGGCGAGTGGGATCTTGTTGCAACATACCCTTGAAAAGTTTCAGTCTACTTTTCTTTTTCGTCCTCAGTTCCCTGGTCTTCTTTCGCTTCCCAATAACAAGGGACATCATTCCCAACTTGGATCCTGCGAAAACGTTTCCAAGAACGAACTGCATCCCTGGATCTGACATTCAGTTAATCACTCCCAGTGTCACTTCCCAGTCTTGGTTTGGTTCTCAAACCTGATCTCACACAGGCAATGCTAATGATCTGGCCATCTCGTCCACAAATTTCCACTCTCTCGGATAGCATGTCAGAAAGAGTACTAATACATTCGTCTGTTACTATTAAAGGCTGATTAGATCCCGTATCTCCCGAAATTTAATTTTATTCCATTCTATCTTGTTCTTCCTGAGTACCCACAGAGATGAAGTCTGTTATAGAGATCGTGCAAAACTCAATATGACGTCACTACCAATGCTGCGCACTCGACTTCAGCTCTCTGACTTTTCTGGGGATTTACTTTCCTACTTTCAGTAATACCACTTGCTTAGCTGCTTTTACAACATATTTCCCGACGGTGCCGTCCTTCAACAACCAGCACTATGTCCACCTTATCATAATGGAAATACCTGAGGTCTTTGAGCTCCTTTTTAACTTTTTGGCGTTCTTTTTTCACCTGTGGTAAAGTATTCCCAGTGTGGTCTACTCTTTGTTTTGTAGTGTAGGATCACCCCTTCTCCCAATTTCTATCCCTCACAGGATGAGATTTTTGCTCGTAGCCACATTTCGACTTATTCTTGTTGTATATTCAGATTTCATCCCTCCTGTTCTTCTCCATTCTTGAACGTTCTGTTGATCCACATGAATTCTTATCAACTCGGAAAGTGAGTTTGTAAATTGCTCCAACAGAATACCCTCTCTCAAAGCCTCATAATTATTAACAATTATGGAGGCCCTCACCTATCTCGCAAAATTACTAGGTTTAAATCTTTCAAACTCAATCATCTGACCTGGTTCCTTCTTTATGTTTCTGACCGCTGTCTCTTCGCTCCTGTTATAAACTCATAACGACTCAAAATCGCCTCTTTTTTATCCGCATAATCTCCTGACCCCTCATCTGACAGCGCTGCAAATCTCTCGGTGTATCTGCCCACCAACATAGCATTGTTACAGGCTCTCTGAACATTCCATCTTCTTCGTCAATTATTCAAATGAAATAAGGAACTCTGCGACATTGTCCACATCAAGATGTGACAATATTTTAACACCACTGCCTCCTCTCTTCATCAGAATTCTGTTAACTTGACGTTCCTGTCGAAATTGCAACTTTTGAAGTTCGAATTCTCATTATCTTTCTCTTTCTTCTCTCTAGTTTTGTTGAGCTAAACTCCTCTCTCCCTCTTTCCTTTTCCCCTCTGTCTTTCTTCTCTTTCGCTTTAACTTGCTCTCTTTCGTTATTTTCTAACTCCATTTGGCTCCATTTGACTCACTTGCAATGTAAGACTTTCTAACTTTGTTGCACTTGTCTATTTTTCTGATTCACATAAGTGCTTGACAAACTCCGTTACAATTTCGGTTTTCCTTTTTTCCCTGATGAAATCCAATTCTAACCGATTTACTCAATCTAAAAGAATACCTTTTCTCTGACTTCCTAAAGTTCCTTGATGAATTTGGGAAAAATCTTCAAACCCCATAACCTCCTTCGTAATGTTAAGACTCACTTCTCTCACTTTTAATTTAACAGATGCCAAGTGATCAAAATTAAACGAATTATCTCACCTATGTTTTATTTAAAGATCTAGGACGCTAAGCGGCAAGTGTTTAAATCTGCTGGGATCTTTCATCTCCCACATCTGTTCAAATCTGTTCAAATCTCAGAGAGGACCTGTCTTAAACTGTCCAAATCCCAGTTGATCCCAAACTGTCACGACCTGGCAGGAAACCCTTCTCTTTCATAAAGCAAACACTCAGAAATACTCACCCCGCCTCGTAATCTGTTAAAGTATGAGTGGCAGGGAAATTCCAAATTCTGCTATTTAAAGAAAATAATATCAATTTATTTTTATTTATCTCTAAAATTGAACATTAAAAAACAACCTTCATTTATCTAAGACCACTTTCTCTTAACAGTTTATTATATGCCTCCAGCTCTGTAACAATGTGCTGCTCCAATAAGACATTTATTAAAATTACATCAACTTAATTCTTTGTCACTTGCAAGATGCAAGTTTGCGAACACCCTGTTTGGCATTACGGCGCAGGAAAAAAAAACCGAAACAAGCAGTCGCTCAGGCAGAGGTATTTAGTTCTGAAAGACGAATGGGCATACAGAGGAAAGGCTATAAAGTTTTATATATGTGTATATATATATATATATATATATATATATATATATATATATGTTTCTATACACATATACAAACACACACACACACATACCTAATGAAATAAAGAATCAGAATGTACACCTGGCAATAATTGCCTTAAAGATAAAATCCTATGATGAAAACGGAGACCATGACAGGTTATTCCAGAGGAGAAATTTCCACAAGTGAACTAGACTATGCAGTCACTAGCATAACAAACGGGACAAATTATGGGTAGCAAATGAATTACAAGTTGGAGGTCACCTAAGTGAAGAGAAGACTCGGGCCAAAGTACAAAAGTAAATCTATTGGCCTAGATTGTACAAGGATGTGGTTAATTCATTATGAACGTGTCAAACGTGCCAAATGTAAGGCAGGGGCAGTTTTAAAACGAACATTTTTGTTGCCAATTCCCACATTCGATGAACCTTTCACACGGATTACGATTGATTGTTTGAGTCCCCTTCATTAAATTGGAAGTGGGAACCAATACTTGCTAACCCTAATAGATGTGTCTTACAGATTTCCGGAGGAAACTTCATGACAAGTTATTAAGGCAACAAGTGTGTTCGAGGTGTTAGTAGCTTTCTGTACGTGGTATGGATGACCCAGAGAGATACAGTCAGACCAAGTTTCAATTTTGTACTTCTCGGCTGTTTAACGATGTCATGGACAGCTGAAGCATACAGCACTTTAAGTCAAATGGGTGCCATGCTGAATCTCACGGAGCTTTGGAAAGGTGACATCAGACACTGAAGACCATTTTAAACGTGCACTGCATGATGACCTAATGTTTGGGATAAAGGTATCCCATTTTTACTTTTTCTCAGATACCCAAATGAATGTACTCAGTTCACTTGGTTTGAGGTAATGTTCGGATATGAAGTGAGAGGGCAATTGACATTAATTAAAGATAAATTGTCAGGACCAGGTCGGAGATGTCACTGTTGGATTATGCAACTGAGGCGAGGGAGAGATTAAATTTAGTAGATGAGTTAGCTGAACTGCACCTAAAAAGGGCACAGCATAGAATGGATTAGAAGGCAGATAAAAACTCTTTAATTCGCTCTATTCCCCGTGGGGATTATGCATTAGTATTGTTACAAGTATACGAGATCCCTTCAAAGACAGGATTCGTGGTCCCTATCAAACTGAGGAATAGGTAAAGCAGGTCAACAATCTGGTAAAGATGTGGGTTAGAAAGAAACTGCGTCAGGTATGCCACTTGAATATTTTGAAACTTTACTGTAAACGTACGAGAGAATTGGAGAAAAAGTTGCTAGTTCCTGTTCTGCAGAGTGAGGAATCAAATCCAGATGTCTGGGAGTTTGATGTCACTCAAAATAGTTAAACAAAGAGGTGGTCCTTTCTGAATGGAATAAGTTATTGAACTATCTGTCTCAGGGGCAAAGAACCCATGTGAAAGTTTTCTTGCAGTAGTATGAGGACATTTGTAGGAATAAAATGGCAATGACTAATACTACTGTACATGGGTGGAATTGTTGTTCCAATAATACAGCACACTTACAAACATTATTCTTTCAGTACCACACAGGAGTAAGTGGATGCGATGCTCAATGAAGATATCAAACCAAGTCAGAGTTTATGCTGTTCGATGATAATATTAATTATTAAATCTAATGGGAACCAACGATTTTGTGCATACGATTTGAATGTCAACGCCGTAACACTTTGGTGTTTAAAGGACAAATATAGATAACATTGAACAGATTGCAATGACATATAGAAACATACATGTGATTAATTATTATGAACTCTGATTAATGAACTCTGCATTTCATTGTCATGGGATGAAGAGTTAGAGACTAAAAATGAAGCCAGCTTTCATTATGATGGTCATTTGTTTTTTTTTTAAATTGGGGATGTATTATGAATTTGGACACGTATACTGTCCCTCACAGAGACAGTGAATGCTGTTTTCCTCTAACAGCATACAAGAGCAGTGTCAACATGCACTGGAAATTTTAAAAATATGTAACTATAAGTTGTGAAAAAGATTGCTGAGTCAGTTACTGTTTTGACAATACTTCTAATTTAACCAATCAGTTCAAAGTATGGTCCAGATACGAAAAAAAACAATTGAGTGTGAATTTATTCTTTTGCAAACATCGAACCAATGAGTCAATCTGATGTTGGGCGTATAAGAAAGACAGCATTTTGAGAATGAGATGGAACAGCTGCCAGCGACAGAGAGACATAAGACACTGGAATAGCTCGATCAAATGTGCTTTTCATGTGAAACATATTCGCAGTGAAAGGAAAAAGCCAACCCAAGGAGGTATTCAGCCAGAAGAAGAGACACTGAAGATGACAGCGGCTCTGTGGTTTTGAAATGAAGTCGATGTAATTAAAATAAATGTTTTATTGGAAAAGTATATTATATTGTCGGAAGCAGGTAATAAGCAGTTAAGAGAAAGGGGGCATTAGAGTTGTGAATACTTGTTGCTTTGTGTTCCCTTTTCGAGAGAAACAATAAATTGTATTTTTGTACATACTGAGAGCTCTCTGTCACTTATATTTTAACAGATTACAGGGCGAGGTGAGGTTTTCTGAGTGTTTGATTTATTTAAAAGAAGTGTTCATCGCTGTGATGAAACAGGTACCAATGAAAGTTCCTGTCTTGAGTCTAACATCAACACAATCTGGTGAACTTTGCTCATTTCTCATCTGCACTAGTCTGTTAAGATCTCCGTTTCCTTTGGAAGACTTTATCCTTGACAACATAATACTCTGTAATGCACTATGATTCCTTTCCAATTAGACTTTATGATATGGCTCCTTAATTGTCTTTATTTTTTGGGTTGTAACTCTGTTCATTTTTCAGAACCAAACACTTCTGCGTGATCCTCTACCTGCTTTTCATTTACCATATCATCTAAGCAGAATGTCTGCTAACTAGACCTTAACTGCTTCATTTTTCTCTTTTGATCTCTGTTCATGTTTTAATTTATAGTTGTGAGGTCTTGTCGCCAAACAGACTGAAAAATATCTAGTGTTTTATTTTTGTAACTCCTCAGTTCTCTGGTTTTCTTTTTAGTCTTCCACAACAGTGGACATCACTCCCACCTTGCCTCGTAATCTGCTGCATCATTTCCAAGTATAAACTGGCTTCCTGGAATAGCCACGTTTCCATCAATCGCACTATCACTCACTCAGTGTAGATTTAACTTATATTAAGCAGGGGAACACTATTTCCCTCTCTCCATTTATTTTTACCAGATTGCCACTCTCTCCAGCAATGTTTCAGAAGGAGTGCAAATACTTTTAATTTCTTACGATTAGAGACTAAATAGCTTCCATATCTCACAAGATTTTGAACTATTTTCCTACAGCCCTTGTTCTGCCTGAGTAAATCTTAAGTACGCAGGTGAAGTCTTGAAAATATCGGGCGCTATCTTACTGTCCAATCGTTGACTAGCTTCTTGCCTTCTCTTGGGATTACCTTGGCCGCCTTAACTAATATGACTGTTTTCGACACTTTTACCATATTAGTTGCTCCCTGTGTCTTTCTTAAAACACTACCAATGTTACTTTGTGTGTGCCACCGTATTGCAGTTACAACATGAGATCTTCCAACTCTTTACCATCCTGTTTACTTTCATTTTTGTCAAATGTAGCCAACTGTTCCCAGAGTGATATGATTTTGCTTTCCTTTGAAAGATCTCTTTGCTGCCCAATTTTTACTCCTCATGGAATGAAATTGCTGTCAGACGTTAGATTTCGATTTCGGCACTAATGCCTATTCGCCCACAATCTCTGCAGCTCTTCTCGTCGTTTTAATTTCCTGTTCCTTAGTGTGAATTCTTATCACTTCGGCAAGTAGGCTTCTCAACACTTCCAGCAGAAGAATACCACTCAAAGACTCATATATCTTTTTCCAACTCTATTGCTCTCATCCATCCACCAAAGTTGCTCTGTTTTCTTCTTTCAAATTTGATATATGGTGGCACAGTAGTTAGCACTGCTGCCACACAGCGCCAGAAACCCGGGTTCAATTCCCGCCCTCAGGCGACTCTGTGTGCAGTTTGCACGTTCTCCACGTGTCTGCGTGTGTTTCCTCCTGGTGCTCCGGTTTCCTCCCACTGTCCATAAATGTGCAGATTGGGCGAATTGGCCATGCTGATTTGACCGTAGTGTTAGGTGAAGAGGTAAATGTAGCTGAATGGGTTTGGGTGGGTTGCGTTTCGGCAGATCGGTGTGGACTTGTTGGGCTGAAGGGCCTGTTTCCACACTGTAAGTAATCTAGAAAAAATAAGTCTGACGTTGCTCCTTTCTTATCTTTCTGAACCGTTGTCTATATGCTTCTGATAAAATTCGTAGTCACTCAAATATTGTTTTTTACTTCTTCATATTCTCCTGTCACCTCCTCTGACAGCGCTGCAAACACCCACATGTTCTCTGGCCAGCTCAGATGAATACCAGTTTATCGAAGGAAAGTAAAAAAAAGGCTTACAAATCTTTTCCATCGCCTTTTGGTAATATTTAGACGCATTTGCATATATCCTTGCGAGGTTTTTCGCGACATTATTTTTGCTAATCATCATTCCACTCCTGTGCTTTTACTTCTGTTATGTGAAGTATATTTGCTTCAAGTTCGAGGTTCATCATTTCCACCAGATCATTTTTCCTCTCTTTATCTTCTAACTCCAAACATATCATTTTCAATTTATTTTTCCAAACTCCACTCCAGTCAACATTTTCTCTGATGTACATAATGCTTGTCAAATGTTGTTACAATTACAACTTTCCTTTATCCCCAGATAAACCCAATTTTTGCCTATTTGCTAATTCTAAAAGTGTCACCGTTTTCTGACGTTTTAAACTGTCTTGTCAAATTTGCGAAGCATCTTCGACGTCCAAAACCACTTTGGCAATGTTAAGAGGAATTCCCTCACATTTGATTTAACCAACAACAAGTGTCTGAACCTAAACAGGTCTTCTAATGTTCACATAAGTTTTACTTAGAAACATCTAACACTTGTCCAGTTAAAACTGCTGGGACCTTTGATTCCCTCAAAATGTTCAAATCTGTTCAAATCCTGAAATTGAGCCACCATTCTCCCATAAAGCGGAGGTTGATCCACCCCACTTCCGGGAACTGAAACACCCACAGAGAAACACCTCATGCTCTAATCGGTAAAAAGAGTGTGAAAAGTTGTGTAACCCGCTTCTCAGCAATTTATATACTTTAAATATAATAAACTCAAGAAGTAACACTTTATGTAACTCCAAAGTGAACAAATTAAATTAACTGACATCAATCCGAATAAATCCCTTCTAACTATTAACTATTTTTGAATAAAAAAAAGTCGAATGCTACCCTAATCTTATAAATAAAAATCCTACTCGTATAAAGGAAATACGATTTAGTCCCTCGAGAACGCGTTCTCCATCGTTTCCTCTATCCGGAATGCCTTCTCAATCTATGGTCCCGTTGTTATTTAGGTGCTTTCTCGAATGCATAGTTGGGGATGTGAAAGGCAGTAATTCTCTTGAGAGAGCTGAGGGCCGTTAGTTCTGGAGGAAGGCAGCTTTCTCTGCAGCCATTGTCCAACTGCGCCATTTTTTTTTTACCCGTGATGGTGGATCAACATTTCTTACAATATACTTGCTCCTATGTTGTCAAAACCGTCAGATTGAAATTTCGTAGTTCCCTCGTATCTGGGTACTTGTCTCAAATTGATTGTTTAACTTCAAAAGCCCGCTTTCCTCAATTAAAGACAAAGTGATGCTCGGCCTGCTAACTGTACAGCATTTCGAAACAAATGTTTCAGTTCGGGCTCTCTGTGTCCAAGCAAACCTTCAAGCTGCTACTCACAAACATTCATTTCAAATGTCTGAGCACAGAAAACCTCAGCAACCTTTAAAGCGAACGGACAATTACTTTCCCACCCCCAGCATTTTACAATTTTACGAGAACCAAGTTCTAACTTCTTGCCTCCAAATCTGCAATTATTCTCTACAAGCTCACCACACACAGAAACAGAAAGTGGACGAGCAGATCGTGAACCTCCTACTCAAGTATGAACATGTCATGCAGGCCATCTAGACGATAATATCAGGACGCCAGGAGGACATTCAGACGAATGAGTTTGTATCCAGGAACCCAAAGATTTCAGTCATTCACTGAGGCCTCTTACACAGCAATCGGAGGAGACCTTTTAATGCCATGTGTCCGTAACACAGGAATTGGAAGTGAATGTAGAATAACCTAGAATACTAATATTCACTGGGTAATATATAATATTGAGTAACCTCTTGGGATGTAAGAGTAAATAACAGAACATTTACAAAGTTAAACCACAAGCCATTCGAGCCAACATCGTTTATGAAGCTCGTGATCGTTAAAGATGTGACAAGCAAGGTGGATAATGGCTATCATGGAGATATAATATATGTGGTCCTTCAGAAGGCATTATTAGGTAATTGCAGACTATTTAAGAGTAATCCATAATACAATAGCAAATTAGGTCAGCAGTAATCTATTTGCTTCGATAGAGAATTGACGAATAAATCACGTACAGAGAAATGGAATAAATGTATCATTTGGTCCTAGGCAAAAAACAACATATCGGGTGTCAAAAAGTTCGGTCCTCAGATCAGAAGTATTTGTATTCTATATTAGTACTTGGTTCAGGGGATAGAAATTGCTATAGCGAATAATGTGGTAGAAAAGTAAGTTAAATGAAGATGTAAGAAATATACAAATGGACATGGATAAGTTAGTTGAATGACTCCAACATTTGGCATATGAAATTTAAGGTGGATAAATATATGGTTATTTATTTTAGTTAGAGTAACAGAAAGGCACCCTATTATCTAAATGGGGAGAAAAAGCAGTTTGCTTAGTGCAGAGGTATGTCGGTGTCCTCGTCAATATCACATTAAACTAGCAGGCCAGTACAGCAAATAATTAAAAAGCCAAGTACAATTCAGGCACTTATTTCTAAAATGATCGCATATACAAATAGAGATGTGTTGCTGCAACTATTCAAAGCATTATTGACACTGCAACTGGAGCACTGTTTTGGTGCCCTGACTTGAGGTGAGATGTAGTTGCTTTGCAGGCAGTTCAGAAGAGCTTCACGAGATTTAATCCAGAGATAGGAGCTTATTGTAAGAAGGCAGAATGGGAGGAGATCTCACTGAGGTCTGTAAGATGTTATTGGTGATGGCCAATGTCGATGTGGAGTCAATATTCCCACACGTGAAGCAGTTTCGAACAAGAGATCACAGTTTTAGGATAAGGTCAGCACTAATTTTTAACACGAGGAGCAGAATTAACTTCACTGTCCAGAATGTTTTGAATGCAGGAGCATTGAGCAAATGAAGGGGATGGAGAGCAGACAGGAAAGCGGAACAGAGACCGAGATAACATCAGCCATCTTATTATTAAATGGTGGAACACAGCCAAGGAGCTGAATTGCCGACTGACGTTACTTGTTTTTATTCAGTCCTTCGAATGTGCTACACAAGGAGGGAGGAAGATTGGTTATAAAACAGGAAGCAGACACTTGGGAGAAATCAGTCTGTTCCTTTACAATAATACTGAAGGGCTTACTTGTGTTACTGATCACATGCTCAGCTGAGAGGGACAAATACAGGCTTTCAGGAGACAGGCACAGACCAGGTTTTAAAGATATGTGTCAACTACATACTCCTGTCAAACACGGAGCACGACATGGGACACACCAAGAAATGAACAACAGCTCGACACACTCTACTGTATTGTTTCTGAGCCTTACAATGTCGACACTCGATACACATGGGAGCCAAAAATCCAAGGCTACGCAATGAAACAGAGGGACAGAGAGGTTCATATTAAAGATAACAACAGACAAATAATTAACTGAGACCATGTTGTGGAAGTATTGTGGAAAACAATGGGGGGGCGGGGAGCTTTGGATCTAAGTGGAGGAGTGTGACCTTGGAAGGTCAAAATTCCAAGAATGAGAATGTTGAATAAAGACATTGTTCGAACAGCTGGAATGGTTCCTGACATCAAATTCTGAATCTGCCTCACAGTACCAGCCCAGACATCATAAAATGGGAGAACATGACAGACAAGGGCAAAGAGCGCCAGTGTACTTTGTGCTTTGCTGTGCTGTGCAGGCTATGCTGGTAAACTGAACTATCTGCCCAGGATGGGGACGACTGCAATTTTTTATCATTATATTAGTATCATACATGCACGGGATTCGTGTTTGATAGCGTGAAATGTCCAGTCGAAGCTGCGAGTGACAGTAAATGACCCAATCTCTGTATCTGCGGTGCATCAGTCCAAGTCAAGTGGTAGGGGGTGTTATGTGTGTGTGTGTGTCAGGAAGAAGGTGGATGGGGTTTCAGATGTGAAAATAATTGTTTGACAGAGAGCACACATGGAGGAAAGGTAAGTATTAACCATTTGCAGTGTTTTGTGGTAATTGACAGAGAGAGACATTGAGAGATGTTCCTTACACGGATCTGATGATGTGCTTGAGAATATTAAAATAAAGGCATTGCCATTCCCAATAACAACATAGATCAGTGCACACATGAATGACAAATGAATGCGATTTTCGTGTGAGTTTGGATGCGAGATCCAGAGTATGATTTAATCCTGCAGGTTTGAAGCTGGGAGTGTCAGCAGCAGTATATTGACATCATTAAGGCTTCATTTCATAGCTCAAGACTGATATAGCAGTTTGGATAATCCAGTGAAGAATATTCTGGAAGTTTTAATTGTTAATTATAGGAACGGTCAGGTTCTGGTGTCAGAAATCAGCTCATGGGCAGTGGGATAAATATTGATTTAATTCATCTGGTTCAGCCTCAGATATTAGTCAGGGATGGGAAGCAATCAGAGGATGAAAATGGATTATGTAACAAGAGCAGAGGAAGTGATCTTCATGCTGCCAATATTTTAAAAATAAAGGCAGATGATTCACAGCTGAAACTAACTAGGTCAATTCAAAGACCAACGAGGGACACTGCCAGAAACAAAGATGAAGAGACTGGATGGACTTACGCAGTTAGAAGCGGTTTCTGGAGTGAACATCTACATACATTGTCTCAAAACGAATAATGACACGGTCAAAGAGAGCAAAGTATATGAAAAGCACAGCATATTGTCGTACATGGTTAGCATGAAATAATAACTGGACAGTGAGACTTACCAGGGACACCAACAATAGCCATGATCGGATAATAAAAATATTGAATAATGTAAAGAATAGTGTCGATACGAGATGAAACTGACAACCAACAAAAATATTTGGAGAGATGCAAAACATAATAGGATAAACTCCTGTCCATTTTCGCAGTATTCCAGTCTATTGTCCTCAGATTCTGGTCTATCTTTTGGACATTCCAATCTGTTGTTCTCAGACTCTGATTTCTACTCCGCCTCTGTCTAGAGGTGTTGATCCCTGTCAGTGCTGCCGATGCTGCTGCCGCTAATATTATGGGATAACACATTGAACGAAGGTCATTTATCATTGAAACTGGAAACCGTCCAGTGGGAAAATTTGAATCCAAGGAGACAGTTATTAATCACAGTCACTAAACAAACATGTTCAGTTAACTTGTTCCTACTATTACTTTTCATATCATAATAAAATAGACCATTTACTCGGTGAGGATGGATAGATGAGGATTGCAAATGGATGGACCAACTAATATTTCAATCTTTTTTACTCTTTCTTCCGTGTCATGCCAGAACACTGCGAATGTTTTTTTTTGTTCCACCTTGTTTATAAAAAGAGACAGGGATAAAGTAACTGAACTGCGACATAAAATGTGGTGGGGACGTTTCTACAGATCATAACCCAGGATAACAAAACGTATTGCTCATTGATACTGTGTAATGTTACTCCAATTGTTCAGTGCCCTGTTATCAAACCCTTTAATAACCTTGAGACGCCATTAAGAGCTTTGAAACTGCTTCTTGGTACAGGAGGAAGGCAATCTCTCCCTTCTACCTCTTATCGATGGAAAGCAGGAGTCCATTCACCCCACATTTGACTATTACCTCTTGAAAAAAATGAAAGCTGAATTGTTGGCACATTTTGCAAAATGGAATCATTGAAAACATAGAGAAGTGGTACCGCAACTTTATGAGCTGTAGCTGAGAGGGTACCTGGAGTACATTGCGTTGTTTGTGTTTCAGTAAATGGGAAGGGAGGGAATTCCATCATATATGGTTTGAAACATGCTCACAATCCATGGGCTACTTTGTCACGTAATGTCTGAGGCCTGTTATACAGGGCGAGGTAGAGGCCATTCAGCTTCCTGAGCCTGTATGAGAGGGACAGGAGGAATCCTTTCAGTCTCTTCAGTCTGTTACACAGTAGCAGAAATGGCGACTCACTCCTGATCAGTATGGTACAATGGGAAAGAAAATAAATTGTCTTGTTGCAAACAGAAGTGTATGAATCAGTTACAACAGTGGGCCATTCCACTCTGCTCCCTCAATCAAAAAACATCTGTGTATGACTCTTCATCCAATTTTACTGAGCTTCCCCTCTCCGCACCTCTGGATATGATGCAGAACCAGATGCTGTAACTACAGTCAATTTGACTACTCCAGAATGGATAACCAAAGCCTCTCGTCTTCTAACTGTCCACAGCAGCTTAGAACACAACCTCCAGAAAACAATCCCAACATTTCCACTTAACTCTCCAATCCAATAATTATGTCAATCGCCTCTCAGTTCCACATTGAAAGATTACTCTCAATCATTAATATTCAAGAGAATGTCTTACGTAACTGAAGCCATGATGAGCTGAGTATGGCAGACACAGGCGTTCACTGAAAAGGCAGAGAACAAGTTTCAGTGGCGTGACTCACAGATGCTGACAGCCCCATATCAAACAAGGAGCAACATACACCACACTGGGAAGTGTACGAAGGGCAGTCTACGCTTTTCTCTTATTGTTTCTGAGATTCTTCACGATGGAAACCGATGGTCCATGGTGAGCAACATCAAAGGATAGAGAAATATACAAGCGAGTTATTAACATTAAAACCTGACAATCAGTGAATTGAAATAAGTTGAAGAAATATGGGTGGAGACAGGGAGTGGGGACTCGCTGGAGGTGTCAGAATTTGGAGGACCAATCAGAAGAATGAGAGTATGAAATAAAGACATTGCCAAATCATCTGAAATGATAAGTTATATCACATTCTCAAACCACCTCACAGAACCATCCCAGGCACCTTAAACCAGATTGGTTATCTGTTCTACATGGAGCCCTGTGGAGACCAGGCTAGTGTCCTGCGCAAAACATCATGGTAAGATTCCAGAGTGTAACGCTGTGCTGACGAGAGTAGTGCATTTATACACCAACCCGGAATAAATATCTGACCATCATGGGGAAGTGTGCAACATCACCGCGTTACATTGATCGATAAGACATGATTAAGTGTCTCTCCTGCGCAGGATGTTATGTAGACGACACCAGTGCATTGATCCTTAAACCAGACGAGATTTCCCTCCACCATGCGGAGCTGTGTGGAATACACCAAAGCATTGCTTGCTAACGCTGCGTTACACCAGTGTCCAGCTTGTGGAAAGTTGCAGCCCATGCTGTTCTTGGCAGGATGTGCTTCTCCCAACTATTTCCAGCTCCGTTTCTCCATTGAGTTATGATAAGGGGTACTGTGGGAGTGAAAAATCACTGCCAGAGTGAGATATCCGGAAATCAGTTCAAATACCAAGAAATTGGAGGGATTTGGCTTCTAGATAGAAAGGGGGAGGCTGAGAGAGAATCTCATGAAAGGATGTGTTTCCAGTTTAAGGAATAATGAAATGAAAATATTCTGATAGCATCTTGCAACACGGGCCAGTATTTCCAGGAATAATGGTTGAATGGATTATTAGTGTGACTCTCAATGATGGAGAGATTTGGGTGAACATTTGTTTAGTAGTTTTGTAACTTGTAGTGGGCTCAGCAGACTTGTCGCGTCACAGGGCTCAATCTGACAATATTTTGTCTCAGTGTCATTTTCATTGAATGTAACAGAAGAATAATTAGCACAAGGCCGAGCTAGTTTCCTTGTGTCTTCTTATCGAACTCACCTCATTAACTATTCCCTACTCGAAGCTGTCCCTCTCATTTAGTGCCAGCCCAATTCTCTCACCCATCATGATTGGGGCTACTCACCATCGCCCGGATGCCCACAGATATTCTGTGATCCCCGGAGTATAGCTATCTTTGAAAGGCAAATGGGTGCACGGTTGAGCTTTCTCAGTTCGGAGCTGCCCTACAGGAGCATGACAGATAAAGAGCAATTGCACCACGATTTGTCTACAGGTGCACTGCTCCCGGTGTAAGGTCAATTACAGAAGATGAGAATTATTTTGCAGAGGGGGCACTTCGAACAGACCTACCGAGCATGGTGGCAGCTCACCATTCAGCTCAGTGCAGTGTCTGTGGTCTGAAAAAATCTCCAGCAATACAGGACACGTATCCAGAAACTTCTCCACTCTGCCAGGATAAGTGTCACCGTATTCTCACTGCTCCCTCGCACTCACTGCGTATCTGTTATAGCACCGACACACGAATAATGATCATGCTCCACCACTTTTACGACTGCATGCAGGAACCTTCAGGCTCCCTCTCTCACCTCCAAAAAACCCACAAACTGACAATTGCATTAATTAAATACTGTCAGCCGAATCACTCCGGGCACCTTACCATTTCCCCCTCACATTCATTAGCACCAGCAACAGGAACACCAACTCCCACCCTCACTCCCTGCCTCGGTTTCTCCAATTTCAGAAGAAACAGTCTGTAATACAACAGAAAGGGACACGCCGAGTAGTGGAGTGCCCGATATCCGTTCCTTCAACCCCTTTCCCCGGCCATTTGGGGAGGAATCTGGCACAAGCTGGAAAGATGGGGGCCACTTGTGTGGCGATTCTGAAATATCCACGTTCCCCCAACCGAGTAATGAGCAATGTTTTGTGAAGTATAAGTCTCACTTTAAACTCACTGTCAGTTCCATTTCCCACTGACAGAACACAGAAGCCGGATCCGTGATGCCATCTCCCTTTTGTGTCGAGCTGCAGAAATTTCTTTTTACGGTCGGGGTGGGCAGGATGGTGGGCTCACAACACATCGCCTCCAGCACATACCAAGACGCCAGCATAGTTGATCCCTCCAACATATTCTCCTGCGAACAGCTCAGATTCTGAAACGAATCTGCGAAATTTACTGCTATCCCCACTTGCCCTAACTTCAATAATATGGAATCATATACACCCAGCACCTTCTGCTCCTGCAGTCCTTTCATAAGTATGCAGCCTATTTTGTATTATCTTTCAATATTCTTCCTACTACAGAGCGTCACCTCTCACTGCTCTGCATTGATCCTCATCTGTCACAAACCTGTGCACTTTCGCTGTCCTGGAATTCCACGCTATTATTGTAAGTTTACCTCACTGAACATTGCAAGTTACAGTAATTGCAATAAAAGTCATCTCATCTCCTTTCACAATAGCTCACGTGGGGTTGCTGGGATATAATTGCAAGGGAACTACTCTTTAACATATAAACTGTGTGCCTGGAACACTGCCAAAAGGGAAATCTTTTCCACATTGCAGACATTTTTTCACATGAACATTTTCCACTCTGACGGCCTCAGTACATCAACTATCCTCTCCACGCCAACCGTGTGTGTGTGTGTGCATGTATATGTGTGTGTGGTGCCTGTACGTGTGTGTCACTGACCTGTTCGAATTCCACATTATCCTCCACGCACTTGACAATGTTTCCAGGTGTTGTGTGTGCAAATATTGAAATTGTACTCGTCAGAATCGACACAGAAATCCTGACACACTTACGACTGTAAGCAATTGCAATGCTGACACAATCCTCAAGGAGAGACTGAAATATTTATACACACCAGACACAGCGAGTGAAATATTAACGACCTCACATGGAGCAAGAGAAATACTGACAGATTTTCCATGTCTGTATTCATGCCAGAGTCTTATCGTGTCGCTCTGACTGGGGTTCGTCTGGCCGTCTCTGCGATGTTTAAAGTGAAGCAATATCCCTCTGACACGAGATGCGAGGAAGAGTCACGCGACCCTAAATGTTTATTTTCATTTCTCACCACAGGTGGTGCCAGACCTCCCGAGCTTTTTCTTGTTGTCACTCTGTGATGGCGTACACTGCCCCCACCCTAAACACACACACACACACACACACACACGGTGCGGAGATGACTGTGAGGACTGTCGTTGTACCGAATCCCTTAGAGAGCAATATGCTCATGTTCAGAAAGCCCAAACCTAGACAGCCTTGGTTAATGATAAGTGATAAAATTGTAAAAGTCATCTAAGAGATAAGTTTATTCAGACAGCGGGTCTTGCATGTATCGAATGAGCTGTCAGAAGAAGTGGTGAAGGCTGGTACAACACGATATTTAAAAGGAAACTGATGTGCATATGAATTAATAGTGTTTAGATGGACATGGGCCAAATCCTGGGAAATGTGACTAGATTAGTTTAGGATTTCTGGTTGGCATAAAAGATTTGGAATGAAAGGTGGCTTTCCATGTTGCACACCTTCATGTCTCTACATAAGCATTTACCTTAAGCATTTACAAATAAAAATCTTTCATATTATTATGTCTCCCTTGACTTGAAATTCTCCACCCATGGGAAAAGGCACATGCAAAGATCCATGCCGTGACTGCTAATACTGCTCTCTCCGCTTCCCCTTTCCGTTTCAACAGACCCCATAACCCTCTCCAGGACACCTACAAATTCTGACCTGGCTTTTCAAAAAGGGCCTGAGCATGGGTTGCCTTGTGTGGCAGTAAGGGGGCGGGGAGGGTTGTGGACGACAATAGGGAGGAGACGCTGTAAATAATCAGCTGCTTTGTATCACTTAACGGTTTTGGGCAGAGGGGAGATACACGTTAAAGCCAGAAATAGTGAGTGGCATTTGGGGCCAGAAATTATATTCGATCTTCGTCACCGGTGCTTAGTACTAATATTTATTCGAGATCGTTCTGAGCGCAGAGTGAGACGGCCGGATTTAGTTTACTTAATATTGCAGAATACAGTTAATATCTATTTAGGTTGAAAATCATAACCAAGCAATTAACGACGTTAATAGTTTATCTTGGTGGCAGAGCATGTGCAACATCCTACAGTTGACGCGAATCCCTTGCATTTGTTTAATAATGAAACATGTCACCTGTGTAGTTAAGTAAAATCAATCAGATTTTGAAAACTCCAAACTGAGCTTACAGATTTCCTTAAAATGTGACACAAGGTTTGGGCATATTTAAGATCTTGTGTAATGTGCAGCGACCCTGCCTCTGAGCTATAGATCTGGAAGTTGTGGTGGTGCCCAGACCTCTGGACTCAATGTCACGGAGGTCGGTCACAGTATGATAGAACAGGTTGCTGAACAAATACACAGAAGTATTACTTTGCCTAAAGGCCCAGATCCAAATCTCAAAGAGGCGTTTCATAACAGGTCTGAACAAGTTGATTTAAAATGTTTTAGAATTGAGAGTTGATGGAGAAGGAAGAGGTGTCAGTATTCACTTGGAGAATTTAGGTCCGGGATGATTGAAAGCACAGCCATTCATGTTTATTAGCGTCAAAGTGAACCTTCGAGAGGGGCATGAATAGGATGAGCACTCAATATATTTTCCCCAAGGGTTGGGGAGCCCAAAACTAGATTGACGAGTTTTCAGGTGAGAAAGGACAGATTTCAAAAAAACATAACAGAGAACCTTCTCACATAGAACGTGGTGCGTGAATTGATTGAGCTGCCAGGGGATGTGTTGAAGTCTGGTGTAGTGATAACGTTTAAATAGGGCATCTGGATAGGTTGCTAAATAGGAATGATTCAGACGATATGGAACAAATGCTGGAAAATAGGATTAGATTAATTCACAATGCCTGGTTGCATGGAATATTTGCCCTGTTTCCATGCTGGGTAAAAACAAGGACTGCAGATACTGGGAACCAGATTCCAGATTAGAGTGGTGCTGGAAAAGCACAGCAGTTCAGGCAGCATCCGAGGAGCAGGAAAATCGCAGTTTCGGGCAAAAGCCTTTCATTGGGAATAGAGCCAGAGTGCCTGCAGGGTGGAGAGATATCTCTCCACCCTGCAGGGACTCTGACTCTCTTCCTGATGAAAGGCTTTTGCCCAAAACGTCGATTTTCCTAATTCCATGCTATTCGGCCGTAAGGTTCATTGATTTAATTGATTAAGCCCTCTGTGTAATCTTCTCTGTTCACTATATAACCAATCTTGGTATCATGTGCAAACCAAATAACTGCGCCTTCTAAATTCTCATCTGTATCATTTATTGAATGACAAACAATAATGGATTCAGCACAGATCCCTGTGGAAAACCGCTGATCAAAAGCCTCCATTCCGAAACACAGCCCTCCTTGGCAATATTATCTGAAGCCAGTCGACATACAATCGCATGCCCACACACATTCATGCACATGCACGTGCATACACGCACACGTTCATGCAAGGAGAAGGCAGATTAGGATGAAAAAGATGGGAGCTACGATTGAATAGCAGAGTGGTGTCGATTGGGCCAAATCGCATAATACTGCTCAAATTTCAAACTTCCTATGGCATGTATAAATTTGTGTGTGCGTGCGTTTGTGTGTCTATGTCTGTTTGTATTTGTATTTTTGTGTTTGTGTATATATTTTAATATGTCTATGTGCTTGGGTGTATCTGTGAGTGTGCTTTGGGTATGTTTGCATGTGCATGTGTGTGTGTGTCTCTCTGCATGTGCCTGCGAGTGTGTTTGTGTGCGTGTGGTTGCATGTGCATGTGTTTGTGTGCGTGTTTATTTGTGTGTCTGTGTGAGTTTGACTGAGACTGTGTGTCCGTATTTGTGTGTGTGTCTCTGTTTTTGTGTGCTTCTCAGTGTTCTCAGAAATTGGAATATCAATGCACATAACTGCAATTTTCAACCTGTTTGTCATTCATCTTTGCATCATAGTATAAGTAACTTTGTTCAGCTCATAAACGTGTTATTTTAAAATATTAAGGGAATCTGTCCGACTTGTTGCTAAAACTGACCGTGATAAAGTCTGACACCAAGATCATCGGCCATATTACCATTGTATGGGAAATGCCCAACTGCCTGGTCTATCTCCTACCCAAGATCTACATGCTTGATGACTCCGGCTGAGGCATCGTCTTGGCCTACACCTGCCCCACCAAACTCATCTGCACATACCTCGATACTGTTCTATACCCCCAGGCTCGGATCTCTCCACATATGTTCAGGACACCAAACACGCACACGATCTCCACCACTACTTTCGTTTCCCTGGCTCCAAACGCCTCATCTTCACCATGGACGTTCAGTCTCCACAGACAAAAATTTGCCATGACCAGGGTCTCCAAGCCCTTCGTTTCTTCCTCTCCCTCCGTCCCCACTAGTACCTTCACACTGGCACGTTCATGCGTTTGGCTGAAATGGTCCTTACTCTTAATAATTTCTCCTTTGAATCCTCCACCTTTCTCCAGACGAAGGTGATAGCTATGGGCACCCGCTTTGGTCCCAGCAACGCTTGTATCTTTGTGGGTTATGTTGAACAATCCACCTGACGTAGTTAGCCTGGCACCATTCCCCACGTCTTCCTCTAATACTGTGATGACTGCATCAGCGCCTCCTCGTGCTCGGAGAGGAGGTTGGAAGTTCATCAACTTCAAAACACATTCGACCTAAAATTTACCTGGATCATCTCAGGCACTTTCCTCCCCTTCCTGGACATCCATTAACAGTGACCGACATAACACTGACATTTTGTACAAACCCACCACCTACAACTACCTGGACTACGGCTCCTCCCATCCTGCCTCCTGTAAAGATGCTATCCCTTATTCCCAATTCCTCCACCTCCGCCACATCTGATCACACAACGAACAGTCCCATCACAGAACACACCAAATGGCCTCTTTCTTTCAAGTGGGCAAATTCCCCTCCCACGTGATTGATGATGCCCTCCAGTACATCTCATCCACTCCCACACCTCCGCTGTCGAAAACCATTCCTCCAAGCGCAAAAAGGACAGAAACCCCCGATCCTCATCCTCCACCCTAACAACGCAACCACCTCCGTACATTTCACGCCATCTTCCGCCAAGTAAAAACGGATAAGATTGCAGGGGAATAGGACTCGGTGCGATAGTCTTCGGAGAGTTGGTGTGGACTTGTTGGACCGAATGACCTGCTTCCACATTATAAGAATTCTATGACTCTATGATTGTAAGTAGCAGAGGTCGTTAACTACAGTTGCGTTTGAGAGTGGTTGTTGTTTGATCTCAGCCTGAAGACACAGAGAGAGAGGGGCTCTTCTCAATTCAACAAGAACTTTATATTAAAGTATATTTGAAAAAAAAACTTGATTAAAATTGATTGAAATTAATATCCTTCCCAATCGGCCATTCTCAAATTTGTACAGGAGCTGGAAGAGTTCTTTGTGAGAAACGGCAATTTAATTTATTGGTAAATAATGCAACGCAGCTGGGCAGTATTAAGGCTGTCAGAAGCTTTGTCAGTCCCAAGCGCTGGTGGGGAGTTATCTGGCAGGTATCATTTCAATTTGGTTGCGCCTGGGGCTGTTCATAGAGATTTCCATTATTGACTGCATTTTTATTGGGATGAATGTTCACCTTAGGGGAATGTGTCTAACAATGGGTACCAATGTTGCATCAACTACTGTAAGGCGGATGGAAATAAAATGTTGTATTTCACTGGGGAACCCAGAACATTATTGACTATACTGGCCCCCAAGTAAGAGGAAAACCGCACCCCAATACAACAGCTTTGGGGTAGTTTCTAGCCACTAACATACGTGTTAATAGAGCACCGAATGAGTGAAGGAAAACGGGGCTTACGATTCCTCTTTGACATTTCTGCCTAAAACAGATAATTCTTGGTTTTGGTTTTCAGTTTCTCGAGTGTTACTGAAGATGCACTCATCCAGGCAAATGAATACATTGGATTAACAACATGTGAAATCAAAAAAGCAAATAACGTTGGATCAATGAAAACGCCTGGAGCTTCTGGACAGCATAGAAGTGCAACTGCGTGTCGTGGGGAAATGACTGAATTCTCTCTGAATCTGATTTACACAGGAGATGTGTCCATTCATAGATTCAAGTGAGACGTAGTCCATTTTTTATCGGCCTTTTATAGCTCATCTCCTTATCGAACCTTAGATTAGATTATATTACAGTGTGGAAACAAGCCCTTCAGCCCAACAAGTCCACACCCACCCACGCCCCTACATTTACCCCATACCTAACACAACGGGCAATTCACTTGACCTGCATATCGTTGAACTATGGGAAGAAACCGGAGCACCCCTACGCAGACACGGGGAGAATGTGCAAACTGCACGCAGTCAGTCGTCTGAGTGGGGAATTGAACCCGGGTCTCTGGCGCTGTGAAGCAGCAGTGCGAGCCACTGTGCAACCATGCCGCCCACGAACCTGTGTTATGAGAATGGTGAAGGGATATTTCAGCATATTTTTTAACTGATTTCGGAACAGAGACTGTGTCACAGCATCAATAAGAGTGTTAGTGCAGCAGCTCAAGACCTACAGCATGAAAACTATTTTATTTACAAGGCTAGGTATCCTAAATGATACATCACTGACTAAATGCATTCACTTCCACAGTGAATACATCACTAAAGTGGACAAGAAAAATATAAAATTATCAGAGAGCACAAAGAGTAAAATGATAGATTTCTTCGACAATCCATTTTTGGATCTGTGTGACTCTCCCCACTTCTGTGGGCCTGGAGTCTCCTGTGGGCTCGACTAGCTGTCAAAATGTGTCTGACGGTGAAAGTGTTCAGAAGCAGAATCAAGTCAAATGGAACATATGGGATCAGAATGTAATGCAGATAATCCATTATTGTTCAGAACAATGTCTTGACAGTGGCAGCTTCCATACCACAAAACCAGCGAGCCGTCTGAAGAGTACACGTGCTTTTATACATGATGTACCAGACAATGTTCTTCAAGCAGCTCGGTGCAGTCACCGTTCACAAAACCCAAGATGCTGCCATCTTGCTGCAGTGGTAGTATGGCCGAGCGGTCTAAGGCGCTGGATTTAAGTTCCAGTCTCTTCAGCGACGTGGGCTCGAATCCCACTACTACCAACTTGCTTCTTCTGTACGTATGATGCTCTGCAGAGGTTTGGCGTGCTCATGATGGGTTAAATGGCCTGTTTCAGCACTCTCGGATTATATGACCCTCTGGGGTCACTTTAGAATAAAAACAGTGCTGTAAATACTCAGTGTGCATCTACAAATATTTGCCATACCGTTATGTAGATATTCCCCAGCTCTGGAACTTCTAACATATTGGTTTCACAGTGCACTCACCCTGTAAAGACGCAGAGAGCTCAGGACTGAGTTGAGGAGAGGTAAATTATATTTCCACATACTTTGCTGAATTTTGATCTGAAATTTCTACGTAAATCACAACGTTCCCTGATGTCTATGTTTATAAAAATTGAGAGAAAGGAGTGCTGTTGAATAGTAATTTTAGTAAAATAATTACGCTGACTCTGAGCAACAGGCTCTTCAATGGGAAATGGCACCGAAAACAGTTCGGGATTCAAAAGGAAATATCATATGTAGAGAAGTTAAATATGATTAACAAACAGTTTAACTCACCTCAGCGCCTCTGGGAGAATTGACGGGAATAGATCCCAGTTTCCATCTTCTGACCCACATCAACAAAGTATGGTCTATATCTCAGATAAACCAGGTTTCTATTGCACAGTTTAAATTTCACGAATCCTTGCAGTTGATTGTCAAATAAATTCAATGGGTGCATTTCCGAAGATTCTCACAGATGAATTTAAAGTTCATCAAACTCCTGGCAGCTAACTGGCAATTTGGACCAATGCATGTATTGTCAAAGGAAGACGCTGATCTGTCAGATTCACATTGTCCAGTTTAAATGCAATAAGCCTGATATATAAATCACAATCTGCATCCTTGGTTGCGTTCCCCACAGGCGTGTACTGACAAATGAGGTACACAGCTCTTAGTTTAAACGTAACCTTTAGTGTCATTCCGCATCAATAGTTTTACTTTCGACAGGCGCACCCAGATTAATCAGTGACCATGAACTAACTAATCCCTGATCGGCTGTCATGCAGAATAAACGTGATTTTCCCAACTCAGTTTATGTTCGTGCGAAATGGCCTGATGAGTGCAAGGCAAAACATCTTCGAGAAAATCCGAATTTCCTTTCAACTCTAAACCTGATTAGACTGCATAGCAGCTTAATACACGGCAATTCCTGGAGCAAACAGGAGTTAATGGATACGTAAGGAAAATCAGTGGAGGAAAGTCATGATAGTGACTATTCAGATTCTAATACCCCAGCTCGTGTTGATGAGAACAGGATCTGTATTAAGGTTGCATTGTGTCCAAAATCTGTTATTTTCCTGACTTTCACCAAAATCGGCTTCTTAGAATCATAAGATGTAGGCGCAGAATAAGGTCACTCGGTCTGTCTAAACTGTTCCACCATTCAGTGAGATTGTGTTTTATCGAAACATCCACAAAATCACTTTATTGCCCTATTCCAAAAACCCTCGATTCTTTTCCTGATTAAAAGTCTGTCTATCCCAGCTTTGAATACACTTGATGACTCAATCGAAGCAGCCTTCTGCAGTGAAGAATTCGACAGAATCGCGAGCTTATGAGAGAAACTATTTCTCCTTATCTCTGCCTGAAATGCATAACGCCTTCTAGTAAGACTATGCCCGACGGTACTAGCCTGTCCCACACACTCTCCACATGTAGCCTGTCATTTCAGCTAAGAATCTTGAAAACTTCATTAAAGTCGACACCCATTATTCTATATTTTCACTAGTACAAAACCAAACTACCCAACCAATTCTATGAGGAAATATCCTCTTGTTGTTGAGTATCTTGTGGAGACATTTCCCTATCGAATGATGACACCAATATTGATGATGTTTTCTTAAAGTTTGGGAGTAGGGAGAAAGCAAGTACCAAATAACTAACGAAGATGCAGAGGTGAAAGATTCAACATGTTATCATGTAGAGAGCTGTCCTGATCTGAAGCTTCCTCGCTGAAATTGAATATGACACAATCTCTTCCAATATTCAATCCTTGAGATGGAAAGGAAGAAATCAAAGATATTTTTGTGTCCAATAAAAGGGAAATGGAAATGGAGGGATGAAAATTTCATATATCCGTCAGGTACTTGATGAGCTGAATGGCAGACATCAGCACCGTCGTATGAAGTGAGTCTGCGAGCAATAAGGAAAGCGTATATGAGAGAGAATCAGAAAAAAAAAATGGCACAATTAATACAGATGGTGAGACACGGAGAGAGTGTCAGAAGGGAGATGGAAGAAAGGGATATCGATTTGAAAAACGGAAATTAACAGCAATTTGTGAAAAGAGCTGGATCCTGGTGTTGAGCGGATTTTATGATGATTGAAGGTGTCGAACGCAGTGATGAGAATTTTATATTCGAGACCTCACGTGGACGCCACCTCATGACCTCGTGAGGACAGGAGTCATATGGTGACAGGACTTGATATACTGATGAGTGAAGAGAATGTTCTCTGTTTTCCAAAGATTTGAAAAAGGATTGGAGTTGCACACTGACACATACCTTCAAATCGAACATCAAATAATTCGCAATTTCCAGTGGAGAAAGAGCAGAGAACATTGGAGAGACCCTCGCTAATTATCGATATTTCTGATGGATCTGAGTGTGAGGTGAGAACTCAACTTTGAACAGCTACCTGTATTAAAAACAAGTAAAACTCACAAGGATTTGTATCACTGACAAATGACCTGGAAGATAATGAAAATCGATTACAAATCTGGGGAATGTTATGGATGATTGTACATTGAATCTTTCTATCGTCTGCATAATCAGGTAGTTGCTTGTTGATTTTGCTAATCAAGGGAGGTCAGATGCTTACCGACCAACACAGATAATATTGATTAAAATAAAAAAGGAGAAAAGACCGCCTGCCTGGTTTTGGCAGAACTTAAGTGATTTTTGGAATCGTTTGGACTGGCTGATATGTTTTAATCTGTTTCGTTTATTGTCCACTTCAACAACTGTTGAACCTTCTGACAAAAGTAGTAAAAATATTCTTGGCGAAGTGTACTGAAAAAGTATGCAATCACCCGTGACGTACAAATTATAGATGTCGCTTTGGTTTTACGTGAAATTTATTATACTAAGAACTCATGGAATCCATTGTTTGAACCTGATTAAACGAACTCGCAAATTACATTTCTTTCATTTTCTTTGCAATTCTTCTCTCCACTCTGTCTATCTGTCTGAGAATGAGTGGATATCATCATCAAGAGATTTTGCGATTAATATGATTAATTAATAGTCATTAATTAGACTATCATGCTCGTTATCATTGCCTTACCGAAGGCAAGTGATAGATTTGGTTTATTTTGCTATTCCTGTTTGAAGAAGGTGTGAGTCTGTACATTTGAAGAGCAGTAATACGGAAATCTATGTAACTACATTTTGCAGATTTACATAAATATTTCGAAAGAGCACAAAACCCAGCAGTAGTGTATAGTAAGTGAAAAGCGCGTTCTTGCAGTAGAGCTTGCATTCCAGATTCAAACTCTGATTGAGACACTTTCCTGCGACCCAAACAATAGCCAGAATGGGATAGTAAAACATTTCCAGAATCTGAACAGATCAATAGATCCACGATTCCAAATTCATCCATTTATCGTTCTCATAAATATAACTAACCGCAGAGGAAAATCATTTTCTCAATGTTAGAACGCTGGGAAATGTTGATCCCAACTCCTTATCCATTTCCGTTATAAGCTCTGAGATTACAATCAAACCCTCTGTGGTGAGCTGCGGGTTCCTATAAATTTTGAATCCGACACAGCATTCTCCCTTCAACTATGAAAGGATATATTGGGTGGTAAATCCTTATTAAGAGAAACAGGGAATGAACCAGTGACACAATCAGATTTCTAAAGGCTTCAAATAGGTGTTTACTCACATTGAATTTCCACTCGCTGATTTTTAAACAACAGTAAAAAAAATCTGCCTTAAAGTCTAAAAGATTGACAGAAATGATCTTGAGGAAGGTATAGGTAATTTGATTAGTAAGTTTGCAGATGAAATTAAGGTTGGTGGAGCAGCTGTTAGTGAAGATATTTGTCAGAGAATGCTGCAGAACTTAGACACGTTGGAGATTTCGGAGGAGAAATGACAAATGGCTTTCAAACTGGACAATTGCCAGATGATACATTTTGGAAGATCCAGTTCGAGAGTGAAATATACGTTAAATTGAAAAGCCCTGGGGAAAATTGATGCATCGAGAGATCTGGGTGCTCAGGTCCAATGTATTCTGTAGGTGGCAACACAGTTTGATGGAATGGCCAAAAAGGCATACGACATATTTCCCTTCATTGGACGTGGCATTCAGTACAAGAATTGACAGGTCATGTACTGTCATATACGACTTTGGAGAGGCCACATATGCTTTACTCTGTACAGTTCTGATCACCTCATTTCCAAGAGGTTATGGCTGGATGGAGACGCGTTTCGCCCGGATATTGCCTGGTATGGATGTGGCCAGCATTGAATAGCGGTTGAGTACATTGTGATTACTTTCATTAAAAAGACGAAGGTTGAGGGGGGTATGTGATTGAGGCCTACACAATCAGGAGAGGTACTGACAGGGTGGATTGCAAGAAATCCATTCCCAGAGTGGGTGGCCCAATTATTAGGGATGACGAGTTCAAGGTAAGAGAGGACATACTTCAGGGCAATACATGTGGAAATTTTATTACGCAGAGGGTGGTGGGTCCCGGAAAATTGTTGCCAGCGGATGTGGTAGAAGCAGGCACGACAGCATTATTTAAGATGGATCTAGACAGATGCATGAATGGCAAGGGAGCTGAGGGATACAGATCCTTCGAAATTAGGCGACAGATTTTGCCAAAGAATCTCGTTCAGCGCAGGCTGAGAGAGGCGAATGACCTGATCCTGTGCTGGAGTTATCTTTGTTATGTTTTCTTATTCCTGAAGATGTGGACCAAGGGGTAGAAGCTGCAATAAAAATTCATTAGCTAGAGAGGTCAAAATGTGATTGCTCAATCGATATGTTTCATTAGATATTCGCAGCTCATTCACTTTGAGGGGTGTTTTACTGTTAACTGATCTACAATGAACATTTGTGACAATTCCACGTACACCGCCTTCAAAGGTGATGCCTGAGGATTACACATCAAGGCTGGATCCTATGATAAAGCACTGTGCACGATATTCAGAATTAGTGTCTCGAGTCCTTTGGTGCCAATATAACTGTTTTCAGTCGAATCCTTTCACATCAGATAATGTCCACAAGCTTCTGAAGACATTGAGTGTAATTATTTTCATTCGATCTTGGAGTATCCCCATCTTCAACACAAAACCTCTGCGTGTGTGTGACAAGGACACTCTGTTACCTACGCACGGATACGAGCAGAGATGTAACAATATGCGAAATACATCGTGTCAGTTCTGTTCAGAATAAAGCAAATGAAAATAATAAGCTCATCTGATCAGTTCACATTTTTCCCTCAGTCATCGACCCTCCTCAGCAAAGAGACAGGCAATGTCATAAGCCAATTGATCCATGCAATGTCAACACCAACCTTAGGTGTTCGGCGTGGTATTCACATGGAGCAATCAAATTCAGATCTGCTTTTAGACCTGTCCAGGAGTTGAAAGGAATTGCGTTTGCGAGGTGAGGTGAGAGGGAATGCCTGTGATGGAAACTCCACGTTTGTCTCAGAGTGACATCAGGAATAACATAGAACCATCGAATCCCTACTGAGTAGAAACAGGCCCTTTGGCCTAAAAGATCGACATCGACCCGCCGAGGAATAACCCAGATCCATTCCCCAGTCTGATCACTCGACATTTACTTCTGACTAATGGACATAACCTACTGACATTGCCAGTCAATGGAAAACTAGGATAGACATTTCACTGATTGGAATTTGAAATAATATGCTCACGCTTGTTGGAGGCCAATCATCTCTCACCATAACTGACATTTCACCAGAAAGTTAAAAGCAAGGAAACCTCGGGCAGGAGGAGGCCAACTGAAACGTCTATACTGTTTCATGACTCAAGATGACCATGGCTGATAATCCAGCTGAATCCCCTGTTCCCACTTCTTCATCCAAAACCTTTTTATTCCATCTTCCCAACAAATGATATCAAACCCCTATTTTAAAACATGTTCGATGGGCTGGTGGAAGAAGCACACACGTGAACGGCAGCAGACACTTAACGAGCACAGAGACAAATGCTCCAAACCTCCTTCCTCTGTTTGCCAATGGAAAGATGTAAAACCTCTGCAGTGAGCATTAACAGAGAAAAAAAAAAACTACCCGTGGCGGCTTCCACTAACAGCAAAACCCCAAGCAGCATAACAGCATCTCGCACATCGGCGCTGTAGTTCTGAGGGGTAATGGAAAGACAAGAACACAGATCCTCTTTTTATATGCTCACAGATATTAACCAGATCTTGACTTCTTCACTTTGCGTTCTTTCAAGATGTCGATTCATAACTGAGATGGACAGGAGCTGGAATCAAAAAATAAACGTGTCTCCCAAGCGTTTACATCAGACATTGAACACAAATACTGGACTGAAAAAAGACTGAATGAATTAAGATCACAATCATTTCTTTATTGGAACGGGGAGGGTATTCAGCCCCTCAAGCCAGCTCAGTTCCTCAATAAGAACATGGCTTATCTGTGGGATAACTCTATCCCCTTGTTTTGGACCCACATCATTGATGTCCTTCCTGAATTAAAAAATACACTGTGTCCAATTTAAATTTAACAACTGATTGCCATTTCTTTAAGGGAATTTGAGCCGACATTAATATTTGTGTGTAGAAGTTTTTTTTCGATTATCTCTCCTGAATTCCTTAATTCTTAGAATTGGCCTTAATTCTTAGACTTTGATGTGGGCGTCACTGGCTGTCACCAGCAGCTATTGCTAGTCCCTAGTTGTCTTTGTGAAGGTGGTGGCGAACGACCTTCTTGAACAGAAGTAATTCTCGTGCTGCAGATAAACCGATAATGTCCTTACAGAGACAATTCCAGGATCTTGTCACTGCTCATTTTTGACTTCAGTTTCACTCAGTGGAAATACTATGAGTTTATCTCCCTCTTACTATCGAGAAGTCTTTCGTTATATCACCCCTTAACCTTCTAAATTCCGAGTTCATAGATTTATTTGCGAGCTGATGTGTTTTTTCTGCCGACGTTTTGTCACGTCGTAAGTGTACCTCCCAATTTCCTCTGTTCAAAGAAAAACAACTTCAGTCTGCTAAATCTCACTTCATTACTAAATCTCTTCAGCACAGGCAGCATGCTTGTCGTCGTTCCCCAACAGTATGCTATCTCCAGTGCTATCGCATTGCTCCTACCGTATGCATTCCAGAAGAGCACTCAGTACTCTTCCTGTGACGTGAACAATGTTTTACAATGTTCCAGAGAAATTCTTCTCAACCGATTTAGATAATTGCTCAACCCCGTACGCACAGTCTGTGAATCAGATGGAGCCCTGATCAGTTTAATAGAAGCTCCGTCAAAAATTGTTCTTTCTACTTGGAGACCATATTCGGGGAAGGCCTATCAATGCCTGAGGGATGGATTTCATTCCTGATTTCACCGCTGGCTTTGAGTCTAATTTCCAATCTTGCTTATGCGAACACTCACCAGGTTCATTTAAGGGACGCGGGACTGTACCATAACGAGCGTTCGAGTAGATTGAACCTGCACCTGGAGTTTAGACGAGGTAACTCTATTCAAATACACACGATTGTTCAGGAACTTGTCAGGGGAACTGAGGGGATGTCATTTCCTTTCTGGGAGTGAATCTAGGCCGGGAGGGCTTGATCTCCTCACAAGGAGATACCCACAGACATGAAAAGGACATTCTTTTCTCAGAGTATAACGAATGGAATTTTTTGTCGCAGACGGAGTGGATGATGGGTCTATTCAAGGCTGTGATTGAGAAAGTTTTAATCAGGAACCGAATTGATGATATGGGCATGAAAAGAGAACTGATGATGATCAGATCGGCCGTGATCATATTAAGTCACGGAGCAGTCTTGATAGGCAGTGTGATTATGGTGAGAATGTCGTATTTGGGAGTACAGATAATACTCCAGGTGTGGTCTCCCTCACACCACTCGTAATGTTAATGAGTCATCGCTCTAGCTGAATTCCCACCCTACTGAAATAAAGGCCGATATACCATGTGCCTTACTCATGGCTTGCTGCAAAAGCAGGCAGTGAGAAAACTGGTGATTCACAATGAGGATACTGATTGCAAAAAGCTTTGAGAAAGAGATTTGGACAGGATGGCGACTGGCGCCGCTTCGAAGGCAAACAGTGAAGTGAAGAAAACAAAAGCAGATCAACTGAAATGTTTAACCATTGGAATAAAACAGAAGATCACCACTCCTCAGGGCATGGGAGAGCTTGAGGAAGTCGGATCTGTGCGGTATTTCTGAGTTGCAGGAAGAATGTGAACGTTCTGTCACCAGAATTGCAGAGCAGATAGGGATCCAAATTTAGACAGAGAAATTGCCAGTTTCAGTCAGTGGTGTGCGGGTGCTAGGGGGAGGAGAGAAGCAGAAAATGGTGCAGAATGGTGAAGCTTCGTGACATTTTTTATTTACAAGGGTTGGAAAATTTACACTATAGAGAAAGACTGAATAGGCCTGGGCTGAGGTGTGACCTTACAGAGGTTTGTGGAATCATGCGGGACAGAGAATCATAGAATCACAGAAACCCAACAGAATTCAAACAGACCCTTCAGCCTAAGAAGTCCCAACCGACCCTCCAAAGAATGTCAAATGCAAACGCATTCCCGACCCTATTATTCTATAATTGCCCGTGAATAATGTACCCAACCTTCACACCTCTGAACATTGTGGGCAATTTACCATGGTCAATTGATCTAACCTGCACATCTTTGGATTGTGGGAGGAAAGCAGCGCAACGGGAGGAAATTCACGCAGACATGGATATGTAAGCAAGGACTTTCCACTGAGTTGTGGAGTCCAAAACTAGTGTGTGTAAGATTAGGATGAGAGGGGAAATACTTAAAAGGTAACTAAGGGGCATATTTGGCATAGAAATGGTGGTGCGTGCATGGAATGAGCTGCCAGAGAAGTCGTGGAAACGGATACGATTGCAACATTTTGAACACCCATGTGTGAGCATATGAACAGCGGGTCAGGAGCTAAGAACTGACAAAGGGGAAGAGATTAATTTCCAATGTTTCAGTAGCGAGAGTCGAGAAAGCACGAGCCAGGCAGAGCCGGAAAGCTAAGACTGAATATTAAATAATTACTTCATGAATCGTTGGAGCACAATCTTAAGAGCAGCGGAAGCAGACACGTCGACTGCTCAGCAAATGAATTAATATTTTCCAACAACAGCTAAATCTGGAGCACGACACGCATAGTGTCTGGCACCCGTCCTCCTCTCTATCCAATAAATGAAGATGCTATGTGGAGGGTTGGTGAGGTAAGGTTGCATTTTTATGAGGAGAAAGTGAGGTCTGCAGATGCTGGAGATCAGAGCTGAAAATGTGTTGCTGGAAAAGCGCAGCAGGTCAGGCAGCATCCAGGGAACAGGAGAATCGACGTTTCGGGCATAAGCCCTTCTTCAGGAGGGCTTATGCCCGAAACGTCGATTCTCCTGTTCCCTGGATGCTGCCTGACCTGCTGCGCTTTTCCAGCAACACATTTTCAGCTCTGCACTTTTATTACTCTCTTTTGAAAAATTAGAGCATAGGTGATGTAGGCGAGGGCAGCTGCATGCTCTTCCTGCCGAATGTGGGAATGAAGAGTCACCACTGGTGTCCCTGCTGAATTCCCTGCGAGACGTGCCCCCAAATCTAGCTCCTCACAGACCACATTCGGGAACTGGATCTGCAGGGGCACCAATATCCCTGGCAGGAGATCAAGAAATCTTCAGAAGGCTTTAAATTCGTTTGCCAGAGGGATGTGAAACGCATCAAAGATCAGAGGACAGAGGAACTGGTGAAATGGCAGATGCAGCTCACAGATAGACAGTGTAGAAGGTTAGACAATTGTTACGGCAAAGTTACAGTCAGTGTGATGATTTGAAGTGTGTCTATTTTAACAAAAGAAGATTCAGAATGTGAGTGGTGTACTTAGAGCACTTATCGGTACTTGGAGCTATGATGCTGTGGCCCTTACGTTGACTTATATATCAGCAACAATAATGGTTTTTTGAATATTCCAGGGTTGTTTCTTCAAAAGGAATAAAGAGGGGGGCAAATCAGGTGGGGCAGCGGCATTTCTAATGAGGGGAATATCACAGCTGCAGAAAGCAGCTCTGTTGGTTGTCAAGGAGGGTTTGTCTGCTGAGTCAGTATGGGTGGAATTCATAAAAAGGAAAGGAGCAGTCACTTTATTGGGAGTTTGCTGTGGACCTCCAAATAAAGCAGAGACAGGGAGGAGCAGATTGGGAGACAGGTTTTGGAAAGATGTAGAAGTAACAGAAGTGTTGTTATGAGTGACTTCAACTTCCCTAATATTGATTGGAGCCTCCTTAGTGCAAATACTTTGGATGGAGCTAATTTGGTCAGGTGTGTCCAGGAAGGGTTCCGGGCTCAGTGTGCAGATAGGTCGACTAGAGGGTAGGCCATATTGCATTTGATGCTTGGTAACGAACCAGGTCATGCGTCAGATCGATCGGTGGGGCAGAATTTCAGTGATAGTCATTACAACTCCCGATCTTTACCATAGTCATGGACAAGGATAGGAGCAGACGGTATGGGAAAGTATTTAATTGGGGGATGGGGAATTGCCATACTCTTCGTAGGAGCTGTGGAGCATAATTTGGGAATAAATATTCTCGGAGAGATCCACGACCGAAATGTGAAGATTGTTTAGTGAGCACTTGCTGCTAGTGCTAAATTGTTTTGTCCCAGTGAGGCAAGGAAGGGATGGTGGGGGGAAGAAACCATGGATGACAAGAGATGTGGAACATTTAGTTAAGAGGAAGAAGGAAGCTTACATAAGGTTCAGGAAGAAAGAAATAGACAGAGCTCTGGAGGGTTAGAAGATGCCCAGGAAGGAACTGAAGAATGCACTCAGGAAGGAGGGCACGAAAAATCCTTGACGGGTACGATTAAGGAAAACTCTAAAGCGCTCTACACTTATGTAAGGAACAAAAGGAGAGTCAGAGTGAGTGTAGGGCTGATCAGGGATAACTGAGGGAACCCGTGCCTGGATTTGGAGGATTTGGGAGTGATCTTCAATTAATACATTGCTTCAGTATTCACGACTAAGAGGGAATTGTAGTGTGTAAGGACTGCATAAAACAGGTTGATATGCTCGAAGATATTGATGTTAAGAAGCAGGATGTGCTGGAAATTTTGAAATGCATGAGGAGAGATAGGTCTGCTAGCTAGATGGCATATACCCAAACTACGGAATGTGACGGAAAAGATCGAAAGCAGACTGTTGGGGCGCTGTTTCGCCGGATTGGACTTATCCTGCCTTTTGTGTACAGGGCATAGTGTCCACTTTGTCGATTGCATGCCGGCGTTGTAACTGTACAGGAGCAGCTTGGCGAGGAAAGCTGCAAGTTTGGGAACACAAGTTTTCAGTATTATTGCCGGATTTTTTCTGAGCACGTAGACTTTGCAGTATTCAGTACCTCAAAATATTCTTAGTATCACGTGGATGGAATATAATTGGATGAAGAATCGTTTCTATCATTTTGAGGACAATTGGAGGAGGCCGAGATGAATCATCCATTCTGCACTTCTGGGTAAAGTTTGCTGCAAAATCTTCAGCTTTATCTTTGGCACTGATGGACTGAACTGTTCCATTATTAAGAATGGGGATGTCTGAAGAGCCGCCTCCTTCAGTGAGTTGTTTAACCACCATTCAACACCAGTCACAACTGGATATGCAGAACTGCAATTCTGCAGTTGTGGGATCGTTTGGTACTGTCTAGCAATAATTGCTTATGTTGCTTGGCATGCATGTAGACATATTTGTAGGCTTCAGAAGGTTGACACCTCATCTTCAGTCGTGCAGCTTTCTGCTCCTGACATGCATTCCTGAAGTCTTCATTGATCCTGGACTGATTCCTCAGAATGAATGGTAATGGCTGCCTGGCGAAAATGCCGGGCCATGAGGTGACAGGTTTTACTGGAGCATAATTGTTCTGCTGTTGTTGGCCAACAGTGCTTTGCAGATTCTGAGTCTTGAATTGACAGATATTTCTTAAGTCTGTCCCATTTCACATGGTGATAGTGGCAAACAGCACAATCGAGGTTATCTTCAAAGTGATGCTTGTTCTGATCAGATATGGGAGATGAAAAGAACCCTCATTTGTCAACAATGGGGATATTTCCATGGCATCAAAAGAGACTTCAGCAGCTAGCCCATTGTTGTTACATCTTTGAGATTAACCCAGTGGGTTAGTACAAGCTGGAGGCTGATCTCTCCTCAGGGAGACCAGTGCAGTCTGAATTCTGGGGATTGACACAATTCACAGAGAACTTTCCATCTCAGGGTTATGAAGGGAAAAGATGTCACTGATCACTTTGGACAGGCGATTGGTCAGTTATGTATTTATCCCTAACATGCACCTCACCAGCCACAACACTCCACGCAGTCTCTCAAAATGAACAAAGTCTGCGTTGTCTTACAGTTCACTCAGGAAAGTGCCCAGCATCTTATTGTGCACTCATGTGTTCGCTGGAACACACAAACCGCAAACTGTTGGCTGTCAAAATATCAGGTGGCATGTTTTATAGGCGCTGTTTTTCTATGGATATGGATGCACAATGTCGATTGTCCAAACAGTGTCCAACACTGTCGACGTTGGCTTGCCAGAGACAGCACAAAATTTCCAAACTGCGGAATGTCCTAATAGCAGTTGCCAATCACTTCAGAAATTGAATTAATGCATTTTTTTTCTTTTTGTACACTGTAACAGGTTGTGCACTTATAGCGACTGACAGGGCGATGTAACCGGGTGAGCGCCAGGCTTGAGGTGTTTATATTGCCCAGAGAAACATAGTTTCTTCCTTTCAGCTGTTCGGAACGTTTCTGCTTAAACGTTCACATCCATAAGTTGATCTGTCACCTGGTGACAATATCAGTTGTTGGCAGGCAGAATGTTATTCTCACCAAGATTAGTACACGGAATCTCCATTTCAGCATAGAGCCCATCCCAGAAATTCTGCATATTGTGTCCCCTAGCAATATGTCTGAAGACATCAGCTGCTGTGTGAACAACCCTTACCATGAACACCGAGTTAAAAGCTTTTAAAGTGTGGAGCCATTCTTCCCACAGTTCTGATTTTCTTAACCAAGCTTTTCTTTTCATTTGACTCCACAATCAAAAATTGCAGCAAAATAAAATAAACAATCATCTTTTCGAAAGCGAGAGAACGAACGAACGAAATGAATGCAATAATGAACAGATTCTGAGAGCAGAAAAAAGAGAGAATGAGTGATATGGAGAGCAAGATAAAAAGAAAATCGGTAGAAATGAGGCACAGAAAAACAGATACTGGGAATGAGAGAGATAAAAAAGAACGAGATAGTCAGAGAGAGAGAGATGAAGAAACTGGAGGGTGGACAAAAAGAAATTTTGTGGGGAGACAGAGTAAAACATACAGAGAGATGAAGCAAGAACAGAGTCAGAGCAAGAAACTGATTGATTGTGATAGGACAATAGACAGAGTGAGGGAGAAAGACCAACAATTTGAGAAAGAGATAATTTAGATGGAGCAGACATATAAATAGAAGTGCAAGGAAGAGCAGACCAGCTATTGAATTTTGCTCGTTACAAAATGTCCAGCAAAGATAGTCAATGGAGGAAAGGAGGAGAGGAAACAGTCATAATAATGAATAGCATTTTCGTGCTGGGAGGAAAGGAAGTTTCAGACTGTTCAAGGACGGAAGTAATTTGAGAAGCTCGAAGGAACAAGAAATAAATAATGATAGTTTCGTGATTTGTAGATGCTAGTATTGGACTAGGATGGATCATGTCAAAAATCACACATCACCAAGTTACAGTCCGAGAGGTTTATTATGATTCACTCTGAAAACTATTGCTTCAAAATAAACCTATTAGATGATAACCTGGTGTTGTGTGATTTTTAACTTTATAGTTTTACTTAAAAGAAAAACAGGAGTAGGCCCTTTGGTCTGTCGAGACTGCTCCACCATTCAGTAAGCTCATGGCTGATCTGCCTATCATATCAGCTCGTTCTTCCTTCAGAACCCTTAATTCCTCTACCCTGAAAAAAAACTCATCCAACTGTGTCTTGAACATATTTAAAGAAGCTGCCTCTACTGCCTCTTGCTTTCGAGTATTGCATGGGATCACTACTCTCTGGTAAAAACATTTACTCCTCATCTCTCCTTTATGTCTGCTCCCCCTAATCTTGAAGGCCATGTCCCCGAGTCGTAATCTCATCCAACAGTGCAAACAACTCGCCTGTTTCTATCATATTTTCTACTTTAGTAATATTGTATGTCTCGATAAGAATGCCTCCCATTATTCTAAATTCTCGAGAGAATACTCCAAGTGGCTCAACCTCTGCTCATGGAGAGGCGATGCAGAGGAGGCTCATCCTATGCCAGATATCCTTCGTCTAGTAAGTCCAGATGTGCACATAATATGCAGCTGCCACCTCAGCAATAACATTAACAATTACAGCAGAACCTCCTTGCCAATTAAACTCGTCCACACAATTGTAGGAACGATGCAGAGGAATTTAAATAAAGAGGCCGGCGGGGGATTAGAAAAAGATCCCGACGGTATAAAGTTGTAATTGTGTGCACAATTATTGCCTACTCCAGAAATAAAGGGTGCGTTGTAATATTTCGTTTTGGGTTTGTTTGACCAAGTGAATCAAATGTGATCACATTTAGGAGATAGTGATTATTGCATTGGGAGTTTCAGGCTGAAAACGACAATGCCCGTTTGAGAATATGACTTATTTGAGAGATGTCTTGAATGGGGCAGGAACAGAGGAGGAGCGGGAAAATTGCAACGAGTGTTTCATAGTCCATTCTAAAAGAAAGCAATGGGCTACATTTAAAAAACAGGATGATATATAAGTCGAATCAAGACTCACTTACTTAAGCTGAAAGTTTAAGACAAACTAATGAAGGGTGCCTGCGTTGAGAAGGGAAAAAGGATAAAGGAAGAAATGTGCAGGGATGACAATTGTTCCACAGGAAATACAAATGAAAACTAAGTGGAAGACAGACGATTCAAGGTAATTGACAAAAACAAAATCGAGAAATGACGGGGAAATATGAGAAAAGACTCGCAGCTAACAAACCGTGCCCTAAAATATTCCAAATGCACAGAAACAGTGAAAAATTGCAAACAGATAAACTAGAGATAATTAGAGATAAAAACACGTGGAAACAGAGAACAAACTTTGTTTTTAATCATGGACATCGATGATGGGAAAGATCATGTAGCAGTAAACTTCGCAGGAGACACCATGATAGGTAAGAATAGATGTTGTGAAAAATACACAACGAGGTTGTAGGTTCACAAAGGTAGTTTGAACGAATGGGTAAAAATCCAGCAGCTGGATCATAAAGTGGCAAAATGTCAAGTTGATCAGTTCAGTAAATAATGTTAATATTAAGTTCAAATAATATCACAAAAAATAGCTACTGCAAAGTTCAGAGTTGCGGAGGGATTTACATGTTCAGGTGCAAGAATCGCGATGTGTTAAGGCATAAACATAGAGAAAAAGAAGGAAGCTGATTGAGTGGTTTCCGTTTTGATAATAAAGGTTAAACATAAATCTAATGCTTCAGTTATGCAGGATGCTGGAGAGACACACAGCCGGTTCTCTGATTGATCCCTAGAACGAGTAGGCTGCTTGATTAGGAAGTTCCGACATATTGGGTGTGCTCCCACAATAGTTGTGAAGAGTAACGGGATTGGGTTTGAAGTGATCGACGTGTGCATACTCCGAACTGTCTGAACAACGCAAGCGTTGGTAGGGTAGACTCCTTGTTTGGGTCAGCCGAGACCAAGAGGAGCAGTCATTTAAAATTGGTGGCGTGGAAGAGTCATCTTTTCAGGGCAGAGATGAGAGTTCTCTGTCTTTGTCTGTCTGTATGACTCTCAGTTGCTCCTGCGAGTGTATACTGGCAACAAATTCTCTGCAGAAATTCCTTCAAGGTTCATTACAAAGCACGCGAGCATTTCATTGTATAAGGACAGGGACAGCGGAAAATTTGATAAACAGGCAGATAATTGAATAATACAAAGAATGCTGAGGTAAATGACATTCGTTGTATGATGACGTTATGTTTGTCAGAGAGGTGTTGAACTGAAGGGCCTGTGACTGTGCCGTACATTTCCATGTTCTACAAGATCTACAATGGCTCAACAGTGAAGCATTGCATTTATGTTTAACCTTTATCATCATAACGGAAACCACTCAATCAGCCTCGTTTTTCTCTATGTTTATCATAAACCCAACTTGGAAATATGCCACCTTCCTTCAACATCAATATCCTGGAATTCCCTTCCTAATGCCATGGTGGGCCTAATTACAAACATGAACAGTAGCAACTCAAGGGAGTAGATCACTCACCGCCATCACAAGGGGTCAAACTGAGGAGAATAACAATTTTTGGCAAAGCCCCCGTCCCACGAGTGAATCAAAAGAAGAATAACGAAATTGAGCTAAACGTTGCAATGCGTCAGGAAAGCTGTTTCTCTTCGACTTATTGCCCAAAGCCACAGGTGCTTCACTGAGTCTGTAGTCAATTTTAAGTTCTTCTCGGTGCAGTCTTTCCTGACTGTGGGCTGAGGTGACATAATCTCTTTTTGTTTCCAGCAAAGCAGTGGTCGAGCGCAATGCAACAGCTTTGGATGTGTAACTAGTGAATCTGAGTGCAACTGGTTTGTAGCAGCAAGATGTCAACGAGACACTGCCGTTTAGATTCATGGAGTCATGCAGCATAGAAACAGACTCTCAATTTCAGCTGATCCATGTGATGCAAGTTTCCAAAACTAAACTAGTCTCGTTTGGTTGCGTTTAGTTCTCGTCACTTCCAAAAATTTGTATTCATGTTTTTCTCCAAATACATTTTAGATATTGAAAACATCTGCATCCACGATTTCCTCTGCCAGATCATTGCACAAAGAACTACTCCCTTTTAAATCTTACTTCTCGCACGGTAAATTTCTTTCATTTAGTTTAATGTGTCCAAAAATAGGAAAATGACATTTGTGATTCAGCTTGTATCTGCACATTGTGATTTTATAACGCTCTGTAAGGTCGACCTTCTGACTCCTGCATTTCAGTGGGAAATTGTCGCATCATCCAGCCTCCTCCTTTAACTCAAAACCTCCAATCCTGAAAAAGTCCTTGTCAATCATTTCTGCATGCTCTTCAATTTAATAAAATCCTTTCTATGACAGGGCGATCGGAACTGTACTTGGTACTCCAAAAGTGGCCTCGTCAACGTTCTCTCCAACCGCAACATGACGTTCTATACTCAATGGTCAGACCAATGAACTCAAGCTTTTCGAACGCTTTCTCCAACACCCTGTCGACCTGAGACGCATGAACTATGCATCTGAACGCTTAGATCTCTCTGCTCGATGGCACTTCCAGGACCCCTGCCATTAGCTGTATTCGTCTTCCTTTTCTTGCCTCATCAAAGTGCAATACCTCAAGTTTAGCGTCATAGACTCATTTGGCCCGCATGCCTCTAAATCCATCCTGTTCATATCCCCATGCAGATGTCTTTCAGTGTTGTCATTGCACCAACCTCCATCACATCCTTATGCATGCACCATACTCTGCATGGAATAGTTGTCCCTTAGGTCCACTTTAAATATTTGCCTTCTCAGTTAAAACCTATACCCTCTAGTTTCATATATCCGCTACCCTGGGGAAACAGCACTGTCTCTTCGGTCGACCCATGCCCCTTATGATTTTAGAAGGTGAATAAAACCCTCAGTTCTGATGCTCCGGTGAAAATGTTCCAAGCCTATTTAGCTTCTCCATACAGATGAACCCCTCCACAACTGGCAGTATTCTTACAAATACTTTCTGAATTCTTTTCAAGTTTAAAAACTTCACTACAATAGCCAGGAGTCCGGAATTGAATGTAGAATTGCAGAGGTCGCCTCAGGAATGTAACATATAGCAGGAACCTGGCCTCCCATCTCCTGTACTCAATGCACTGACCAGAAAAGGCAAGCGGACCAAACGCCTTTTTCACTTCTTCACTACATTCGTCTCCGCCTTCAAAGAGCTAAGAGTTGCAGTCCAAGAGTCCTTTGTTGGGCAATACTCCCCGGGATCTGATCTTTAAGTGTAAAAGTCCTACCCTGATTTGGTCTCTCAAAATGTAGAACTTCACAATTACCTGTATTGAACTCAATCTTCCCCTGCTCAGCACGTGGGGGAAAATTGAGATTGATACATTTGTCATCATATCATATTTTCCTCACTGTCGAGTACACCAATAAAGTTGATGTCATCTGAAAATTTGCGAAACATGCTTCTTATATTCTTATACAAATGAAGGACAACAGTGGAGCAAAAAAAAAACCCTTTGGAGAACTGCTACTCACAGGCCTCCAGTCTGACAATCAACTCTAATTTTGTATCTAATAGGCGGGGTCTCCATGAAACCGACGACATCGAACTTCACTAATCAATCTGACATGCAGAAACGTGTCAAAGGCTTTACTAAGGTCCATGTAGACAACCTGCCTTCCACGTCCACAATGAAATCTGCAAGGGTGAAGCAGAAATAAGATGAGGAAATGAGGCAAACTTTCATGCAATGAGCTTTATTCAGATTGGTCAGGAAGCCATGTGCACACGTTGTCTGCACAAGGTATTTTTGTGTCTTTCACAAGCTGAAAAAAAAATAAAATAGGGAAAGCTTACCTCTGGTCAGGCCTTGCGTTGACAAGGCTTGCATTGACAGCAAACATACCCGGCTGGTCAATGGGCATTCTGACAAAACGACACAGGGACGGGTTCCAGGGATGCTCGGACTGAGGCAATCAAACCCTGGTTTCTGTAAAACACAGCAGCAATTTGCGCATCAGCAGGCAGTCGGGACAGCCCACTGAAGTAGCTCTTGGAATACATCTTTTAATGAAGTTTCCGAGACACTCATGAATGGGATGAGGGAGGGAATTGCACAAACCTAGCCCCAGACATTTGTATGCCTACAATTACATGACTACTACTCAGTAAGTCTTGAAATGCAGATGAAATCAAGTATTAGATTATTACAAATATCCTGAAGGTACGTTGGTTTAGAGGTTAGCATACAGCCACAGGGGCATGTTCAACTTCATCTTCCGCTGGTTGGGTGCGTAGATTTGCAGGTTTCCACTGCGACTGCGTTGATTTCAGTTGCGTCCTTCGGTTTCCTCGCACAGAACAAAGATGTGCAGGTTTGCTGCACTGCACGTGGTGAGTGTAGGGTTCAGAGGATCTTGTGCGACTCAGAGTAGGATGCTGTTTGGAAAGGCGCTGCGGACCTGTCAGACCAAATGGCCAATTTTCACAGTCCAGGCATTCTGCGTTTGGACTGGAGCAAATTACAAGGATAGAAAGGACAAAGGGAGCAGATGAAATTGCAAAAGATCGTATGATTATGAGAAGATGGCTCAGAGGTACGCCACGTGGATGGGACATGTGAAGCTACTCCTTTGTAAATATTTATAGTTCTTATAAATATATTTATCAAAATCGTTTCGAAACGTGAGGGCACATCTGAGGCGGGCAGCACTTGAAAACAAGTGTTCTTGTCCAGAAGTATTGAAACGCTCACCTCATCACTGGCATATTTGGAATTTAGTATTTTTTTTAAACTCGCCATCCAAGCTTCCTTTGGGTAATCACACAAAGTGAAATTATTTCCAATTTGAGTCAGCAAGCTTTCCACGTAACCAAGATTTGTTTTGTTACAGAACTAAGAAATACTGATGGAGTACTCGGAACATAAGAACAGTAATATGCAGTTCAGCACCTCCACATTTCAGTGAGAACATGCAGCTATCACTCCATATCGTTTTGCCTTTTGCACATATCCATTACTGTGTTTGCTTTACATTAAAAATCTTTCATTTTTTTTGTAAAATTAACAACTGATACAGAATCCATTGCCATTTGTGGACAAGTGTCCCTCCCTACACCACACTCCATGTATAGAACAGCAGAGAGCAGCGTTGATTAATTGATTGGAAGATTTGCTGGCTCCGTATAGGTTGTATCTTGAGACACTTGCGACCTCCAAAATGCGCCCCCTCTCTTATTCCTTCATCGCTCCTCGTGGATTCTGTCAGCACACCGACCGCAAGGAAATTGTGCAAACTTTCCACATCCTGATCTCTCTCCTCCTCGGGATTGTAGTGAACTGGCTGGTGAGCAGACACTCATTAAATTGTCAACCAATGTACTGTATAGTTAATAATCATCCGCAGCCAGATATTGTCCTCACAACAGACAGTTGAAAGGAGCAAAGCATTAATGGAATCAAAGACTGTCTGTCTCCCGTACTGCTTCTCATGAATCAGACAGACGACAAATGTCTGTGTAATTTCCTTCTATCTTTCCCAACCTGTCTCACATATCTCTCTATGAGAGACGTGCTCTATTTTCAATGGAAGCCTAGGTATCAGAACTCGAACCTTACGAGACAAGTTGAAGATTTTCAAACTTGCGGTTCCCACCTGGCTACTTAAGCCTTCTAGTCACTGTTGCTCTGCTGGGTCGACAGTTTGCTGTCTTGCTAACGAGATTAATTAGACAATAAGGCACCATTGCCCATGGTAGATGTATCAACGACGATTGGATGTGCATTTAAAGGAAGAGGTTGAGAGAGGAAATGACAAATGGAAATCCCTGAAGGAAATTTGTCAATCTGCGTTTGGTCGTCTAATCGAACGTTCTTGCGCAGCTCTCGCTGCGAAATAAATCCATGTTTGTTTGTAGGTTTCCATGATCACGTAAGGAATGGGACCAGGATCAGGCCCCTGCAGACTGCTCTGCCATTCAACATTATCATGCCTGATCCGACATTCCTCACGTCTGTACATCGGCGCTTTCACGGTAACTCTTAATTTGATATCCCGATCAAGAATATTCAACGCTGTCTTTAATCTACACAATCATTCTATGCACATTGCTCTCTGCCAAGAATATCCAAAGATTTTCAGTTCTCTGAGAGAAACCATTTCTCCTTATCTCCTTATCAACCTTGTGCCCATTTCTTCTGAATGTATGCCCTCGACTCTCCCATGATAGAAACATAAATTGTGCTACCAAGCGCGTTTAGAATCCATCAGGGCAAGCACCTGAACGAGAAGGAATTAGAGAGCAATGATAAAGAAGAACAGATTTTGCTGCGAAAATTCAGCGGGTCTGGGAGCATTTGTGGGGAGAAAGCACAGTTCTCACGTTAGCTTTTTAAACATTCCTCATTAATTTAACAAATTTATGCCAGCAATATATGTTGTTGTTTGCAGTTTTCAAACATCAACAGTTCGATGGGTTGGAGGACTGTTCAATTTCAAATAAAGCTCGGTTGCAGACCTTGTAAAATTGATACGCTTGATATTTCACAATACCATATGAAAAGGTCAATGACAGTTCAGTTAAAGAATTGCCACTCCGTGCTTATGAGTTGTCACCTCTCTGCTCTGTTACAGGCATATTCAGATTGTAGTGGCGCACAAAGGTTTGATAGTTGATTACAAGAGGATACAGGTCTTCCTCCAATACATAGTTAATTATATCAAAAAGGGCTAACAATGCTACTGGTTTGACAGCACCGAATATTTCAATAACCAGTCACATCCCGTGCACAGTATGTCATGATCTGTGGTCATCGACATCAAGCTTTCGGTTGAATATTGTCTGCAGGGGCATTGATTTTGCTCAGGTTACCCGGAGAGATGGAAAGCCTTCAGGACACATGCAGTTGGGTGTGGAGGTGAAGTGTTGTCCAGTCATTGAGAATATCTTATGAGCAGGTCGTTAAGTTAACGTATTTCGATCAATAAGGAAATGGATTGTTCACAGTCAATTCATTAGTATATCTTGAATCATCACTGATATTGTCAGTATGTCCCCTCTTAGCTAGGGGAAATGGCTTCTCTAATCAAAATGGTTTGCCATTCTTTCATATATGTTGTTTTTTTATATATATTCTTGCTTGCAGAGTAATGATTTTGAATTTAAGTGAAGAATAAACAAGATGAGATTCGTGTTGCACCTCCATCAATGTAATTTGCAAATTAAGCTGCATGTCTCCCGATGATATATCGCTTGCAATCTTGTGTGATGTTGTTATTAATGTACCAGCAACATCAGGTATCCAACTGGTAAAGCCCTAAATACCATTCCACATCCTCATTCGTTTAGCCTCGGCTACTTTAGCAAATGTTGGAGAAATTATGGGTGAGAGCCGTGTGCAAGTTATCATCCCACTCGCAACTCCATTTTTCCCGGAACAGAGGATGCTGCTTTCCTTGATCATGCATTGTCCTCCCATTTTCCTTTCTGGGTGTTGATAAGAATGCATCGAACTACCCCTGATTTCATGAATGACGCGGTGTCTTCAGAATCATCACGTCTCCTTGCTAAATGCTGTCTGAATACGTTGTTCTCAAACATTAACCTTGACATGTGCTCACGGAAACTCGAGGATTACACTGATTTCCCTTGTCGACCTGAGTGGGTTGACTACTCCAATTCAAGAACCAGCAAAAGGTATTTCTGCACATCTTACCGAATAACACCCCGTCTCCGCTCTCAACCTAAACCTATGTCTTCTAGTTCTAGACTCTCCGACCCCAGGGAAAAGATTTTGTCTATTTATCCTATTCATGCCCCTCCTAATTTTGTAAACCCGGATAAGGTCAGCCCTCAGCCTCCGTCGCTCCAGGGAAAACAGCCTCAGCCTGTTCAGCTTCTCCCTATTGCTCAAATCAACCAACACTGGCAACATCCTTATAAATCTTTTATGAACCATTTCAAGTTCGACAACATCTTTCCGAGTGGAAGGAGACCAGTCTGTTGTTACTCACCCTGTCTACACCTCTCATGATTTTTTCGTGGTCAATCAAGTCCCCTCTCAAACTCCTTCTTTGCAGTGAAAATTGTCGTGACCTAAACAATCTCTCCTCAAAGCTGGTACTCTCCATAACAGGCAATGTACTGGTGAACTTTCACTGCACCTTTTCAAAGCATCCACATCCTTTACCTAATGTGGCGACCAGAACCATACGCAGTATTCCAAATGTGGCCGAACCAAAGTCTTACAAACTGTAAGATGACAGGCCAAAGTTTGTAAAATACCCCTTCCGATGAAGGAAGGCATTCCGTATGCCTTCTAAACGACTCTACTGACCTATGTTGCTACCTTCAGGGAACAATGGACCTGAAACCCCAGGTCGCTGGGTGCATCAATTTTACACAGTACTTTTCCATTTACTCGATTGTTCGCACTTGAGTTGGATCTTCCAAAATACATCACCTCATACGTGTCCAAATTGAATTCCATCTTACATTTCTCTGCTCAATTCTCCAATGTACGTATGTTCTGCTCTATTTTCTGACAGTCCCGTTCACTATCTGCTACTCCACCAATCTTACTTTCATCTGAAAACTTGTTCATTTGACAAACTTCGTTTCGTCTAAATAATTTATGTATATCACAAACAACAGTGGTCCAAGCACTGTTGAAGGCCAGAAATCTCCATTTTGAGAAGCTTCCTTCCTTGACTACTCTCTGTCTCCATTTTTTCAACCAGTTCTCTGTCCATCCATCGAGAACACCGTAGACCCCTGCGACTTCAACTTCTTCATCAACCTACCATGGGGAACCTTAATAAACACCTTACTAAATGCACATATATGACACCCACATCCCTTCCTTCATCAATTAATGTTGTCAGCTCTTCAAAGGCTTCTCTTAGGTTTCTAAGGCATAACCTTATTGCACAAAACCATGCTGTCTAACACTTATAACTTCATCTTTTTCCAAATGGACATGTATTTGCCAAGAGGAGCAAAGGAGAAGCGAAGGAATTCAGGGAAGGTGAGTCTGACCGTTTAAAAGACTTACCTCGGGCAAAGAGACCTCCATTTGCCTCGAGGTGCGAGGGGGGAGCGAATGAATCCTGGGCAGTTTTAAAGACAGGATACATTGAATCCATCAGGAAGGTTTCTCACGCGATGAAAGTGTGTCTGCTTTAATGCAAGGAGTTTCCGAAAGAAGAGTGACGATTTAGAGCCTGAATCAGTTCTTGGTGCTAAGATGTTGTGGCTATAACAGAGACTTAGGTTTCACAGTGGCAGGAATGGTTGCTTGATGTTCCAGGTTTTAGAACGTTTTGAAATAACAGGGAGGGTGTAAAAAGATGAGTCGGTGGAATATGGCTAACCAGAGAGTGCATCACAGCTACAGAAATGTAGGTTGTTGAGTAAGATTTGCCTACTGAGCCAGTGTAGGTGGAAGTTAGGAACATCAAAGGAACAGCCACCGCACTGGGGGCTTTCGACAGACTATCTAATCGCAGTAGAGAGATTGAAGGTCTCATAGGCGAGCAGAATCTGGAAAAATGCAAAAGTAACAGAGTTGTTGTTATCTGTGATTATAACTTTCCCAATTTCGACTGGAATGTCCAAAGTGCAGATGGTTTAGATGGAGCCGTTTTTGTCAGGTGAGTTTAGGAGAGTTTCCTTACTCAGTATGCAGATAGACCGTCGAGAGAAGAGGCCATTTTGGATTTGGTGCTCTGCAACGATGCAGAACGGGTGTCAGATCTCGCGGAGAGCGAGAATTTTGGTTAAAGTGCTCACGACAGTCTCATATTTAGCATAGCCTTGGCGAGTGAAACGAGCAGTTGCTGAGGGAAGATGTTTAATTAGGGAAAACGAAATTATGATGCTATCAAACAGGAGTTGGGAGGTACAAACTGGAAGCAATTGTTCCACAGAAATGGCACAGCAGACATGTGGAGACTATTTAAGGAGGAGTTATTGCAAGTGATGCACAAATTTGTTCTCTGAGACAGGTATGAAGGGGTAAGATCAAGGAACCTTGGATGACGAGAATAGAGGAACTTCTCATCAAAAAGAAGAAGACAGCTGACGTACGGTGGAGGAAGCAAGGATGTAGCACAGCTGAATAGGATTACAGGCTTTCTAGAAAGGAGCTCAGAATTCGACAGATGAGAGCCAGGAGGGGGCACGAAAAAGGCTTGGCAAGAACGATTAGGGAGAAGCCAATCGCATTTTAATATTACGTGTGGAATAAGAAAATGATCAGGAAGAAGACAGGGCCATTCAGGGATAGTATAGAGAACTGGTGCGTGGAGTCTGAGCAGATAGCGGAAGCCCTGAATGAGTTTTTTGCATCGGTTTTCAACCAGGAAAGGGACGTCCTTGTAAATGAAAACTTAGAGGAGCTGGGATAAAGTCTTGACCAGATCTTGATTGATGAAGCTGATCTGTTAGACATTTTGGAAAACACTAAGAGTAATAAGTCTCCAGGGCCAGACTAGATTTATCTTAGGCTGCTCTGCGAAGCAGGAAAGGCGGTTGCTAAGCCGTTGGTAGTTGCCTCCTCACTCTCCAATGGAGTCATACCGGAGGATTGGAAGGAGGCGAATGTTGTTCATCTTTAAAAGAAGGGTAATAGGGAATTCCCTGGCAATTACAGACCAGTCAGTCTCACGTCTGCCGTTAGTAAAGTTGTGGAAAGAATTCTGATGGATAGGATTTTTGACTATTTGGCAAAGCATAGTTTGATTAAAAACAGTCAGCATGGCTTTCTGAGGGCAGGTCCATCTTCCCAAATCTTCTTGAGTTCTTTGAGGAGGTGTCAAGGCAGGTTGATGACGGCCGAGATGTAGGTGTGGTGTATTTGGACTACAGCAAGGCGTTTGATAAGGTTCCCCATGGTCGGCTCATTCATGAAGTCAGGAATTGTAGGATACAGGGAGATTTGCTATCTGGATTCAGAATTGGCTGCCTGACAGAAGGCAGAGAGTAATTGTAGATGGAAAACATTCTGCCTTAAGGTCAGTGTTGAGTGGGGTTCAACAGGGCTCTATTCTTTGGCCTCTGCTCTTTGTAGTTTTTATAAATGACTTGGATGAGGAGCTTGAGGGGTCGTTTAGTAAATCTGTAGATGCCACCAAGGTTGGAGATGTGGTCGATAGTATTGAGGGATACTGCAGGCTGCAGCACAACATACAAAGGATGCAGAGATGGGCTGCGAAATGGCAGATGGAGTTCACCTGGATAAATGCGAAGTGATGCAGTTTGGAAGGTCGAACTCAAATGCTGAATTTTGGATTAAAGACAGGATTCTTGGCAGTGGACTAGAGGGATCTGACTGTGCAAGTACAGAGATCCCTCAAAGTTGACACCCATGTGGGTGCGGTTGTTAAGAAATCATATGGTAGTTTGGCTTTCATTAACAGGGGAATCAAGTTTAGGAGCTGCGAGGATAAGCTGCAGCTCTACAAGTCCCTGGTACAACCACACTTGGAATATTGCATACGGTTCTGTTCGCCCTACGATAGGAAAGATGCAGAGGCTTTGTTGAGGATGCAAAGAATGTTTACCAGGATGCTGCCTGGTCTGGAGGGCTTGCCATGTGAAGAAAGTTTGAATAAGCTCGGACTTTTTCTGTGGAGAGAAGGAGGAAGAGAGGAGACCTGATCGAGGTGTACTAAATAATGAGAGGAATAGATAGAGTCAATAGCCAGAGACTTTACCCCTGGGCAGGATTGACTGCGACGAGAAGTCATGGTTTGAAGGTATGAGGAGGAAGGTATAATGGAGACGTCAGAGGTAGATTCTTTATGCAGAGAGTTATGAATGCATGGAAAGCGTTGTCAGCTGGGGTGGTGGAAGCAGAGTCATGGGGGACATTTAAGCGATTGTTGGACATGCACACGGATAGCAGTGAGTTGAAGTGTGCGTAGGAGAAGTTACTATATTTTAAATTAGGATTAAATGTCGGCACAAAATCGTGGACCAAAGAGCCTGTTCGGTGCCACACTTTTCTATGTTCTGTATATGCTATCCCTCAGTAGCTTCTCAAGTAGCTTCAGTACCCGACGTCAGGCTCACAGATGTGCAATTACATAGGAAATTCCTGCTACTCTTCTTAAACAATGGGGCAACTTTAGCAATTCTCCAATCCTCTGGGACCTCCGCCTTGGTTAAGGATGCTGCAAGGATATCTGTTAAACCCCAGCTTGATTGCTTCCCTCAGAAACTGAGAATATATTCTTTCCAGACCTGGGGACTTGTACACATTAATGCATTTTAGAATGTCCAACATTTACTCCCGCCTTATGCCGACTTGACTTAGAGTAATCAAAGATCTATCCCTAACCTCACTCCAATGGTCAAATGCCACAAGACATTATGGAGTCCAAGCGACAATGTTAAAGATACAGAGACAGTGCCAATTCTCTGCTCCTGTTGTGATTTTTCTTGTGGTTCTGTCCAACCTTTGCAATAGGGCAGGATCACAAACCCAGAAGATTATAAAGCATGGATGTTTGGGTGCAACTATTTTGGAATTGCGCTCTACGAAAGGAGTCTTCAATGTTTCTTTCCTCCCATCTCTTCATGTTGGTATTTTTATCTTATTCATTGATTGGATGTGGCCAGCAATGACTGTGCTAGTTTTTGTTGCTCACTTTTAGTTGCACGGTGCAGAAGGTATTAGTGAGGCCAAAATTGCTCACACTATCTCAAAACGCTGTGTGACCAGAGCTTCATAAAGCTTGAGAAGTCCATCTCTGCTTTTATAGTCTCGTCCAATCCAGATGAATGACAACATTGCATTTGCCTTCCAATTTGCCGATTCAACCTGAAAGATTAACTTAAGAAATTCCTGGACTAGGACTCCCAAGTTCTTATGCACTCCAGATTTCTGAAAATTCTCCCCATTTAGAAAATATTCCATACATCTATTCTTCCGAGCAAAGTCATGATATTTATATTTCCACGTGGTATTTAGTCTGTCATTTCTTAGCCAATTTCCTAAAGTGTCTAATTCTTTCTGAAATTTCCCTACCTCATCAATGCTACCCGTGCAACTATCTGTTTATCTTTATGGAAAGGTAGCCAGAAGTTAGTCAGTTTCCTTCGTCAAAATGATGAATATATAAAGTGAAAAGTTGTGGTTAAACACTGGTTCTTGTGAAACACCATTAGTCCCTGGCTTCAATTCTGAGAAGGACCATTTTATGCTTATTCTCTGCTTTCTGCCGGCAAAACAAAAATTCTGTCCATGCTAGTGCCTTGTTTCGAAGACCATGGGTTCTCATGTTGCCAAGCAGTCTCCTGTGTAGAACGTGTTCAAAGATCTTCTGGCAGACCAGCTGGATAGCATTCTTCGGTCCTCTTGTTCTAACCTGCTCGGTACCTCCTCAAAAAATTCAAACAGCTTAGTGAGGCATTCCCTCCAAATTGATGAAACCATACTGACTTAGCCTTATTTTTCCATGCACTTTCCGATCCCGTCGCCACAATTAATGCTTTCTGTTTTGCTGTTGTGCTGTTCATGACTTTCCTACTCAGACATGGTTCCCTCATCTTCCGTTTGGTATTTGCTTCTTTTACTCAGATGAATTTTTGTTGTGTCTCCCGAATCATTGCCGAAAACTCCTGTCACTGCTAGTTCACTGTCTTTCCTGCTAGGTCCTCTGCCAATTAATTGTCGTCAGTTCCTCTTTCATACCAGTGCCGTTGACTTTATTCACCATAATAGAGTTAAACCGAATTCAAAGTTCTCCATCTCAAAATGCAGATTAAATTCACCCAAATTACGAACACTGCCTCATAACACATTCTTCCTCTTGAGCTCCCTTATCAAGTCTGCCTCGTTGGACAACACTAAATCCTGAATTGCCTCTATCCCAGTGGGCTCCACCACAAGCTGCTCCAAAAACAAAACACCTCGTAGACAGCCCACAAATTATTTTTTTTTCTTGTAATCCACCATCAACTTGCTTTTCCCAGTCTACCCGCATGTTAAAGTCCGCCATGATCACTGTTACCTTCCATATCTTGCAAGCATTTCCTATCACTTCGTGGGTCGTATGTCCCAAAAGCAGACCATGCTTTGGAGGCCTGCAGATAAATCCGATTATGTGATTTTTTTTTAACTTTGCGGTTTCTCAACTCTACGCTCACAGATTCTACGTCATCTGACCCTACTTCATTTATTGTTATTGCTTAAAATTCATTTTTGCAAAAACACCAAACCCAAGCCCTATGCCCGCCCTCCCGCCTTTTCGATCTGACATATATCCTTGAATATTGACTTCCCAGTCCTAATCCCCTTCTACGCATGTCGCCGTGATGGTCACCACTTCATATCTGCCCGTCTTAATCTGCGTCACTCGTGCATTTATCTTATTTCTAACACTGTGCACCTTGACGTGCAACACATTCAGTCCTGTATTGACGGTATCCCTTCTCATTGTTAGTTGTTTATCCATAATGGTTGACATTTGATTCCAAGACGTTTTGAAACACGCTGTTCACATCTGTGTGCTGAAGAATTGAACAACCGCTGCTGAGTTCTTCTTTGTTTTCATTTCATTCCACACATTTTAATGTGGAGTGCACACCCATAGATGCTTACCTGCAGCTTTGCTTCACAATGGTCGTTGTTACTTCTTGGAGTTCCGTTTTTCTCTGGTCTCACTCAGCATAGTTTAAAGGCTTATAGACCACACTCTTTACACTTCTCGCTCGAACACTGGTCCCAACTCGGTTCAGGTGAAGACCAAGTCAATGGTACATAATTCTCCTGTTCCAGTACTCATGATGGTAACCCTTCAAATGGAAGTGCTCTCTCCTGCACCACTCTTTTCAACATATGTTTACTTCCCTTATTCAGTTAATAATTACTTAGGGACATTTACATCGGAAATAATGTTGCGTGAAATTGATGCTTCTCATTTAAAAAAATTGAAAATCTATATTTGATTAGAACATGGAGATTCCAAGTTCCATCATACCATGCGTATCAAGACCCAATTAAGTGGACATAGACCAAATTGAAGAAACACTGCAATTAAATTGGAGAGAGGATACCGATATTGAGGTTAACCAGGGAATCAACACACCTTACACAAAGAGGACGCGGTTGAGAAACTGTGACCTTCATGGTAATTTCAGTTGAGATAAATTTAATTTTTTAAGGATGTTTGTTTCACCAATACAGTTTCAATTTAACATTTCTGTATCTGAGTAATGAAACAGGAACAGATAGATATAAGATGTTGTTATTGATCAGACGAAATGCCCTAAAATGCATTAAGACGATAGTCTTGATGCTAATTTTTTATTACTTTTAAAGTAACTTCCAACGTTCCTTTCCGCATGCAAATCGTTCACTCAAACTACTCAAATTTAAGTAAAGAACAGGTTTTCTTACGGCAGTTAAATTGAGACAAAATAGGGGAAAAAAGGAAAACAACTGTCATTCTATCGAAATGATGAACAAAAGAATACATGTACTGAATGTTACTAATTAGTGGTTGCCTATAGGAACACGTCATAAACACACCCTTGACAAAGATAAATACAATAAAACAGATCGTCTCACATGCAATTCTAACAGCAGCAAGGTCTTCCAAATTTTAGCTGTAACAGACAATAGAATAAGACTCTCCACATACAACTTCAAGACCCCAGTAACTACAAATTGCTATAACTATAAATTCTGCTTATATGTGAGTTGACGCCAGCCATTCAAACTGCGTTTATATTGTTCTAACTTCTAAAGTAAAACAAGGCCTCGCAAGCTATTGACTCTGAGAGACTGCTCTCTGCCTTAACATTGTTCATAGAAACAGGAACATATACAATTCTTAAATCCGTAGCATCGTCACTCCTTCCCACTTCGAAAAAGTATGGAGATATGACTTCATTTAAAAGAAAATCTTATGATATTAATAGACTACAATTCATATATATTGCATTGTCTCTAATCATGCAAGCATTCAAACCTACATTCCAATTTCCTCTATTTCCTCCAGCAACTGAAAATTTCCATCTTCCGACATCAAACATGCAACAATGGATCAAAAATTACGTTCTCTCGCTCTGGCATGTGTACAATTTTTAAACTGAATGGCTGCAATAATAAACTCCATCTAAACAGTCTGCAATGCTCTTCCATGTGTTTTTTCTACCAAAAATAAAACTTTAAACTTTAAGAGCTTATGTTCAGTGCATGCAATGGTCCCAGATTGTCATCTTTCAAATTCAAATGTCGCAACGCCGACAGCAAACTCAAAGTCTCCTTCACAATTGTCGAATATCTCTGTTTATGATTATTCAGTTTTCTTGAAAAATATGCATTTGGTATTTCTGGCTTATCGGTATGTTCTTGTAAAATTACAGCACCGACACACACATACACTCGCATTGATAGACACATTCAATGGCTTTGCACAATTACGTGCAGTCAACTCTATGGTTAACACAGGTTTCGGTCCGTGAAATGCCTTTTGACATTCGTCCGTTCACTGATATTATAAAAACTTCTTCAAAAAGTCAATCACTGGAGCTACCACACTACTAAAATTCGGTGTAAATTTCTGATAAAAAAGGAAGCGTTTTGACCCAGGAATGAGATTATTTTCCTTGTGTCGATCATGGAGGAAACTCCTCTGCAACGTTTGCTTTCACAACCCTTTGGGGACATCTGTCCCTGACCAATTATATGGCTGAGTAATGTGTCTTGAGCATTTGCGAATTTACTCTTAGCCAGGTTTATCACCAAGCCTGCCAACCGAATTCGTTTGAACAACTTCGAGAGATGCTTCAAATATTTCTTGCATGTATGATGAGAACTCAGCAGATCGTTAATAGACATGATACAACTGAATCATCCCAATATTAATTTATTGATTTTTCTCCATTAAAAAAAATCAGGACAACATAAACCTCCGACCATCATATGGTTGTCACAAAGTCTCTGGACTACTGTAATGTTGTGGGCGTATTGGTTCATATCCCAGCATACCAGATCATACAATTTTAATTCATTAGTATTAAGACAAACTGGCAACCAAAAAAAAATCCCACGAACATCAACGCACATTAAGTTCACTAAGGCAATATGGAAAGCTAAACACACACACACACACACACACACACACACACACTCCGACATGCACACACACGCATACACTCACATGTGGGGTGAATTTGTACTTGTAAAGTTACATTATACTTTGCTGAAACATTCCCGGAACAGTGTAAGATTCTGTTAATTCATTTTTTAGATGAGAATCAGTCTAAATATTATGGTACAGAAAGAAGCACACAGAGGGCTAGCACCTTCAACACATTATCTGGGCTGACACCAATTGTTAACGTTCACCTGAGAACGTAACACGTTAAACAAGTTACGATTTACATGTGAAAGAAATGAAACTAACATGGTCATTCTAACAGATGAGAGAGGTAACAAACAATCAAGGTATTTTTCAATGTATAGTTTCAGTTACATCACGTTTGCTATAAATTCTGTATCTTACATTTGTCTACTCCACAACCACCTAATGAAGGAACAGAACTCCGAACGCTAGTGCTTCCAACTAAACCCGTTGGACTATAACCTGGTGTTGTGTGATTATTAACTTTATACCTCCCAGTCCAACACTGGCATATCCAAATCAAAAGTGTCAGCGATGGGCTCTTTGGCTCAACGTGTCTGTGTGGTTTAAGGTGCTATTCCAAACTAATCGGTACCACTGTATTCACTGCATGCTCTTGTATCTGTCTAAACGCCTCTTCAATCTTGCTATCGTACCTGACTCTATTAGCCCCACTGCCAGTGCTTTCCGGGCACCTACCATCGTCTGTGTGAAGAAATTGTCTCACAAAGGTCTTTTAATCTTGCCCCATGTTACTTCAAATCTATGCCACTCCTTCGTGACATATTCACACTGGGAAAAACACTTTGACGATCCACCCTATCCACTCCTCTCATAACTTTATGCACTTCCATTAGTGTGCCCCTCAGGCTCACATTCTTTCGTGCAAAAAACCCAAGTTTGTCCAAGCTATTCTTATAGCTAATTCACTCCAATCTTTCGAAACCATTTCCGGCATCCAAACAGAATCTTCACATCGATGCTATAGTGAGGCGACCAGAACTACACACAAAATCAATACGTGTCTGAACTAAGGTGTTATTCAAATATAATATGAATTCCCGTTGTTTACGTTCAACGCTTTGACCAAGGAAGGTAAGAATGTGATACGCCATTGTCCCATCTTATCCAGTCATATTTCTAACATTCCAGAGCTATGCACTTCGAAACCAAAATCTTCCTTTATATCAATGACTCTGACATATCTGCTATTTACTGAATACAATTTCCAATTGTGTTACAAATGCAGAGGCCCTATCGCTGACTCTTGCTAAGCACTACGAGTCACAGACCTCCAATCAGAACAAATTAATCACCACAACTACCCTCTGTCTTCCATGAGCAAACCTGTTTTGCATCCAAATGAGTAACTCACCGAAGTTCCCATGTTTCTTAATCTTCTGGACTATTCTACCATGACAGACATTGTCACATGCTTTCGTAAAGTCACAAAAGTAACATCCACTGTCTTGGCTTCATCAATCAGCTTTATCCCTTTCAGGAAACATTCAATCAAGTTTGAGACAAATACTCTACCACATAAAGACGTTGCATCTCTACGAAGTCCATTATTTTCAAAATTCGAATTAATCCTGTCAATTAGAAAATTCTCCAAACATTTCTCTGTGATACAACTCTCAATGGCCAAGAATTTCCTGGATTTACTCTGTTTCCCTTCTTAAACAAATGATAAACCTTGTCTGTTAGTCAGACTTCTGGGGTTTCGCCTTCATCTAAAGCGTATGAAAATATACTTATAACGGTTCCAGCAATCTCTCCTCTTTTGCCCCCTCAAAATCCGACGATAGGTTCCATCGGTTCTAGGCGACCTATCTGCCTTATTGTGTTTGAAGAGTCTCGATATCTCCCCTTTCTTAATATCGACATGCTCCAGGAACTCAACATACCCAATCGCAAACCTTACCAGCACACATTTTGTTCTCGTTGTTAAATACCGAGACAATGTACATTGTCGTGAAATAATGCAACTTCCTGGTTTTGCGCATATATGCACTCCATTGGCCTTGAGTGGATCGGCCCTTTCTCTCGCTTCCCCTTTGCTCTTAACATATGGAAATAACTTCTTGCATTTCTCCTTAATTTGAATGGCTGAGAACATTCCATTAACCATTTTAGACATCCTAATTTCCTTTCTGAATTTGGTCTATCCCTCAGAGGTTATGTTTTATCTTGCTGCACCTTATGTACGTTTCGTTTCATTTTGTAACACTAATCTTTCAATATCTTTTGTCTCCCAGGAATCTGGCGTCTGGCTGTCTTCTTCATTCATCCTCAAATGAATCAATTGGCCTTCAAAATATACACCGTTTTCTAATGTCTACATACCTTCAATCAGCTGCCCCAATGTAATTCCTCGATTTTCATCTAATTCAGTTGTAGACCGCTTTTCCAAAATTTAACACTTATATACAGGGATCAGTATTATCGATGTTCATAATTTATTTAAAACTTACAGATTATGATCATTGCTCCTGAAATGGTTTCCTACTGAACATTTGATCACTTGGCTCTGCTCATTCTCCAATACCAGGTCCAGTGTGGCCTCTTCCTCAATTCAAAAACCTATGTGCTGTATCAAGAGCCAATCCATTCTCCATCAGTTTCCGCACCACAAATGGATCTGTCAAATACTGTCCCTTCAAAATCCCTGGAACTAGGAGTGTCCCAGTGAATAGTAGGAAAGTTAAAATCACACACGATAGCAACTCTGTTTATTTTACAGCTTTCAATGATACACATGTGTATCAGTTCCTCTATCTTCCGTTGGTTTTTGGGAGGTCTATAATGCAATCCTACTGTCATCGCAACTTTCTTATTTCTGAGTTCTACCACATAGTTAGTTGGATAAGGCCTGCAAGATATCCTCTCTTCCAACACAGTGACATTCTCCTAATAATTAGCATAACCATGCCACCCTTTTAAATCGCTCTGTAGCTTGCCTGAACTATCCAAATGCTGGACAGTTTAGCTTCCAGTCCTGCCCTGCTCTCTAAACAGTCGCTATAATGATCATCACATTGTCGACCCATGCATCAATTCAGACAGGAGCACATCTGCCTAACCTGTTATATTTCTTACACAAAGCGTATTTCCACTTCAGAATGCCAGTCCCTACCAGTTCACAAACCTGGTCCTGCCCGTTCTTACGATAAGATGGCATTGACTCTTGGAGGCTGTCTAATCAATAAAGAATGGGCAAATACTCGTTGATTTATCCCCACCTGAGGAACACATTAACATAAGTGATCGGTGTGAAGATCAAGCCAATGGATTATATACTCAATGTTGCTGGTGCTGCGTATATTTTAATGCAGGCTCACAGTGGAACCTCATCTCGTTGCAGCAAAAGTTTTGAGGGAGATATTTCCTTGGGTTTAGCCACATTTTGGAGATTTATACAAACCTTAGATAAGCACTTGAATGATTTAGAGATAGTGCAGGGTGACGAACTTAGAATAGTTCACAGGTCAGCGCAACATTGAGGGCCGAAGGGTGTTCTGCGCTATATTGTTCTATGTTCTAAATATTACGAACTGTAACATCGCATTCTTTCAGAGAATCAGATCGTCACTCGAAGAAGCATACGATGCAATCCTTATTGAGCCATCCGTTTGTTCAGCTCACCCAGAAATGTGGCTCGCAACATTCCACCAGCTACTATAGTCGCTACACAGACCTCCACAAATGTTTTGACGAATCCTAGATAAAAGAGAGACAATCACTGGACGACACACCTTGTTTCAAATCATTTTGTTCAGGAGCAAGCGGCTAATTGTGAAAAATCAAGAACAGAGCAGGATTAGTCGCAGTCAGAATCTGCAATTCCAAAGAGGGCTGTGTGATTTAATAAGGATTGAGATAAAGAATTGCAAACGCCCTTCCTCAGCTGTGGGAATGCAATTTAAAACCTGAAATAATCAGATGGGGTAGAAGAGCAAATGAAGCCGTTCATGTCTGAGCAATGCAAAACAGTAATTAGGAATTGAGGACGAGAGGGTATCAGTTTAAGATTAGAGGGTAAAGAAGAAAAGGGACCCTGAGGGGATTTTTTTTCACACTGGTATTGGTATGCCGATGGAATGAAATACGTGTAGATGTGATTGAGTTGGTTATTTAACGACATTAAAATACATTTGGACCAGTACATTGATAGGAAAGGTTTACAATGATACAGGCCAATTGCAAGGAAATGGAGTTAGCATGGATGAACAATTTGCACAGCATGAAGCATTTTGGGCCAGAGGACCTGTCTCTGCACTGTCGGACTCTAAGACTCGATGACTGTAACAGCACAGTAAAAAAAAAAAGAGATGTGAGGACTTCTATATCTACTGGGTAATCAATGCATCAAACAAATGAAGGCCACAGAAGTCCATTCAGTAGGATATTGACGTGCAACAGATTAGAAACGTCAGCAGTGAGTACACTGTTCTTGATTGAGTCATTGCAAGCGTCGTCGGCTTGCTAACCGAGTGATTTTGGGTGAGCGTCGAGTTTCTCCTGCTCATAATTCGTTTTATCTGAGTACAATTATGGGTAAGCACATACAGCAGAAAATGAAATCGTTCTCCTCGATTATAGCAATCTTGCTAATCTGAAGAAAGATTTCTAAAATGATCGACTAAAAATATCTGTATGAAGACATATAGGATACTTCACTTCACCAGCCGAGACACAGAGAAGGGAGGCGTTGCCAAAACTGTCCGTAACACCGGCTGGGCCGCAGCAACAGTTTCGTGTGCAGTTCTGACATCCATCGTATTGGAATAGTGAGAGAGTGAGTGGCCTGAACAGTCCGTATGATGGCTCCGTTTTTGATAGTAATGATTGAAGAAAATGAGGATTAATGATGAATAAACACATTCGGGTGTGCTGAGGCTGGGGTGATGTATGTTGATGAGAGATTAAAATCACTGTTTGATATTTCAGTAGACAGAGATGCTATCAACCGATTCACACTTTGTCTGTAAATGGGATTGGAACCTGGTAACCTCCAAAGATATAACAAGCTGAAAAAAATGTGCATTTATTCAAGTTCATTAATTTATTTTGGATAAAGTCACAACTTTGGATGCTTTGCTGTAAATTCTCTGAATATCTTTACAGGAGGTATGTGCAGAAATCTGTTTGGGATTTAAGGCTGTGACTTTATGTTGTTGATCCCAAGGGCAGGTAGTTTGGTGAAATTGCCTTTTGCTTCGAAATAGCTGTGAGTCCTGCCCTTCCAAGATCTCTAGGTAACTGCGCAGTCCCCTGCGCCACGACCAATGCAATCGTCCTGGCTGGTGAGAGCTTGTCCTTATTGATATCTCACTGCCATCAAGCTGTATGAACATGATGGGCTGAATGGCATAATCTGTTGTACTGATTCCACAATACTGCTTTTAATTGTGTCACGAATCAGGGACCTGGTGGGGATTAGCGTGAGACTAAACTGCAATCATTCATAGAGGAATCCGTTACATTTTAGGCAGTGTATACCACTGTGTCTGTGTATTTTGCAGGCCACTGGAAGCCCAATAGAGATAAGTCATTGTGTCCAGATTTCCCATCTGTCAGATATTTGCTTGTAACGTGAAATTAACTGGTCATCAGTTGCCATCCTGTCTGAAAGCCTTGAATGTCGTTTGATATTCATGAATCTACCCATGACTGTGTCCGACAGCTCACTGCCGCTCTCGTGGATAAGTACTGCTGTGTATCTAAACAGTTTGTTTCCTTCCATTAACATGGTGTGATGGGTTTCAGTGTCGGAGAGAATGCACGTGGGAAAGCTATGATTTGCTGCGATTAATACGTTGAAAAGACTGCCTTTCTTAGGCAACGAAGGTGTGACTTACAGATTAGCGAAATATCGTCACTGGTACCTCAATCACAGAACAATTCTCTATAGCCCAAACCTCAGTTTTGGTCAAAAACAAACAGCTAAATGCTGTAATTCCAAATTCTAGCACTTGATCCATAGACGCCTATACCTTGGTATGGCAAGTGGATTTCTTAGTACTTCACTGTTCTCAGGGTTTGTGCATCCACCACCCTTACAGGCAGTACGTTCCAGCTTAACACGACATGCTGGATGAAAAGGAGTTTCCTCGTGTCACTGAACCTTCTGCTCCTTTGACTTAAATCTGAGCCCCCGATCATTGATCCCACTGACAAAGGGAAGCATTCCTTCCAACCTACCTTATAATTTAACCTCACAATTTTACACATCTCATCCATGCCCTCTTTAATTCTCCTCTGCTCTAAAGAAAACAACTCGAGTCTGCCCAATCTCTCTTCTTCTCTGAAAACCTCTGGGGAAGGCAGTCTCCTCTGCTCTCTTTCGAGTGCATTCAAATATTTTCTCTGATGTTGGTTCAGGAACTGCACTCAATAATTTAGTTCAATATAAATAGAAAGGGGTTGTTGTGCTGCAGCGTTTGAGAACTTAACTCTCACCTCCTTAACCCCGGTCAAAGTCCCACCTGAATCAGAGCTGTGTCAACATACCTGTAAATCGGTCTGTTTGAAAATCTGCGAACTTAGCAAAGGGCCGCATTTGGGATCATCGAAGTAATCTGCGTCTGCGCCTGGAAGACGTGGGTACTACCTGAACAATTACAATGCATTGGTTTTCTCACATTAAAACGAAAACGCAGCAAAATCCATCAGGATGCATCGACTTAAAATTTTGGATTACATTAGTGCAGACAACATCGAGAACCTATCGTTTCAGCATCAATAAAGTGCATTAATCTTCAGTTATGGATATGATGCATCCCTGAACAATAATAATCAAAAGAAAACAAAGAACTGAGAACGCTGAAAATTGCAAACAAGAACACTAATTGCTCGGAAAGCTCAGCAGGTCTTGCAGCATCTGGGAAGAGATAGTAGAATTCGTTTTCAGTTGTTGCCAAATCGATTGATTTTCCCACTGATTTCTGTTTTCGTTTGTAAACTTTCCCTACTGACTGAGGCGGTAAGCCAGCATAGTCCAGAGCTGTGGCAGTAATTTACAAGCGCTCTTTTATTGAGGGTAAGTAGCGAGAGAGCTGGTAAAGATAATAAGATTCCATGGGACTCAAAGCACGTTGAACACAAAATTGTCTGTGAGGGAGATGGCAGAGGGATGTATTCATTGCTGGAGCTCTTGCTGATCAGGATTTGAATGGAAGAAAGTCAGAATTCCACAGCTGAGGTAAAAATGGTAGGTGGTTAGCAGCCAAGAGTACAGCAGTGGCACAACGTTTAGCACCACTGTTTCACAACGCAGAGAACCCATTTTCTATTCCAGTAGTTGTGCGACTGCCTATGTGGATATCACACATTTTCCCAGTGTCTGCAAAGGTTCCTCTGGGTGGACTTGTTTCCTCCCACAGACCAAATGTGGGGAATTTCGGGTGGCTTACCTTACCAAATACCCCGTAGTATTCAGTGACGTGCAGGCTAGGTGGATTAGCCGCGGCAAAAGCACGTTTACTGGTATGGAGTGAGTCATTTTGGGATGTTCTTAACAAGGTCAGTACAGATTTGATAAGTGCAATGTCCATTTTTGCACAGTTGGATTTCGGTGAGGTTGGCTGGAAATTGTAGCAGGTATCACTGTATTGATTACGTGGCAAATATAAGACATCTGGGGAAATAATGTGATAGACTCGATTCATGACGAGCTCACAAGCGAAACGATGATGTCCTAAGGGTGGAACGCTGGGACGTCTGGAAGTAGCTGACAATGAAACAATGCACTCTCAAAAAGGTCGCTCGCAAATTTGTTCATGATTATTTTATGATTGAACTGCCAGAATTTGAATCCTAACACTAACTCGAACATTTTCATATGCACGGGTCTCTGAAGATACCAGGTTATGTCCATGAGATGGATTTTAGAAGGCATATGCAATACTTTACTTTATTAAAGAAACAATTACTACATGAAATAGACAGAATCGTGGACAGTGAGGAACGGTATCAGAAATTGTAATAGGACCTTGATCATGTCGAGAAATGGGAAATGGAGTTTATTACAGGTTAGAGTGTGGTCTTTCATTTTGGAAGTCAAATCAAGGTAGGAATTTCATGGTAAATGGTCAAGCCTGAAGGAGTTGGAGTTCAGGAGCACAATTCCGTGAAAGTGGAATCACAGATGAGCAGAATAGTGAAGAAGGCTTTTTGCACGTTGGCCTTCATCAGTCAGGGCATCGAGGATAGAAGTTGAGATGTTATGTTGCAGTTGTGCAGGACGTTGTTGAGGCTGCACTTGGGATATTGTGCTCAATTTGGCTCCACTTACCATAGAAATGTTGCTTTGAAACGGGAGAGAGTTCAGAAGGTATTTTCAAGGGTGTTGCGAGGAGTCAACGCTCAAAGTTATAGGGAGAGATAGGTCAAGCTAGGACGTTTTCTTGAGAGCGTAGGAGACGACAGGGGTCTCATAGGGTTGGAAAAGATAATGAGATTAGCTTTAAGGTCTTCAGTCTTTTTGTCAGGGTTCGTGAATCATGGAGGGTCGGCATCAGTTAGCGTTTAGAGGCAAAAATATAAAAGGGAACCTGAGGTGCAAACTTTTGCAGAGAGGGCTGTATGCATATGGAATGAACAGTGATCAGACGTGTTTAAGGCGGGTACACTCGCAAGATTTGAAAGGAATTTGGACAAACACTTTGAATTGGTAAGATTTAGAAAAATATGGGCCAAGTACAAAGAAATGGAGTTAGCTTGGATGAGCATTTGGTTGGCATCCATCAGTTTAGGCCAAAGGACCTGCCTCTGTGCTGTAGGAAATATGAATCTGTCTCTCCAAGAGACAGCAACATTCTTAATTCTGATTAAAATAGTGCCCTCATTTTAAAGTTTGTTTCGTGCTGCCTTGGTATGAAGACGAAATTTGAGAGATTAATCCGGATCTCCTGAATCAAAAAGAGGACTCTTCCATTGCACCACGTGAGTCCCCAGTAACGTGACTATTATTGTTACGTCATTACAAGTAAACCAGTGAGTGGGAATCGGCTGCAGACTGATCTCAACACAGGAATGCAAGAGCAGGCGAAACTCCCTATGGATGGCACAATTGACAGAAATACTTACATTTTGGGTATGTGACGAGGAACAATCTCTAACCATTTTGGACAGTCAACCTGTCCGCTAAATATTCGCCACTCACACGGACCTCACTGGCCACAAAGCTCCATTCAGTCTGTCAGAGTTCAACAATTTTTTTTGTCTCACAGTAAAGACAAATAAAATTCAGAATCTCTTTGTGAGCTTGTGTTTTCAATATACAAACTGCACACTGCTGCAATTATCTACTTTACTACTGTTGCGAAGCTGAGTAGAGAACTTGTGGATTGGGAGGCAGGAGGTTAGAATTTGGTGTTTGCATAATGGTCGCAGGAAAGCATTGCTTATTTGCTTTCACAGATGATGTGCTTTTTTCTGTGCTTACAGATTTAAAATGGATATCTGTGGGCAGTAGCCTGACAGCGAACACCAGAATTGCAATGTATGTATTAAAAAGGCCGTACGGTCAACAAGACAATCAACAGTTTTTAACAAGGCGACAGGTTTTGAATTTAGCCAATCATTTTGAACCAGGCACTTAGGTTCCAAAATCCGGTACATTTATGCCTGCTGGTTTTGACAACACAGGATCAATCCTATTTTAAAAATTATTGGTATGTCATGAAGTGCATAAAAAGAAGGGAGCAGTTCGGCAAAGACCCCTGAGCTAGCCGCCAGCCACTAGATATAACGATCATCAGCTCTGGACAGAAAATGTCTAGCTCTCACAGATCCTCCATAACTGAGAGGAAGACCCATCTAAGTACCAACCGCGACAGCAACGCAACTCTCTAATATTCCTGAGCTTAGACTCAACACAAAAAGCAAACAATTTTCTGGAAGACAAAATTTTGGGAGAATGCGTTCAAATTTTCTTTAAGAGATGGGAACTGTATTTATTGGAACAGCATGACAAAATTATCTTGCTTTATTCGGGATTATTTAGTTTGTTGATGGTTCAGTTAGTTTGCTCACTGTTAGCATCGGACAAATGAATTGTTACTTTTTTTTAAAGTGATTGTCAAGAATTTCTTTTACTTGACCAGAAGAAGTTGATGAAAAGCAGTTGTCGTTACTTACCATACCGTGTACGTTGCAGTACTGTAGACGTTGCATGACCGTAGTAATGCTGCACAATTCTGTAAGTCCAAGTATCGGTTGTCCTACATTGTAGCCATTATTTTGCTGTCGATACTATGCAAGAGCAGTCTGCTGAGTGTTCAAGTATCAGTCGACATGGTCGTCCTTTTTCGTACAATATTTCTACTTCCCTCTTATTGTCCCTGGCTTCCAGTACAATGGAGGTGGAGTCAGATTTCTGAGCCCAGGGCCGTCTGTTACATCGGTTTTTCTTCTCGAGTCTTTGCATTTCTCTCCTCTCTTTATCTTTTTATAATCTTCTAATGCCTTTCCCTTGCCTTTGGGTGAAGAGCTCTGACACAGCGATAGCATTTGTGGCGGAAAGTAGGTCCAGCAGCGTGGAAATCTGCAGTCTCAGCAGCCCGGACTGGTGATGGTAGCTTTTACATTGTAGAAACAGTATGAACGCAGATTCCTGGAGGCGGTGGCGGAGGCGAGTTTGGCGGCTTCATCCGGCTGCATGACAGGCGGATGCCTGAAATGGTGTCGCAAAAATATAGAGGATAACAGCAGGAGGAGGCTACTCAGCCCTTCCAGCCTGCACTCAAATTAATTACGACCATGGATGATCGTCCAACTCAATAGCCTCATCCTACTTTTACCCGTTCACAACAGGATTGTCATGCATAATTTTCCCTTCGTCAATCCATGTTTACTCTGTCTGATCCAACCACAGCATTCCAAATTCTCCTGGCGGAGTTTGTGCCCGTTTTGAACCTGTCAGCACAGGTTGGGTCCACATTGGTAAAGCCCAGCGTGGACTCATAGTCACAAAGGCTTCGGTGGAGGCAAGATTGCGTGGAAGAGCTATAACATTCGTTCCAGTTGCGGCAGCAGGGAAGCACTCGTGCGAGGCCACAAGGAGCCCATGATGGAGCAGTAAGGTTTGACACTTTTTGTAGTCCAAATTTGTGCAGGTCAGGTGAATTGACCATGGTCTTTATTCAGAGTGGTAAGGGTAAGGAATGTGTCACCTGCAACGGCAGTAGATTCGCCAACTTTAAGTGCACTTAAGTCGTCATTGGACAAGCATATGGACGTACATGGAACATTGTAGGTTAGATGGGCTTCAGATTGTTATGACAGGTTGGCGCGACATCAAGAACCAAAGGGCCTGTACTGCGCTGTAATGTTCTATCTATGAATAAGTTGCCCATTGTGTTCAGGCATGTGTAGATTAACTGCAATTATTCGCGAAATGTAGGGTATTGGGATAATATGTCTGTGTTGGATATTCTCCAGAGTGTCGGTGTGGACTTGTTGGTCACAATCGCTGTTCCATCAGTGCAGGGGCTCTATCACTCCTATCACGTTTTTTCTTCATTTTTCTGCCTTTCTATTCGAAGTTTTCGTTTATGTTAATTTGCTTCAAGATAGCACTCGAGAGTGGCGACCATATAAAATATTTTTAATGACATTTGGTAATGATATCTGCGTGACAATAAATAATGCAATGAATAATTAAACAATTTTTAGACAGCATTTCCACCTCTAAATCTTCCTGTTAGTTTCAAAACAATTCCCACTGCCTCACGATCATTTCATTTCAGATGCTATTCGAATGTCCAGATCGTGCTGTTACTTTAAACCGTACTACCACTTCCACATGTTCCAAATATTTTGGAAAGAGTTCCTCATTCCGCATTTCTCTATTGTTTCGGCGATAGTCAAACATCTACATGTTCCAGGTTATTTTGGACACGATTCTCACTTGCACATATTCACTGTCACTTTCAACACAATTTGTATTTCCATGCGTCCCTGACTTTTCAGAAAACATTCCCACTTTCATCCGTCCCTGTTTGTAAACGACCATTGCAACTTACACAAATTGTTAGTTTAAGCATCACTCTACTATCACACGTTCTCTGTCATTTAATACAGCATTTCCAGTTCCTTATGTTGCTGTTAGTTTTGACTGTGTTGTAGAGAGATTTTAAAGAACATTCTTGTGTCTTGTGTTTAGAATTGGATCTTAATTCAGAGCTCCTTCTCAACCCAATCTGAGAAAGGACATTGAAATCACAATGCAATGCACTTTTCACACTCCCTGATCACTAAGAAAGCAAGGGAATTTACACATATCGCATTAAAATGATTGCATGCAACATTGATATCAGTGCTTGACAATTCTCTTTCTACAGTTGTGTCCCATAACAGACATTTGCCAGGTGCATCGTACCTGAGTGGTGATGTTTGTCACTTTATGCAGCTTTGATTGATCATTTTCCCGAAGAGGTTCATTCACACTGCAGTACATGCAATACTTCCATATGAAAAGAAAAGAATGCGCATGCTGGAGATCTGAACTCAAAATTCTTCTGAGGAAAACTCGCCAGAACTGAGATATTAACTGCTTTCTCCCCGCAGATGTTGTGAGACTTGCTGAGTTTCATCAACAATTTCAATCGTTGCAAGTCCAGTTATCTGCTTATTACATGCACGTACCTTGTACTGCAGCTCTGACCTCGATACAACAATCCCACAAACATTTGTTTCTCTTTGCCTTTTCTGAGCTCCACTCAAACTGATACTGTGATGGCAGAATCAACCAGGATGTTCCGTTCGGGCAATCTCGATGATGAGATTTTCTCACTTCTTCTTGTTCGTTCTTTTGAAGGAGAATGGTGAAGTTCTCATCAGGCCACTCCTAGCCCTCACGGGGTGGAGGGGACAATGATCTCCTACTATGCTGTACATTCCACCGGAAGCTGACACGGTTAAGGCGAGGCTTTCTCCCAGGTAGATTGTTCAGAAGGCAGATGGTGTGTTAGTGTGTATAGGTAGATGTATTGAGTTTCGTTTCGATGAGGTCACGCTTCATCTGTACAAGACACTGGTAAGGCCCTTATTGGAGCATTGTATACAGTTCTGTTCAGCACATTACAGAAAGGACGTGAATGCTCTGGAAAGGTTTCAGAGCAGATTACTAGGTTGCTGCGTTTTAAGGAAGGATGGTCTGATTGGGAAGCTTGAGAGAACTGTGGTTATTTTCCTTTGAAAAATGAAGGTTAATAGGTGAATTGATCGAAACGTATAAGATAATCAGAGGGTCAGATAGGGTGGGCATTGAGAGCTTTTTTCCTCGGGTGGTGAAGGCTAACACTAGGGGAAGTAGCTTTAATTTGAGAGCTGATAGATTTAGGACAGCTATCGGAGTAGTTTCTTTATTCAGAGCGTGGTAGCGGCGCAGAACACCCTGCCTACAGCTGTTGTAGTTTTTTTCGATGGCAAGGACATTCAAATGGGCATTGGACATATATATGGAAAATAATGAAATAGTGTAGGTTAGATGGGCATCACAATAATGTCTCAGGTAGGCGCAACATTGAGGGCCGAAGGGCCTTTAATACGCTGGAGTGTTTTATGCTCTTTGTTCTGTGTATGGGATTTTCTTCTGTCAGATGGTATGGACCTGGAATATTTCACGACGCAGGTTGGAAACGCTGTTTGTCGATTCAAGACTATGACATACTTTTTAAAATCAGTCTGGGATTCAAGGGGTATGGGAATGAGGTAAGAAGGCAACACTAAGGAGTATTGGATAAGACAGGTTTTCATTTACTGACGGAGCAGAGTCGTTGCGATTAGAGGCCTTCATTTCATTCTGGGTCTTTTGGTTTTAGTTCAAAAGATATGCCTGTCCGGAGATGTGTGATCTGCTGCGTCGTGTTTGGACTGTTCAAAGCACGAGTCTGAGTCCTACATTGCAGGACATCAACTCTGGAGGACAGATCAACCAGGAAGTCAAGATGCAAAGGGGAGGAACAAAAGGGCCTGATGAGAACTTCACCATTCTCCTTCAAAAGAACGAACAAGGAGAAGTCAGAAAATCTCATCATTGTCACTGTTCTTACTCTCGTTATGGTTCTGGTCAGAACAATGTAACATCTTCTCCCATTACTTCCCAGCTAATCAGTCCTCCCACATCCACCGTCTCAGGAGCGACCCATATTCGAGTGACACGAGCATTATTTCAGATTTAAAATATACTTTTAAATTGCCGAAATGAAGAGGGTGAAGTATAGGCATATGCACTGGGTCATCTTTGCTAGAGATCACCGCAGCCTGTGGCAGAGACCGAGGCATTTTTCAGCCAGCTGTGATTATGAGAGCAAAGGCTAGCAAGGTTGCATCTGCTGCCCGGGCCTTGCAATCACTGCTTGGAATGACACAGTTGCAAATAATTGCTGACATTTCAATCACATAATTAATTTGACTGGAGACGTTAGTTTCTACAAAATGCAGATACTTAAGCATCATTTAAAAAAAAACGAGGTGCATTACATTCGGCAGGGATGAACATGTATAGTGGCAATTTCTTCATTCGTATGTACGGGAATTAACACGAAGTAAACTGAATATGGAATTTTCAATCAATTGTACTTCACTTGAATCTCTCCACGTAGAAATCCATCACTGTCGACCTCACTTCCTGCTAAAAGTTGCCCAGCATATATTTTCCACGGAATACCAAATCAATTCTCATCATCTCAAGTAAGTCATTGCATTTTCTGCATTCACTGACTTATTCTGTTGTGGTTTCACGATCACTGCCACATGCAACTAAGAATGCAGCACTCTCACAAGTTTCAATTATTCCATGTACAAACCAGATTAAAGCTTAATCGTCTCTATTTCAGTACCACACATAATTCCCAAACAACAGGATAATGTCACCGACTGCTGAATGCTTTCAAATTTATATTATCTTACTGACGTGGAATTATGCTTGTCGAGGACATGTGCACATGCTATGTACAGCATCGTTCTTTCTTGGCAGCTTTGAAGTTCACAAACCTGTCTAATGTTTCATGAGTTGTCATTGGCTTTTACATATAAATCAATAAAGCCATGCTCGTGTAATCATACTTCTTGAGAATTATGTTATTATTTCATCTGCATCACACCGCCAAATCCATTCACTTTAAATTAAATTAATTTTATATGTTATCCCCAGATTCCAGACTCGCAGGTACTGTCCCAAGGCGATTATGAAACTGGAGAAGGTGCGTTGAAAATTTGCAGGAATGTTGACCAAACGTTTCATGGCTAGTGTGGGGTGGCGGGGAGTACGATTTGTGACCGTGACTTAGTTACATCGAGAGGATGGATAGGCTGGGATATTGTTCACTGTTTCACAGGATGTTGGTGAATAACAAATGTCCTTTGCCGAGGAAAGAACAGTTCAAAACAAAAAAGCATAATTTTAAGGCGAGAGGAGAAAGAATTATAAGGGATCTGAAGGGCAAACGTTTCGTACAAACTGCGGTTCGTATGTCGAATATACTGCCAGAGAAAGTGCTAGAAGCAGGCACTGCTACATTTAAAAGGCAGAGGCACAAGTGCATAAAGAGAAAAGATGAGGAGGGAGATGGAAACAATGCCGGCAAAAGAGGCTCGTTCAGTTGGGAAACTTGGTCGGCATGGACGCATTGGATGAGCGTTTCTGTTCTGTTCTGTTCTGTTCTGTATCGCTCCATGGATCACATCAAAATATCTTGAGCATGAATGAATGATTCGATACTCTGAGCAATTCCGACATTGCAGAACCTTTACTTAACTACTCACATACAATGGCGTCCTTAGTGGTTAGCACTGTTGCCTCCCAGCACCAAAGACACGGGTTCAACTCTATCATTGCGTGGTGGCCTGCATGGAATTTCCACATTCTTCCCGTGTTGTCATAGGATTCCTCCTGGTGCTATAGTTTCCTCCGGCATTCTAAAGATATGCAGGTTATTTCGATTATCTTTGCCAAATTGCGTCACAGCGTCCAGAGATGTGCAGGCTGGTGGTTTAGCTATGTGAAATGCACAGTTTTTGATATGGGGTGGTGTGAAGAGGAGACGGAGGTTGGAGACAGTTGTGAGGAAGCGAGTACTCGATGTGAGGTTGCAAGGATGGAGAACCTCTGTTGCACACTGTTTGGAACTTTGGTGTAGATACATTGGGCTGAATGACTTATTTCTGTACTGTAGGGAATCCATGATTACTCTGTGAAATCATAAATCTTCTGGCCTTCATATGATTGGAATCTTAAGTAATCTTCAGTTCTCTGCCTTTAGACAAAAACTGAGGGCCACAGCATTTACCTGGCTTAGTTCTACTTTAGCTGTGCACATTTCCAAATAAATATCAGCATGCACTGCCAGTCACGAATATCTAAACGAATCCAAACAAGAATCGGTTTATTCTACCAGCTCTCTCTCTCACAGCAAATCTAGTGGCAATTGTGATGCTATCCCAGGGAAATTGGGGAAGCTCCAGCTGCTCCATTCGTTATGTGGTTGCCATGGTAATGGTGTATGTACTGACAAATTTCACTAAGGTCATGCTGAACAGAGACAATAGTTATTAATTCACTTTACCTTTTTTTTTTAACTGACCACTTTGCCTAAAGGTTGCTACCACCTGGTTCGCATTGTAATAGACTGTTCCTCGGATGATGCCTGACTTGTGCTTCTATTCCAGTGCTAAACTCTCGACTCTGATCTCCAGCATGTGCAGTCCTCACTTTCTCCGAATGGACTTTTCAATCTGTGTCTCCATCACCTTCATTTTTATTTGATATGTTGCAAGACGCTGATAGATAAATATTCCAACCAAAAAAACTATTGCAGTGCCTCTTGCAATATACGATATTTTTCTTGGTTTAAGAAACATTCTCATCTTCTTTTGATTTAAGCTCAATCTGATAAATAGCAATGTTAGACTGGAGTGTTCTATAGGTGAAGCTATTTTACTACCTAGGTTGGGATGCATTTAGAATGTTAGATGAAGCTTCAACGACATTCCTAAGATGAGCTTTAATTATGTTGTTGAACGTTCCAGTAGACACATTTTAGTGTGCTATTCTAGTTGGGAAGGAACTGACTGGTCAGAGCAAGGGTCAGAACAAAATGACTCATAGTTGGAAATCTGACAGAAGTCTGTGATTATACTCTACACCATATTGTGCAGTTTTATGCTGCCATGTTTTTGTGTATATTCTGTTTAATTTTAGTGTAAAGAAAACTTAAATGATGAATATGACTACAAGTTTGAGATAGTTGCAGAAATACTGCCGATTTTATTCTCCTGTACAGACACATTAATTGTGTTGCAACTCAATTGAAGTTTAGAGTGCAGTTGAAGACGATTGCGAAATATCCAGTTACAACAATTATAAAAAATACTTTCTGCAGAAAACAACTGAGAACTGCCGAAAAATGAAGAGCAAACGGAAAGAGTGGATCCATACAGCATCGTGAGGAAAAAGAATAGAGAAGGAATGATGACCGATTAAGACGAAGGCACAAAGGAAATACATTCGCAGCTGACGTCTGATTCAACAAAGTAACAGTGGCCCCAGATCAAATATAAACTTTATGGCAGCCTGGAAGAAATAAGCAGGCTTAACTCGAAACGAAACATAGCCGCGAATTAAATTCACTATGAACTTTGAAGTGGTCAGTATTATAGGACAGGTAGATTTTCACAAGCCAGAAATAGAAGGACAAGATCAAGAGGCGACATCGTTCTTCAAAATCAATAGAAACGTTTGTTTGAGGGAAGAATGTGGCATACTAGGAAATTAGAAATCAAAATTGTGTGCCTGTAGGATATTTCATGGCAAGGAATGAAGTCAAACTCTGACAGAAAGGGCTAGGTGATTCAACAACAATAACAACAAAAAGGGATTTAAACATATAATCTCGAGATTTCCGCATTTCAGAAAAAAATGACATTTGCCAACAAATGATTTGGGAGCCCTCAACTTCCAAATTTCAGTGCAATTCAAATACAGCATTGTCGTTGTTGTTTCAGAGTTACAACACTCCGCTCACTGTGTTTAAAGCAGCTATCTGAATGGTCATTATGACACAGTATCAAACTTACCAACAACTGCCAGTCTCCCAGCACCATCCTACATCTCATCCGCTTTATCCGCGACCATGACGTTTTCACCTTTGACAGAAAGTACTTCATCCAGACACATGGAACAGCTATGGGGACTAGATTTTCACCCCAACATGCCAACATTCTTCTTGCACAGGTACGTACAAGACTTCTTCTATACGCAGGACCTCCAACCAACATTATACACCAGGTACATTGACGAAAATTTATTCCTCTGGACCTATGGTGAGGAGTCATTGACAAAACTACACAATGATATCCACAAGTTTCATCCCACCATCAAACTCATCATGGACTACTCTCGACTATCTGTCTCATTCTTGGACACATGCATCTCCATCAATGTTGGACACCTCAGCACCACACTCTGCCTCAAACTCACAGATAAATTCACAATCCTGTACTTCTCCAGCTTCCACCCAATACTTATTAAAACAGCCATCACCTGTGGGAAAGCACTGCGCATACACCGGATCTGTTCAGATGAGGAGTAACGTATGGGGACCTGGGAGTACTCAAGGATGCCCTCATAATAACGGGGTATGATGCTCAACTCGTCGACCGCCAGTTCCGACGGGCCATAGCAAGGAACCGTAATGACCTCCTCAGGAGACAGACACGTGCACCAACTGACAGGGTACTCTTCGCTGTCCAGTACTTCCCAGGAGCCGAGAAACTACGCCATGTTCTTCGTGACCCGCTACACATTATCAACGTGAATGAGCACCTCGCCAAGACCTTTCCCACAGTTTCACTGCTCGCCTTCAAAGAACTGCCAAACCTCAAACACATCACCTCCCGGCGTGCAGGAAAGCTCCATACAACTTTGTCACAGTAGGCGCTGCAAGAGGTGTCAGAGTGTGGACATCCATACCATCATTGCACGTAAGCACACCTCCCACCATTTACGTGGCAGGTACTTTTGCGATTCAGCCAACGTTGTCTACCTCATACATTGCAGGCAAGGATGCCCTGAGGCGTGAAACATTGGTGAAACCGAACAAAGGCTATTGCACTGTATGAATGGGCACCAGAAAACAATCAACAGACAGGAGTGTTCCCTCCCAGTTGGAGAACACTTCAGCGTTCCAGGAGATTCAACCTCGGACCTTGGGGTGCCCATCCTCCAAGGCGAACTTCGGGACAGGCAGCAGCAAAAAGTGGCAGAGCACAGGTTGATAGCTAAGATCGGTACCCATAGGGAGGGTCTCAACCGGGACCTCGGGTTCACATCACACTACAGGTGACCTCCATTGCACTATACACACAGAGACACTCCTATGCACAGTCACGTACACAGACACTCACACACAGTCCTACAGACACACACTCCCACACTCACACATTTCGCCCTCCCACGGATTTGGACCACTTTACACTCACATACACACATATGCACGCTCTCTCACAGACACACACACACAGGCACTCCGACGCACAGACATGTACACAGACACTCACACACTCGTACAGATACACACACTCCCACATGCATCCACTCACAGACTTAGACACTTCACACTCACACACATATATACACTCTCTCACACAGACACGCAAATCCCGCACCCGAGATACGCACACACTCCGACAGAGACACACACTCCAAAACTCACTCACACATGCACCCTCTCACAGACTTAGATCACTTTGCACTCACACACACATATATACACACTCTCTCACAGCCACTCACAAACACCACCCCAGACATGCACACACACACATAAACAAACACACACACAAAACCGACATGCACACAGACACATATACGTATGTGGGGTGAATTTGTACTTGCAGAGTAATATCGTACTTTGCTCAAAAACTGCATGAATCCATGTAAGAATCTGTTAACTCGTTTTTTAGATTAAAATCAGTTTAAAGATTTTGGTACAGACAGGGAACACAGGGGGCTGACATCTTCAATATCTCAACATCTTATCTGGGCTGAAACCAATTGTTTCAGTTAACCTGAGAATGTGACGTTTAAAAACGTTTTTTGATTTACATATGAAAGAAGTGAAACTATCATGGTCATTCTAACAGATGAGAGACTGAGCAAACAATCAAGGTTGTTTTCAATGTATAATTTCTGTTACGTCACACAGTAAACTTTTGCTATAAATGCTGTGTCTTACAATTGTGTACTCCACAAACACCTGGTGAAGGCGTGGCGCTCCGAAAGCTAGTGCTTCCAATTAAACCTGTCGGACAATAACCTGGTGTTGTGTGATTTTTAACTTTGCACACCCTCGTCCAATACCAGCATATCCAAATAATGGCTGGCACAGCAATTAGCTTTCTTTCGCTGGAAGCCTGCCTCGCGTATAAGGGCCTAAATATATTCTTGAAGCAGTTTTCAATACTGAAGAAGGAACTTAACCAGGGACAGATTCATTGCAAATCTACACAAGGAATTAACTTATAAAACACATGGTCAGTAAAGGAGCGTATGTTCAGTCTGTTGGAGCCTTCGCAAACTGATTGAACGGTTGCATAATAATGTTTGGGAATTGTTTTGCAGTGGGAATTGTGTGCAATGGGGGAGCATGTGATTCACTTCGTTTTTCCCGTAAAAGATAAAATGTTCAGACTGGAGAGGTTGGTGTAGAAATCCCCCCTCTTAGAACCAAGTTCTTGTGAGTACAGGTGGAGGAGAAGTCAGCAATTGCACATGGTGGTGCAAAAAATATCAGGAGGGTGATGTTTAACTTTCTATAGTTTAGGCCCTATTGTCAAGTGTGTGGGATATCTGCAAGGCAGAAGTGCCAAGATGACTGTCTCTCTGAGTCATGCAAGATAGGAATCAACAAATGGAGACATACTGGAACTCTGGTGTCATTGAACTTGGAGTTCCTTAATGTTCTGAGGAAGAAAGTCCAACATCCGCCATTGTCAGGTGCAGCTCCCTGAACTGTTGCCCCGAGCATCCCTTCTCCACAAAGACGTTCTAATATTTCAACATTTTGCCATTCCCTACTATTCTTATTTTATTGTATTCTATGGCCCTCTAAACGTTTTTTTAACTGTGACCTGACTGGGCTAGCCCTAAGTTGTGATTGCAAATTAGATTGTCTCATGTAATATCATTCATGTTCTAAAAATCCGTCAGAAATGCTGTTACGTCTTTGTAAAAACTGGTGGACGAACTTTACAACCATTTAACGAGAGAAAAAGTCCTTTACACTTCCTTGAAATTTCTGCTGCATCACTCTGATATTTTCAGCAACAGAATAGATTTATCCACACAAACTAAGCTCAAACTGGCTTGTTTCAATAATACTGAAATCAAAAGTAAACTTGAACAACTCAGTCAGAGTCCTTAATTCCGGTCATTAAATGTCCTCGCAGTCCTCAACAATGAAGATTGCAAAGTAGTGAAGTACATGCATGCACACATTAATTGACGACGTAAATCGGGCCCATTTGGGAAAGACAAGGATGGACCCAAGGTTTGTGGACACTTTGTTCAATGAAGCACAAGTAGTAATATCGTTTAATAATGTTTTCCCTTCGATGTCTGACCGTTTTCACAATCGAAAAGTAGAGATTCAGACATTCATTCATCGCATTTTGTTTGGCATTTTTGCAAACTGTCTTTTGTGTTGTTAAGTGCAGCAGATTGTGCGCATTCCTGTCAATCTCAGGTAGTGCAAGCGAATATAGAGCTCCTTCTGCATTATCCAGCGCCTGCTTCTGTACTTGACAAAGAATTCTCCCTGTCTCTCACTGTCAGATTCATCAATGTCTTGGAGTGTGGGATTCTGTTTCTGTACATGCCCTGCTTGCGGGATTCATTATGTCTCTGAATCTTACCGGTTGTCAGTGGGTATGATAGAGTTTATTTCAAAGTCTCTGGTATTGTACGCGAGGTTGAGATTCACTCAGCGCTCAGGTCCCTGTTATTCTTTGCACACCTGATGGATTACGTCCACTTTTTAATTTTCTTTGGGATGGGACTTGGAATTCTTTCTCCAATACTTTAATACAAATAAAATAAGTAAAGAAGCAGAATTTGGGTCTGTCAATGACAGGATAATGAATGGTTACCATCTAAAAGTAAACAAAAAGAAAGAAAATGGAAGCAGACGTTATAATTGGTTTACTCTGTCATGTCCCTGTCACTGTTTACAAGATACTCCATAACGGTCTGATTATTCGTGAATTCTGCCCGATATCTCAACATTAACTCGAAATAGCGGTGACTCTCGGTTCAATATGATGTTGCTCCAGCAATTTGTCGTGAATTCAATGATCAGTTCATTGCATTTACAGAAATTCCGATTCAGGCAAGTGTGAAAACGCTCACAGAGATGTCCTCTGGAATTTGAAGCGGCGTGCCCTTCCTCTCAGGCTATTATTTTGGGTTGCAATCTCTGAATAAAACAGAAACTTCCCGTGTCTGTCGACAGTGGGTATTCGTTGTGGTCATGAGCAGTCTCCTCAACCCGACAGATTTCCAGATCAAAATTTAATTCCAATGTCGTGTTTTCATTGTTTAAAAGAAATATTTTCACTTGCCTGTCCAGCGAAGTGAATCTTAGATGACCACCTTACAGACCCGGTTCCTAACCACTCTGGGAATGAGAAGCATTCTTTTCAATTCTGGGATAAAAGTCACATTTCGAATCGCCTACTTGGAAATGAAGATGTGGTCCAGTCTTTTCAGGAATATAAGACGACCTGTGGGACTGAGGGGCTGCGGGCACACTTCAGTTCTCTCAGAATGAGTCTGGAAGGCTGGCAGGGAACCGTACACTGTGTTCAGTGATTTCACTTCAATTCCTGTCTGCAATTTACCATTTTACTAAGTCAAGATTGACAAGTCTGTCGAATTGCAGAAACACTCTTGAGCTTTAATTTACTCCGATCTACATCACAAGATATTACTTTATCAGCGTCCGTGTGGGGGCATGGGTAGGACTGACTGTCTGTGTGGTATTTAAAACTCCTTTTGGGGGTTTCTGAAACTACTTCACAGCCGGTGGCAGATTTCTTCAGAAAACATAAGGGATTTAGTCAGGAACACATGTACACAAACAAAAACATCACACAATTATGCACACATAGACCACAAACACTGACGCACACAGAAAAACAAACATTCACCCAATTGCACACACAGGCACGCACACACAGACACAGACCTGCACACACACACAGGCACACATACACACACGAGAAATAAGGCGTAAGGTCAGAGACACTGCAGTTGGCAGCATGCCCATAAGCTGAAGTGCTTATACTTCTTCTGCAATAAGTAAACAATTTGTCTTTTGGCATTGTTTGTAACACCGTGCATTTATCCGGCGACAGTATGCAGGCATTTCTGCGTGACGCCTTTTTTTGAGAAGCTGAGATGAATTTCTTGCCATTTCTGAAAACTTGTAATGTTTTCTGATGAACTCTTACGGATTTTAAGCGAGACATCAGCGAAAACTCCTGGTAAGGACACAATGGTAGAGGAGGGTCAGCATTGCCCATGTCGGTCTTATTCTGTTAATAGTCCCTTGGATTACATTGCAAAGGACAGACAGAACTGCTTTCTGTCAACAAAAGCTTTTGTTTGGAAGAATGAAGGAATCGTGAAAACGGAGAAATTCCCAGTCTTTCCTGCATTCTTCTTATCATTTAATGTCATGGGGGCTCAGCAGAGGGCATCATTGTATCATTTCCAACACAACAGTGACAAACAGAGAGAGAGAGAGAGGGGGAGAGAGAGACAGACTTGGACCAGCACGTCAATGGATTGATCCGCAAAACAACAGTGATGTGCCTCAGGGATCAATGCTGGGCCCATTTCTCTTTCTTGTCAATATCAATGATTCGGGAGAGAATATATTAGGCATGACTAATAAGTCCGCTCATCACTCTCTTGTCAAGAGGAAGGAAAAGACTTATGTTTCAATGAGATGTGAATGCTCAATTCGGGCACTTGTGATTTACAAATTAGTAAAGAAAGAACTAAAGAAAGAGGCAAAAAGAGCCAGGAGGAGACATGAGAAGTTGTTGGTGGATATAATCAAGGAAAACCCTAAGGCTTTCTCTCAGTATTCGAGGAATAAAAGAATAACGGGAGTAAGACTTGGGCCAATCAAGAATACGAGTGGGAAATTCTGCGTGGAGTCCAAGGAGACACGGGAAGCGCTAAATGAATATTTTCTGTTAGTATTCACACCAGACAAAGATAATGTTATCGAGGAGAATACTGAGACAGAGTCTACGAGACAGAATAAATTAAGGTTCACAAGGAGGACATGTTAGCAATCCGAGAAAATGTAAAAATAGATAAGTCCACTCACCCGGATGGTATTTATCCTATGAATCATTGGGAAGTCAGGGTTGAGATTGGTTTAATCTTTATGTCATCATTTTCCACAGGAATAGTGTCAGAAAATTGGAGAGTAGAAAATGTTCTTCCCCTGTTGAAGGAGGGGAGTCGAAACAACCCTGGGAATGAGAGACCAGTTAACCTGACTTCGGTTGTGGTTAATTTTATGGAAAAGGTTATAAGAGAGGAGATCCAAAATGAATAAGCTGATTAGGGATAGTCAACAGGGCTTTGCCTCACAAACCTGATTGAATTCTTTGAGAATGTAACAAAATAGGTGGATGAGGGAAACGCGATCAAGGTGGTGCATGTAAATTGCAATAATCGTTTAATCAGGTGAACCACCGTAGGCTACTGTCCAAATAGAGAGGTATGTGATTGGGAGTGATTCAACTGTCTGGATCAGAAATAGGCTAGCTGAAAGAAGACAGAGAGTGGAGGTTGATGGGAATTGTTCATCCTGGAGTTCACTTATGAACGGTATTCCTCAAGGATCTGTTTTACGTCCGCTGCTGCTTGGCGTTTTATAAACGTTCTGCATGACGGCCAGGAAGGATGGGTTGATAAATATGCTAATGACACTAACTTTGGAAGAGATGTGGAGAGTGCAAAAGGATGTTGTTGGTTTAAGATACTATCAGGTCTGCTGCCCAGCTGGGCTGAGATTTGGCACATGGATTTTAATGTGGAAATGTGTCAGGTGTTGAACGTTAGAAGGAGCGACTGCAATGCAGAGTTCTTGGCTTATTGTGAGATTCTTTGTAGTGTCGATGAGTAGAGAGATCATGGTGATCTTGTAGATAGATCCGTGAAAGTTGACACACATTCTGATGCAGTTGTTAAGCAGGCATATGGTTTGCTGCTTTTATTAGCAGAGGAATTGAGATTCGGAACCATGAGGTCATGCTGCAGTTGTACACCACCATTTTGCAGCCGCACTTGAATTATTGTGTACAGTTCTGGGCACCTCATTATAGGAAATATGTAGAAGCTTTCGAAAAAATTCAGAGGAGATGTCCAAGGATGTTGCCTGGTATGGAGGGACTTGAGGCTGTTTTCGTTGGTGAGAAGAATTGAGGTGGACTTGATGGAGACTTACAAGATGATCAGAGGGTTGAATCAGGTGGACAGCGAGTGCCTTTTTTTCTCGGGCAGTGTTGGCTAGCACGAGGGAGCATTGCTTTAAATTGAAGGTTGGCAGATATAGGACAGATGTCCTAGTTAGTGTCTCAGATAATAGTAGAGGTGTGGAATGCACTGCATGCAACATTAGCAGGCTCTCCAAATTTAAGGGCACTTAAATTGTCGTTGCGTTTTCATATGGACAAAAATGGAATATTGGAGGTTAGATGGTCTTCAGATGAGCTTCACAGGTCGGCACAACATTGACGGCCGAAAGACTTGTACTGTTCTATGTTCAAAGTTCTGTGACACTAAAAAAATGTATGGTGGACGTTGAGGAAGATTGTCAGAAATGGAAGCAGCACTTTGATATCTTGGGAAGTGGATCGAGAAATGGCAAATGAGGTTTAGTATCGATAAGTGTGTGGTCTTGCATTTTTGGAAAGTCAAATCAAGGTCTGTGTTTCATGTTGAATGGTCGGGCCTTAAGGAGCGGATTGCTAAATGGGGACATTGGATTTCAAGTGCACGGTTCTCTGAAAGTGGAGTCATGGGTAGCCAGGGCAGTGCAGTGGGCTTTTGGAACTCTCGCCTTCTGCAGTCAGGGCATTGATATTGAAGTTGGGAAGTCATGTTATCCGGGACATTGGTGAGGACACACTTGGAGTATTGCGTTCGGTTTTGGTCACGTTTCTTTTGGAAGAATGGCATTAATCTGGAAAGAGTGCAGCAAAATTTTACAAGGATGCTGGCAGGTCTCAATGGTCTGTGTTATCGGGAAAGGTTGGACAAGCTGGGGCTAATTTTCATTCGAGCTTACGAGACTGAGTGGGTGTCTAATAGGTCATGAGAGGCATGGATGGTATGAATGCAAACAGTCCTTTTCTCAGGGTTTGAGAATAGAGGAAAGGAATACTCAAATTTGATGTTGGAAGGGAAAGAATAAAAAGGAAGTGAGCAAAACCTTTCTTACACATGGGATTGTTTGCATATGGAATGAGCTGCCAGTGGACCTCGTTGAGGCAGGCACATTAACATCATTTAAAAGTCATTTGGACAAATACATGGATGGAAAAGGATTAGGAGCATATCAGCCAGGTGTAAGGGAAATGGGGTTAGCGTGGATGGACATTTTGTTCAGCATGGACCAGTTTGGATCAAAGGGCCTGTCTGCATACTTTAGGACTCTCTGACTCGATCATAAAAAACCCGTTCAACAGAGATGCACAATAAAACTAAATAATCGATACATACACGAATGCACTAACCCAGAGAGACAGAATCACAGACATAGACGCACCCAGAAACACAGACAATTACACATGCATAAAACCATAAATGCACACCGAAGGATGAACACAGATGCTGAAACACGCACACCAAAACATACCACATGCCCCAAACACACACGTCAAATGGAAGGTTCACGGAAACAGTTGCATATACAAACTTACACACCACATGCAAATAGGGACAGAGAGGCCTACATATCAAGATATACAACAACACATAATACTTAAGGAGTCATAAACACACACACACACACACACACAGACATAGCTAGGTCGTGTACAAATGATTTGCAGATTCAGAATACCATCGAAACATGTGACTTAATTGTCTTTATTTGGTATCAAAAGTAGGAAGACAGATTACATTTTTAATGGCTGTAAATTTGGAGAAGAGTTGGTTCAACAATAGTGTTGTATCTGTGTTTTCAAGAGGAGATTCGTATGTTCTGTGTGGGGTTTGTGTGTTCGGTATGTAGTCCATGCATTAACATTTGGGTCCATGCATTCAGGGTGAGATCGATGTGTTCAATGCTCGCACACAGGGAAATTACCTCCTGAAACCCATATATTCCCCAACAATGCCCCCTAACCTTCCCGAATCTCTCGGTCTCAAAGGGGTAGATGGCCGAAACCCCATCTGTCTCACCATGGCTCTACCACAAAACGCATGTGAACTTATACACAGGCGAGTGACCAATGCAGTTTAAATGTATCCTGGAAACTTGTGGCCGGGGAATAGCGAGTGGGTGTTGGCGTAGGTTAGAGGTCATGGGAACTACACCTTCACACAAAAGCCTAAATTGGTTAGGGCCACTGTTGGACGTTGAGGAACTGTCCTGTTGGAAAACATCTCCCCATCACGGAGCTCGCATCTCTCCATCACGGAGCTCGCATCTCCCCATCATGGAGCTCACATCTGTTGATGTAGCAGTTCGTGGCCCGGGTTTGTCGTGGATGGCAAAAGGGTATGCTGCAGTTCCAACAGTGACATCTGTTTACTAACAGGCCAGACGCCTTCGGAATATTTTAAGAAGGTAGACCTGGGCGTGACTTTTGTTTTAGGCAGATGTATTGTGAAGATTCCAGCAGTGCTGTAGCAGATCAAACCACTCGGCTTGATCCATAGCAAAACCTATTTAAACACTACGGTTGAAACATGACTAAACAAAAAGAGAATTTAAAATAACTGCACGTATTTAGAAAACCAAACGGCTCCGACACAACTTAACGCAGGAGCGATTCCAATTTCTGCATCATCCCATAAACACACAATTTACCAACAGATAATCCAATCTAAGGTTAATTTAGGCAGGAGATACTTCTGAGAGGACTGTGACAATAAACAGCTTTTGAAGTACCGAAACTCTTTTCCTTGCAGCTGCTTCCCTGTTACCAGTAATTTTCACACAACCTGCCAATACTAATGCAAAATAGAAAAAAAAAACAACTATCATGAATTGGGAGAACTGACCTCTCTCTTCCTATTATTGAAGGAAGCCATCCCCAGGCATATCAGAACCCCAGTCTTTACCAACCCTTTACAACATAACCAAGGACAATGTTACCTTGTTAAAGTGGCAACATTCTCAGCAAAGCAGAATCACTCCTGAACATGATAAGGGGAAAACGCAATTCTGACACTGTCCATCAGCTCAACTCCCCCACCCTCAGTCGCTCTGACAGAGGCTTTCATGAAAGCAATTACCTCTCAAGTTATCCTTTCATGCCTTCACCACTTATGCCCACTCATAAGCTTCCGAGTTGACCCCCATCTCACTCCTTCAGTAATTGCCACCCCTTGAACTTCAGTGGTGTTATCATAATTGTATTATTCCCTGCCAACCTTCAACATCCTGAAGTTTGCCATTGTGAGAGAATCTAAACATTGCCCCTTGATGTTCAATGGTGTCACCATTATTGTACACCTCGCAAGCACCCTCCCCGCCTCGCATTCGTCAACTATTTACATTCAGCTGCTTCAAATTCAGCCAGAAACTAAATTGGAGCAGCTAGCTCAATACACTGGCTAAATAGCGAGTCAGAGGCTAGGAATCCTGCTGCGCCTTTCTCAGCTCCTTACTCTCCAGCTCCTCATCTCCACCTCCACTCCCCACAAAGTTGGTTCATCATCGACAAAGCACAAGTGAATAGTGTCCAACCCGCCTGTCTGGATTTTTGCAGCTGCTATTACACTCAAGAATCTCGACGGGATCCATGACAATAAAGCCCACTTGATTCGCAAAACATCGACACATATCCACTCTCTCGGCCACCAACGCTTAGTAGCAGTGTGCACCATCTACAAGACGCACTGAAAAAAAATTACCAAAAGTTCTTAGTTGGCACCTTCGAAAATCATGTTCCTTTACATCGAGAAGCACAAGGGCAGCAGACGGATTTTCACACGAACCCCTGTACTTTCCCCTCCAAGCCACTTGGATATTAGCTTGGAAATATATCACCATTTATTCAGTGCTCTCGATCAAAATTGTGAATATCCTTCCCTGATGGACTTACTGGTCTACCCTGAACACATGGACTTCATTAATTCAAGAAAGCAGCTCACTGCCACTTTCTCACGGGACCAACGACGGAGAGCAATACCTGCTGTCTGACAACGCCTTCCAAATTCCATGAATGACTCGGATGAAGTGTGAGTGAAATATATTGATTGTTCCTTCACTGTCATCAAACAAAATCCCTTATCTGCCTCCCATCCATTTTATTGTTAATCTGTCTGCGTTACACGGACTGAAGCAGTTTGAGAAGATGTTCAGCCCCACTCTCCTCAAGGGTTACAACTGGGGATTGGCAACAAATGGCGGAACGGTCAATATCGTGGACCAATATCCTGCGAATGAAAAGTAATGAAGGGTGAGTGAATACAATGGCGCTCTGGTTTCAGATGGACCTGTACGTCGGATGTCCTTCTGCCCTCCCCCACTCTGTCTTGCTCCAATTCCGAGAACTGACTGTGAAACAGTTAACTTTATACAAGCATTTAAACTGATTGTACGAAACAAGGATCCTGACGATGACAGATGAGCGTACAATCAACAGACAGATCACACTGAGCTTCTCTCTCTCTATCTCTGATGTTTAGTTTCTGTTCACATTTTATTCTTATCACTCTCTCTCTCTCCCCTCATCAATCTCTCAGTCTCAATTACGAACTTGACCGCCGCTATTTTTATTCCCTCGCCGTCGTCATTCAATACATGTTTTGGTCTTTCTCTGACGTTTTTATTCAAACACTCTCACAATCATTACTCAATGTCATTTTTGTTTCAATTCTTTTTCCATGTCGGTCTCCCTCTCTCACATTCTCCTCTGCCAGTTTTTTTAATCTCTCAAACCTCTTCACCTTCTTTCGCTGTCCCTCATTGCTCTCTTTCTCAAGCACAATCTGTCTCTATTCCGCATTACACGGTAACGCCTATCCCTTTTTCACTCAGTCCTTCATTATTCTCCCTTCTGTATTTCGCTTTCTAATCCCTTTTATCTTTATTCTGACTTCCACATTACTCTCTCTCTAACACCTTAACTGTGTCTCTATGTCCTTCATTCCTGTCTCCATCTCATTTTTTTCTGTAATACTTTTATTTATTGCATTTCTTGTCGCTTCCCATCTCTCCTCTTCCTTTCTCAAACTCCATTACGCTTCTCCTTTACTCCCTCATTACTCACTCGACCTTTAATTCGCACTCTCACTCTGTCTTCTACCCCTTCTTCTGGAAGTCTTAACATTCTCTTTGTTTCAACTTTGCGATGCAGTGTGAATCTCCAAGCCAGCAGGATCGAAATCAGCAGCACACCTGGCTGGAAATGGTGAATGCTGTCTTCACTTTGTCAAGAATCCTTCACATCAATTCCTGATGGATGCATCCACCTGTGACTATTTACTTACCTTTCAGCCTCATGCTATCAGTGTTCGCCTCATCAAAATGCCACGTTCCGGGGAGCAAGAGCACAGCTTTCATTAACACCGACAGACATCCGCGATATCCCAGTGAGATCGATGAATAACAAGAGTTACATTCAGCGGTTCAGAGACTCTGTAGTGAATAGTCTCTGAAATTCTTGGCAAGGCGCAGTACCATCCGTACTTCTCTGTGAGCTATCGACTTGTTAAAGTGACAGTTCACAAACAGAAAACAGGCAGATTTGCATCACTGTTCAATGGTTCGGCTCAGGTACTCTGATAAGAAGTGTTAAAAACCTACCTAGAACACTCCCCTCCCCCCAAGCTAGCCACTCTGAATTCAAGTCCCATCTTGGCTCACCCAGCGGTCTTGGCTTACACTTTCTGTACAAAAATCAGATCAAATCTCAGGCAGGCACGAAGTTAGAGCAGAAGGAATAGGTGCAGAATCACGTCATTAGCCCACTGGGTCTTCCCCACCACTCGATCGATTAAAACCATATTTGAATTTTAAGCAATATGGAAATAATAGCTGCTCGAACCTGTTCACTGTGGGTCTTTTTAAAATAGAGTCAATCTGGCTCAGGTCAGGGAATGAGGTGTGCAGAGATCATGCAGTCTGGGCCTCACATGACTCCAGTACCACAGCAAGGATCGACATTCAACTGCCCAATATGAGCAATAGCCTGTTTTCTTGTTCAGTCGATTAATCTGTAATACCTTATGAATCTACATATCCAAATATTTTGACTCTATCGACCATTTTGTACTACCTTCCATCCTCTTCCGACGGGCAGAAGATTTTAATGTTTTAATTCGCGTACCAACAGATTTAAGAACAACTTTTTACACTTCACTATCAGACCTCTGAGCAGACCTCTGAAATTCTCATCTTAATTTTCCTCTGCTGTTTCTCTGAAGCTGTAACAGTGAAATCTGCACTCTGTTATGTTACTGTACTGCACTTTGATGGTATGACCTTCCTGCATGGCTTAGAAAACAACACTTTTCACTGTATAACAATGCATGCATGAGACAATACAACTAAATCTAATCTAAATTTGTGATGAGTGTATTGGATGATATTGTCAATGTTAAAAGTATTTGCTGTTACTTCCTTTATAATAGAATCTAACATGCTAAAAATGACAGAAGTTAAGCTGACTATAGTTGTGTTATATTTGTCTCCATATCTTCTCATATAATAATGCCTGTAGTTTTTTTCCAATTTTCTGGAAGAAATGGATGATAAGGAACATAAGACCAGAAGACAAATAAGCAGAAATTCAGATAATCGATTCTGCTGTGCCATTCAATCATGGCTGGTAAGTTTCTCAAAAAAATCTCTCGCCTTCTCCCAGTAAGACTTTATCCCATTAACCATGAAGAACCTATCAATCATTTTCTTAAATATATTCTATGACCTGGATTTCGCAGGCTTCTGTTGCAGTAATTTCCATATATTCACAATACTGTGGCTAATGAAATGTTTTATTATCTCTCCGGTAAAGAGTCTTCACTTTACTCTAAGCCTTTGCATTCGGGCTCTGTTCTCTCCTGCAAAATGAAAACATCTCTGAACATCCACTATATCTCGGCCGTTCAGTATTCTTTACGTTTCAATGAGATCGCCTCCCTCCCATCCTTCTACAATAATCTGACCTACAATCCGAACACGTTCCCCACATGGTAATCCTTTCATTCCTGAGATTATTGTCATGATCCTCCTCAATACATTCTTCCTGACATACGGGACGAAAATTGCTCACAATAGTCAAAATGAGGTCCAATCTGACTGGAGTCTTATAAAGCCTCAGAAGTGAATCCCTACTTTTGTCTTCTCACTCCCACCTCTCTTGCTGACAATCTTAAACGTGTCAATCCCTTATTGCTGACATTCTAACGAGAGGAAACAGAATATTGTTCCTTCCTCCGTTAACAGACATTAAATGATGTACTTCGTCAAAGCCGTCAACATGCTATGACACTTTTATTTCAGTTTCTGAAACTTTCACCTTATGTTGCCAGTATGTTATTTCATCCTGTCAAATATTTACCAGGTTCTTGGAACAGATTGATTGTCGGTTGCCATTCTGTCTGCTTGGATCTAATTTATTAAGCTTTTCACGAATGAATCACAGCGTTATTCGTTTCACGGAGAAACAGAGAAACTATGAGCAGGAATAAACTATTCAACCATTCGACACTGCTACACCATTCAATGTGACCTTGGCTGATTGTTCAAAACCATCTCTGTTACTGCTTTATCCCTGTACACTTTGATCAGTTGAGCTCCAAGAACCATTTCTAAATACTTTCAAACAAAAAAATCAATGTTTTCTCCTTGACTGCTTTCAGTGCCAGATAATTCCATAGTCTCCCAACTCACTTGGTCAGGAATGTTTCTGTGCGTCAGTCCGAAACGGCCTATCTTTTTTGCCTTAGACTGAGACCCCACATGGTTGAGAAGTCCTCTCGTTATCGGGAAAATGCTTTTCTGCTTTCAATCAACACCGTCTTATTAGAATTAATTCGGTTCAGGACACTGAGAACCCTCAAGCCTCGTTCTGACATCCAAAGAGATCATTACCTGATTTTCTAAGAATACCCACTATCTGCCCCAAAATGACCGAGCCACAGTGAACATAACCAAAAGGATCACATCTTTCTTCATAGAACAGTCCCATCAACTCAGGAATCAGTTTGGTGCACCTTTCATGAACTGACTCCATGAACATTCTTCCTCAGATGAGGAGGTTAAAACAGGTGAAATAAAGAAGGTAACATTATGCTATATTATATTACCTTGTCTTACATTATGTCATGCCATATTACATTATACGATTTTACATCATTATATTATATCAGGGCGAGTCTTGAGAACGTTTGGCAACTCAGGGTGACTTTCTAGATGTTGGTCTGCTCGCTGAGTTGGAAGGTTCTTTTCAGACGTTTCGTTACCATACCAGGTTTCATCTTCAGTGAGCTTCCGAATCAAGAATCATTCAGAGGCTCACGAAAGATATTACCTAGTATGGTGACGAAACGTCTGAAAATGCAACTTGCAACTCAGCGTGCAAACCGACATCGATATTGTATCATTATATTTTGCTATTATATTATATTATAAAATATTATGTCAGCTGCAAGAATCTTGACTTCACCTCAAATTCGTTCATTCATCAGCACAATAGCTCAGTAGTTAGCATTACTGTCTCACAGCACCAGAACACAGACTTGATTTCACGAATGCACAACTGGCTGTGTGGAGTTTTCGCATTCACCTCATGACTGTTTGCTTTCGTCTGATTTCTCTGGTCCCCCCCCCACACTTTGAAGATGTGCAGCATCGTTGGATTAGCCATGGGGAATGCAAATTTAAAGGGAGAGAATGAGGATATCGTCGAATCGGGATGTCCTTGAGAGGGTCGACATGGACTCGATGGCCCTACATTACATTATGTTTGTGTACACTGTCGTTTACTGATCACCTATTGAACACAACAATTAGGTCACCCCTTGACCTTCTAAATTCAAGAGAATGCGGGCCTCCTGATAAAACAACCCATGAAGAGCAGACATCATTCTTGTCAGCCTACAATTTACTTGCTCCAATGTCAATATCACCGTTCTGATATACGGTTCACATATCTGCTCACAGTAGTCCAAATCGTGTGTTAGCAGAGTGTTGTGAAATCACAGCAGAACCTCTGTGCCCTCATGCTCCCGAGTTGAAGCCAGCATTGCTTCTGCTGCCTTGATTATTTTCTGCAAAATGCCCCCTATAAATCCTGTTTACATTCATTCACTCCCTTGTAGTATCTGTGTTATCGATCTAAAAACCCTGGTGACAAAACGAGTGACATATCTTCTTGTAATAAGTAACACATCAGATTGTTGAAGGGAACAAACAAAACATGCTAAGCTTCTCCAGACATTCGACTTAAAACCTTATGAGATGTAGATTCGAATGGCATCAAGACAGAAGGACAAATTTGAATTTATTTTAATTGTGGAAGGAATAGTTGCTTCATGGTAAACTACTGAAGGTCATTGTGGAAAACATCCTCAGACTCCCCGAGTACGCTTGAGGGACGGAGATCTGTCAGCAATTGACTCCAGACCGGCAGCATTGTGTTTACTACCCACTATACTGTCTCCGCAATTGACGCCCGTCTCCCAGCACTGCAATTGCCACTGACGTTCCGTGTCTCTATACGCGACTATACACCCACAACATTGTGGTTACCAATACTACTTTCTCCTTTTGCATGTGACTCCAGAAACACAGCGGCACTGATGTTGGTTTTTTTTTTATCTCTGGGGCATCAGAAGCTTCGTGGGAACGTTACAGAAGTTTATAAAAACATGAAAGGCATGGGTATGGTGAATAGTTCATTAATTTCCCACGGGTTATTGGAGTCCAAAACTACATGGCATGCTTTTCAGTGTGAGGGGATAGACATAAAATGGGCAATTCCTTTTTCACTCAGTGTCGTGCAACCATGAAATGAACTGGCGGAGCAAGTGTTGGGGTCTGCTACAATCACTACAAGTAAAAGACATCTGAGTGAGATTTTAAATAAGAAAGATTTGGAGGGATATGAACCAAATATTGGTGCATGTGATTCGATAACTTTAGGATATCTGGTCGCCATGGGTGACGAAAGGTTCTGTTTCTTTGTTGTACGTTTGTCTGAACGATGACTGCAGGCTGACGTCAATATGGGTACTACTGAGCTACTCTGTCTCAATATCTCCTTCCAGAACAACGGCACAATGGTTTCCCCTGACCTAGTTTCACTCTGCATTTGACTCCAAACCAAAAGCCCTGTGGTTATCAGTCAACTGCACAATCTGTATGTGACTCCAGATCCATGACACTCTGTATATCACTAATCTGCTCTTTCAATAATCTGACTCCAGACCAACAGCACTGTCAATATACCGATCTTCCCTGTATCATCATGTGACTCCAGACCCACAGCACGGTGATTACCACTGAACTGCTCAGCACTGGTATCCAGACCCACGGCATCGTCATTATCACAATGTGCTTTGCATCTGTGTCTTTGAACCGACAGAGTAGTAACTGTGGATACCACGGTTCGACTCTGGCTCTACGTGTGACACCTGAAGGAGTGCATAGTTGTTATTTATGAACTGCACTGTCTCTAAATGCGAGTCAAGCCACACCGCACTGTGGTTTCCAGTGACTTGCTGCTTCTCTACGTATAAGCCCCAAAACACAGCTCTTTGGTTACCACTCATCTGCACTGTACCTGTACTTGAATCAGATCCACAGCAATGTGGTCAGTACACACCGGCGCTGTCTGTACAGGTGACTTCAGACTCACAGCACTGTGGTTATGATTGACCTGCTCTGTGACTACAGGGCCATAGCACTGAGTGCACGATTGACCAGTTCTATCTCAATAAGTAACATAGGGAAACAAAACTATGCTTAGAAATGATCGCCTCTGTTTCTGCACGTGACTCCAGACGCTGAACACGGTGATTACCACTGTCTTAAGTTGTTTCCCTACGTGAATCCAGTCCCACAGCCCTGTGGCTACCATTGACCTGCTCTCTCTCTACATTTGACAACAGACGCACAGCACTCTGGTTACCACTGACCAGCTGTGAATTTAAACGTGACTCCAGCCCACAGAACTGCAGTTACGACTCGTCTGATCTGTCTCTGTATGTAAGTCCAGACCCACAGCTCTGTGGTACCACAAAGGATTTATAAGGATATCGTCACGTTTGGCGGGTTTGCCGTTGAGGATTAGTCTCAAGAGGCTGATTCTTCCTGTTCCCGAGAGCTGATGGGTGACCTTATAAATTTTTAAAACATCATGATGGGCATGGATAAGGTGCAAAGTATTATCTTTTCTACACGGTAAGGGAGACCAAAGGAACGAGCCTCTGTTTCAGGCCGAGAGGGGAACGATTTAAACGAGACCTGAGGGGCAACTTCCTTTCGCCTAGAGGATGGCACATGCATGAAATGAACTGCCAGAGGAAGTGCAAAATACTACAACAATTATAATATTTGAATAGGAAGCAATTAGAGTGATATGAGGCAATGCTTCCAAATGGGGTTCGATAAATTTCGGATATCTTTTCGGCATGGTCGAGTTGGAGCAAAGATTCTGTTTTTTAACTGTGTCATTCTATGACGCTCGACACACAGCACTGTGCGTACAAATGGCATACTCTGTCTCTACATCTGACACCAGAAACATACCACCGTATTTTCCACTGACTTGCTCGTCCTTACATGTGACTCCAGACCAACACGACTGAGTGTTGCACTGATCTGCTCTGTCAGTAAGTTTGATTCCATCTGCTCCATTGTTGTTACCACTGATACAGGACACAGAACTGCACATCACACTAATGGGCCCATCAGCCCATAATGTTGTGCCAAACATGACACTAAGCGGAACTAATCCCTTATGCCTGTCCTTGCTTCATATCTCTCCATTCCTTACATATTCATGTGCTTATCTAAACGTCTCCTAAGTACCCGAATCGTTACTGCCTCCACCACTATCCTGCCTGTGCATTGCAGAATCCTATCTCAATTTTTTTTGCAAACCTGCCCATCACGTCTCCTATGAACGTTCAAGTTTCTTATTTTATTGTATTCTGTCGCTCTCTGAAAATTTTTGTCACTGTGAACTGACTGGACGAGCTCTCACTTCTGATTGTGAATTACATTGTCTCATGTAATATCAGCTACGTTCTAAGAAATCCGTCAGAAATGTTGTTACATCTCTGAAAAAACCTGGTGGACTAAATTTGCAACCGTTTAACAAGGGAAACAGTCCTTTACAGTTTCTTTAAATTTATTCTGCTTCCCTCTGATACTTTCAGCAATAGAATAAATATATCCACACAGACTAAGGTCAAACTGGCTTCTTTCTGTAATACTGAAATCAAATGTAAACTTGAACACTTCTACCAGAGTCCTAAATTCCGGGCAATAAATGTCCTCGCTGTCATTAACAATGCAGATTACAATGTAGAGAAGCGCATGCACATATTAATTGATGACGTAAATCCGGCCTTTTTGTCAAAGACTGGGATGGCCAAAGCTCTCTGGGACTCTTTTTACAGTGAAGGACAAGTTGTAATATAGTTAAATACTATTTTCCCTTCGATGTCTGAACTCTATTACAATCGAAAAGTAGAGATTCAGACATTAATTCAACGGATTTTGTTTGGCATTCGTGCAAACTGTCTTGTGCGTTGATAAGTGCAGCAGGTTGTGCCCATTTCTGTCAATCTCAGGTAGTGCAAGCGAATATAGAGTTCCTCATGTATTATCCAGTGCCTGCTTCTGTACTTGACTAAGGATTTTTCCCCGCCTCTCACTGTCAGATTCATGAATGCCTAGGAGTGTGGGATTCTGTTTCTGGACATGCACTCATTGCGGGATTCATTCTGTCGCTGAATCTTACCAGCGGTCAGTGCGTATGACAGAATTTATTTCAAAGTCTCTGGTTTTGTACACGAGGTTAAAATTCACTCAGTGCTCAGGGTCCCTGTTATTCTTTGCACTCCTGACGGATTATATCCATGTATTTAACTCTTTTTCAGGTTGGGACTTGGAATGCTTTCTCCAATAATTTAATACGAATGAAAGAATTGAAGGAACTGAATTTGGGTCTGTAAGTGACAGGATAATGAACGGTTACCATCTAAAAATAAATAAAAAGAAAAAAGTGGCAGCAAAAATTACAATTGGTTTACTCTATCATGTCCCTGTCACTGTTTATCAGATACTCGATAACTGCCAGATTATGCGTGAATTCTGCCCGACTGCTCAACATTAACTCGAAATGGCGGTGACTCTCGGTTCAATACAATCGTGCTCCAACAAATGGTCGCGAATTCAAGTGAGTAGCTCATTGGATTTCCAGAAATTCCCATTCAGGCAAGTGGGAAAACGCTCATGGAATTGTCCCCTGGAATTTGAAGCGGCGTATCCTTCCTCTCAGGCTATTGTTTCGGCCTGCTATGTCTGATTCAAACAGAAACATCCCGTGTCTGTCGCCAGTGGGCAATCGTTGTGGGCAAGATTTCCAGATCAAAATTTAATTCCAATGTCGCTGTTTTCATTGTTTTAATGAAATCATTTCATTTGACTGTTCAGGGAATTGAACCTTAGATTACCACCTTACAGATCGGGTTACTAACCACTATAAGAACGAGAAACATTCTTTTCAATCCTGGCGTTTAGGTCACATATCGAATCGCCTTCTTGGAAATGAAGGTGCAGTCAGTCCCTTCAGGAATATGACATCACCTGTAGGACTGAGGGACTGCGGACACTCTTCAGTTCTCTCGGAATGAGTCTGGAAGCCTGACAGGGAACAGTTCTCCGTGTGAAGTGATTTCGCTTCAATTCCTGTCTGCAATTTATCAGGCTTACTACGCCAAGATTGACAAGTTTATCGAATTGCAGAAACTCTATCGAGCTTTAATTTACTCCGATCTACATCACACGATATTACTTTATCAGCGTGCGTGTGGGGGCATGGGCAGGTCTGACTGTGTGGTGTTTAAAGCGAGGAAATCACTCCATTTGGGTATTTCTGAAACCATTGCACAGCCTATGGCAGACATCATCGAAAAACATAAGGGATTCAGTCAGAAAAACAAGTGCGCCAGCACAAAAATCACAGAATTATACACACACACACAATCATACACGCACGCAAACCCACACAAATACACACACAGGCGACAAAACACAGACCCAGAAATGCACATACATTCACTGACACCCACACACACACATAAATATACACACAAGCACACACAGGCACACACACACGAGAAGTAAGGTCCAAGGACGGAGTCACCACAGTCTGAAACATGCCCTTGAGCTGAAGTGCTTATACTCCTTCTGCATTAAATAAATAATTTGTCCTTGGGCATCAATCGTAACACCATGCATTTACCCTGCAAATACATGCAAGCATTTCTGCTTGACGCCTTTTTTGGAGAAGTTGAAATGAATTCAATTACCATTTCAGTAACTTGTCATGTTTTCTGTTGGACTCTCACAGGTTTTAAGCGAGATATCGTTGAAAACTCCATGAGGGAACACAATGGTGCGGGGCGAGCATCATTGCCTATGTCCATCTTAATCTGTTAATACTCTCTTTGATTATATTGCGAAGGACAGACTAAATTGATTTCTGTCAACAAAAAGAATTCATTGGATGAATGAGTCAACCGTGAAAACTGAGCAATTCCCACTCTTTGTTGAATTCTTCTTATCGTGCAATGTCATGTGGACTCAGCAGAGGGCGTCATTACATGGTTTCCAATACAACAGTGACAAACAGAGAGAGCGCGGGAGAGAGCGAGAGAGAGAGAGAGACTTGGACCCACACGTCAATGGATTAATCCTCAAAACAACAGTGAGGTGCCTCAGAGATAGGTGCTGAGCCCATTACTCCTTGTTATCAATATCAATGATTTGGATGCGAATGAATACGACGTGATTAATAAGTTCGCTCATGACTGTCTTATCAAGATGAAGAAAAAGACTTACGTTGCAATGTGATGTGAATGCTCAGTTAAGGCACATGTGATTTCCAAATTAGCAAATAAAGAACTAAAGGAATAGATTAGAAGGGCCAGGAGGAGACATGAGATGTCGTTGGCGGATATTATCAAGGATAAACCTAAAGTTATCTCTCATTATCCGAGGAATAAAAGAATGACGAGCGTCAGACTAGGGCCAAACAAGGATAGTACTGGGAAGTTCGGCGTGAATTCCAAGGAGATAGGGGAAGCGCTAAATGAATATTTTTTTGACAGTACTCACACCAGACAAAGATGATGTTATTGAGGAGAATACTGCTACAGAGTCTCCGAGTCTGGATAAATTAATGTTCACAAGGAGGAGGTGTTAGCAATTCTCGCAAATGTAAAAATAGATAAGCTCGCTGTGCCGAATGGGATATATCATAGGAATCATTGGGAAGGCAGGAAGGAGATTGGCTTTAATCTTTATGGCATCATTTTCCACAGGAACAATGCCAGAAGATTGGAGGATAGAAAATGGTTTTCCCCTGTTAAAGAAGGGGAGTAGAGACTACTCTGGGAATGAGAGACCAGTGAACCTGACTTCGGTTATGGTTAATGTGTTGGAAAAGGTTATAAGAGAGAGGATCCATAATCATCTGGAAAGGAATAAGCTGAATAGGGATAGTCAACACGGCTTTGTGAAAGATAGGCCGTGCCTCACAAACGTGATTGACTTCATTCAGAAGGCAACAAAATAGGTGAATGAGGGGAAAGCGGTTAGTGTGTTGCGTATGAATTTAAACAAGTCGTTTAACCAGATGCCCCACCATGGGTTATTGTGCAAAATACAGAGCCATGTGATTGGGAGTGATTTAGCGGTCTGGATCTGAAATTGACTGACTGAAAGAAGACAGAGGGTGGAGGTTGATGGGAATTGTTCATCCTGGAGTTAATTTACTAGCACTATACATGAAGGATCTGTTTTATGTCCACTGCTGCTTGTCATTTTATAAACGACCTACATTACAGCCCAGAAGAATGGAATGTAAAAACTGCTAATGACTCTACCTTACGTAGAGTTGTGGATAGTGGAAAAGAATGTTGTTGGTTTAAGAGGATCTCAGGTGCGCTGCCCAGCTGGGCTGAGAGTTGCAAATGGATTTAATGCGGAAAATTTACGGGTGTTTAAGTTTGGAAGGAGAAAGAGCAATGCAGAGTTCTCAGCTTGTGGTAGTATAGATGAGCAGAGACATCTCGTATCCATGTACATAGATCCGTGAAAGTCGACACACACGCTGATGCAGTTGTTTAGAAGGCATATGGATTGTTAGCTTTTATTAGTATAGGGATTGAGTTTCAGAACCATGAGGTCGTGCTGCAGCTCAACAAAACCCTTTTGCAGCCGCACTTGGATTATTATGGATAGTTCTGGTCACTGCATTATTGGAAAGATGAAGAAGCTTGGGAACGGTTTCAGAGGAGATTTCCGACGATGCTGCCTGGTATGGAGGGAAGGTCTTACGAGGAAAGTCTGAGGGACTTGAGACTGTTTTCGCTGGTGAGAAGAATTGAGGGGGACTTGGTAGAGACTTTATAAGATGATCAGAGAATTGGATCGGGTGCACAGCGAGTGCTTTATTTTCCCTCAGACGGTGTTGGCGAGCACGAGGGGGCATTGCTTTAAATTGAAGGTTGACAGGTATAGGACAGATGCCCGAGATAGTTTCTTTACTCCGATAGTAGTAGGGGCGTGGAATGCACTGCCTGCAACAGTAGTGGACTCGCCAAATTTAAGGGCATTTACATTGTCATTGCGTTTTCATATGGACGAAACTGGAATGGTGGAGTTTGATTGGGCTTCAGATGGGTTTCACAGGTCGGCATAACATTGACGGCCGGAAGGCCTGTACTGTTTCATGTTCAAAGTTCTACGGCACTAAAATAAAAAAAAATGTATGGTGGAAGGTGAGGAAGATTGTCAGAAATGGAAGCAGAACTTTGATATCTTGGGAAGTGGGCCGAGAAATGGCAAATGATAGTTAATATAGATAAGTGTGTGGTCTTGCATTTTGGAAAGTCAAATCAAGATCTGTGTTTCATGGCGAATAGTCGGGCTTTAAGGTGCGGATTGCCACAGAGGGACTTTGGATTTCAGGTGCACAGTTCTCTGAAAGTGGAGTCACAGGTAGCCAGGGGAGTGCAGAGGGCTTTTGGAACACGCGCCTTCATTAGTCAGGGCATTGATTATTGAACTAGGTAAAAACAATGACTGCAGATACTGGAAACCAAATTCTGGATTAGTGGTGCTGGAAGAACACAGCAGTTCAGGCCGCATCCAAGGAGCAGTAAAATCGACGTTTCGGGCAAAAGCCCTTCATCAGGAATCGTATTCCTGATGAAGGACTTTTGCCCGAAATGTCGATTTTATTGCTCCTCGGATGCGGCCTGAACTGCTGTGCTCTTCCAGCACCACTAATCCAGGACATTGATTATTGAAGTTGAGAAGTTATGTTTTACAGGACATTGTTGAAGATGCACTTGGAGTATTGTGTTCGGTTTTGGTCACCTTGCTGCAGGAAGGATGGTATTAATCTGGAAAGACTGCATCAAAATTTTACAAGGATGCTGCCAGGTCTCAGTGGTTTGTGTTATAGGGAGACGTTGGACATGCCAGGTCTTTTTTTTCATTCGCGTTTGGAGATTGAGTGGGTGTCTAATAGGTCATGTGAGGCATGGATAGCATGAATGCAAACAATCATTTTCTCAGGGTTTGAGAATCGAGGAAATGAAGACTCAAATTTAATGTTAGCGGGGAAATAATAAAATGGAAACTGAGGCAAACCGTTCTTACACATAGAATTGGTTGCAAATGGAATGAGCTGTCAGTGGAAGTGACTGGATACATTAACAACGTTTAAAAGTCATTTGTACAAATACATGGATGGAAAAGGATTAGGAGTATATGGGCCAGAATTGAAGGAAATGGGGTTAGCGTGGATGGACATTTTGTTTGGCATGGATCCGTTTGGATCAAAGGGCATGTCTGCATGCTTTAGGACTCTATGACTCGATTGCAGAAAACTCATTGAATAGAGGCGCACAATAAAACAAAATCATCGATGCACACAGGAATGCACTGAGCCACAGAGACTGAATCACAGACATAGAGGCACACAGAAACACAGAGAAAGAAACATGCGTAGAATCATAAATGCAGACAGAAAGATAAACACAGAGACTGAAACACACACACACACACAAAACACACCACACGCCCTAGACACGCACGTGAAATGGAAGGTTCACGGATATAGCCACATATGCAAACGTACACAACACAATCCCATAGGGACAGATCGGCATACATATCAACATTTACAATAACAAATAAAGCTAAGGAATTCCAAACACACACACACACACACACACACACACACACACACACACACACACACACACACACACACACACACACACACACACACACACACACACACACACACACACACACACACACACACACACACACACACACTCAGACACACATGGACGTTCACTCACACAGACAGTCACGAACACAGCCAGGTCATGCACAAATGCTTTGCAGATTCAGAATAAAGTGGAAACATGTAGCTTTCTTGTCTTTACTTGGAATGAAAAGTAGGAGGTGATGCTGACGCACTGCTGACACTGTACATCAGCTCAACTCCCCACCCTCACTCATTCATACAGAGGTTTTTATAAACCCAATTACCTTTCAGGTTATTCTTTCATGCCTTCACCAGTTATGCCCACACATAATCTTCCGAGTTGGCCTCCTTCTCCCTCCTTCAGTAATTGTCGCCGCTTGAACTTCAATGGTGTTACCACAACTGAATTACTCCCTGCCAAACTTCAACGTTCTAAAGGTTAACATTACGATAGAATCTAAACATTGCCCCTTGATGTTCAATGGAGGCATAATTATTGTCCACCTCGCACGCCCCATTCCCCAGCCGTCATCTATTTACATTGAGTTCCTTCAAATTGAACCAAAAACTAAATTAGAGCAGCTCGCTAAATAAATGAAAAGTGTTGAAGGGTGAGTGAATACAATGTTGCTGTGGTTTCAGACGGACCTTTACGTTGGATGTCCTTCTGCCCTCTACGACTCTGTCTTGCTCCAATCTCGAGAACTATCTGTGAAAATGCTAATTTTATCAAGCATTTAACATAACTGGAAGAAGCAAGGATCCTGACAATGGCAGAAGAACGTAAATCAACAAACAGATCACATGAAGGTTCTCTCTCTCTCTCTCTTTCTCTCTCTATCTGTGAGTTGATTTTCTGTTCACATTTTATTCTTATCTCTCTCTCTCTCTCTTCCCCATCAATCTCTCAGTCTCAATTACTATCGCAGCCGCTATTTTTGTTCCCTCGCTGTTGTGATTCAATACCTGTTTTAGTCTTTTTTCTGACGTTTTTATTCAAACACTGTCACAATCATTACTCAATATTAATTTTTTCAATTCTTTTTACCATGTAGGTTTCCCTCTCTCTCATTCTTCTCTGCCTGTTTTTTTAAAAATCCCTTAAACCTCTTCATCTTCTTTCTCTGTACCTCATTATTCTCTTTCTCAACCACAATTCTCTCTTTGTAGTCCATTATACTGCAACGCCTATCTCTGTTTTCTCTCAGCTTTTCATTATTCTACCATGTCTATTTCGCTTTCTAACACTTTTATCTGCATTCTGCCTTCATCATTACTCTCTCTCTAACACCTTAACTGTCTGTCTCTTTGTCCATCATTCTTGTCTCCATCTCCATTTTTCTCTGTAATACATTTATTTATTGCATTTCTTGTCTCTTCCCTTCTCTCCTCTTCCTTTCTCAATCTCAATTATCCTTCTCTCTGATTCCCTCATTACTCACTCTACTTTATTTCGCACTCTCACTCTGTCTTTTACCCCTTCTTCTGGATGTCTTAACTTTCCTCTTTGGTTCTACTTTACGGTGCAGTGTGTATCTCCAAGTCCAGCAGGATCGGAATCAGCAGCAGTCCTGGCTGGAAATGATGAATGCTGTCTTTACTTTGTCAAGAATCGTTCACATCAGTTCCTGATGGATGCATCCACCTGTGGCTATTTACTTACCTTTCAGACTCCTGCTATCAGTGTTCACCTCCTCAAAAGGCCACGTTCCGAGGAGCAAGAGCACAGCATTCATTAACGCCTACAAAACTTCCGCAATATCCCAGTGAGATCGATGAAAAAAAGGAGTTACATTCAGCGGTTTGGAAACTCTGTAGTGAATAATCTCTGAAATTCTCGGCAAGGAGCTGCACCATCCGCACTTCTCTGCGAGCTCTCGACCTGTTAAAGTGACAGTTCACAAACAGAGAACAGGCGAATTCGCATCAGTGGGCAATGGTTAGGCTCAGTGCGGTGAACCCAAGTACCTTGAAAAGAAGTGTTAAAAGCCTACCTGCAACACTCCCCTCCCTCCAATCTAGCCACTCTGGATTCAAGTGCCATCTTCTTTGCCATTTGTTATTTTTCACTTGTTACGGGCAGGATATGATTTCACCAGAGAGTGGGCTCAGTAGAGAAAATTCTCCAGCGTGATCAGGTTCTGTAATGCAGAGTGCTGGAGAAGCTCGGTTTGTTTTGTGAGAAGCAGAGAAGGTAGAGTGAGGGCAAGAGCGAGATACATGAGCGGCATGGACAAAACGAGAAAACAGCTGGTCTCCTTATCCGAACGTTTAATAGCATTAGGCCACCATTTTAAAGTGAAAGACAGGGGTTCAGAGGGGAGTTCAAAATACTGTTTTCAAACACAGGCTGGTGGTGAGTCTGCAATGCCCTGCCTGGGTTGATAATTGGGAAGGGAAGCATCATTACCAGAAAGTGCACTTGGATGAGCCACTTGAAACGTCTGAACAGTAATGGCTCGAGGTCAAGTGGGAAAGGGGGTCTGCTGGAGTTCGTATTTTGTTTTGGAAGGACAATGTGCCAAAGGGTCCCTGCTGTATATTATATTTTGCTCTTTAACCCTCTCAAGATGCTATCGTTGCTTACACGATTACCGTTGGAGCTCTTCCAGTTTCTTTATGGCACAGGGGAAATCCCGGACAACGGCAGCAGCACTCGACTCCTGACACGGTTTTGTGTGTGTCCAGTATTCATTGATACGTACTGCCTTCAGAAGGTTGTGGCACAGTGTCAACGTTACCTCTCCCAGCTGTCCAGGCAGACACTTTGGGTACAAAAATCGGATCAAGTCTCAGGCAGGCACGAAGTTAGAGCAGAAAAGGTAGGTACAGAATCAGGTCATTAGCCCACTGGGTATTCTCCACCATTCGATTGATTCGGACATATTTGAATTTTAAGCAAATTGGAAATAATAGCTGCTCAAACCTTTTCATAATGGGTCTTTTTCAAATAATGTCCATCTGGCTCACGTCATTGAATGAAGTCTGCCGTCATCACACAGTCTGGGCCACACATGACTGCAGTACCACAGCAGAGATCGACTTTGAACTGCCAAATCTGAGCAATAGTCTGTTTTCCTGTTCAGTCGATTATTCTGTAATAACTTGGCAATATAAATACTCAAATATTTTGACTCTATTGCCCAGGTTATACTACCTTCCATCCTATTCCGACGGTCAGAATATTTAAATGTTTAATTCACGTGCCAACAGATTCAAGAACAACGTTTTACACTTTACTAACAGACCTCTAAGCAGGCCTCTGAAATTCTCATGCTAATTTTCCTCTGCTGCTTGTCTGAAGCTGTAACTTTGAAATCTGCACTCTGTTATGTTACTGTACTGTTCTTTGATGGTATGACCTTTCTGTATGGCACGGAAAACAACACTTTTCACTGTATTACAATACATATGCCATTACCACTAAATCTACTCTAAATTTGTGCTGAGTGTATTGGATGATATTGTCAATGTTTAAAGTATTTGCTGTTACTTTCTTTGTAATAGAATTTAACATGTTAAAAATGACAGAATTTAAGCTAACTAGAGTTGTGTTATATTTGTGTCCGTATCCTCTCATATAATGTAATTTTTCCAATTTTCTGGAAGAAATGGATCATAAGGAATATAAGACCATAAGAAATTGAGACCATCGAGACTGCTCTGCCATTCAATCATGGCTGGTAAGGTTCTCAAAAAATCTCTCGCCTTCTCCCTGTAATTCTTGATCCCATTAACAATGGCGAACCTATCAATTCTTTCTTAAATATATTCAATGACCTGAACTTCGTAGACTGCTGATGCAATGACTTCCACACATTCACAATGATGTGGCGAATGAAATCTTTTATTATCTCCGCGGTAAAGGGTCTTCACTTCACTCTAAGCCTGTACACTCCGACTCTGGTCTCTCCTGCAAATGAAAACATCTCCCAAAATGCACTTTTCTTCGGCCATTCAGTATTCTATACGTTTCAATGAGATCGCCCCTCCCACCCCCCAACCCCCCACATCACACTACACTATGTAGACCTACAGTCCGAACACGTTCCCCACATGTTAATCCTTTCATTCCTGAGATAAGTGTTTTTGACATACGGGACGAAAATTGCTCACAATAGTCAAAATGTGCTCTAATCTGAATGGAGCCTTGTAAAGCCTCAGAAGTGCATCCCTGCCTTTTTCTTCTCACTCCCACCTCTCTTGCTGACAATCTTAAACGTGTCAATCCCTTATTGCTGACATACTAACAAGATGATTCAGAATATTGTTCCTTCCTCCGTTAACAGACGTTAAATGATGTACCTAGTGAAAGCTGTCCACATGCTATGTCACTTTTTATTAGTTTCTGAAACTTTCACCTTGTGTTGCCAGTATGTTATATCATCTTGTCAAATATTTACCAATTTCACGGAACTGATTGATTGTCGGTTGCCATTCTGTCTGCTTGGAACGACGTTATTCCGCTTTTCACGAATGAATCACAGCATTATTCGTTTCACAGAGAAACATAGAAACTATGAGCAGGAATAAATCATTCAACCATTCGACACTGCTACACCATTCAATGTGACCTTGGCTGATCGTTTAGCACAATCCATGTTACTGCTTTATCCCCGTACACTTTGATCAATTGAGCTCCAAGAACCATATCAAACTATTTTCAAACAAAAAGTTGAATGTTTTCTCCTTCACTCCTTTCAGCAGTAGATAATTCCACAGTCTTCCCACTCACTTGGCCAGGAAAGTTCCCGTGCCTCAGTCGAAAATGGCCTTGCTTGTTTGCCTTAGGCTGAGACCCCATTTGGTTCAGAAGTCCTTTGGTTGTCGGGAGCATTCTTTTCTGCTTTCAACCAACATTGTCTTATTAGAATTTATTAGATTCAGGACATTGAGCCCCCTCGAGCCTCGATCTGCAATCCAATGAGGTCATGACCTGATTTTCTGAGAATTCCCACTCTCTGCCGCTTAAGTCCAAGCCACAGAGAAGATGATACAAACTGATCACATCGTTCTTCATAGAACAGTCCCACCAACTCAGGAATCTGTTTGGTGCACCTTTAATTAACTGTTTCCATGAACATTCTTCGTCAGATGAGGAGGTCAAAACTGGAGAAATAAAGAAGGTAACATTATGTTATATTATATTACCTTGTCTTACATTATGTCACATCATTTTACATTATACTATATTATATCATTAAATTGTATCAGGGCGAGTCTTGAGAACATTTGTAGCTCAGGTTGACATTCTGAATATAGGTTTGCTCGCTGAGCTGGAAGGTTCTTTTCAGACGTTTCGTCACCATGCTAGGTAACATCTTCAGAGAGCCTCCGAATCAAGAATCAGTCAGAGACTGACTGAAGATATTACCTAGTATGGTGACGAAACATCTGGATACGATCCTTCCAGCTCAGCGAGCAAACCGACATCCATATTATATCATTATATTTTGTTATTGTATTATATTATATTATATCATGTCAGCCACAAGAATATTGACATCGCCTCAAATTCGTTCATTACGCAGCACAATAGCTCAGTAGTTAGCATTACTGTCTCACACCACCAGGACACAGACTTGATTTCACGAATGCACAACTGGCTGTGTGGAGTTTTCGCATTCACCTCATGACTGATTGCTTTCCTCTGATTTCTCTGGTTCCCTCCCACATTTTGGAGATGGGCTGCATTGTTGCATTAGCCATTGGGAATCCAAGTGTAAAGGGGGAGGCTGAAGATGTCGTCTGGTCCGGATGTACTTCAGAGGGTCGTAATCGACTCGATGGACCTACATCACAATATTTTTGTATACACTGCTGTTTACTGATCACCCATTGAACACAACAATTATGTCACCCCTTAACCTTCTAAATTGAAGAGAATGCAGGCCTCCTGATCACGTGACCCATGAAGTGCAGACGCCATTCTTGTCGCATGCAATTTACTTGCTTCAATGTCAATATCACATTTCTGGAGATCCGGTTCACATATCTGCTCACAGGAGTCCAAATCGTGCATCAGCAGAGCTTTGTGAAATCGAACCAGAACTTCTGTGCTCTCATTTTCTAGTCCCAAGATTTGAAGCCAGCATTGCTTTTGCTGCCTTGATTATTTTCTGCAAAATGCCCCCAATCAATCCAGTTTACATTCATTCACTCCCTTGTAGAATCTGTGTTATTGGTCTAAAATCTCTGGTGTGAAAACGAGTGACATGTCTTCTTGTAATATTATGATTTAGGGAACAAACAAAACGTGCTGAGCTCCTCCAGACGTTTCAATGAAAACCGTATGAGATGTAGATTCGAATGGCATCGAGACAGATGGACAAATTTGAATTCAATTAAATTGTGGAAGGAATAGTTGCTTAATGGTAATCTACTGAAGGTCATTGTGGAAAACTTCGTCAGAATCCCCGAATAACTCTGAGGGGCGGATATCGGTCAGCAGTTGACTCCAGAACGGCAGCATTTTGTTTACTACCCCCGATTTTGTCTCCACAAGTGACGCCTGCCTCCCAGCACTGTGATTACCACTGACGTTCTGTGTCTGTATACCCAACAATATTGTGGTTACCAATAGTACGCTTTCCCTTTGCATATGACTCCAGACACACAGCGGCACTGATGTTGCTTTGTTTTCTGGAGTGTCAGAGGCTTCGGGGGAAGCTTACAGAAGCTTATAAAACATGAAAGGCATGGGTATTGTGAATAGTCCATGTCTTCAACCCAGGTTATTGGAGTTCAAACCTATATGGCATGTTTTTCACTCAAAGCGTGGTGCGACCATGAAATGAATTGGCGGAGCAAGTGTTGGAGTCTGCTACAATTACAACATTTAAAAGACATCAGAGTGAGATTTTAACTAAGAGGGGTTTGGAGGGATATGGACCAAATATTGGCACATGTGATTCGATAGATTTAGGCTATCTGGTCGTCATGAGTGACGAAAGGTTTGTTTCTATGTTGTACATTTCTATGAATGATGACTGCAGATCCACGTCACTATGGGGACTACTGATCTACTCTGTCTCAACATCTCCTTCCAGAACAACGGCACAATGATTTCCCCTGACCTGTGTTCACTCTGCATTTGACTCCAAACCAAAAGCACTGTGGTTAGCAGTCAACTGCACAATCTATATGTAATTCCAGATCCATAACACTCTGTTTATCACTAATCTGCTCTATCACTAATCTGAATTCAGACCAACAGCTCTGTCAATATACTGATCTTCCCTATCTCTGAATGTGACTCCAGACCCACAGCCCGGTGACTACCAGTGAACTGCTCAGTACGTGACTCCAGACCCACGGCATAGTCGTTACCACTATGTGGTTTGTCTCTGTGTCTCTGAACCCACAGCACTGTGGGTACCACTGTTCGACTCTGGCTCTGCATGTGACACCAAAAGGAGAGCATAATTGTTATTTATGAACTGCTCTATCTACAAATGTCAGTCAAGCAACACCACAATGTGATTTCCAGTGACCTGCTCCTTCTCTACGTATAGGTCCGAACACATAGTGCTTTGGTTACCACTCATCTGCACTGTACCTGCATTTGACTCAGACCCACAGTAATGTGGTCAGTACCCACCCGCGCTGTCTGCACATTTTACTTCAGACTGACAGCACTGTGGTTGTGACTGACCTGCTCTGGGATTATAGGGCCATAGCACTGAGTGCACTATTGACCAACTCTGTCACAGTAAGTAGAACAGTGGGAAAAATTGCTTCGAAATGATCTACTCTGTTTCTGCACGTGACTCCAGAAGCTGAACACGGTGATTACCACTGACTGAAGTTGTCTCCATACGTGATTCCAGCCCCACAGCACTGTGGCTACCATTGACCCACTGTGAATCTTTTGTGGTTACCACAAAAGATTTATAAGTACATCGTCACTTTTGGCGGGTTTGCCGTCGAGCATTCGCCTCAAGAGGCTGATTCGTCCTGTTCCCTGGAGCTGATTGGTGACCTTATAAAAGATTAAAACATCATGGGCATGGATAGGGTGCAAAGTGTTTGCCTTTTCTACACGGTAGGGGAGACCAAAGGAAAGAGTCTCTGTTTCAGGCTGAGAGGGGAACGGTTTAAAGGAGACCTGAGGGGCAAATTCCTTTCGCCGAGAGGATGGCGCATGTGCGAAATTAACTGCCGGAGGATTTGTAAAAGACTGCAAAAATCATAAAATTTAAAAGGCATCTGGTTCTGGATTTGAATCGGAAGCATTTGTGGGTCAAATGCGGCCAAATGTGATTCGATAAATTTCGGATGTCTTTTCGGCATTGTCGAGTTGGGGCAAAGGTTCTGTTTTTTAACTGGATCATTCTATGACGCTCGACCCACAGCACTGTGAGCACCCATGGCATACTCTGTCTCTACATCTGACTCCAGAACAATCCCACCACTGATGTGAGATTTATTGGCTGATAGTTTCCTTGCTTATCCCTACTTTTCTTCTTGAATAATGGAAAACATAGCCTACTCCCGAATCCTCCTGGATCTCTTCAGTGTTTTGAGAGGACCACTTTCTTGATCAAAGCCTGAGCAATCGCCTCACTTGCCTCCCTCAATAAACTGCAGTTGCTATCATCAGACCTTGGGAAGCTATCTGCATTCATACTCTTCAAGGGATCCAATGCCACCACTTTCTTGTTCTTTAATGTTCTAGCCTATAGGCATGCTTCACACATATCTCCCTCTCCTCAATGTCGTTTTACGGAGAGAATGGTGATGCAAATTATTCACTTTGGAACTCATACATCCTCTGCCTCCAAGCATAAGTGCCATCCTGTATTCTTGAGTGGTCCTACTTTCTCCCGAGTTATACGCCTGTTCTTAATATATGTATAGAACGCTTTCGGATTCTCTTCAACTTGAATTGTCAAGGACATTTCATGGCCCCTTTTTGCTCTCTTGTTCCCCGCTTGAGTGCTAACCTGCTTTCCAAAAATTATTCACTGGCCCGTACAATTTTAGCTTCCTAAAACTTACGCATGCATCTTTTTCTCTTTTGAAGAAATTCACAGCCACCCTCATTTTCTTATGTCGCTTACCTTGCTACCTTTGTCCGTCCACCTTACTGGAACAAGTCGGTCCGGAACTCTCCACACCAGATCTTCACAAATTCCCAAATGTTTAAATGTTGCCTTGCCTGATAACTGCGTCTCCCAATTAAAGCTCCTTAGCTCCTGTTTCATGCTAATGTAAATTGCCTTCCACCATTTTTTGCCTAACCGAAACTCCTGAATTCTTCCTGTTCGTAGCTATCTTAAAACAGAACGAGCTGTGATGACTGTTTTCAAAAGGCTAGCCCACTGAAAGTTCAGTCACTTGACCAGGCTCATTAGCCAATACAAGTTACACTATGGCCCCTCTGCCAGTTGGGCTATCTACATACTGTTTCAAGAAATACTCTTACATGCATTTAAGGAAGTCCACTCTGTTTCCCTGTCTTGCTGTAAGGGAGTCCCAATGAACATTGGGGAAGTTAAAGTCACCCGTTATGAAAATTCATTTTGTTATCGAATCTTTCCATAATCGGCCACATATTTGTTCCCATTTGCTGCTGGAGTTCCTACGTTAGAATCCTGGCAGATTGTTTGTACCCACCTCATTTTTCAGCTCTAGCCCTCTTGCCTCAATGGATGTGCCTTTCTGCATTTCCTCTCAGACTGATGATGTAACATTCTGTCTGATCAGTAATACAACTCCTCCATATTTTTTTTACCTTCTTCTCTATCTCGTCTCAACCAACGAAATCCTGGAGCCTTTCCAGTCCCTCTCTCAACCAAGTCTCTGCAGTGGGCACAATATCTTTGTCTGACGTACTGATCAAGGCTCTGCGCTCATTTGTCTTACCGGTATTGATGTAAACACACGTTAGACCATGAGAGCTGTTGTGCTCATTCACCCCTCTCTGCTTGTCCTTTCTTTCTGATTCACTGATCTTAACACCTGCCTTCCCGTCAATCTCTCCACTTGTTGTCCTGCTTCTGTAATTGCATCCCCTTCCACTCTAATTTACGCCCTCCCATGTAGTTCGAGCGAAAGTTGCAGCGAAGATATTGGTTGCTGTCCACTTTCGGAGCAATCAGTGCCTCTTTTACAGTTCATCATGGCAGCAGAAGAGCTTCCACTGATCCAAGATCAAAAAAAGCCATGCCCCTTGCATCAGTTTCTTCTCCATGTATTCATCTCCCCTATCTTTCTCTTCCTTGCAACACCAATACTTCACCCTGGCAGCTATTCAGAGACTAATATTGTTGAGGTCCTACTCTTCAACTAATTTCTAACTCCCTCTCCTCACTCTGCCGGATCTGTCGTGTCTCCTTGTATAACTCCAGGCCCACAACCGCTGAACTGCACTGTTTCTACATGGTTCTGAACAACAGCATTATGCTCAACCCTAATCTGGTCTATCTGTACATGTGATTCGATCCTCACAACACTCTGGTTACCATTGACCTGCTTTGTATCTGCATGTGAATCCATTCCCACAGCATTTAAATTCATATTAACCAGAGTCACGGCGCTGTCGTGACCGTTGACATGGATTTTCCCTGCAATTGAATACAGACCCTCAATACTATAGTTCCCAGTGACCTGCTCTGTTTCTACAGGTGACTCCAGACTCACATTACCGTGGTTATCACTGACCTGTTTCAATTCCAACAGTAACTCCATTTGCATAACACTGTTATTTCTGCTGTTCTTCTGTGCCTATACATCTGCGGCCAGACAAATTGTATTGTGACTAACACTAACTTGTACTGTCTTCACAAGTTCATCCACACCCACAACCTTATCATTATCACCGACTTACACTGCCACTACATGAGACTGTAAATCCACTTTTGTGATGATTGAAGAAGTGACTGGTGTTCTCTCGGTAGTATACTAGCAAGCAGCGTACGTTTTCTCTCCTGCTACTTCCCAGTGCGCCTCCAAACTCCCCTCCAGTCCTGGAGCTAGGAGAGTGATGTATTGGAGATGGGAAAACACCCCACTGAATGGAACATCACGCTCCCCTTCCCCAAAGAGAATAGTGGATAACGAGCCAATTACATTGTCTGCGGGCTGCTGTTGGTGTCTGTTCGATCAGAGATTCAGAAAGGCTAGGAGATTACCTTCAACGCCGTTCTAGATCTTATGATTTTCAATTCCCAATTGTGTCCCCCCATTGGAGCAGCTACTTTCTGTTGACTCTTTCTTGCTCCTTAGAAACCTCTTCACATGAAACAGGCCTGCCCAATATTGTCTATGATCCAATGAAAACAATCCGTTTATACCCCGCCTCTCACCGAAGCTAAAATGCACAATTGAAGAGAGAAGCGTACAGCACAGGAACAAACACTTCTGCAATATGTCTGTGAAGACAAGTGTACTATTCCAAACTCATCGTTTCTGCCTTCACTTCGTCCATAACGCTGTAAACATTGCCTGTTCTTCCATCTATCTAACTGCCTGGCAATTTTGCTATTCTATCCAAGTCCACCACCTTCTTTGGCAATCCTTTACAGACATTTACAACTCTCTCTGATAAACAAAAAACTGTGTCATGCTTATCATTTTAACATGTCCCCCCACCTCAAACCATTGCCTAATAAATTTCCAACCTGGGCAAAAGAGTCCGAAAAGGTAACCTATCCAAGCCCCTCATCGTTTTATATACTTCCTTCAAATCGCCTCTCAGCTCCAAAACGCGAGCAGGAACAATCCAAATTTTGTCAAAAGGCTGTTGGTAACCAGTCGTCTCTGATCCAAGTAACATCTTTGTAAAACTCTTTCCCTGCCTCTCCAAAGCGTTTACATCCTTCCTATGGTGTGGGGACCTGAACTGCAAACGATCCTCCAGTTGTGGCCACACCAAAGACGCACATGTCAGCTAAGCTACAACAGTGTAAAGATCATCAATGCATAATACCCATTTTCTGACAACTTCCTTCCTTCCTGACATTGTGTTAAGACATTGATATGAAAGTGAAGTGAGACATGGAAAATCAATTTTTGCAATATCACCCACTTATATTCACATAGTTTAGAAAGCAGTGGGCCAGTGATCGTTCAGTTGAAACAATAACATGAAGCCTGAATTGATGGGATGACAGAACTCTCCAGTCAGAAACACAGATGCTTTCCAGTGTTGCATGTTGCCCTTTCCTTCTTCGATTTCACAAGCGTACGCAACACACTTGTAAGATGGGGCAAAGTCCTTTAACCCTCGTTGAAATACCCTTCGCACATGGTACGCTGCTGCAGTAACTCCCTTCCAAAATACATGAAAATATTGGCGCTAGGAGAGAGAATAAAAAGAAAAAGAAAGATACGTTGATGTTCACAGTCAGATGCGATAGGACATCCACCTGCCACCTGATTCAGATACAAAATGCCAGAACAATGCAGATTTCACCCTTGCTGTTCAAACCAGACATTCTTGGAGTTGTAAGGGTGCATATTGCTTGAACTGTGTTCCAAGAATTGTTCGTGCAGACCAGAACTGTGTGTAGTTCTCCACATCCAGCCTCATATTGGGACAGTCTACTGACAACTGAGAAGTGGGTTCTCACTGTGAGGCATTGGGGTGAGGAATTCTGATGTACTCAAGCAGCTTGCCTTCAGGGAGTGAAAATGCATCGACAATTTTGGCGTGCACAAGAATGGAACGATCCCAAAGTCAATAACTCTGTAAATTATTTACCCAGAGAGGTGCTGAGATTTGGAATGCGTTACCTTGGAGACTGGCAGAGGCTTATCCCACAGCAGGTTTCAAAAGAGAGCTGGATGTGGAGTTAAATGGAATGAATTTAGATGGGGTATCAAAATAATACTGGCGAATGGATAGCACTTTCCAGCATCAGGACATACACGATTGTAAGAATGTCCTATTTGAACTGTACAATTCTATGATGATTATGTGACAGAGAACTCAACAGGTCTCGATAAGGAAGGATGCTTCAATACCGGAATTAAATGAGATTGGTATCTGTGAGTAGGTATGACCTCAGAGAACAGACGTCTTGAGTCATAATCAATAATGCCAGCTCACTAATAAAGCGTCGAGAATAGAATTCCCACTTGGAGAAACTCCGATTCCACGACGTTTTTCAACTTACATCCATTTGCATCCAAAGGACAAGAAATTGGATGTGCAGAACGCGGCCGTTTAGCCAGTCAAACTTGCTCTTCGATTTGATGATATGTCAGTGCTGATATTTGACTGGCGTGGACATTTTTTCTAAAACATCGCACGAAATCAGTTTATAGTTCAACAGATTTATTTGAAAGTGCAACCGGGGTGTGTGCGCTGCTCCTTTGTTGCGTATCTCGAGGAGCAGGATTATAGGACACAGTAGCATTTAGAGCAAAATATCAATATGTCATACACATATGCAATATATTAAACAAACAGAGATTGCTGTTCAGTCTTTTGTCTTTTAGAATGGGGCTGCAGGTTCAGATTCCTTAATATGTAAATCCCCGAACTTCTTTCAAGTTGTATTCCCGAGATAATTAAAGGTTGTATTTAAAAAAGAAATCACCCCATTGATTTCTGTGTGTTTCTGTGTGCATGTGAGGGAGCGAGGTCGTGAGAGACAGAGAGTGTGTGCATGTATGTGTGGGTGGGAGAGAGGGGGAGTGTGTGTATGTCTGTGTATCTGCACATGTGTGTCTGAAAAAGCGTGTGTACCTGCATGAAGGACGGTGTAAGTATTTTCGAATGTAAAATGGTGTGTGCATCTGGTGTCATGAATGAGCAGATCATCTCCACTTCCCTTTCCTACAACTCCTGGATAATTGCTCGATTCCCATCCTGACTGGAAATCTGTCAACCTCCCCCATAAACGTACTGAATGAAAATGCACTCTATGCTGAAGGATTTCACCGTTTCAATGCCCTTCAAAAGAAGATGACCTTCTTCGATGCCGACTTAAATGGGGGACACTTTATCCAGAGCTGATGCACTCTGGTCCACAATTCTTGCACAATGGGAAACAGCATCTCCTGTTCTCCACTGAATATTTTTTCTAAGAGTCTTTCATGTTTCAGCAAGCTGAGATCTCATTCTTCTCAACTCCCACCAATATTATCCTGTCCTACTCAATTTCTCCATAGCTGATGTCAGTTCCGTGATCTTCTCTGGATTGCCTCAAATTCTGCTCCGACTGGAAACAAAGAAATGGTTGAGGAGCTGAATGAGTAATTTGCATCAGTCTTTGCTGTGAAAAGAGCGACTAACATCGTTGGGGTGTGGGGGTGGACAGCAGAAATTAGGACGTGGCCAGCAACAAGGAGAAGGTGTTGAAAAAAACGGAACATCTGGAAATGTGCAAATTACCTGATATAGATGGGCTACGTCCGACGGTTCAGAAGCAGATAATTGAAGAGATAGTGGAGCCTTCAATAGTGATCTTCGTGGTGTCACAAAATTCCGGGGGACTCCTTGAATAGTGGAAGCTTACTAATGTTAAACCCCTGTTTCAGAAGGGAATAGGGAGAAAGACAGGAAATTACAGAATGAAAAGCCTGACTTCAGTCAATGGTCAGATTTGAGAATCCATTGTGAAGGACGGGAATTCTGAATACTTAGAAATGCATCGTAAAACAGGGCAAACTCAGTGTTGTTTTATCAAGGGGAGTTTTACATTTTTTGAGGGGGCATAGAGAAGGTTAGACAAAGGAGAGCCAATCGATGTTGTCTATCTCTACTTCCAGAATGTTTTTGATAAGATGCCGAAGGAAACAACATAGTAGGAAACGGCCTGATCTTGTCAAACGCCAGGTACTAGCATGTATAGAAGATTGACTGTCTGGCAGAACGCAGAGAGTGGGATAAAAACAGAAAAGAAACCCGTGGCCAGTGGCTTTCCACAAAGCTCAGTGTTGGGACCACAGCTTTTCACTTCATATATTAGCGATCAATATGAAACAACTAAGAGCATTCTGGCTCAGTTTGCAGATAAGACAATGATAAGTAGAGGGGCTGGTAAAATTGAGGAGACATGGGGGCTTCAAACAGGTTTAGAGATTAGGAGAGCAGGTAGAAGTATGGACTATTTTATAAATGGGGAGAAAATTCAGAAATCTGACGTTCGAAGGGACTTAGAGTCCTGGTCTATGATCCTCTTCAGGTAAACGTGCAAGTTGAGTCGGTAATCAGAAACGCAAATAGAATGTTGTCAAGCATCTCGAAAGACAAGAACAAAGACGCATGGATGTACATCTGAGGCACTGTAAATCTGGTCATTCCACAGTTGAGTATTGTGCACAGGTTTGGACCTCATACCTCAGGAATGATGTATTGGCTCTGCAGCGGTCTGGAAGGTGTTCACAAGAGTCATTCGAGGAATGAAAGACTTAACATTTAAGGAAGATTTGCGTACTCTGGGACTGAACTCGATGGAGTTCAGAACAATCACTTATACCTGATTGAAACTTTCAGAAGACTGAAAGTCCTGGACAAAGTGGAATTTGGAAGGGTTTTCCATTGGCAGAAAAAAACGAGGAATCGAGGAGTCAGCCTTTGAGTGGAGGGAAGAACTCTTAGTATGGAGATAAACAGAAACATTTCGAGATAAGGAGTGTTGAATCTATGGGATGCATTGCCACAGAAGTTCATGGAACCAGGTCATTTAGTACATATAAGATTGATATAGTTAGTTTCTTGGTTGCGAAGGTGATCAAAATTTACAGGAAAAAAGCGTGAAAATGGGGTTGAAAACTCTACCAGCCGCGTTTGAATGGCAGAGCACACTCGCTGGGCGAAATGGCCCAATTTCTGTGGTCTTCCAATCTTATGATCTTTCCTCAGATAAGATGCCCACCGTTACTTATAGTGTTCCACCAGTGCTTTGATGAGTAACTTGTTCAGTCTTAGCAAAATTTCTTTCTCTTCAAAGATGACAAAAACAGTATGTTCTGACGGAATAGACACACATGAGACACACAGATGGCAGCATACATCGAAAGAACTCATCAGTTACTGTTCCAAGCCATGCTTCCCATGTTTGCCAAAGCGGAGATTAAAAAACCTCTACAACTAAGACAAAAATTAAAACTTACCAATTGTGGTGGCTTACATATATACCAGAGTTCCAAGTAGGAATAACAGTGTCACCAACATCATTGTTGTGGTTATGAGAGAAGAAACGATCATCCTCTCTTTATGGGTTCACAGCTTACACTGGTGGTATCAATTATTGATACAATGGCGACTGGCTGCACTTTACGTTCTAATAAGGTGTAGATCACTAACTCAGACTGACAGTAATTGTAATGAAAAATTGGAAATATCTCCTCTGCGCTTACATCATAAAGCGAGCAGAGTTAAGGGCCCGAGTAATGAGTGAAATGTCGAGGATTGAAGTCAATTTTTCACAAGTATGTAGGTATAGGAATAGGCGATTTGGCACATTCCGTCTGCTCAGCTACTCAGGAAGATCATGTCTAATTTGTAAGACAACTCCATATGCAAGGCTTGGGACCATATCCCTTGCTCCTCTGCCTCAATGAAAATGATCAATCTCACATTTAAATATAACAATTGAATTAGCATCGCTAAGCATTTGAGGGTGTGAGTTCCAAACCTCCAGAACTGTTTTAGTGTAGAAGTGCATTCTGTCATGTTTCCTGCATTGCCTGACCCTCGTTCTCAGACTATGATGTGGACATCTCTGGTTGGGGGAAAACACTGAATGCTCAACCCGAGTGGTCTCTGTGAGGATGTGGTTGTGAACTGCCTTCTTGATTCGCAGTAATCCGTACGTTGCAGTTTACCCACAATGACCCGAGGGCGCGAATTCCATGATGTTGTACCAACACATATTTGAATTCAACGTCAACTTGTGCACATTGTTTGTTCTTATATATCTTATCTTTCCCTGTTAGTAATCCGAACCTTCTATTACATCTCCCAATAACCTTCCAGAGTCTGTGAGATTTCAAGCATTAATAAAGAACATGGAACAGTACAAAGCAGTAAAGGCATTCAGTCCTCGGTGTTGTGCCAGCCTTTTATCCTACTCAAAGATCAGGCAAACCGATATACCTTTCATTGCACCAATAGAATTAAAATCCCCACTGTGTGGAAACAAATCATTTGGCCAACAGGTCCACATTGGTCCTCGAAACAAAATCTCACCCAATCCCATGGCCCCACACCTATGAATCTACATTTCCCCTGCTTAAATTACCTGGCCTACACATCCCTGACCACTAATGGCAATTTTACATGGCCAATTCACCTAACCTGCACATATCTGTGGCTCTGAAAGGAAACCAGATCACCAGGACAGCAAGCACTCAGAAAAGGGGAAAACGTGCAAACTCTGCATAGACATTCCAGTGAGGATGGTATCGAACCCGGGTCAGTGGTGCCGTGTAGCAGAAGCGCTAACCACTGTGCGAACGTGACGATGGACTAGTCACTTAAAAACATATCTGATTTTATATGGAATCACCAGCTAGCAGAATTGGTTCAGGCGAGTACAATAGCAACATTCAAAATGCATTTGGACAAATACATTGGATCGGAAAGGTTTCGAAGGATATGGGCCATGTGCAGGGAAATGGGGTTAGTATGGGTGACCTTTTAGTCAGCATTGATCATTTTGGGTGAAAGGGCCTATCTCCGGGCTGCGGGACTCTATGAATCTATAATTATGAAAGAGCAGTCAATCTTAATTTTGATGGAAACACTTATTTTAAAGTTGGTTTCGTGCTTCCGAATTATGATGAAGAAATTTCGAAGATGAATCTGGATCTCCTGAAACAAAGAGAGAACACTTCCATTGCACCACATGACCCCTCCGTAACTCGACGTTTATTGTGGAGAATGAATGTGTGAGAATCAACTGCAGACTAAACTCAGAATACGAGCAGAAAAGCAGCCCAAACGCCTGGTGGCTGGCAAAATTGACAGAAATACTTACATTTCAGTGATGTGACGGGAAGCAGTCTCTAACCATTTTGAACAGTTCATCTCTCTGTTAAATATTCGCCACTAACACGGACTTCGTTGGCCACAAGGCTCCATTCAGTCTGAGAGTTTAACAAAGTTTGCATTGTCAAACTGTAAAGACTATAAATGATCCAGCATCTCTTTGTAAACTTGTGTGTTCAATGTTCGGACTGTACTCTGCTGCAATTAAATGCGGTCCAAATGTTGTGAAACTGAAAAGGTAACTTGTAGATTGTGAGTCAGGAAGTTAGAATTTCGTGTTTGCACAATGCTGGCATGAAAGCATTGCATGTCCGCTTTTGTAGATTATGTGCATTTTCTGTTGTTCGAGATCTAGAATGGATGTCTTTGAGCAGTAGCCTTAAAGTTTGCACGTACATAGAAAGCACCCGAATTGAAATGTGTATCAAAAGGCCGTACAGGCAGAAGGACAATCAGCAGTTTGTTTTTTTTTACCAAGACGACGGCTTTTGAATTTAGGCAATCAATTTGAACCAGGCACTTAGTTTCCTGAATCCAATAAATTTAAGCCTGATGGTTCTGACAACACACGACTAATCCGATGTTAAAAATTATAGATATCTCACCAATTGTATAAAAAGAAGGGGGCAGTTGGACAAATGACTCAGAGCTGGCTGCCATCTTCCAGAACTAACGGTCGTAAGCTCCCAATAGAAAATGTCTATCCCTCACAGTTCTCTATGACTGAGGTGAAACACCATCGAAATACCAACGAGAACAGCGACACAACTAGAGAATAATGCTGATGGAGAATCAACAGAGAAGGCAAAACACCACCGTAACTTGGTATAATTTGATAGACTAAATTCTAGGATTTCTTAAAGAGGTGGGACCTGTATCTATTGGAACAGCAGGCCAAACAAATCTTGTCAGGTTTCTTTAGGAATCTTTTATTAGGCATTATTTTGTAATTAGAAGGGGTTCATTCAAGTTGTTAATAGTTCAGTTAGTTTATTTACTGTTAGAATTAGATAAACGAATTGGTACTGGGTGATTTATAAATTAGTGTCAAGGATTTATTTTGCTAGACCATAAGAATTTGATGAAAAACAGTTGACACAACTTCTCACGCTGTGTACATTGCAGTACTGGAGACATTGCATCACGTACATAGTGCAGAGTCTGCACAATTCTGAGAGTCCAGGTATCAGTTTTCCAACGTAGTAGACATTATATTGCTGTCGATGGCATGCATGTGCAGACTGCTGAGTGTTCAAATATCAGTACATATGGTCGTGCAATGTTATAGAGTATTCCTACTTCCACATATTTCCTGTCATTGTCCCTGGTTTCTGCTAAAATGGAGTTGGATTTGGGCTGCTGAACACCAGGTCGTCTGCTCAATCCGCTTTTATTTTCGTTTCTTTACTTTTCTCTTCTCCCGTAATATTTTTATCATCTTCTATTTCCTTTTATTTGACTTTCAGTGAAGAGCTCTGTGGAGATAAATGGGCCCAGCAGCGCAGACTGGTGACCGTGGCTTCTGCATTGTCGAAACAGTCTGAACGCAGATTCCTTGAGGCTGTGGTCTGGGCGTGTTCAGGCCTTGTACGACAACTGGCGGCCTCAGCCAGGGCTACATGACTGACGGATGTCCGAAACCGTCTTGGAGAAGCACCTACGAGAAGTCCATGAGGAAGGTATTCAGCCTTTTGAACCTGCTGCATAATTCACCATGACCATGGCTCATTGCCCAAATCAACAGCCTCATCCTGATTTCTCCCCAAAATCAACAGATTTGTGAAGCATAATTTCCCCTTCATAAATCCATGTTGAATCTGTCTGATCCAGCCACTGGTTTCTAAATGCTCATAGTGACGACAGTTTGCCAGATTCTGCACCCGTCAGCACCAGTGGTGTCTGTGTTGGTGAGGTCCAGCGAGGACTCATAGTGACAACGGAAAGATGGCGCTGAAGAGGAGTGATATTTGTTCCAGTTGCAGTGCCAGGGCAATCCTCGTGCCTGGCCCCAAGGTGCATTGCCCATGAAAGAGCAGTAAAGTTGGAGAGTTTTTGTAATCGAAAGATATGCAGGTTAGGTGAATTGACCATGCTAAATTGTCCATATTATTCAGGGATGTGTAGAGAAGTGCATTAGTCAGGGGAAATATAGTGTAATAGGAGAATGATTCTGGATGGTATACTCTTCAGAAGGACTATGTGGTCGTTTTGGGCCTACTGGCCTGTTTCTACATGGTAGAGATTCTATGAATTCTCTGATGCTATTTACTAATTTTCTCACATTATATTCTATGTTTTGACATATGTTTCTTTTGCTTTGAGATGGCACTAGAGAGTGGCCGCAGTATAAAATACTTTTCACGACGTTTAGGAACGAGATACGAGTGACAATAAATATATCAATGAATAATTAAATCAACTTCAGACAGCATTCCCACCTCAAAAACCCTCCTGTTATTTTCAAAACAATTCCCACATCCTCACGATCATTTCATTTGAGATGACATTCCAATAGCCACATTGTGCTGTTGGTTTAAAAAATACACCACTTCGACATATTCCAATTATTTTGAACAACATTCCTACTTACACATTTCTTTGTTATTTTTGAGATATTCCAGCTTCAAAATGTTCCCTGTTTTTATTGGACACGATTCCCACTTCCAAGTGTTCACTGGTATGATCAGTAAAATTCGCACTTCCACCTGTCCCTCTCTTTTCAGACAATATTCCGGCTTCCACATTCCCCTGTTATTTTGACTGGAGTTGCCACTTCCACATAATGTCTCCTTGTTCATGCAGTGTCCCCACTTCCACACGTTCTCTGTCATAAAGGCAGCATTCCCACTTCCGCATGTTGCTGTTATTTTCTACTGTTTTGGAGAGGTTTTAAAGAGGCCTCCCGTGTCATGTGTTTAGACACCGATCTTTGTTCGGAGCTCCTTATCACTTCAGCCTGGGGAGGTCATTGGGGAGAGAGTCCAATGCATTATACACACTCCCTACCTCCTAATATAGTACAGGATGTTCACACATTCCTCGTTAAAATGATTGCATGCAACATTGGTATCAGCGATTGCCACATCTCCTTTATTCGATGTGCCTTTCTGAAGACATTTGCCAGCTGCATCGTAACGGAGTTGGGGATGAGTGTCATTTAAGGCAGCTGTTAATTAACATTTTCCCTAAGACTTTCATTACCAATTGCACATTTAAAATACAACTAAGACCAGCGTGTGCTGAAGAACTGAAACCAAACTCTTTTGATGAAAACTCGTCAGAATTGAGATATTAACTGCTTTCTTCCCGCAGATTCAATGAGACCTGTTAAGTTACATGAACAATTTCAATCCCCACAAGCCAAACTGCCTGTTTACACATGCACAAAACTTGTACTGCAGTTTTGTAATCGATGTGCAACTCTCCCCAACATTTGTTTCTCCTTGCTGTTTCTGAACTTCACTCAAACTGATTGTGTGGAATCTGGGCTGAGGCGACCTTAGTGGCAGATTCGAGCCGGATGTTCAGTGAGGCCAATTTCGATTTTGAGATCATCTCGCTGCCTCTTGTTCGTTCTTCTCAATGGGAATGGTGAGATTGTCGTCAGGTTACCCCTGACCGTGAAGGAGTGGACAACATCATGCTATGCTTTCCTCCAGACATCCGAGACTGCTTAAAGCTTGATCGGCAACTTCAGAGGAGGCTGCCGTCGTCTGGTGTCATGGCCTTCACTCCTGGTTTTGGGGAAATAGAAGTCCTGCATGTCTGCTTCCCCACGCAGTAGGAATTACATCCATATGTGCGCAATGCAGGGGGAGGGGTGTAGGTTAGTTTTTGAAGATACAATACATGTCCTTAAAAAAGACATTCTTTCAGCTTGTCAGCCATTATTCCCTTCCCGATTGCAACTGTACTTTGCCAATTTGACTGATCAAGAAAAAGGCCTGATTAGAAATATCTCAGGGACCACCATCACTTTCGTTAATTATTTCCTATCCCATTGGCAGGACAGGATCACGATTGTTCGTGGCAGTGTGAGAGAGGTGGGGAAGAAGTAACTCTGGAAATCGTCACAACTGGCTTCAGAAAGACATAAATCTCAATGACAGCAGGTCAGATAGATTAAAGAAAACATTGTGCTGATTGACATCTCCTGCTCTCCCCAGTACACACTTTAATAAATTAGGTCTCATTGATCATGAAGAGATCCACTGAGGGTGAATACGGCACACATCATACTCTTCAATGTCCATCAGTATGAATTTCTCCACTGGACAACCTTTAACTAAGCAGGTCGATACAGGAAAGGCCCAAAAGCTAGACTGCAGTAATGGATGACTGAACCGACAATGGTGATGTATCTTGGTTGAAATGCTTCTGTACCAATACACTTGTCACAGATGCATCGCCCATAACAGAATCGCCAGGAGTGTCCAAACCACAGTCCTGGTGGAGTTGGAATCCCATCTATCACAAACATACACTCGATATTTTCATCACATGGAGTAGCGTCCAGCGAATCTAAACTGTTCATCCAAGAGGAAATGTGAGCTGTCAGCAACAGAAGAGTGCAATCAAACACAAACATTTAACTCAGACATTTTCAGGATTTTCGCCTGTCAGAGGGTGTGACTCTGGAATGCTTCACTGTAATGCCTGTCAACGCTTGACGATTATGTGTATACAAGACTGAGATATGAATTTTTAATCAGTACAGGTTTTAAGAAATATAGGAATAATGTAAGACAGTGATTCTAAAGATTGTTAGATAAGTGAGGATTTCATTTATTAACTGAGCAGAGTCATTGGGCCAAATGGCCTTCTTCTCATTCGAAGTCTTATGGTGTAAAGATATGCCTGTAGAGAGGTGTGTGATTTGCTGTCTGACTAGACAGACTGAAAGGACAAGTCTGAGTCGTGTAGAGGAGCTCATCAATTCGAGACCAACCAGTAAATCAAGGTTTAAAGGGCCAGAACGAGGTAAAAAAGGAAACAATAAAGTGACAGTAAAGCATTCCGATTCTGATCCAGAAAGTTCGAATTACGGAGCAAAGAGTTTCTATTTGACTGCTCTGAGTTTGTTGACAGGCACTATTTGTGCTCTTGGTCACAGGCCATTGCTCTGATTCCCCTTAAGGTTCTGGGTCCCGATAGTGCCATCTCTTCTGCCACGAGTTCCCAACTTGTCGATCCAAATGCAACTCGCCTATAGCGGCTGCCATGTTAGATTGACATGAGTACTATTTTTATTGAAAAATATATCTCTGAGTTGCCGAATTAAAGAACGCGTAATTTCGATGCGAGAAACCAACGGAAAGTCTCAGCCGGTCGAAGACAAACACTTAAAATAAAGTAAGAAGCTCGGTGAAAGGCTGGAAATTTCCCAGAGTTCACTGTGATCTGCGTCAGAGACAGAGACATTTTTTTCAGCCAGTTGTGATTGTGGCAGCAAAGGCCAGCACGGTTCCATTTGCTGGAGAGGCGTCACAATCACTGCTTGGAATGGCACAGCAGCAAATTATTGCAGACGCTGGATTCATTAGTTTGCGCAGAGATGTTCGTCTTCAAAAAGTTCAGACAGGGAGGCATCATGAAAAAATCGAGGGTCATTAGAATATGCAAAAATGAGCAGAGATGGTTGTAATTTATTCATTCATCTTTATGGAATTTAATAGAAAATAAATTGAATGTGGACGTCGTATGAGATTCAATCAATTGCACATCACATGCCTCCATTCGCATGGAAATCCATCACTGCGCCCCTTAGAAGAAGCTCTCCTCCTCCCTCTACAACGGTCTCAGAGAGTATATCATTCCTGAAGAAGAGCTTATGCCCGAAACGTCGATTCTCCTTCTCCTTTGATTCTGCCTGACCTGCTGCGCTTTTCCAGCAACACATTTCTAAGCTCTGATCCCCAGCATCTGCAGTCCTCACTTTCTCCTGCGTCCCTCAGTACCTGCTAACAGTGGCCCATCATGTATTCTCCACTCTTATCAAAGCAGTCCTCATTGTTCTCGAGTAAACTCATCAATTTTCTATATTCACTGACTTATTTTTGCCATTTAACGATTACTGCCAAATAAAACTTAGAATGCAGCACATTCAGAACTTTACATTATTCTGTGTACAAACCTCATTATACCTTATTCGTCTCAATTTGATCACCACACATAATTCCTCAACAACAGAATAATGTCAACGATCGCTCAATGGTTTTGAATCCACATTATTTTGCTGTTGTTAAAATACACTTGTACAGGACATGTAAACCCAGTAAATACATCATCATCGTTTCTTGGCAGCTTTGAAAATCACAAATCTGACAAACAATCCATGAGTTGTCATTGATTTATCCAGAAGAATGTATAAAACCATGCTCGTTTAATGATGCTTCTGGAGAAATATGTTTCGGTCACGTTTCCGCCATTCTGCCAAAGGCATTCATTTTAACTTCATTTTTTTAAAATGTGATTCCTTTATTCCAAAAATCACAGCGCCTGGTACAAGGCTATTATGAAACGACAGAGTGTGCAGAAACGATTTGCAAGATATTCTGCACCAACTTTTCTGGGATATGGGGAGGCGGGCAGATCGTGATGTGACTGTGGTTGAGTTATACAGAGAGGCTGGATAGGCTGGAATAATTTTAACTGGAGCCCAGGAAGCTGGTGATTAACAAAGGTCTTTTGCCAAGGAAAGGGAAGCTCAAAGCAAGAAGGCATAATTTTAAGGCGAGACGGGAAAGATTTCCAAGCGATTGGAAGGGAAATCTTTTCGTACAGACTTTGGTTTGTATGTGGAATATCCTGACAGAAAAAGTGATTGATGCAGCTACAGCGATAACACTAAGAAGTCATTTAAATAGCTGCATAAATAAGAATGTGTTATAGGGATATAACACAAAAGTATACAAATGGTATTAGCTTAGTTTTAGGTTAGTTCCACCCAAATAACTTCCCTGGATGTATTTCCGGGAATATCCTCCCTCAGCACAGCTGTAATGCTATCCCTTATCAGAAATGCCACTCCTGCCTCTCTTGCTTCCCTTTCTATCCATCTTGTATCCTGGAACATTAAGCAGCAGTCATGCCCATCCCTGAGCCATGTTTCTGTAATTGCTGTGATATCCCAGTCCCATGTTCCCAACATGTCGTGAGTTCATCTGCCTTCCCTGTTCGGACCCTTGCATTGAAATAAATGTCCTTTATTCGTCCTTTATTGTCTCTGCCTGCCCTGACTGTTTGACTCGCTTCTGTTCCCAATTGCACCAGTCTCAGATTGATCTCTGTCGTCACTTTCTCCCTGGTTCTCACGCCCTCACCTCCTAATTTAAATCCTCCCGAGCAGCCCCAGCAAATTTTCCTGCAAGTGCATTAGTCCCCTTCCAATTTAGGTGCAATCCAACCTTCTTGTACAGGTCACTTCTACCCCAAAGGAGATTCCAATGATCCAAAAATGTGAATCATTCTCCCATACACCAGCTCCTCAACCATGCATTCATCTGCTCCATCCTCCTGTTCCTGCGCTGAACAGCTCGGAGCACCCGGAGTAATCCAGATATTACATGTCTCGAGGATCTCCTTTTTAAATTTCTGCCTAACTCCCTGTAATCTGCCTCCAGAATCTCAACCTTGAAACTTCGTATGTCGTTGGTGCCAATGTGGACAATGAACTCTTACTGGCCCCTCTCCCCCGTGAGAACATTCTGCACCATCTCTGAGACATCCTTCATCATGGCACCAGGGAAGCAACGCAGCATTCTACTTTTTCGCTGCTGGCCACAGAAACATCTGTCCGTAACTCGGAAGAGAGAATCTGCTAACACGGTTGATCTCGTGGAACCACACGTAGCCCTCGCTGCATTCGAACCTGTCTCATTATCAGAAACTTGGCTGTTCCTGCGACGTTCCCCTGAGAATCCATTACCCCCTACATTTTCCAAAACAGCATACCTGCTGGAAATGGGTATATCCACAAAAGACTCCTGCACTAACTGCCTATCTCACTTAACTTTCCTGGAGTTACCCCATCTATGTGACTGCATCTGAGACTTCTCTCCTTCCTATAACTGCCATCCATCACATACCGTTGCTGTTGCAAATTCCTCATTGCTTCTAAGTGTCTCTCCTTCCGATCCATTCGATCTGAAAAGATTGGCAGCCAACAGCATTTTCCGGTGCTTTACGCTGGCAGTTTCGGCAAAAAATGCAAGATATATGGACATAAATAACATTCAAAATGCCCTCTGTCTGCAATACTGAAAGAAATGTAAACTTGTTCAACTCTGTCAGAAATGTGAATTATGACCAATAAAAGTATTCACAGTCCTGAACAATGAAGATTGCATATTGGAGAAGTGCATGCGCATATTACTTAATGACATTGTACAGGCCAATCTGGGAATGGCAGGGATGGATACGAGCTCGATAAAACACAATATTTAATATTGTTTAATAATTCGTTCCCTTCGATGTCAGACCATTTTTACAATCGGAATGTTATGGTTCAGAGATTAATTAAATGGTCAATTGTTGGCATTTGTGCAAAGTGCCCTGTGTTTGATAATTCCAGCGGTTTCTGCGTGCTTGTGTCGATCACGGATAGTGCCAGTGAATATGGACTTCCTTCTGCATTAAATAGGATCTGGTTCTGTATTTCAACAAGAGTTTCTCCCCATCTCTCACTGTCAGATTCATGATTGTATATAACTGTGGGATTCTGTTGCTGGACATGTACTGATCGAGAGATTCATTCTGTCTCTGAATCATACTCTCAGTTAGTGTGTATTATGTAGTTCAAATTCTCCTGTCATGTGTGCAAGTTTGAGATTCACAGAGCACTCAGGTCACTCTTATTTTTTGCATGCTTGATGAATTATGTCCATATGTTTAATTTTACTGGAAGGTACTTTAACTCCATCTTCAATACTTCAATACAAATGGGAGAAGGGAAGAAACAAAATTAGTGTCTGTAAATGACAGGATAATGCACAGTTACAATGCAAAAGTTAACAAAACTAAAGAAAATAAAGGCAGAGGTTACAATCTGTGTTACTGTGTCTTGTCCTCGTCACTATTTACAAGATACTCAATATCTATCAGATGATGCGTGAATTCTGCCAGATTTCGCAACATAACGCGAAAATGGCTGGTGTCACTCGGTTCAAAACCATCTTGTTCCAGCAAATGATCCAGGATTAAAGCTACCAGTTCATTGGGTTTGCAGAAATGTCGATACAGTCCCATTTCCGTGTGAAAACACTCATGAAGCTTGTCACTGGAATTTCCAGAGCTGGGAGTTTCTTCTCAGGGGATTGTTTCCGACTGCAATCCCTGATTCAAACGAAAACTCACCATGTCTGTTTCCGATGTAAAATCTTGATGGGCATGACAAATTCCAAAAACCGGAATGATTTTCAATTTGAAAATCTAATGCCAGTGTCATGTTTTCATTATTTCAATGAACATTCGACTTGCCTGCCCAGTGAATTGAATTCTTAACGCCCATGATACAGACCTGGTTACTAACCACTGTGAGAACGAGGAGCAGACATTGAAGCTTTGAAATTTTGGCGTTTCGATCAGATATTGAATCCTCCATTTGCTAATTAAGGGTTGGCCCAGTCCATTCAGATATTTAACTGCACCTATGGGACTGATCAGCTGTGTTTGCCTTCAGTTCTGTCGGATTGACAGTCCGAGGATGACAGGGAACTGTTCCTTGTGTGCACTGATTTCGCTTCGATTCGTGAATGCTATTTGTCAAATTTGTTAATACAAGATTGAGAAGTTTGATGAATTGCCGAAATTCTCTGGAACTTCAATTCACTCCAATCTGCATGACACCATATTCGGTTATCTGCGTGCGTTTGGGAGCATGCGCAGGTCTGAATATCTCTGGGGTGTTCAAAGTGACTAAATGCCTTTCTTTGTGGCCTCCGGAAACCATGCACAGTCAGCAGTAGATTTCATCGAAAACCTTTCGGGATTCAATCAGAGGGGCAGAGAAGGAGGACAGTAGTTCACAGCATAATACAAAGTGACGGCTCCAACGACACACTCACACATACACACACATACACACACGTGTACACTCTCAAACATGCAAAAACAAACACACAGACATACATACATACACAGACACACAGACTTTCAAACAGGCACAAAGAAATACACACAGACACACACACACACAAACACACACCAGATTTAAGAAGAATTGTGATTGGAATGACAACCCTCAGAGTCGAACGTACCTATGAGAAGAAAGGTTTCTGCTCCTTCTATAACGAGGAAATAACTTAATTTTGGGCATCATTCGTGACACCGAGTATTGACCTGGAACGATATGCAGGTACCTCTGCGTGAAGACTTTGTTCAGAAGTTAAGTGGACTTTTATTGCACTTTACCTCATTTTTAATCTTATCATTGATTCGGAGGAAAATGTACAAGGCATTGTCGTAAGTTCGCTCATGCCAATAAAATAATGGATGAATCGTGGAACATGAGGAAGCTTATCACAACTTGCAGCAGGACCTTTATCAGCGCGGGAAGTTGGCCGAGAAATCGCAAACAGAGGTTAATGCAGATAAGGGTGAGGTGTTGCATTTTGAATGAAGCAACGTTCAGAGTTTCATGGTGAATGGTCGGACCTTAAGGAGTGTATTACAACAGAGGGATCTTGGAGTTCAGGCACAAGTTGATTCGAAGTGAAGTTAGAGGTGGACAGGGCAGTGAAGAAGGCTTTCAGCACACTGGCCTTCATCAGTCAAGGTATTGAGTATTGAAGTTGGGAAGCTGTGTTGTAGTTTTACAGGAAGTTGGCGAGGCGGCAGTTCGAGTATTATGTTCCGTTTTGGCCGCTTTGCTATAGGAAGGATGGTATTAAGCTGGAAAGAATGCAGAATACATTTAGAAAAAATGTTGCCCGAACTCAATTGCCTGAGTTTTCGGGACAGTTTGGTCAAGCTAGGGTTTTTTTCATGACAGTGTAGGACATGGATGAGTTATCTTGAAGACCACGAGAAGCTTCGCTAGCGGGAATGCACTCAGTATTTTTCTCAGGCTTTGCGAATCGAGGAATGCAGGCAACTAGTTTAAGGTTCGAGTGGAAAACGTAAAAAGGGAAACTGAGGAGATTTTTTTAGACAGAGGATTGTACGCATATGAAGTGAGCTGTCAGTGGAAGTGGTTGAGGTGGGTACGTTAAGAACAAGTCTCCGTCATTTGGACAAATATCTGGATAGGAAATTGGTGGGTATGGACCAGTTGCAAGGAATTGGGCTCCACGTGGATGGATGCTTTCATTGGCAAGGACCAGTTTCGATCAAAAGCCCTGTCTCCGTTATGTAAAACTCTTTGCCTCTATGGCTCTATTGCAGAGACTCCATTGAACAAAGGTGCAAAATACAACACAATCATTGTTAAACGCCATGAATGAGCAAACACACACAAGATAGAAACACACATACAGAAGCACATAGCAACACAGATCAAGACACATGCGTGGAATCAAAGCCGTGGATAAGTAGACAGAGAAAGAGGCTGATCCACGCACACATGAACACACCCCGCTCCACGGACACACACACACACACACACACACACACACACACACACAAACGCACACACACACGTTAAACAACACGTTCCCAGAAACAGCTACATTTGCAAACTTACACAGCACACACACATACGTAAACAGAGGCATACATATTAACATATAGACTAACACATATGGAGAAACACCAACACACACAAGAATGTGGTGTTTCTGTTTTCAATATGAGGTCTTTAATTTCTGTGTGGCGTATGTGTGTTCAGTGTGTCGTCCGGGAGTTCTGTGTCAGAGCCGCACATTAAATGTGAGGTCCCCATGTTCAGTGTGGGCAACTGAGAGAGAGTCCTTCCAAAACGTATTTCCCTTCATTACCCCCTGTTCTTCCCGAACCTATTCAGCCAAAATAGATAGAATGCTCATTCCCCAGCTGTACCGCCAGATCTGTACCATGAAACGTGTGTGAATTTCGACGCAGGTGATCACCAATGCAGTTTTGTTTGTATCCTGAAACCTAGGGGAGTGGCATTGGCCGGGGGGGATTGACATATGTCAGTGGTAACGGCACCTAAACCTTCTCAGGAATGTCTGAATTGGGATTAGTCTCTCTTGGAGGTTTGGAGACTGTCATATTTGCTAACATCTCTCTGAGACCGAGATTGAACTTGAGAGAAGCATGTCAGACACTGGATGCAGCCTGTGTGTCCCAGGTTTGTCCTGGATGAGAAAGAAATATGGGGCAGTTTCAATCAGGTCCAGAAGGCCAGACACCCTCAAAATATTTTAAGTTGACGCACCAGAGCCGAAAATTCTTTCTTAGGCGGATGGACAGTGGAAATTCCAGGAGTGGTGGAGCTGGTCAAACAGTACGTTTTGATGGAAAACAAAATTTGTTTGAACACTACGTATGAAACAGGAACAGAATGAAAACAGAATTTTGAATAAATTTACGTAAATGAAAACCCAAACGCCTCTATTGCAAGTTAGCGAGGGAGCTGTTCCAATTTCTGCAACATCCCAAAACGCACCACTTAGCAAAAGGCAAATTCAAACTCAGGGTCATACGTACAGGAGAGCTTTCAGAGAGAAATCTTGTGATAAACATCGTTGAACATCTTTTTTGTTGTAGCTGTTTCTCTGTTACCAGGGTATTTCTAACAACCTGCTAAAAATGAACAAACTAGAAAATATAATGAACAGGGAGAACTTGCCAATTCGCTCCTACTATTGAAAGTAGCCCTCTACAGACATATCAGAAACTCTGCCTTCACGATCCCTCCTCAATACAAACAAGGACAACGTAACTTTGTAAAAGGGCCAGAATCGACACACACGTCAGCATCATTGGTAAAAACTACAAAGGGAAAACGGATTGCTGACGCAGCTCATCAGCCCAACAGCCCCACCCTCAGCCTGTTTGACAGATACTTTCACAAACCCAATTATCTTTCAGGTTATCTGTTCATGCCTTCCCCGCTTATCCCCCTCATAAGCCTTCCGAGTTGGCCCCATTCTCAGTCCTTCAGTACTTGTTGCCACTTAGACTTCAATTATGTTATACTCACTGATTTGCTCCCTGCCAACATTTAATGTCCTGAAGCTTACCATTAAGAGAAAATCAAACCATTCCCACTTGACGTTCAATGGTATCTACATTATATTACACACTGACAACCACCTATTCCCCACCCTGCCACCCATAGCTTACAACTACCATCATCCTGGGTCTGAAAATTGAGCCAGAAACTAACCTGGACCAGCCATATCAATACAGTGGCTAAAGTGCGACTCAGAGGTGAGAAATCCTGCAGCGGCTAATTTAGCTCCTTACTCTCCCCTCCACTCACCTCCAACCCTCGCAACTCGCAAAATCTATCTACCATTGTGAAGGCACAACTGAGTTGTGTGAAACCCACTTGCCTGGATTTTTGCAGCTGCAATTACACTCAAGAGACTCGATTCAGGGAAAGAAGTTCAATTGATTGAGAGAGCATCCATACACATAATACTTGCTCGACCACCAAATCTCAGTGGCAGTGTGTAACTTCCACACAGTCCACATCAGAAATTCACCAGAACTCCTGATTGAGCACCTTTGTACCCCGTGACCATTTCCATCCAGCTGGACAAGGAATGCAGACGCATGGGATCACAGCCTCTCCAAGTCACTAACGATTGTGACTTGGAAGTGTATCGTTGTCACAGGTTAAAATTCTGGAAGTCCCTCCCATATGGAATCATGGGTATACACAGAGCACACAGACTGCTTTGTTTCAAGAGCGCAGTCCACCACCTCCTTCTCAAGGGGAACGATGGAGAGCAAAAATGTTAGCCGAACAAGTGGCTCTCAGTTTAAGTGAATGACTAGGAATGAAAGGTAAGTGAAATATTTCGAGTGTTCCTTCAAAGTCACTGGGTCAAAATTGTCTAATGGCTTCACAGACAGCTTATTGTTAGTCTGCGTGCAGCACACTGACCACTGCAGTTCAAGAAGGAGTTCAGCCAGATTCTATTCTCAAGGGGCGCAAATAGGGATGGACAACAAATGGCGGACCGGCCAATATGCACCACGTCTTGTGAATGAAATGTAATGAAGGGTGAGTGAAGACAATGATGATGTGCTTTCAGAGGATACTGATCTGTGACATGTCCTTCTTCTCTCCCCCAACATCTGAGATCCCGACGCCATCTTATTGCATCCCGATCGCCGAAGGATTTCCTATCACTCTGTCTTGATCCAATTTCAGACATCACTGTGAAAATGTTACTTCACAAAAACGCTTAGACATGAATGTAAGAAACCAGGATCATTACGACGATAGAGTAATGTACAATCCTCGAGCTGACATTTGCTGAACGACATCCGAGGATATCAGGAACAAAATAGATCACACTGAGGTTCTCTCGATCTATCTGTGCTGTTGATGTTCTTTTCACACTTTATTAATTTCTCTCTCCTCCCTCATTAATGTCTCTGTCGCTGTTTCTATCTTGAACGCTGTTATTTTTACTCCCTCACCTATGTCAAACAATATACGATTCATTCTCTCAGTAAAGTCTTCATTCAAACACTCTTTCACTCTCATTGCCCAATCTCGCTTTCTCCAATTCTTTTTCCATGTATCTCTCTTTCATTAATCTTTGTTCCTGTTTTTCCTCTTGAAAACATTCATCTTCTTTCACTGTCCCTCATTATTCATTCTCTCACGCACACTTCTCTCTTCATTCTCTGCTCTGCATTCCACTCGAACACATTTATCTCCTTTCTCTCTGCCACTCGTTATTCTCTATACCTGTATTTCAATCGACAACAGGTGCAGGAATAGGCTATTTTGCCCTTCGAGCCTGCGCCACCATTCAATATGATCATGGCTGATCATCCATAATCAGTATCCTGTTCCTGCCTTATCTCCATAACCCTTGATTCCACTATCCTTGAGAGCTCTATCCAACTCTTTCTGAAATGAATCCAGAGACTGGGCCTCCACTGCCCTCTGGGGTGAAGACGTTTATCCGCATCTCTGTCCTAAATGGTCAACCCCGTATTTTTAAGCTATGTCCTCTGATTCGGCACTCACCCATTAGCGGAAACATGTTTCGTGCCTCCAGAGTGTCCAATCCTTTAATCATCTTATATGTCTCATTCAGATCCCCTCTCAGTCTTCTAAACTCAAGGGTATACAAGCCCACTCGCTCCAATCTTTCAGTGTAAGTTAGTCCCGCCATTCCAGAAATTGACCTCGTGAACCTACGCTGCACTCCCTCAATAGCCAGAATCTCTTTCCCCAAATTTAGAGAACAGAACTGCACGCAATACTCCAGCTGTGGTCTCACCAGGGCCCTGTAGAGCTGCAGAAGAACCTCTTTGTTTCTATACTCAATCACTCTTGTTATGAAGGCCAGCATGCTATTAGCCTTCTTCACTACCTGCTGTACCTGCATGCTTACCTTCATTGACTGGTGTACAAGCACACCCAGATCGCTTTGTACTGCCCCTTTACCTAAATTGATTCAATTTGCCTTCCTATGCTTGCCACCAAATTGGATAACCATACATTTATCCAAATCAAACTGCATCTGCCATGCATCTGACCACTCACCTAACCTGTCCAGGTCATCCTGTAATCTCCTAACATTCTCCTCACATTTCACCCTGCCACCCAGCTTTGTATCATCAGCAAATTTGCTAACGTTATTACTAATACCACCTTCTATATCATTAATATATATTGTAAAAAGCTTCGGTCCCAGCACTGCTCCCCTGCGGTACCCCACTGGTCACTGCCTGCCATTCCGAAATGGAGCCGTTTATCACTGCTCTTTGTTTCCTGTCAGCCAACCAACTTTCAATCCAAGTTAGTACTTTGCCCACAACACCATGCGCCCTAATATTGCTCACTAACCTCATATGTGGGACTTTATCAAAAGCTTTCTGAAAGTCCAGGAACACTACATCTACTGGATCTCCCTCGTCCATCTTCAGAGTTACTTCCTCAAAAAAATTCAAAAGATTAATCAAGCATGATTTCCCCTTCATAAATCCATGCTGGCGCTGACCTATCCTGTTATTACTATCCAGATGTTTCGTAATTTCATCCTTTATAATAGACTCCAGCATCTTTCCCACCACTAAGGTCAGACTAACTGGTCTATAATGTCCTGCTTTCTCTCTCCCACTTTTCTTCAAAAGTGTTACAACATTAACCACCCTCCAATCCGCAGGAACTGATCCAGCTTTCTCACCCGTTTACTTTCCTTCTGCATACCTCACATTATTCTCTCTAACACATTAGTCTTCTGTCTCTGTATCCCTCGTTACGGTTTGCACATCAATTTCTCTTTCATACCTGCATTTACATTATTTTGTCTCCTCCACCTCTCATGTTAATCTTGCAATCTCCATTATGCTTCTCTGTTGCTTCCTCATCACTCCCTCGACCTTTATTTCATGCTCTCTCTCTGTCCATTTAGCCTCCTTCTGCATGTCTTAACTTTTATCTTGTCTGCACTTCGTGCCACAGTATCAATCTCCAAACTCAGCAGGATCTAACTCAGTGGCAGGCCTGTCTGGAAATGGTAAAGGCTGTGCTCAATCTGTGAAGGGCCGTTCACATCAATTCCTGATGGATGAACCCACCTGTGGCAACTTACTTAATATTAAATCTCCCACTATCAGTGTAGACCTTCCCAAAATCACGTGTTGCGAGGAGCAACGGCAGAGCTTATATTATCGCCCAACAAGTTCTGCAGAGTCACAGTGAGATCAATGAAACAAAAGAGCCATGTTCAGCGGGCTTGGAGATCTCTGTAGTTAATAATCACTCAAGTTCTGAGTTCTTGACTTGTTAAAGTGACAGTCCACAGTGAGCAGACAATGTTGCATCACCATCGAAAGTATACCACGGTGGGGTGAGATCAAATACAATGATAAGAAATGTTCAGCTCCCACCCACCCACCGACCTCCGCACATGCACGCACAACCCAACCACCACCTCCACCCCACCCTCCGGCTAGCCAGCCGTTCCGGATTGACGTCCCACCTGTGGCTTTTGAATTCCAGTAGCAGTGTCAGGAATTAACTCATGGCTGAGTGAAATACATACATCTGTCTGCATCAGTGGTGCTATGATGAAGATGGTCAGGAGCGTTACCAGACGTAACGATCACCAACAACCTGTCCAGAGCTTCCCCATCGATGTTATAGTGAAGAATGCACAAGAATGTCTCTACGTTCTCAGAGGGCTATGTAAATTCCTTATGTACAACAAAAAGCTTCGTTTTTATTTCTCGGTGCACTATGCAATGTATCCTGTCTGTGTGTATCTCAACTTGGTACAGTAACTGCTGTGCCCAATACTGCAAGAAATACCATAGAGTCATGAACATGCCCAGTTTATCAACAGATTAGTCGACAATCCATTCACTCGCTCTATGCTTCCCGCTTCTTCGGCAAAGCAGCCGACAGAATCAATGATCCCACACCTCACCATGATTATAATATTTTTCATCCTTTTCTGACGGGCAGAAGATTTAAATGTTTTAATTCACATATCAACAGATTCAAGAACAACGTTTCCCACTCTGATCACAGCCTTTGAAACAAACCTGCAAAATTCTATTGTTTCTTTTCTATTTGTTGCGTGCCTGAAGCTGTAACAATGTAGTCTGCACTCTGTTCTTTTACGATAATGTACTTTTATGGTAAGACTTGCCGAGATAGCAAATCTTTTTCATTTTATATCAGTACATGTGACAATACCGCTTCATCTACCGTTAATACGTGCCCAGTGTGTATCATGGCACTCTGAATTTCTAAATGATTTACTGATACCTCTTTATAATAGATTCCAGCATGTTACCAATGGCAGACGTTAAGCTAAATTTAGTTGTGTTATACTTGTCTCAAAATCTTTTTGGATAAGGTTGCTTGCAGTTATCCAATTTTAAGGACGAACTGATGATAACGCCCATGAGACCATACGACAGAGGGGACACGGGTTGGAGGGGACAATGATCTCCGACTATGCTGTACATTTCACCGGAAGCTGACACGGTTAAGGCGAGGCTTTCTCCCAGGTAGATTGTTCAGAAGGCATATGGTGTATTATTGTTTATTGGTAGATGCATTGAGTTTCGGTTCGATGAGGTCACGCTTCACCTGTACAAGACACTGGTAAGGCCCTTATTGGAGCATTGCATATAGTTCTGTTCACCACATTACAGAAAGGACGTGAATGCTGTGGAAAGGTTTCAGAGCAGATTACTAGTTTGCTGCGTTTTATGGAAGGATGGTCTGATGTGGAAAGCTTGAGAGAACTGTGGTTATTTTCCTTTGAAAGATGAAGGTTAATAGGTGAATTGATCTAAACGTATAAGATAATCAGAGGGTCTGATAGGGTGGGCATTGAGAGCTTTTTTCCTCGGATGGTGAAGGCTAACACTAGGGGAAGTAGCTTTAATTTGAGAGCTGATAGATTTAGGACAGCTATCGGAGTAGTTTCTTTATTCAGAGCGTGGTAGGGGCGCAGAATGCCCTGCCTACAGCAGTTGTAGTTTTTTTTCTCGATGGCAAGGACATTCAAATGGGCATTGGACATATATATGGAAAATAATGAAAGAGTGTAGGTTAGATGGGCATCAGAATAATGTCTCAGGTAGGCGCAACATTGAGGGCCGAAGGACCTTTAATACGCTGGAGTGTTTTATGCTCTTTGTTCTGTGTATGGGATTTTCTTCTGTCAGATGGTATGGACCTGGAATATTTCACTGTACTGGTTGGAAACGCTGTTTAATGACGTCGATTCAAGACTATGACATACTTTTTAAAATCAGTATGGGATTCAAGGGGTATGGGAATGAGGTAAGAAGGCAACACTAAGGAGTATTGGATAAGACAGGTTGTCATTTACTGACGGAGCAGTGTCGTTGCGATTAGAGGCCTTCATTTCATTCTGGGTCTTATGGTTTTAGTTCAAACGATATGCCTGTACGGAGAGGTGATCTGCTGCGTCGTGTTTGGACTGTACAAAGCACGAGTCTGAGTCCTACATTGCAGGACATCAACTCTGGAGGACAGATTAACCAGGAAGTCAAGATGCAAAGGGGAGGAACAAAAGGGCCTGATGAGAACTTCACCATTCTCCTTCAAAAGAACGAACAAGAAGAAGTGAGAAAATCTCATCATCGAGATTGTCACTGTTCTTACTCTCGTTATGGTTCTGGTCAGAACAATGTAACATCTTCTCCCATTACTTCCCACCTAATCAGTCCTCCCACATCCACCGTCTCAGGAGCGACCCATATTCGAGTGACACGAGCATTATTTCAGATTTAAAATATACTTTTAAATTGCCGAAATGAAGAGGGTGAAGTATAGGCATATGCACTGGGTCATCTTTGCTAGAGATCACCGCAGCCTGTGGCAGAGACCGAGGCATTTTTCAGCCAGCTGTGATTATGAGAGCAAAGGCTCGCAAGGTTGCATCTGCTGCCCGGGCCTTGCAATCACTGCTTGGAATGACACAGTTGCAAATAATTGCTGACATTCCAATCACATAATTAATTTGACTGGAGACGTTAGTTTCTACAAAATGCAGATACTTAAGCATCATTTAAAAAAAACGAGGTGCATTACATTCGGCAGGCATGAACACGTATAGTGGCAATTTCTTCATTCGTATGTACGGGAATTAACACAAAGTAAACTGAATATAGAATTTTCAATCAATTGTACTTCACTTGAATCTATCCACGTAGAAACCCATCACTGTCGAACTCACTTCCTGCTAAAGGTTGCCCAGCATATATTTTCCACGGAATACCAAATCAATTCTCATCATCTCAAGTAAGTCATTGCATTTTCTGCATTCACTGACTTATTCTGTTGTGGTTTCACGATCACTGCCACATGCAACTAAGAATGCAGCACTCTCACAAGTTTCAATTATTCCATGTACAAACCAGATTAAAGCTTAATCGTCTCTATTTCAGTACCACACATAATTCCCAAACAACAGGATAATGTCACCGACTGCTCAATGCTTTCAAATTTATATTATCTTACTGACGTGGAATTATGCTTGTCGAGGACATGTGCACATGCTATGTACAGCATCGTTCTTTCTTGGCAGCTTTGAAATTCACAAACCTGACTAATGTTTCATGAGTTGTCATTGGCTTTTACATATAAATCAATAAAGCCATGCTCGTGTAATCATACTTCTTGAGAATTATGTTATTATTTCATCTGCATCACACCGCCAAATCCATTCACTTTAAATTAAATTAATTTTATATGCTATCCCCAGATTCCAGACTCGCAGGTACTGTCCCAAGGCGATTATGAAACTGGAGAAGGTGCGTTGAAAATTTGCAGGAATGTTGCCCAAACGTTTCATGGCTAGTGTGGGGTGGCGGGAAGTACGATTTGTGACCGTGACTTTGTTACATCGAGAGGATGGATAGGCTGGGATATTGCTCACTGTTTCACAGGATGTTGGTGAATAACAAATGTCCTTTGCCGAGGAAAGAACAGTTCAAAACAAGAAAGCATAATTTTAAGGCGAGAGGAGAAAGAATTATAAGGGATCTGAAATGCAAACGTTTCGTACAAACTGCGGTTAGTATGTCGAATATACTGCCAGAGGAAGTGCTAGAAGCAGGCACAGTCACATTTAAAAGGCAGAGGCACAAGTGCATAAAGAGAAAAGATGAGGAGGGAGATGGAAACAATGCCGGCAAAAGAGGCTAGTTCAGTTGGGAAACTTGGTCGGCATGGACGCATTGGATGAGCGTTTCTGTTCTGTTCTGTTCTGTTCTGTATCGCTCCATGGATCACATCAAATTATCTTGAGCATGAGGGAATGATTCGATACTCTGAACAATTCCGACATTGCAGAACCTTGACTTAACTACTCACATACAATGGCATCCTTAGTGGTTAGCATTGTTGCCTCCCAGCACCAAAGACACGGGTTCAACTCTATCATTGCGTGGTGGCCTGCATGGAATTTCCACATTCTTCCCGTGTTGTCATAGGATTCCTCCTGGTGCTATAGTTTCCTCCGGCATTCTAAAGATATGCAGGTTATTTCGATTATCTTTGCCAAATTGCGTCACAGCGTCCAGAGATGTGCAGGCTGGTGGATTAGCTATGTGAAATGCACAGTTGTTGATATGGGGTGGTGTGAAGAGGAGACGGAGGTTGGAGAGAGTTGTGAGGAAGCGAGTACTCTATGTGAGGTTGCAAGGATGGAGAACCTCTGTTGCACACTGTTTGGAACTTTGGTGTAGATACATTAGGCTGAATGACTTATTTCTGTACTGTAGGGAATCCATGATTACTCTGTGAAATCATAAATCTTCTGACCTTCATATGATTGGAATCTTAAGTAATCTTCAGTTCTCTGCCTTTGGACAAAATCTGAGGGCCACAGCATTTACCTGGCTGAGTTCTACTTTAGCTGTGCACATTTCCAAATAAATATCAGCATGCACTGCCAGTCACGAATATGTAAACGAATCCAAACAAGAATCGGTTTATTCTACCAGCTCTCTCTCTCACAGCAAATCTAGTGGCAATTGTGATGCTATCCCAGGGAAATTGGGGAAGCTCCAGCTGCTCCATTCGTTATGTGGTTGCCATGGTAATGGTGTATGTACTGACAATTTTCACTAAGGTCATGCTGAACAGAGACAATAGTTATTAATTCACTTTACCTTTTTTTTAACTGACCACTTTGCCTAAAGGTTGCTACCACCTGGTTCGCATTGTAATAGACTGTTCCTCGGATGATGCCTGACTTGTGCTTCTCTTCCAGTGCTAAACTCTCGACTCTGATCTCCAGCATGTGCAGTCCTCACTTTCTCCGAATGGACTTTTCAATCTGTGTCTCCATCACCTTATTTGATATGTTGCAAGACGCTGATATATAAATATTCCAACCAAAAAAACTGTTGCAGTGCCTCTTGCAATATACGATATTTTTCTTGGTTTAAGAAACATTCTCATCTTCTTTTGATTTAAGCTCAATCTGATAAATAGCAATGTTAGACTGGAGTGTTCTATAGGTAAAGCTATTTTACTACCTAGGTTGGGATGCATTTAGAATGTTAGATAAAGCTTCAACGACATACCTAAGATGAGCTTTAATTATGTTGTTGAACGTTCCAGTAGACACATTTTAGTGTGATATTCTAGTTGGGAAGGAACTGACTGGTCAGAGCAAGGGTCAGAACAAAATGACTCATAGTTGGAAATCTGACAGAAGTCTGTGATTATACCCTACACCATATTGTGCAGTTTTATGCTGCCATGTTTTTGTTTATATTCTGTTTAATTTTAGTGTGAAGAAAACTTAAATGATGAATATCACTACAAGTTTGAGATAGTTGCAGAAATACTGCCGATTTTATTCTCCTGTACAGACACATTAATTGTGTTGCAACTCAATTGAAGTTCAGAGTGCAGTTGAAGACGATTGCGAAATATCCAGTTACAACAATTAGAAAAAATACTTTCTGCAGAAAACAACTGAGAACTGCCGAAAAATGAAGAGCAAACGGAAAGAGTGGATCCGTGGAGCATCGTGAGGAAAAAGAATAGAGAAGGAATGATGACCGATTAAGACGAAGGCACAAAGGAAATACATTCGCAGCTGACGTCTGATTCAACAAAGTAACAGTGGTCCCAGATCAAATATAAACTTTATGGCAGCCTGGAAGAAATAAGCAGGCTTAACTCGAAACGAAACATAGCCGCGAATTAAATTCACTATGAACTTTGAAGTGGTCAGTATTATAGGACAGGTAGATTTTCACAAGCCAAAAATAGAAGGACAAGATCAAGAGGCGACATCGTTCTTCAAAATCAATAGAAAAGTTTGTTTGAGGGAAGAATGTGGCATACTAGGAAATTAGAAATCAAAATTGTGTGCCTGCAGGATATTTCATGGCAAGGAATGAAGTCAAACTCTGACAGAAAGGGCGAGGTGATTCAACAACAATAACAACAAAAAGGGATTTAAACATATAATCTCGAGATTTCCGCATTCCAGAAAAAAAATGACATTTGCCAACAAATGATTTGGGAGCCCTCAACTTCCAAATTTCAGTGCAATTCAAACAAAGCATTGTCGTTGTTGTTTCAGAGTTACAACACTCCGCTCACTGTGTTTAAAGCAGCTATCTGAATGGTCATTATGACACAGTATCAAACTTACCAACAACTGCCAGTCTCCCAGCACCATCCTACATCTCTCATCCGCTTTATCTGCGACCACGACGTTTTCACCTTTGACAAAAAGTTCTTCATCTAGACACATGGAACAGCTATGGGGACTAGATTTTAACCCCAACATGCCAACATTCTTCTTGCACAGGTACGTACAAGACTTCTTCTCTACGCAGGACCTCCAACCAACATTATACACCAGGTACATTGACGACAATTTATTCCTCTGGACCTATGGTGAGGAGTCATTGACAAAACTACACAATGATATCCACAAGTTTCATCCCACCATCAAACTCACCATGGACTACTCTCGACTATCTGTCTCATTCTTGGACACATGCATCTCCATCAATGTTGGACACCTCAGCACCACACTCTGCCTCAAACTCACAGATAAATTCACAATCCTGTGCTTCTCCAGCTTCCACCCAATACTTATTAAAACAGCCATCACCTGTGGGAAAGCACTGCGCATACACCGGATCTGTTCAGATGAGGAGTAACGTCTGGGGACCTGGGAGTACTCAAGGATGCCCTCATAATAACGGGGTATGATGCTCAACTCGTCGACCGCCAGTTCCGACGGGCCATAGCAAGGAACCGTAATGACCTCCTCAGGAGACAGACACGTGCACCAACTGACAGGGTACTCTTCGCTGTCCAGTACTTCCCAGGAGCCGAGAAACTACGCCATGTTCTTCGTGACCCGCTACACATTATCAACGTGAATGAGCATTTCGCCAAGACCTTTCCCACAGCTCCACTGCTCGCCTTCAAAGAACTGCCAAACCTCAAACACATCACCGCCCGGCGTGCTGGAAAGCTCCAAAGAACTTTGTCACAGTAGGCGCTGCAAGAGGTGTCAGAGTGTGGACATACATACCATCATTACACGTAGGCACACCACCCACCATTTACGTGGCAGGTACTTTTGCGATTCAGCCAACGTTGTCTACCTCATACATTGCAGGCAAGGATGCCCTGAGGCGTGAAACATTGGTGAAACCGAGCAAAGGCTACTGCACTGTATGAATGGGCACCAGAAAACAATCAACAGACAAGAGTGTTCCCTCCCAGTTGGAGAACACTTCAGCGTTCCAGGAGATTCAACCTCTGACCTTGGGGTGCCCATCCTCCAAGGCGAACTTCGGGACAGGCAGCAGCAAAAAGTGGCAGAACACAGGTTGATAGCTAAGATCGGTACCCATAGGGAGGGTCTCAACCGGGACCTCGGGATCACATCACACGACAGGTGACCTCCATTGCACTATACACACAGAGACACTCCTATGCACAGTCACGTACACAGACACTCACGCACAGTCACGTACACAGACACTCACTCACAGTCCTACAGACACACACTCCCACACTCACACATTTCACCCTCTCACGGATTTGGACCACTTTACACTCACATACACACATATGCATGCTCTCTCACAGACACTCACAAACAGCCACCCCAGACACATACACACAGGCACTCCTACGCACAGACATGTACACAGACACTCACACACTCGTACAGATACAGACACTCCCACATGCATCCACTCACAGACTTAGACACTTCACACTCACACACACATATACACTCTCTCACACAGACACGCAAATCCCGCACCCGAGATACGCACACACTCTGACAGAGACACACACTCCAACACTCACACACACATGCACCCTCTCACAGACTTAGATCACTTTGCACTCACACACACATATATACACACTCTCTCACAGCCACTCACAAACACCACCCCAGACATGCACACACACACATAAACAAACACACACACAAAACCGACATGCACACATACACATATACGTATGTGGGGTGAATTTGTACTTGCAGAGTAATATCGTACTTTGCTCAAAAACTGCATGAATCCATGTAAGAATCTGTTAACTCGCTTTTTAGATTAAAATCAGTTTAAAGATTTTGGTACAGGCAGGGAACACAGGGGGCTTACATCTTCAATATCTCAACATCTTATTTGGGCTGACACCAATTGTTTCAGTTAACCTGAGAATGTGACTTTTAAAAAAGTTTTTTGATTTACATATGAAAGAAGTGAAACTATCATGGTCATTCTAACAGATGAGAGACTGAGCAAACAATCAAGGTTATTTTCAATGTATAATTTCTGTTACATCACACAGTAAACTTTTGCTATAAATGCTGTGTCTTACAATTGTGTACTCCACAAACACCTGGTGAAGGCGTGGCGCTCCGAAAGCTAGTGCTTCCAATTAAACCTGTTGGACAATAACCTGGTGTTGTGTGATTTTTAACTTTGTACACCCTCGTCCAATACCAGCATCTCCAAATAATGGCTGACACAGCAATTAGCTTTCTTTCGCTGGAAGCCTGCCTCGCGTATAAGCGCCTAAATATATTCTTGAAGCAGCTTTGAATACTGAAGAAGGAACGTAACCAGGGACAGATTCATTGCAAATCTACACAAGGAATTAACTTATAAAACACATGGTCAGTAAAGGAGCGTATGTTCAGTCTTTTGGAGCCTTCGCAAACTGATTCAACGGTTGCATAATAATGTTTGGGAATTGTTTTGCAGTGGGAATTGTGTGCAATGGGGGAGCATGTGATTCACTTCGTTTTTCCCGTAAAAGATAAAATGTTCAGACTGGAGAGGTTGGTGTAGAAATCCCCCCTCTTAGAACCAAGTTCTTGTGAGTACAGGTGGAGGAGAAGTCAGCAATTGCACATGGTGGTGCAAAAATATCAGGAGGGTGATGTTTAACTTTCTATAGTTTAGGCCCTATTGTCAAGTGTGTGGGATATCTGCAAGGCAGAAGTGCCAAGATGACTGTCTCTCTGAGTCATGCAAGATAGGAATCAACAAATAGAGACATACTGGAACTCTGGTGTCATTGAACTTGGAGTTCCTTAATGTTCTGAGGAAGAAAGTCCAACATCCGCCATTGTCAGGTGCAGCTCCCTGAACTGTTGCCCCGAGCATCCCTTCTCCACAAAGACGTTCTAATATTTCAACATTTTGCCATTCCCTACTATTCTTATTTTATTGTATTCTATGGCCCTCTAAACGTTTTTTTAACTGTGACCTGACTGGGCTAGCCCTAAGTTGTGATTGCAAATTAGATTGTCTCATGTAATATCATTCATGTTCTAAAAATCCGTCAGAAATGCTGTTACGTCTTTGTAAAAACTGGTGGACGAAATTTACAACCATTTAACGAGAGAAAAAGTCCTTTACACTTCCTTGAAATTTCTGCTGCATCACTCTGATATTTTCAGCAACAGAATAGATTTATCCACACAAACTAAGCTCAAACTGGCTTGTTTCAATAATACTGAAATCAAAAGTAAACTTGAACAACTCAGTCAGAGTCCTTAATTCCGGTCATTAAATGTCCTCGCAGTCCTCAACAATGAAGATTGCAAAGTAGTGAAGTACATGCATGCACACATTAATTGACGACGTAAATCGGGCCCATTTGGGAAAGACAGGGATGGACCCAAGGTTTGTGGACACTTTGTTCAATGAAGCACAAGTAGTAATATCGTTTAATAATGTTTTCCCTTCGATGTCTGACCGTTTTCACAATCGAAAAGTAGAGATTCAGACATTCATTCATCGCATTTTGTTTGGCATTTTTGCAAACTGTCTTTTGTGTTGTTAAGTGCAGCAGATTGTGCGCATTCCTGTCAATCTCAGGTAGTGCAAGCGAATATAGAGCTCCTTCTGCATTATCCAGCCCCTGCTTCTGTACTTGACAAAGAATTCTCCCTGTCTCTCACTGTCAGATTCATCAATGTCTTGGAGTGTGGGATTCTGTTTCTGTACATGCCCTGCTTGCGGGATTCATTATGTCTCTGAATCTTACCGGTTGTCAGTGGGTATGATAGAGTTTATTTCAAAGTCTCTGGTATTGTACGCGAGGTTGAGATTCACTCAGCGCTCAGGTCCCTGTTATTCTTTGCACACCTGATGGATTACGTCCACTTTTTAATTTTCTTTGGGATGGGACTTGGAATTCTTTCTCCAATACTTTAATACAAATAAAATAAGTAAAGAAGCAGAATTTGGGTCTGTCAATGACAGGATAATGAATGGTTACCATCTAAAAGTAAACAAAAAGAAAGAAAATGGAAGCAGACGTTATAATTGGTTTACTCTGTCATGTCCCTGTCACTGTTTACAAGATACGCCATAACGGTCTGATTATTCGTGAATTCTGCCCGATATCTCAACATTAACTCGAAATAGCGGTGACTCTCGGTTCAATATGATGTTGCTCCAGCAATTTGTCGTGAATTCAATGATCAGTTCATTGCATTTACAGAAATTCCGATTCAGGCAAGTGTGAAAACGCTCACAGAGATGTCCTCTGGAATTTGAAGCGGCGTGCCCTTCCTCTCAGGCTATTATTTTGGGTTGCAATCTCTGAATAAAACAGAAACTTCCCGTGTCTGTCGACAGTGGGTATTCGTTGTGGTCATGAGCAGTCTCCTCAACCCGACAGATTTCCAGATCAAAATTTAATTCCAATGTCGTGTTTTCATTGTTTAAAAGAAATCTTTTCACTTGCCTGTCCAGCGAAGTGAATCTTAGATGACCACCTTACAGACCCGGTTCCTAACCACTCTGGGAATGAGAAGCATTCTTTTCAATTCTGGGATAAAAGTCACATTTCGAATCGCCTACTTGGAAATGAAGATGTGGTCCAGTCTTTTCAGGAATATAAGACGACCTGTGGGACTGAGGGGCTGCGGGCACACTTCAGTTCTCTCAGAATGAGTCTGGAAGGCTGGCAGGGAACCGTACACTGTGTTCAGTGATTTCACTTCAATTCCTGTCTGCAATTTACCATTTTACTAAGTCAAGATTGATAAGTCTGTCGAATTGCAGAAACACTCTTGAGCTTTAATTTACTCCGATCTGCATCACAAGATATTACTTTATCAGCGTGCGTGTGGGGGCATGGGTAGGACTGACTGTCTGTGTGGTATTTAAAACTCCTTTTGGGGGTTTCTGAAACTACTTCACAGCCGGTGGCAGATTTCTTCAGAAAACATAAGGGATTTAGTCAGGAACACATGTACACAAACAAAAACATCACACAATTATGCACACATAGACCACAAACACTGACGCACACAGAAAAACAAACATTCACCCAATGGCACACACAGGCACGCACACACAGACACAGACCTGCACACCCACACAGACACAGACACACACAGGCACACATACACACACGAGAAATAAGGTGTAAGGTCAGAGACACTGCAGTTGGCAGCATGCCCATAAGCTGAAGTGCTTATACTTCTTCTGCAATAAGTAAACAATTTGTCTTTTGGCATTGTTTGTAACACCGTGCATTTATCCGGCGACAGTATGCAGGCATTTCTGCGTGACGCCTTTTTTTGAGAAGCTGAGATGAATTTCTTGCCATTTCTGAAAACTTGTAATGTTTTCTGATGAACTCTTACGGATTTTAAGCGAGACATCAGCGAAAACTCCTGGTAAGGACACAATGGTAGAGGAGGGTCAGCATTGCCCATGTCCGTCTTATTCTGTTAATAGTCCCTTGGATTACATTGCAAAGGACAGACAGAACTGCTTTCTGTCAACAAAAGCTTTTGTTTGGAAGAATGAAGGAATCGTGAAAACGGAGAAATTCCCAGTCTTTCCTGCATTCTTCTTATCATGTAATGTCATGGGGGCTCAGCAGAGGGCATCATTGTATCATTTCCAACACAACAGTGACAAACAGAGAGAGAGAGAGAGAGGGGGAGAGAGAGACAGACTTGGACCAGCACGTCAATGGATTGATCCGCAAAACAACAGTGATGTGCCTCAGGGATCAATGCTGGGCCCATTTCTCTTTCTTGTCAATATCAATGATTCGGGAGAGAATATATTAGGCATGACTAATAAGTCCGCTCATCACTCTCTTGTCAAGAGGAAGGAAAAGACTTATGTTTCAATGAGATGTGAATGCTCAATTCGGGCACTTGTGATTTACAAATTAGTAAAGAAAGAACTAAAGAAAGAGGCAAAAAGAGCCAGGAGGAGACATGAGAAGTTGTTGGTGGATATAATCAAGGAAAACCCTAAGGCTTTCTCTCAGTATTCGAGGAATAAAAGAATAACGGGAGTAAGACTTGGGCCAATCAAGAATACGAGTGGGAAATTCTGCGTGGAGTCCAAGGAGACACGGGAAGCGCTAAATGAATATTTTCTGTTAGTATTCACACCAGACAAAGATAATGTTATCGAGGAGAATACTGAGACAGAGTCTACGAGACAGAATAAATTAAGGTTCACAAGGAGGACATGTTAGCAATCCGAGAAAATGTAAAAATAGATAAGTCCACTCACCCGGATGGTATTTATCCTATGAATCATTGGGAAGTCAGGATTGAGATTGGTTTAATCTTTATGTCATCTTTTTCCACAGGAATAGTGTCAGAAAATTGGAGAGTAGAAAATGTTCTTCCCCTGTTGAAGGAGGGGAGTCGAAACAACCCTGGGAATGAGAGACCAGTTAACCTGACTTCGGTTGTGGTTAATTTTATGGAAAAGGTTATAAGAGAGGAGATCCAAAATGAATAAGCTGATTAGGGATAGTCAACAGGGCTTTGCCTCACAAACCTGATTGAATTCTTTGAGAATGTAACAAAATAGGTGGATGAGGGAAACGCGATCAAGGTGGTGCATGTAAATTGCAATAATCGTTTAATCAGGTGAACCACCGTAGGCTACTGTCCAAATAGAGAGGTATGTGATTGGGAGTGATTCAACTGTCTGGATCAGAAATAGGCTAGCTGAAAGAAGACAGAGAGTGGAGGTTGATGGGAATTGTTCATCCTGGAGTTCACTTATGAACGGTATTCCTCAAGGATCTGTTTTACGTCCGCTGCTGCTTGGCGTTTTATAAACGTTCTGCATGACGGCCAGGAAGGATGGGTTGATAAATATGCTAATGACACTAACTTTGGAAGAGATGTGGAGAGTGCAAAAGGATGTTGTTGGTTTAAGATACTATCAGGTCTGCTGCCCAGCTGGGCTGAGATTTGGCACATGGATTTTAATGTGGAAATGTGTCAGGTGTTGAACGTTAGAAGGAGCGACTGCAATGCAGAGTTCTTGGCTTATTGTGAGATTCTTTGTAGTGTCGATGAGTAGAGAGATCATGGTGATCTTGTAGATAGATCCGTGAAAGTTGACACACATTCTGATGCAGTTGTTAAGCAGGCATATGGTTTACTGCTTTTATTAGCAGAGGAATTGAGATTCGGAACCATGAGGTCATGCTGCAGTTGTACACCACCATTTTGCAGCCGCACTTGAATTATTGTGTACAGTTCTGGGCACCTCATTATAGGAAATATGTAGAAGCTTTCGAAAAAATTCAGAGGAGATGTCCAAGGATGTTGCCTGGTATGGAGGGACTTGAGGCTGTTTTCGTTGGTGAGAAGAATTGAGGTGGACTTGATGGAGACTTACAAGATTATCAGAGGGTTGAATCAGGTGGACAGCGAGTGCCTTTTTTTCTCGGGCAGTGTTGGCTAGCACGAGGGAGCATTGCTTTAAATTGAAGGTTGACAGATATAGGACAGATGTCCTAGTTAGTGTCTCAGATAATAGTAGAGGTGTGGAATGCACTGCATGCAACATTAGCAGGCTCTCCAAATTTAAGGGCACTTAAATTGTCGTTGCGTTTTCATATGGACAAAAATGGAATATTGGAGGTTAGATGGTCTTCAGATGAGCTTCACAGGTCGGCACAACATTGACGGCCGAAAGACTTGTACTGTTCTATGTTCAAAGTTCTGTGACACTAAAAAAATGTATGGTGGACGTTGAGGAAGATTGTCAGAAATGGAAGCAGCACTTTGATATCTTGGGAAGTGGATCGAGAAATGGCAAATGAGGTTTAGTATCGATAAGTGTGTGGTCTTGCATTTTTGGAAAGTCAAATCAAGGTCTGTGTTTCATGTTGAATGGTCGGGCCTTAAGGAGCGGATTGCTAAATGGGACATTGGATTTCAAGTGCACGGTTCTCTGAAAGTGGAGTCATGGGTAGCCAGGGCAGTGCAGTGGGCGTTTGGAACTCTCGCCTTCTGCAGTCAGGGCATTGATATTGAAGTTGGGAAGTCATGTTATCCGGGACATTGGTGAGGACACACTTGGAGTATTGCGTTCGGTTTTGGTCACGTTTCTTTTGGAAGAATGGCATTAATCTGGAAAGAGTGCAGCAAAATTTTACAAGGATGCTGGCAGGTCTCAATGGTCTGTGTTATCGGGAAAGGTTGGACAAGCTGGGGCTAATTTTCATTCGAGCTTACGAGACTGAGTGGGTGTCTAATAGGTCATGAGAGGCATGGATGGTATGAATGCAAACAGTCCTTTTCTCAGGGTTTGAGAATAGAGGAAAGGAATACTCAAATTTGATGTTGGAAGGGAAAGAATAAAAAGGAAGTGAGCAAAACCTTTCTTACACATGGGATTGTTTGCATATGGAATGAGCTGCCAGTGGACCTCGTTGAGGCAGGCACATTAACATCATTTAAAAGTCATTTGGACAAATACATGGATGGAAAAGGATTAGGAGCATATTAGCCAGGTGTAAGGGAAATGGGGTTAGCGTGGATGGACATTTTGTTCAGCATGGACCAGTTTGGATCAAAGGGCCTGTCTGCATACTTTAGGACTCTCTGACTCGATCATAAAAAACCCGTTCAACAGAGATGCACAATAAAACTAAATAATCGATACATACACGAATGCACTAACCCAGAGAGACAGAATCACAGACATAGACGCACCCAGAAACACAGACAATTACACATGCATAAAACCATAAATGCACACCGAAGGATGAACACAGATGCTGAAACACGCACACCAAAACATACCACATGCCCCAGACACACACGTCAAATGGAAGGTTCACGGAAACAGTTGCATATACAAACTTACACACCACATGCAAATAGGGACAGAGAGGCCTACATATCAAGATATACAACAACACATAATACTTAAGGAGTCATAAACACACACACACACACACACACACACAGACATAGCTAGGTCGTGTACAAATGATTTGCAGATTCAGAATACCATCGAAACATGTGACTTAATTGTCTTTATTTGGTATCAAAAGTAGGAAGACAGATTACATTTTTAATGGCTGTAAATTTGGAGAAGAGTTGGTTCAACAATAGTGTTGTATCTGTGTTTTCAAGAGGAGATTCGTATGTTCTGTGTGGGGTTTGTGTGTTCGGTATGTCGTCCATGCATTAACATTTGGGTCCATGCATTCAGGGTGAGATCGATGTGTTCAATGCTCGCACACAGGGAAATTACCTCCTGAAACCCATATATTCCCCAACAATGCCCCCTAACCTTCCCGAATCTCTCGGTCTCAAAGGGGTAGATGGCCGAAACCCCATCTGTCTCACCATGGCTCTACCACAAAACGCATGTGAACTTATACACAGGCGAGTGACCAATGCAGTTTCAATGTATCCTGGAAACTTGTGGCCGGGGAATAGCGAGTGGGTGTTGGCGTAGGTTAGAGGTCATGGGAACTACACCTTCACACAAAAGCCTAAATTGGTTGGGGCCACTGTTGGACGTTGAGGAACTGTCCTGTTGGAAAACATCTCCCCATCACGGAGCTCGCATCTCTCCATCACGGAGCTCGCATCTCCCCATCATGGAGCTCACATCTGTTGATGTAGCAGTTCGTGGCCCGGGTTTGTCGTGGATGGCAAAAGGGTATGCTGCAGTTCCAACAGTGACATCTGTTTACTAACAGGCCAGACGCCTTCGGAATATTTTAAGAAGGTAGACCTGGGCGTGACTTTTGTTTTAGGCAGATGTATTGTGAAGATTCCAGCAGTGCTGTAGCAGATCAAACCACTCGGCTTGATCCATAGCAAAACCTATTTAAACACTACGGTTGAAACATGACTAAACAAAAAGAGAATTTAAAATAACTGCACGTATTTAGAAAACCAAACGGCTCCGACACAACTTAACGCAGGAGCGATTCCAATTTCTGCATCATCCCATAAACACACAATTTACCAACAGATAATCCAATCTAAGGTTAATTTAGGCAGGAGATACTTCTGAGAGGACTGTGACAATAAACAGCTTTTGAAGTACCGAAACTCTTTTCCTTGTAGCTGCTTCCCTGTTACCAGTGATTTTCACACAACCTGCCAATACTAATGCAAAATAGAAAAAAAAAACAACTATCATGAATTGGGAGAACTGGCCTCTCTCTTCCTATTATTGAAGGAAGCCATCCCCAGGCATATCAGAACCCCAGTCTTTACCAACCCTTTACAACATAACCAAGGACAATGTTACCTTGTTAAAGTGGCAACATTCTCAGCAAAGCAGAATCACTCCTGAACATGATAAGGGGAAAACGCAATTCTGACACTGTCCATCAGCTCAACTCCCCCACCCTCAGTCGCTCTGACAGAGGCTTTCATGAAAGCAATTACCTCTCAAGTTATCCTTTCATGCCTTCACCACTTATGCCCACTCATAAGCTTCCGAGTTGACCCCCATCTCACTCCTTCAGTAATTGCCACCCCTTGAACTTCAGTGGTGTCATCATAATTGTATTATTCCCTGCCAACCTTCAACATCCTGAAGTTTGCCATTGTGAGAGAATCTAAACATTGCCCCTTGATTTTCAATGGTGTCACCATTATTGTACACCTCGCAAGCACCCTCCCCGCCTCGCATTCGTCAACTATTTACATTCAGCTGCTTCAAATTCAGCCAGAAACTAAATTGGAGCAGCTAGCTCAATACACTGGCTAAATAGCGAGTCAGAGGCTAGGAATCCTGCTGCGCCTTTCTCAGCTCCTTACTCTCCAGCTCCTCATCTCCACCTCCACTCCCCACAAAGTTGGTTCATCATCGACAAAGCACAAGTGAATAGTGTCAAACCCACCTGTCTGGATTTTTGCAGCTGCTATTACACTCAAGAATCTCGACGGGATCCATGACACTTGATTCGCAAAACATCGACACATATCCACTCTCTCGGCCACCAACGCTTAGTAGCAGTGTGCACCATCTACAAGACGCACTGAAAAAAAATTACCAAAAGTTCTTAGTTGGCACCTTCGAAAATCATGTTCCTTTACATCGAGAAGCACAAGGGCAGCAGACGGATTTTCACACGAACCCCTGTACTTTCCCCTCCAAGCCACTTGGATATTAGCTTGGAAATATATCACCATTTATTCAGTGCTCTCGATCAAAATTGTGAATATCCTTCCCTGATGGACTTACTGGTCTACCCTGAACACATGGACTTCATTAATTCAAGAAAGCAGCTCACTGCCACTTTCTCACGGGACCAACTACGGAGAGCAATACCTGCTGTCTGACAACGCCTTCCAAATTCCATGAATGACTCGGATGAAGTGTGAGTGAAATATATTGATTGTTCCTTCACTGTCATCAAACAAAATCCCTTATCTGCCTCCCATCCATTTTATTGTTAATCTGTCTGCGTTACACGGACTGAAGCAGTTTGAGAAGATGTTCAGCCCCACTCTCCTCAAGGGTTACAACTGGGGATTGGCAACAAATGGCGGAACGGTCAATATCGTGGACCAATATCCTGCGAATGAAAAGTAATGAAGGGTGAGTGAATACAATGGCGCTCTGGTTTCAGATGGACCTGTACGTCGGATGTCCTTCTGCCCTCCCCCACTCTGTCTTGCTCCAATTCCGAGAACTGACTGTGAAACAGTTAACTTTATACAAGCATTTAAACTGATTGTACGAAACAAGGATCCTGACGATGACAGATGAGCGTACAATCAACAGACAGATCACACTGAGCTTCTCTCTCTCTATCTCTGATGTTTAGTTTCTGTTCACATTTTATTCTTATCACTCTCTCTCTCTCCCCTCATCAATCTCTCAGTCTCAATTACGAACTTGACCGCCGCTATTTTTATTCCCTCGCCGTCGTCATTCAATACATGTTTTGGTCTTTCTCTGACGTTTTTATTCAAACACTCTCACAATCATTACTCAATGTCATTTTTGTTTCAATTCTTTTTCCATGTCGGTCTCCCTCTCTCACATTCTCCTCTGCCAGTTTTTTTAATCTCTCAAACCTCTTCACCTTCTTTCGCTGTCCCTCATTGCTCTCTTTCTCAAGCACAATCTGTCTCTATTCCGCATTACACGGTAACGCCTATCCCTTTTTCACTCAGTCCTTCATTATTCTCCCTTCTGTATTTCGCTTTCTAATCCCTTTTATCTTTATTCTGACTTCCACATTACTCTCTCTCTAACACCTTAACTGTGTCTCTATGTCCTTCATTCCTGTCTCCATCTCATTTTTTTCTGTAATACTTTTATTTATTGCATTTCTTGTCGCTTCCCATCTCTCCTCTTCCTTTCTCAAACTCCATTACGCTTCTCCTTTACTCCCTCATTACTCACTCGACCTTTAATTCGCACTCTCACTCTGTCTTCTACCCCTTCTTCTGGAAGTCTTAACATTCTCTTTGTTTCAACTTTGCGATGCAGTGTGAATCTCCAAGCCAGCAGGATCGAAATCAGCAGCACACCTGGCTGGAAATGGTGAATGCTGTCTTCACTTTGTCAAGAATCCTTCACATCAATTCCTGATGGATGCATCCACCTGTGACTATTTACTTACCTTTCAGCCTCATGCTATCAGTGTTCGCCTCATCAAAATGCCACGTTCCGGGGAGCAAGAGCACAGCTTTCATTAACACCGACAGACATCCGCGATATCCCAGTGAGATCGATGAATAACAAGAGTTACATTCAGCGGTTCAGAGACTCTGTAGTGAATAGTCTCTGAAATTCTTGGCAAGGCGCAGTACCATCCGTACTTCTCTGTGAGCTATCGACTTGTTAAAGTGACAGTTCACAAACAGAAAACAGGCAGATTTGCATCACTGTTCAATGGTTCGGCTCAGGTACTCTGATAAGAAGTGTTAAAAACCTACCTAGAACACTCCCCTCCCCCCAAGCTAGCCACTCTGAATTCAAGTCCCATCTTGGCTCACCCAGCGGTCTTGGCTTACACTTTCTGTACAAAAATCAGATCAAATCTGAGGCAGGCACGAAGTTAGAGCAGAAGGAATAGGTGCAGAATCACGTCATTAGCCCACTGGGTCTTCCCCACCACTCGATCGATTAAAACCATATTTGAATTTTAAGCAATATAGAAATAATAGCTGCTCGAACCTGTTCAGTGTGGGTCTTTTTAAAATAGAGTCAATCTGGCTCAGGTCAGGGAATGAAGTGTGCAGAGATCATGCAGTCTGGGCCTCACATGACTCCAGTACCACAGCAAGGATCGACATTCAACTGCCCAATATGAGCAATAGCCTGTTTTCTTGTTCAGTCGATTAATCTGTAATACCTTATGAATCTACATATCCAAATATTTTGACTCTATCGACCATTTTGTACTACCTTCCATCCTCTTCCGACGGGCAGAAGATTTTAATGTTTTAATTCGCGTACCAACAGATTTAAGAACAACTTTTTACACTTCACTATCAGACCTCTGAGCAGACCTCTGAAATTCTCATCTTAATTTTCCTCTGCTGTTTCTCTGAAGCTGTAACAGTGAAATCTGCACTCTGTTATGTTACTGTACTGCACTTTGATGGTATGACCTTCCTGCATGGCTTAGAAAACAACACTTTTCACTGTATAACAATGCATGCATGAGACAATACAACTAAATCTAATCTAAATTTGTGATGAGTGTATTGGATGATATTGTCAATGTTAAAAGTATTTGCTGTTACTTCCTTTATAATAGAATCTAACATGCTAAAAATGACAGAAGTTAAGCTGACTATAGTTGTGTTATATTTGTCTCCATATCTTCTCATATAATAATGCCTGTAGTTTTTTTCCAATTTTCTGGAAGAAATGGATGATAAGGAACATAAGACCAGAAGACAAATAAGCAGAAATTCAGATAATCGATTCTGCTGTGCCATTCAATCATGGCTGGTAAGTTTCTCAAAAAAATCTCTCGCCTTCTCCCAGTAAGACTTTATCCCATTAACCATGAAGAACCTATCAATCATTTTCTTAAATATATTCTATGACCTGGATTTCGCAGGCTTCTGTTGCAGTAATTTCCATATATTCACAATACTGTGGCTAATGAAATGTTTTATTATCTCTCCGGTAAAGAGTCTTCACTTTACTCTAAGCCTTTGCATTCGGGCTCTGTTCTCTCCTGCAAAATGAAAACATCTCTGAACATCCACTATATCTCGGCCGTTCAGTATTCTTTACGTTTCAATGAGATCGCCTCCCTCCCATCCTTCTACAATAATCTGACCTACAATCCGAACACGTTCCCCACATGGTAATCCTTTCATTCCTGAGATTATTGTCATGATCCTCCTCAATACATTCTTCCTGACATACGGGACGAAAATTGCTCACAATAGTCAAAATGAGGTCCAATCTGACTGGAGTCTTATAAAGCCTCAGAAGTGAATCCCTACTTTTGTCTTCTCACTCCCACCTCTCTTGCTGACAATCTTAAACGTGTCAATCCCTTATTGCTGACATTCTAACGAGAGGAAACAGAATATTGTTCCTTCCTCCGTTAACAGACATTAAATGATGTACCTCGTCAAAGCCGTCAACATGCTATGACACTTTTATTTCAGTTTCTGAAACTTTCACCTTATGTTGCCAGTATGTTATTTCATCCTGTCAAATATTTACCAGGTTCTTGGAACAGATTGATTGTCGGTTGCCATTCTGTCTGCTTGGATCTAATTTATTAAGCTTTTCACGAATGAATCACAGCGTTATTCGTTTCACGGAGAAACAGAGAAACTATGAGCAGGAATAAACTATTCAACCATTCGACACTGCTACACCATTCAATGTGACCTTGGCTGATTGTTCAAAACCATCTCTGTTACTGCTTTATCCCTGTACACTTTGATCAGTTGAGCTCCAAGAACCATTTCTAAATACTTTCAAACAAAAAAATCAATGTTTTCTCCTTGACTGCTTTCAGTGCCAGATAATTCCATAGTCTCCCAACTCACTTGGTCAGGAATATTTCTGTGCGTCAGTCCGAAACGGCCTATCTTTTTTGCCTTAGACTGAGACCCCACATGGTTGAGAAGTCCTCTCGTTATCGGGAAAATGCTTTTCTGCTTTCAATCAACACCGTCTTATTAGAATTAATTCGGTTCAGGACACTGAGAACCCTCAAGCCTCGTTCTGACATCCAAAGAGATCATTACCTGATTTTCTAAGAATACCCACTATCTGCCCCAAAATGACCGAGCCACAGTGAACATAACCAAAAGGATCACATCTTTCTTCATAGAACAGTCCCATCAACTCAGGAATCAGTTTGGTGCACCTTTCATGAACTGACTCCATGAACATTCTTCCTCAGATGAGGAGGTTAAAACAGGTGAAATAAAGAAGGTAACATTATGCTATATTATATTACCTTGTCTTACATTATGTCATGCCATATTACATTATACGATTTTACATCATTATATTATATCAGGGCGAGTCTTGAGAACGTTTGGCAACTCAGGGTGACTTTCTAGATGTTGGTCTGCTCGCTGAGTTGGAAGGTTCTTTTCAGACGTTTCGTTACCATACCAGGTTTCATCTTCAGTGAGCTTCCGAATCAAGAATCATTCAGAGGCTCACGAAAGATATTACCTAGTATGGTGACGAAACGTCTGAAAATGCAACTTGCAACTCAGCGTGCAAACCGACATCGATATTGTATCATTATATTTTGCTATTATATTATATTATAAAATATTATGTCAGCTGCAAGAATCTTGACTTCACCTCAAATTCGTTCATTCATCAGCACAATAGCTCAGTAGTTAGCATTACTGTCTCACAGCACCAGAACACAGACTTGATTTCACGAATGCACAACTGGCTGTGTGGAGTTTTCGCATTCACCTCATGACTGTTTGCTTTCGTCTGATTTCTCTGGTCCCCCCCCCACACTTTGAAGATGTGCAGCATCGTTGGATTAGCCATGGGGAATGCAAATTTAAAGGGAGAGAATGAGGATATCGTCGAATCGGGATTTCCTTGAGAGGGTCGACATGGACTCGATGGCCCTACATTACATTATTTTTGTGTACACTGTCGTTTACTGATCACCTATTGAACACAACAATTAGGTCACCCCTTGACCTTCTAAATTCAAGAGAATGCGGGCCTCCTGATAAAACAACCCATGAAGAGCAGACATCATTCTTGTCAGCCTACAATTTACTTGCTCCAATGTCAATATCACCGTTCTGATATACGGTTCACATATCTGCTCACAGTAGTCCAAATCGTGTGTTAGCAGAGTGTTGTGAAATCACAGCAGAACCTCTGTGCCCTCATGCTCCCGAGTTGAAGCCAGCATTGCTTCTGCTGCCTTGATTATTTTCTGCAAAAAGCCCCCTATAAATCCTGTTTACATTCATTCACTCCCTTGTAGTATCTGTGTTATCGATCTAAAAACCCTGGTGACAAAACGAGTGACATATCTTCTTGTAATAAGTAACACATCAGATTGTTGAAGGGAACAAACAAAACATGCTAAGCTTCTCCAGACATTCGACTTAAAACCTTATGAGATGTAGATTCGAATGGCATCAAGACAGAAGGACAAATTTGAATTTATTTTAATTGTGGAAGGAATAGTTGCTTCATCGTAAACTACTGAAGGTCATTGTGGAAAACTTCCTCAGACTCCCCGAGTACGCTTGAGGGACGGAGATCTGTCAGCAATTGACTCCAGACCGGCAGCATTGTGTTTACTACCCACTATACTGTCTCCGCAATTGACGCCCGTCTCCCAGCACTGCAATTGCCACTGACGTTCCGTGTCTCTATACGCGACAATACACCCACAACATTGTGGTTACCAATACTACTTTCTCCTTTTGCATGTGACTCCAGAAACACAGCGGCACTGATGTTGGTTTTTTTTTTTTATCTCTGGGGCATCAGAAGCTTCGCGGGAACGTTACAGAAGTTTATAAAAACATGAAAGGCATGGGTATGGTGAATAGTTCATGAATTTCCCACAGGTTATTGGAGTCCAAAACTACATGGCATGCTTTTCAGTGTGAGGGGATAGACATAAAATGGGCAATTCCTTTTTCACTCAGTGTCGTGCAACCATGAAATGAACTGGCGGAGCAAGTGTTGGGGTCTGCTACAATCACTACAAGTAAAAGACATCTGAGTGAGATTTTAAATAAGAAAGATTTGGAGGGATATGAACCAAATATTGGTGCATGTGATTCGATAACTTTAGGATATCTGGTCGCCATGGGTGACGAAAGGTTCTGTTTCTTTGTTGTACGTTTGTCTGAACGATGACTGCAGGCTGACGTCAATATGGGTACTACTGAGCTACTCTGTCTCAATATCTCCTTCCAGAACAACGGCACAATGGTTTCCCCTGACCTAGTTTCACTCTGCATTTGACTCCAAACCAAAAGCCCTGTGGTTATCAGTCAACTGCACAATCTGTATGTGACTCCAGATCCATGACACTCTGTATATCACTAATCTGCTCTATCAATAATCTGACTCCAGACCAACAGCACTGTCAATATACCGATCTTCCCTGTATCATCATGTGACTCCAGACCCACAGCACGGTGATTACCACTGAACTGCTCAGCACTGGTATCCAGACCCACGGCATCGTCATTATCACAATGTGCTTTGCATCTGTGTCTTTGAACCGACAGAGTAGTAACTGTGGGTACCACGGTTCGACTCTGGCTCTACGTGTGACACCTGAAGGAGTGCATAGTTGTTATTTATGAACTGCACTGTCTCTAAATGCGAGTCAAGCCACACCGCACTGTGGTTTCCAGTGACTTGCTGCTTCTCTACGTATAAGCCCCAAAACACAGCTCTTTGGTTACCACTCATCTGCACTGTACCTGTACTTGAATCAGATCCACAGCAATGTGGTCAGTACACACCGGCGCTGTCTGTACAGGTGACTTCAGACTCACAGCACTGTGGTTATGATTGACCTGCTCTGTGACTACAGGGCCATAGCACTGAGTGCACGATTGACCAGTTCTATCTCAATAAGTAACATAGGGAAACAAAACTATGCTTAGAAATGATCGCCTCTGTTTCTGCACGTGACTCCAGACGCTGAACACGGTGATAACCACTATCTTAAGTTGTTTCCCTACGTGAATCCAGTCCCACAGCCCTGTGGCTACCATTGACCTGCTCTCTCTCTACATTTGACAACAGACGCACAGCACTCTGGTTACCACTGACCAGCTGTGAATTTAAACGTGACTCCAGCCCACAGAACTGCAGTTACGACTCGTCTGATCTGTCTCTGTATGTAAGTCCAGACCCACAGCTCTGTGGGTACCACAAAGGATTTATAAGGATATCGTCACGTTTGGCGGGTTTGCCGTTGAGGATTAGTCTCAAGAGGCTGATTCTTCCTGTTCCCGAGAGCTGATGGGTGACCTTATAAATTTTTAAAACATCATGATGGGCATGGATAAGGTGCAAAGTATTATCTTTTCTACACGGTAAGGGAGACAAAAGGAACGAGCCTCTGTTTCAGGCCGAGAGGGGAACGATTTAAACGAGACCTGAGGGGCAACTTCCTTTCGCCTAGAGGATGGCACATGCATGAAATGAACTGCCAGAGGAAGTGCAAAATACTACAACAATTATAATATTTGAATAGGAAGCAATTAGAGTGATATGAGGCAATGCTTCCAAATGGGGTTCGATAAATTTCGGATATCTTTTCGGCATGGTCGAGTTGGAGCAAAGATTCTGTTTTTTAACTGTGTCATTCTATGACGCTCGACACACAGCACTGTGCGTACAAATGGCATACTCTGTCTCTACATCTGACACCAGAAACATACCACCGTATTTTCCACTGACTTGCTCGTCCTTACATTTGACTCCAGACCAACACGACTGAGTGTTGCACTGATCTGCTCTGTCAGTAAGTTTGATTCCATCTGCTCCATTGTTGTTACCACTGATACAGGACACAGAACTGCACATCACACGAATGGGCCCATCAGCCCATAATGTTGTGCCAAACATGACACTAAGCGGAACTAATCCCTTATGCCTGTCCTTGCTTCATATCTCTCCATTCCTTACATATTCATGTGCTTATCTAAACGTCTCCTAAGTACCCGAATCGTTACTGCCTCCACCACTATCCTGCCTGTGCATTGCAGAATCCTATCTCATTTTTTTTTGCAAACCTGCCCATCACGTCTCCTATGAACGTTCAAGTTTCTTATTTTATTGTATTCTGTCGCTCTCTGAAAATTTTTGTCACTGTGAACTGACTGGACGAGCTCTCACTTCTGATTGTGAATTACATTGTCTCATGTAATATCAGCTACGTTCTAAGAAATCCGTCAGAAATGTTGTTACATCTCTGAAAAAACCTGGTGGACTAAATTTGCAACCGTTTAACAAGGGAAACAGTCCTTTACAGTTTCTTTAAATTTATTCTGCTTCCCTCTGATACTTTCAGCAATAGAATAAATATATCCACACAGACTAAGGTCAAACTGGCTTCTTTCTGTAATACTGAAATCAAATGTAAACTTGAACACTTCTACCAGAGTCCTAAATTCCGGGCAATAAATGTCCTCGCTGTCATTAACAATGCAGATTACAATGTAGAGAAGCGCATGCACATATTAATTGATGACGTAAATCCGGCCTTTTTGTCAAAGACTGGGATGGCCAAAGCTCTCTGGGATTCTTTTTACAGTGAAGGACAAGTTGTAATATAGTTAAATACTATTTTCCCTTCGATGTCTGAACTCTATTACAATCGAAAAGTAGAGATTCAGACATTAATTCAACGGATTTTGTTTGGCATTCGTGCAAACTGTCTTGTGCGTTGATAAGTGCAGCAGGTTGTGCCCATTTCTGTCAATCTCAGGTAGTGCAAGCGAATATAGAGTTCCTCATGTATTATCCAGTGCCTGCTTCTGTACTTGACTAAGGATTTTTCCCCGCCTCTCACTGTCAGATTCATGAATGCCTAGGAGTGTGGGATTCTGTTTCTGGACATGCACTCATTGCGGGATTCATTCTGTCTCTGAATCTTACCAGCGGTCAGTGCGTATGATAGAATTTATTTCAAAGTCTCTGGTTTTGTACACGAGGTTAAAATTCACTCAGTGCTCAGGGTCCCTGTTATTCTTTGCACTCCTGACGGATTATATCCATGTATTTAACTCTTTTTCAGGTTGGGACTTGGAATGCTTTCTCCAATAATTTAATACGAATGAAAGAATTGAAGGAACTGAATTTGGGTCTGTAAGTGACAGGATAATGAACGGTTACCATCTAAAAATAAATAAAAAGAAAAAAGTGGCAGCAAAAATTACAACTGGTTTACTCTATCATGTCCCTGTCACTGTTTATTAGATACTCGATAACTGTCAGATTATGCGTGAATTCTGCCCGATTACTCAACATTAACTCGAAATGGCGGTGACTCTCGGTTCAATACAATCGTGCTCCAACAAATGGTCGCGAATTCAAGTGAGTAGCTCATTGGATTTCCAGAAATTCCGATTCAGGCAAGTGGGAAAACGCTCATGGAATTGTCCCCTGGAATTTGAAGCGGCGTATCCTTCCTCTCAGGCTATTGTTTCGGCCTGCTATGTCTGATTCAAACAGAAACATCCCGTGTCTGTCGCCAGTGGGCAATCGTTGTGGGCAAGATTTCCAGATCAAAATTTAATTCCAATGTCGCTGTTTTCATTGTTTTAATGAAATCATTTCATTTGCCTGTTCAGGGAATTGAACCTTAGATTACCACCTTACAGATCGGGTTACTAACCACTATAAGAACGAGAAACATTCTTTTCAATCCTGGCGTTTAGGTCACATATCGAATCGCCTTCTTGGAAATGAAGGTGCAGTCAGTCCCTTCAGGAATATGACATCACCTGTAGGACTGAGGGACTGCGGACACTCTTCAGTTCTCTCGGAATGAGTCTGGAAGCCTGACAGGGAACAGTTCTCCGTGTGAAGTGATTTCGCTTCAATTCCTGTCTGCAATTTATCAGGCTTACTACGCCAAGATTGACAAGTTTATCGAATTGCAGAAACTCCGATCTACATCACACGATATTACTTTATCAGCGTGCGTGTGGGGGCATGGGCAGGTCTGACTGTGTGGTGTTTAAAGCGATGAAATCACTCCATTTGGGTATTTCTGAAACCATTGCACAGCCTATGGCAGACATCATCGAAAAACATAAGGGATTCAGTCAGAAAAACAAGTGCGCCAGCACAAAAATCACAGAATTATACACACACACACAATCATACACGCACGCAAACCCACACAAATACACACACAAGCGACAAAACACAGACCCAGAAATGCACATACATTCACTGACACCCACCCACCCACACACACACATAAATATACACACAAGCACACACAGGCACACACACACGAGAAGTAAGGTCCAAGGACGGAGTCACCACAGTCTGAAACATGCCCTTGAGCTGAAGTGCTTATACTCCTTCTGCATTAAATAAATAATTTGTCCTTGGGCATCATTCGTAACACCATGCATTTACCCTGCAACTACATGCAAGCATTTCTGCTTGACGCCTTTTTTGGAGAAGTTGAAATGAATTCAATTACCATTTCAGTAACTTGTCATGTTTTCTGTTGGACTCTCACAGGTTTTAAGCGAGATATCGTTGAAAACTCCAGGAGGGAACACAATGGTGCGGGGCGAGCATCATTGCCTATGTCCATCTTAATCTGTTAATACTCTCTTTGATTATATTGCGAAGGACAGACTAAATTGATTTCTGTCAACAAAAAGAATTCATTGGATGAATGAGTCAACCGTGAAAACTGAGCAATTCCCACTCTTTGTTGAATTCTTCTTATCGTGCAATGTCATGTGGACTCAGCAGAGGGCGTCATTACATGGTTTCCAATACAACAGTGACAAACAGAGAGAGCGCGGGAGAGAGCGAGAGAGAGAGAGAGACTTGGACCCACACGTCAATGGATTAATCCTCAAAACAACAGTGAGGTGCCTCAGAGATAGGTGCTGAGCCCATCACTCCTTGTTATCAATATCAATGATTTGGATGCGAATGAATACGACGTGATTAATAAGTTCGCTCATGACTGTCTTATCAAGATGAAGAAAAAGACTTACGTTGCAATGTGATGTGAATGCTCAGTTAAGGCACATGTGATTTCCAAATTAGCAAAGAAAGAACTAAAGGAATAGATTAGAAGAGCCAGGAGGAGACATGAGATGTCGTTGGCGGATATTATCAAGGATAAACCTAAAGTTATCTCTCATTATCCGAGGAATAAAAGAATGACGAGCGTCGGACTAGGGCCAAACAAGGATAGTACTGGGAAGTTCGGCGTGAATTCCAAGGAGATAGGGGAAGCGCTAAATGAATATTTTTTGACAGCACTCACACCAGACAAAGATGATGTTATTGAGGAGAATACTGCTACAGAGTCTCCGAGTCTGGATAAATTAAGGTTCACAAGGAGGAGGTGTTAGCAATTCTCGCAAATGTAAAAATTGATAAGCTCGCTGTGCCGAATGGGATATATCATAGGAATCATTGGGAAGGCAGGAAGGAGATTGGCTTTAATCTTTATGGCATCATTTTCCACAGGAACAGTGCCAGAAGATTGGAGGATAGAAAATGGTTTTCCCCTGTTAAAGAAGGGGAGTAGAGACTACTCTGGGAATGAGAGACCAGTGAACCTGACTTCGGTTATGGTTAATGTGTTGGAAAAGGTTATAAGAGAGAGGATCCATAATCATCTGGAAAGGAATAAGCTGAATAGGGATAGTCAACACGGCTTTGTGAAAGATAGGCCGTGCCTCACAAACGTGATTGACTTCATTCAGAAGGCAACAAAATAGGTGAATGAGGGGAAAGCGGTTAGTGTGTTGCGTATGAATTTAAACAAGTCGTTTAACCAGATGCCCCACCATGGGTTATTGTGCAAAATACAGAGCCATGTGATTGGGAGTGATTTAGCGGTCTGGATCTGAAATTGACTGACTGAAAGAAGACAGAGGGTGGAGGTTGATGGGAATTGTTCATCCTGGAGTTAATTTACTAGCACGATACATGAAGGATCTGTTTTATGTCCACTGCTGCTTGTCATTTTATAAACGACCTACATTACAGCCCAGAAGAATGGAATGTAAAAACTGCTAATGACTCTACCTTACGAAGAGTTGTGGATAGTGGAAAAGAATGTTGTTGGTTTAAGAGGATCTCAGGTCCGCTGCCCAGCTGGGCTGAGAGTTGCAAATGGATTTAATGCGGAAAATTTACGGGTGTTTAAGTTTGGAAGAAGAAAGAGCAATGCAGAGTTCTCAGCTTGTGGTAGTATAGATGAGCAGAGACATCTCGTATCCATGTACATAGATCCGTGAAAGTCGACACACACGCTGATGCAGTTGTTTAGAAGGCATATGGATTGTTAGCTTTTATTAGTATAGGGATTGAGTTTCAGAACCATGAGGTCGTGCTGCAGCTCAACAAAACCCTTTTGCAGCCGCACTTGGATTATTATGTATAGTTCTGGTCACTGCATTATTGGAAAGATGAAGAAGCTTGGGAACGGTTTCAGAGGAGATTTCCGACGATGCTGCCTGGTATGGAGGGAAGGTCTTACGAGGAAAGTCTGAGGGACTTGAGACTGTTTTTGCTGGTGAGAAGAATTGAGGGGGACTTGGTAGAGACTTTATAAGATGATCAGAGAATTGGATCGGGTGCACAGCGAGTGTTTTATTTTCCCTCAGACGGTGTTGGCGAGCACGAGGGGGCATTGCTTTAAATTGAAGGTTGACAGGTATAGGACAGATGCCCGAGATAGTTTCTTTACTCCGATAGTAGTAGGGGCGTGGAATGCACTGCCTGCAACAGTAGTGGACTCGCCAAATTTAAGGGCATTTACATTGTCATTGCGTTTTCATATGGACGAAACTGGAATGGTGGAGTTTGATTGGGCTTCAGATGGGTTTCACAGGTCGGCATAACATTGACGGCCGGAAGGCCTGTACTGTTTCATGTTCAAAGTTCTACGGCACTAAAATAAAAAAAAATGTATGGTGGAAGGTGAGGAAGATTGTCAGAAATGGAAGCAGAACTTTGATATCTTGGGAAGTGGACCGAGAAATGGCAAATGATAGTTAATATAGATAAGTGTGTGGTCTTGCATTTTGGAAAGTCAAATCAAGATCTGTGTTTCATGGCGAATAGTCGGGCTTTAAGGTGCGGATTGCCACAGAGGGACTTTGGATTTCAGGTGCACAGTTCTCTGAAAGTGGAGTCACAGGTAGCCAGGGGAGTGCAGAGGGCTTTTAGAACACGCGCCTTCATTAGTCAGGGCATTGATTATTGAACTAGGTAAAAACAATGACTGCAGATACTGGAAACCAAATTCTGGATTAGTGGTGCTGGAAGAACACAGCAGTTCAGGCCGCATCCAAGGAGCAGTAAAATCGACGTTTCGGGCAAAAGCCCTTCATCAGGAATCGTATTCCTGATGAAGGACTTTTGCCCGAAATGTCGATTTTATTGCTCCTCGGATGCGGCCTGAACTCCTGTGCTCTTCCAGCAACACTAATCCAGGACATTGATTATTGAAGTTGAGAAGTTATGTTTTACAGGACATTGTTGAAGATGCACTTGGAGTATTGTGTTCGGTTTTGGTCACCTTGCTACAGGAAGGATGGTATTAATCTGGAAAGACTGCATCAAAATTTTACAAGGATGCTGCCAGGTCTCAGTGGTTTGTGTTATAGGGAGACGTTGGACATGCCAGGTCTTTTTTTTTCATTCGCGTTTGGAGATTGAGTGGGTGTCTAATAGGTCATGTGAGGCATGGATAGCATGAATGCAAACAATCCTTTTCTCAGGGTTTGAGAATCGAGGAAATGAAGACTCAAATTTAATGTTAGCGGGGAAATAATAAAATGGAAACTGAGGCAAACCGTTCTTACACATAGAATTGGTTGCAAATGGAATGAGCTGTCAGTGGAAGTGATTGGATACATTAACAACGTTTAAAAGTCACTTGTACAAATACATGGATGGAAAAGGATTAGGAGTATATGGGCCAGAATTGAAGGAAATGGGGTTAGCGTGGATGGACATTTTGTTTGGCATGGATCCGTTTGGATCAAAGGGCATGTCTGCATGCTTTAGGACTCTATGACTCGATTGCAGAAAACTCATTGAATAGAGGTGCACAATAAAACAAAAGCATCGCTGCACACAGGAATGCACTGAGCCACAGAGACTGAATCACAGACATAGAGGCACACAGAAACACAGAGAAAGAAACATGCGTAGAATCATAAATGCAGACAGAAAGATAAACACAGAGACTGAAACACACACACACACAAAAAACACACCACACGCCCCAGACACGCACGTGAAATGGAAGGTTCACGGATATAGCCACATATGCAAACGTACACAACACAATCCCATAGGGACAGATCGGCATACATATCAACATTTACAATAACAAATAAAGCTAAGGAATTCCAAACACACACACACACATACACACTCAGACACACATGGACGTTCACTCACACAGACAGTCACGAACACAGCCAGGTCATGCACAAATGCTTTGCAGATTCAGAATAAAGTGGAAACATGTAGCTTTCTTGTCTTTACTTGGAATGAAAAGTAGGAGGTGATGCTGACGCACTGCTGACACTGTACATCAGCTCAACTCCCCCACCCTCACTTATTCATACAGAGGTTTTTATAAACCCAATTACCTTTCAGGTTATTCTTTCATGCCTTCACCAGTTATGCCCACACATAATCTTCCGAGTTGGCCTCCTTCTCCCTCCTTCAGTAATTGTCGCCGCTTGAACTTCAATGGTGTTACCACAACTGAATTACTCCCTGCCAAACTTCAACGTTCTAAAGGTTAACATTACGATAGAATCTAAACATTGCCCCTTGATGTTCAATGGAGGCATAATTATTGTCCACCTCGCACGCCCCATTCCCCAGCCGTCATCTATTTACATTGAGTTCCTTCAAATTGAACCAAAAACTAAATTAGAGCAGCTCGCTAAATAAATGAAAAGTAATGAAGGGTGATTGAATACAATGGTGCTGTGGTTTCAGACGGACCTTTACGTTGGATGTCCTTCTGCCCTCTACGACTCTGTCTTGCTCCAATCTCGAGAACTATCTGTGAAAATGCTAATTTTATCAAGCATTTAACATAACTGGAAGAAGCAAGGATCCTGACAATGGCAGAAGAACGTAAATCAACAAACAGATCACATGAAGGTTCTCTCTCTCTCTCTCTCTCTCTCTCTCTATCTGTGAGTTGATTTTCTGTTCACATTTTATTCTTATCTCTCTCTCTCTCTTCCCCATCAATCTCTCAGTCTCAATTACTATCGCAGCCGCTATTTTTGTTCCCTCGCTGTTGTGATTCAATACCTGTTTTAGTCTTTTTTCTGACGTTTTTATTCAAACACTGTCACAATCATTACTCAATATTAATTTTTTCAATTCTTTTTACCATGTAGGTTTCCCTCTCTCTCATTCTTCTCTGCCTGTTTTTTAAAAATCCCTTAAACCTCTTCATCTTCTTTCTCTGTACCTCATTATTCTCTTTCTCAACCACAATTCTCTCTTTGTTGTCCATTATACTGCAACGCCTATCTCTGTTTTCTCTCAGCTTTTCATTATTCTACCATGTCTATTTCGCTTTCTAACCCTTATATCTGCATTCTGCCTTCCTCATTACTCTCTCTCTAACACCTTAACTGTCTGTCTATTGGTCCATCATTCTTGTCTCCATCTCCATTTTTCTCTGTAATACATTTATTTATTGCATTTCTTGTCCCTTCCCTTCTCTCCTCTTCCTTTCTCAATCTCAATTATCCTTCTCTCTGATTCCCTCATTACTCACTCTACCTTTATTTCGCACTCTCACTCTGTCTTTTACCTCTTCTTCTGGATGTCTTAACTTTCCTCTTTGGTTCTACTTTGCGATGCAGTGTGTATCTCCAAGTCCAGCAGGATCGGAATCAGCAGCAGTCCTGGCTGGAAATGATGAATGTTGTCTTCACTTTGTCTAGAATCGTTCACATCAGTTCCTGATGGATGCATCCACCTGTGGCTATTTACTTACCTTTCAGACTCCTGCTATCAGTGCTCACCTCCTCAAAAGGCCACGTTCCGAGTAGCAAGAGCACAGCATTCATTAACGCCTACAAAACTTCCGCAATATCCCAGTGAGATCGATGAAAAACAGGAGTTACATTCAGCGGTTTGGAAACTCTGTAGTGAATAATCTCTGAAATTCTCGGCAAGGAGCTGCACCATCCGCACTTCTCTGCGAGCTCTCGACCTGTTAAAGTGACAGTTCACAAACAGAGAACAGGCGAATTCGCATCAGTGGGCAATGGTTAGGCTCAGTGCGGTAAACCCAAGTACCTTGAAAAGAAGTGTTAAAAGCCTACCTGCAACACTCCCCTCCCTCCAATATAGCCACTCCGGATTCAAGTGCCATCTTCTTTGCCATTTGTTCTTTTTGACTTGTTACGGGCAGGATATGATTTCACCAGAGAGTGGGCTCAGTGGAGAAAATTCTCCAGCGTGATCAGGTTCTGTAATGCAGAGTGCTGGAGAAGCTCAGTTTGTTTTGTGAGAAGCAGAGAAGGTAGAGTGAGGACAAGAGCGAGATACATGAGCGGCATGGACAAGACGAGAAAACAGCTGGTCTCCTTATTCGAACGTTTAATAACATGAGGCCACCATTTTAAAGTGAAAGGCAGGGGTTCAGAGGGGAGTTCAAAATACTGTTTTCAAACACAGGCTGGTGGTGAGTCTGCAATGCCCTGCCTGGGTTGATAATTGGGAAGGGAAGCATCATTACCAGAAAGTGCACTTGGATGAGCCACTTGAAACGTCTGAATAGTAATGGCTCTACGTCAAGTGGGAAAGTGGGTCTGCTGGAGTTCGTTTTTTGTTTTGGAAGGACAATGTGCCAAAGGGTCTCTGCTGTATATTATATATTGCTCTTTAACCCTCTCAAGATGTTATCGTTGCTTACACGATTACCGTTGGAGCTCTTCCAGTTTCTTTATGGCACAGGGGAAATCCCGGACAACGGCAGCAGCACTCGACTCCTGACACGGTTTTGTGTGTGTCCAGTATTCATTGATACGTACTGCCTTCAGAAGGTTGTCAACGTTACCTCTCCCAGCTGTCCAGGCAGACACTTTGGGTACAAAAATCGGATCAAGTCTCAGGCAGGCACGAAGTTAGAGCAGAAAAGGTAGGTACAGAATCGGGTCATTAGCCCACTGGGTATTCTCCACCATTCGATTGATTCGGACATATTTGAATTTTAAGCAAATTGGAAATAATAGCTGCTCAAACCTGTTCATAATGGGTCTTTTTCAAATAATGTCCATCTGGCTCACGTCATTGAATGAAGTCTGCCGTCATCACACAGTCTGGGCCACACATGACTGCAGTACCACAGCAGAGATCGACTTTGAACTGCCAAATCTGAGCAATAGTCTGTTTTCCTGTTCAGTCGATTATTCTGTAATAACTTGGCAATATAAATACTCAAATATTTTGACTCTATTGCCTAGGTTATACTGCCTTCCATCCTATTCCGACGGTCAGAATATTTAAATGTTTAATTCACGTGCCAACAGATTCAAGAACAACGTTTTACACTTTACGAACAGACCTCTAAGCAGGCCTCTGAAATTCTCATGCTAAGTTTCCTCTGCTGCTTGTCTGAAGCTGTAACTTTGAAATCTGCACTCTGTTATGTTACTGTACTGTTCTTTGATGGTATGACCTTTCCGTATGGCACGGAAAACAACACTTTTCACTGTATTACAATACATATGCCATCACCAATAAATCTACTCTAAATTTGTGCTGAGTGTATTGGATGGTATTGTCAATGTTTAAAGTATTTGCTGTTACTTTCTTTGTAATAGAATTTAACATGTTAAAAATGACAGAATTTAAGCTAACTAGAGTTGTGTTATATTTGTGTCCGTATCCTCTCATATAATGTAATTTTTCCAATTTTCTGGAAGAAATGGATCATAAGGAACATAAGACCATAAGAAATTGAGACCATCGAGACTGTTCTGCCATTCAATCATGGCTGGTAAGGTTCTCAAAAAATCTCTCGCCTTCTCCCAGTAATTCTTGATCCCATTAACAATGGCGAACCTATCAATTCTTTCTTAAATATATTCAATGACCTGAACTTCGTAGGCTCCCGATGCAATGACTTCCACAGATTCACAATGATGTGGCGAATGAAATCTTTTATTATCTCCGCGGTAAAGGGTCTTCACTTCACTCTAAGCCTGTACACTCCGACTCTGGTGTCTCCTGCAAATGAAAACATCTCCCAAAATGCACTCTTTTTCGGCCATTCAGTATTCTATACGTTTCAATCAGATCGCCCCTCCCACACCCCCAACCCCCCATATCACACTCCACTATGTCGACCTACAGTCCGAACACGTTCCCCACATGTTAATCATTTCATTCCTGAGATAAGTGTTCTTGACATACGGGATGAAAATTGCTCACAATAGTCAAAATGTAGTCTAATCTGACTGGAGCCTTATAAAAGCATCCCTGCTTTTTTCTTCTCACTCCCACCTCTCTTGCTGACAATCTTAAACGTGTCAATCCCTTCTTGCTGACATACTAACAAGATGAATCAGAATATTGTTCCTTCCTCCGTTAACAGACGTTAAATGATGTACCTAGTCAAAGCTGTCCACATGCTATGTCACTTTTTATTAGTTTCTGAAACTTTCACCTTATGTTGCCAGTATGTTATTTCATCTTGTCAAATATTTAACAATTTCACGGAACTGTTTGATTGTCTGCTTGGAACTACGTTATTCAGCTTTTCACGAATGAATCACAGCATTATTCGTTTCACAGAGAAACATAGAAACTATGAGCAGGAATAAATCATTCAACCATTCGACACTGCTACACCATTCAATCTGACCTTGGCTGATCGTTTAGCACAATCCATGTTACTGCTTTATCCCCGTACACTTTGATCAATTGAGCTCCAAGAACCATATCAAACTATTTTCAAACAAAAAGTTCAATGTTTTCTCCTTCACTGCTTTCAGCAGTAGATAATTCCACAGTCTCCCCACTCACTTGGCCAGGAAAGTTCCCGTGCCTCCGTCGAAAATGGCCTTACTTCTTTGCCTTAGACTGAGACCCCATTTGGTTCAGAAGTCCTTTGGTTATCGGGAACATCCTTTTCTGCTTTCAACCAACATAGTCTTATTAGAATTTATTAGATTCAGGACACTGAGCCCCCTCGAGCCTCGTTCTGCAATCCAATGAGGTCATGACCTGATTTTCTGAGAATTCCCACTCTCTGCCGCTAAAGTCCGAGCCACAGAGAAGATTATCCAAACTGATCACATCGTTCTTCATAGAACAGTCCCACCAACTCAGGAATCAGTTTGGTGCACCTTTAATGAACTGACTCCATGAACATTCTTCCTCAGATGAGGAGGTCAAAACTGGAGAAATATAGAAGGTAACATTATGTTATACTATATTACTTTATCTTACATTATGTCATGTCATCTTACATTATACTATATTATATCATTAAATTGTATCAGGGCGAGTCTTGAGAACGTTTGTAACTCAGGTTGACATTCTGAGTATAGGTTTGTTCGCTGAGCTGGAAGGTTCTTTTCAGACGTTTCGTCACCATGCTAGGTAACATCTTCAGAGAGCCTCCGAATGAGGAATCATTCAGAGGCTCACTGAAGATATCTCCTAGTATGGTGACGAAACATCTGGATACGATCCTTCCAGCTCAGCGAGCAAACCGACATCCATATTATATCGTTGTATTTTGTTATTGTATTATATTATATTATATCATATCAGCCGCAAGAATATTGACGTCACCTCAAATTCGTTCATTACGCCGCACAATAGCTCAGTAGTTAGCATTACTGTCTCACACCACCAGGACACAGACTTGATTTCACGAATGCACAACTGGCTGTGTGGAGTTTTCGCATTCACCTCATGACTGATTGCTTTCCTCTGATTTCTCTGGTTCCCTCCCACATTTTGGAGATGGGCTGCATTGTTGGATGAGCCATGGGGAATCCAAGTGTAAAGGGGGAGGCTGAAGATGCCGTCTGGTCCGGATGTACTTCAGAGGGTCGTAATCGACTCGATGGACCTACATCACAATATTTTTGTATACACTGCCGTTTACTGATCACCCATTGAACACATCAATTATGTCACCCCTTAACCTTCTAAATTCAAGAGAATGCAGGCCTCCTGATCACGTAACCCATGAAGTGCAGACGTTATTCTTGTCGCATGCAATTTACTTGCTCCAATGTCAATATCACATTTCTGGAGATCCGGTTCACATATCTGCTCACAGTAGTCCAAATCGTGCGTCAGCAGAGCTTTATGAAATCGAACCAGAACTTCTGTGCCCTCATTTTCTAGGCCCAAGATTTGAAGCCAGCATTGCTTTTGCTGCCTTGATTATTTTCTGCAAAATGCCCCCTATCAATCCAGTTTACATTCATTCTCTCCCTTGTAGAACCTGTGTTATTGGCCTAAACCCTCTGGTGTGAAAACGAGTGACATGTCTTCTTGTAATATTATGATTTAGGGAACAAACAAAACGTGCTGAGCTCCTCCAGACGTTTCACTGAAAACCTTATGAGATGTAGATTCGAATGGCATTGAGACAGATGGACAAATTTGAATTCATTAAAATTGTGGAAGGAATAGTTGCTTAATGGTAATCTACTGAAGGTCATTGTGGAAAACTTCGTCAGAATCCCCGAATAACTCTGAGGGACGGATATGTGTCAGCAATTGACTCCAGAGCGGCAGCATTTTGTTTGCTACCCCCTATTTTGTCTCCACAAGTGACGCCTGCCTCCCAGCACTGTGATTACCGCTGACGTTCTGTGTCTGTATACGCGCCTACACACCCACAACATTGTGGTTACCAATACTACGCTTTCCCTTTGCACATGACTCCAGACACATAGCGGCACTGATGTTGCTATGTTTTCTGGAGTGTCAGAGGCTTCGGGGGAAGCTTCCAGAGGCTTATAAAAATATGAGAGGCCTGGGTATGGTGAAGAATCCATGTCTTTACCCCAGGTTATTGGAGTTCAAACCTATATGGAATGTTTATCACTCACAGTGTGGTGCGACCATGAAATGAATTGGCGGAGCAAGTGTTAGAGTCTGCTACAATTATAATATTTAAAAGACATCTGAGTGAGATTTTAAATAAGAGGGGTTTGGAGGGATATTGGCACATGTGATTCGATAGATTTAGGCGATCTGGTCGTCATGGGTGACGAAAGGTTCTGCTTCTATGTTGTACATTTCTATGAATGATGACTGCAGATCCACGTCACTATGGGTACGACTGATCGACTCTGTCTCAACATCTCTTTCCAGAACAACGGCACAATGATTTCCCCTGACCTGTTTTCACTCTGCATTTGGCTCAAAACCAAAAGCACTGTGGTTATTAGTCAACTGCACAATCTATATGTAACTCCAGATCCATAACACTCTGTTTATCACTAATCTGCTCTATCACTAATCTGAATTCAGACCAACAGCTCTGTCAATATACTGATCTTCCCTATCTCTTAATGTGACTCCAGACCCACAGCCCGGTGACTACCACTGAACTGCTCAGTACGTGTCTCCAGACCCACGGCATCGTTGTTACCACTGTGTGCTTTGTTTCTGTGTATCTGAACTCACAGCACTGTGGGCACCACTGTTCGACTCTACATGTGCCACCAGAAGGAGAGCATAATTGTTATTTCTGAACTGCTCTGTCTATAAATGTCAGTCAAGCCACACCACAATGTGATTTCCAATGACCTGCTCCTTCTCTACGTAAAAGTCCCAACACAGTGCTTTGGTTACCACTCATCTGCACTGTACCTGCATTTGACTCAGATCCACTGTAATGTGGTCAGTACCCACCCGCGCTGTCTGCACAGTTTACTTCAGACTGACAGCACTGTGGTTGTGACTGACCTGCTCTGGGACTACAGGGCCATAGCACTGAGTGCACTATTGACCAACTCTGTCTCAGTACGTAAAACAGTGGGAAAAAATTGCTTCGAAATGATCTACTCTGTTTCTGCACGTGACTCCAGAAGCTGAACACAGTGATTACCACCAACTTCAGTTCTCTCCAGACGTGACTACAGACCCACAGCACTGTGGCTATCATTGACCCACTGTGATTCTACACGTGACTCCAGTCCACAGAACTGCAGTTCCTACTCGTCTGATCTGTCTCTGTATATAACTCCAAACCCACAGCCCTGTGGGTACCACAAAAAAATTATAAGTACATCGTCACTTTTGGCGGGTTTGCCGTTGAGCATCAGTCTCAAGAGGCCGATTCTTCCTGTTCCCTGGAGCTGATGGGTGACCATATAAAAGTTTAAAATATCATGATGGGCATGGATAGGGTGCAAAGTGTTTGCTTTTTCTCCACGGTAGGTGAGACCAAAGTCTTTGTTTCAGACTGAGAGGGGAACGGTTTAAACGAGATTTGAGGGGCAAATTCCTTTCGCCTCAAGGATGGGGCATGCGCGAAATGAACTGTAAAAGATTATAAAATTTAAAAGGCATCTGGTTGTGGATTTGAATCGGAGGCATTTATGGGTCAAATGCGGCCAAATGTGGTTCGATAAATTTTGGATATCTTTTCGGCATTGTCGAATTGGAGCAAAGGTTCTGTTTTATAACTGTATCATTCTATGACGCTCGGCCCACAGCACTGTGAGCACCAATGGCATACTTTGTCTCTACATCTGACTCCAGAACAATACCACCGTATTTTCCCCGACCTGCTCGTCATTACATGTGACTCCAGACCAACACGACTGATTGTTGCTCTGATCTGCTCTCTCTGTAAATTTCATTCTATCCGCTGCACTGTTGTTCCTACTGATACAGGACACAGAACTGCACAGCACACTAATGGGCTCATCAGCCCATAATGTTGTGCCAAACATGACAGCAAGCGGAACTAATCCCTTATGTCTGTCCTTGCTTCATATTTATCAATTCCTTACATATTCATGTGCTTATCTAAACGTCCCCTAAGTACCCTAACCGCTACTGCCTCCACCATCATCCCTGCCAGTACATTTCAGAATCCTACCACATTCTGTTTTACAAACATGCCCACCACGTCTCCTGTGAACGTTCACCCTCACCTTCTGCTTCTTAGCATAGAGCTTTTCTATTCTGGGGAAAAGATTATGTGTGTTAACCCCATCTCGTCATCTCATATTTTTACAGATATCTATCTAGTCCCATCTCAGTCTCTTCTCTTCAAGAGAAAACAATCTGAGATTTTGCTCACCTCTCCTTATCGATCAAACGCTGTAATCCAAGCAGCATCTTGGTAAATCTCATCTGCACCCTCGCCAAAGCAACCAAATCATTCGTATAATGTGGCGACCACAATTGAACGTGGCATTCTAAGTGTGGTCTCACCAAAGTCCTAGAAAGCTGCAACATGACATATTGAACTTTGAACTCATTTCCCTGTCCAATCAAGGCAAGCACACCATATGACTAATTTACCACCTAACTACTTGCATGGCCACTTTCAGGGAGCAAAGATCTTGAATCCTAAGTTCCTTCCATACACCAATGCTGTTCTGAGTGCTGCTATTAACTGCATGCTTTTCCATAAGGTTTGATCTCCCAAATTGCCGCACCTCATACTCATCCAGATTAAACTGTGTCTGTCATTACTCTGCCAATATATGCAACTGATATATATCCCCTGTATCCTTTGACAAAATTCTGTACTATCCACAACTCTACCGATCTTTTTATCGTCTGCAAATGTACTCACCTACTCATGTACATTTTAATCTAATTCATTTACATACAACAGAAAATAGCGGTCCTTGTACGGATCTTTTGAGAAAACCATTAGTTACGGACCTCCAGCCGGAAAGGCAACATTCCACCATTACTTTCTGCCTTCTACGGACAACCCAATTGTCAATCCAAACGGCCAAGTCCCCGTGGATTCCATTCATCTTAATTATCAGAATGAGTCTTCCATGTGGGTTCTTGTCAAAAGCCTTTCTAAAATCCATGTAAGCAAATCCTCACCAATCCTCCGGGATCTCTGAAGTGGTTCGAGAGGACCACTTTCTTGGTCAATGCCTGAGCAATCGCCTCACTTACCTCCCTCAATAAACTGGAGTTGCTATCATCAGGCCTTGGGAAGCTATCTGCATTAATACTCTTCAAGGGATCCAATGCCACCACTTTCTTGTTCTTTAATGTTCTAGCCTATAAGCATGCTCCACACATATCTCCCTATCCTCCATGTCGTTTTACGGAGAGAATGGTGATGCAAATTATTCACTTAGGAACTCAAACATCCTCTGCCTCCAAACATTAGTGCCATCCTGTATTCTTGAGTGGTCCTACTTTCTCCCGCGTTATATTTCTGTTCTTAATATATATATAGAACGCTTTCGTATTCTCTTAAACTTGAATTGTCACGGATATTTCATGGCCCCTTCTTGCTCTCTTGTTCCCCGCTTGAGTACTTACCTGCTTTCCAAAAAGTATTCACTGGCCCGTACTATTTTAGCTTCCTAAAACTTACACATGCATCTTTTTCTCTTTTTCAAGAAATTCACAGCCACCCTCATTTTCATATGTCGCTTACCTTGCTACCTTTGTCCGTCCACCTTACTGGAACATGTCGGTCCGGAACTCTCCACACCAGATCTTCACAAATTCCCATATGTTTAAATGTTGCCTTGCCCGATAACTGCGTCTCACAATTAAAGCTCCTTAGCTCCTGTCTCATGCTAATGCAAATTGCCTTCCACCTTTTTTTTACCTAACCGAAACTCCTGACTTCTCCCTGTTCATAGCTATCTTAAAACAGAACGAGCTGTGATGACTGTTTTCAAAAGGCTCTCCCACTGAAAGGTCATTCACTTGACCAGGCTCATTAGCCAATACAAGTTACACTGTGGCCCCTCTGCCAGTTGGGCTATCCACATACTGTTTCAAGAAATACACTTTCATGCATTTAAGGAAGTCCACTCTGTTTCCCTGTCTTGCTGTAAGGGAGTTCCAATGAACACTGGGGAAGTTAAAGTCACCCGTTATGAAAATTCTTTTGTTATCGAATCATTCCATAATCGGCCACATATTTGTTCCCATTTGCTGTTGGAGTTCCTACGTTCGAATACTGGCAGATTGTTTGCACCCACCTCATTTTTCAGCTCTAGCCCTTTTGCCTCAATGGATGTGCCCTTCTGCATCTCCTCTCAGACTGATGACGTAACATTCTGTCTGATTAGTAATACAACTCGTCCATATTTTTTACCTTCTTCTCTATCTCGTCTAAAGCAACGAAATCCTGGAGCCTTTCCAGTCCCTCTCTCAACCCAGTCTCTGCAGTGGGCACATCGTCTTAGTCTTACGTACTGATCCAGGCTCTACGCTCATTTGTCTTACCGGTAATACTCCTTGTATTGATGTAAACACACGTTAGACCATGAGTGCTGTTGTGCTCATTCACCCCTCTCTGCTTATCCTTTCTTTCTGATTCACTGGTCTTAGCACCTGCCTTCCCGTCAATCTATCCACTTGTTGTCCTGCTTCTGTAATTGCATCCCTGCCACTCTAGTTTAAGCTCTCCCATGTCGTACGAGCGAAAGTTGCAGCGAGGATATTGGTTGGTCTCCACTTTCGGAGCAATAAGTGCCTCTTTTACAGTTCACCCTGGCAGCAGAAGAGCTTCCACTGATCCAAGATCCAAAAAGGCCATGCCCTTGCATCAGTTTATTCTCCATGTATTCATCTCCCCTATCTTTCTATTCCTTGCAAAGCCAATACGTGACTCTGGCAGCTATTCAGAGATTAATATTGTTGAGGTCCTGCTCTTCAGCCTCTTTCTACTCATTCAACCGGATCTGTACTGTCTCCGTGTATAACTCCAGGCCCACAACCGCTGAACTGCTCTGTTTCTACATGGTTCTGAACAACAGCATTATGCTCAACCCTAATCTGGCCGATCTGTACATGTGATTCGATCCTCTTAACACTCTGGTTATCATTGACCTGCTTTGTATCTGCATGTGGATCCATGCCCACAGCATTTAAATTCATATTAACCAGAGTCACGGCTCTGTCGTTACCGTTGATATGGACTTTCCCTGCAATTGACTACAGATCCTCAATACTATGGTTCCCAGAGACCTGCCCTGTTTCTACAGGTGATTCCAGACTCACATTGCCGTGGTTATCACTGACCTGTTTCATTTCCAACAGTTACTCCATTTGCATCTCCACTGTTATGACTGCTGTTCTTCTGTGCCTATACATCAGCGGCCAGACATATGGTATTGTGACTAACACTAACTTGTACTGTCTTCACAAGTTCATCCACACCCACAACCTTATCATTATCACCGACTTGCACTGCCACTACATGAGACTGTAAATCTACTTTTGTGATGATTGAAGAAGTGACTCGACTGGTGTTCTCTCGGTAGTATTCTAGCAAGCAGCGCACATTTTCTCTCCTGCTACTTCCCAGTGCGCCTCCAAACTGCCCTCCAGTCCTGGAGTTTGGAGAGTGATCTATTGGAGATGGGAAAACAGCCGACTGAATGGAACATCACGCTCCCCTTCCCCAAAGAGAATAGTGGATAACATTGTCTGCAGGCTGCTGTTGGTGTCTGTTCGATCAGAGATTCAGAAAGGCTAGGAGATTACCTACAACGCCGGTCTAGATCTTATGCTTTTCAATTCCCAATTGTGTCCCCCCATTGGACTGAGGAGAGCAGCTGCTTGCTGTTGACTCTTTCTTGCTCCTCATAAACCTCTTCACATGAAACAGGCCTGCCCAATATTGTCTCTGACCCAATGAAAACAATCCGTTTATATCCAGCCTCTCACCGAAGCTAAAATGCTCAATTGAAGAGAGAAGCGGCCAGCACAGGAACAAACACTTCTGCAATATGTCTGTGAAGACAAGTGTACTATTCCAAACTAATCCTATCTGCCTTCACATCGTCCATAACTCTGTACACATTGTCTGTTCTTCCATCTATCTAATTGCCTGACAATTTTGCTATTCTATCCAAGTCCACCACCTTCTTTGGCAATCCTTTCCAGACATTTACAACTCTCTCTGATAAACAAAAACTGTGTCATGCTTATCATTTTAACATGTCCCCCCACCTCAAACCATTGCCTAATACATTTCCAACCTGTGCAAAAGAGTCCGGCTAGGTAATCTATCCAAGCCCCTCATCGATTTATATACTTCCTTCAAATCGCCTCTCAGCTCCAAAACGCGAGCACGAACAATCCAAATTTTGTCAAAAGGCTGTTGGTAACCAGTCGTCTCTGATCCAAGTAACATCTTTGTAAATCTGTTTCCCTGCCTCTCCAAAGCGTTTACATCCTTCCTATGGTGTGGGGACCTGAACTGCCAACGATCCTCCAGTTGTGGCCTCACCAAAGACGCACATGTCAGCTAAGCTACAACAGTGTAAAGATCATCAATGCACAATACCCATTTTCTGACAACTTCCTTCCTTCCTGACATTGTGTTAAGACATTGATATGAAAGTGAAGTGAGACATGGACAATCAATGTTTGCAATATCACCCAGTTTTATTCACATAGTTTAGAAAGCAGTAGGCCAGTGATCGATCAGTTGAAACAATAACATGAAGCCTGAATTGATGGGATGACAGAACTCTCCAATCAGAAACACATGTTTTCCAATGTTGCATGTTGCCCTTTCCTTCTTTGATTTCACAAACGTACGCAACACACTTGTAAGATGGGGCAAAGTCCTTTAACCCTCGTTGAAATACCCTTCTCACATGGTACGCTGCTGCAGTAACTCCCTTCCAAAATACATGAAAATATTGGCGCTAGGAGAGAGAATAAAAAGAAAAAACAAAGATTCGTTGATGTTCACAGTCAGATGCGATAGGACATCCACCTGCCACCTGATTCAGATACACAATGGCAGAACAATGCAGATTTCACCCTTGCTGTTCTAACCAGACATTCTTGGAGTTGTAAGGGTGCATATTGCTTGAACTGTGTTCCAATAATTGTTCGTGCAGACCAGAACTGTTTGCAGTTCTCCACATCCAGCCTCAGATTGGTACAGTCTACTGACAACTGAGAAGTGCGTTCTCACTGTGAGCCATTGGGGTGAGGAATTGTGATGTACTCAAGCAGCTTGCCTTCAGGGAATGAAAATGGATCGACGATTTTGGCGAGCGTAAGAATGGAACGATCCCAAAGTCAATAACTCTGTAACTTATTTACCCAGAGAGGTGCTGGGATTTGGAATGCGTTGCCTTGGAGAGTGGCAGAGGCTGATTCCACAGCAGGTTTCAAAAGAGAGCTGGATGTGGAGTTCAATGGAATGAATTTAGATGGGGTATCAAAATAATACTGGCGAATGGGACGAGATGGACAGCACTTTCCAGCATCAGGACATACATGATTGCAAGAATGTCCTATGTGAACTGTACAATTCTATGATGATTATGTGACAGAGAACTCAACAGGTCTCGATAAGGAAGGATGCTTCAAGACCTGGATTAAATGAGATTGGAATCTGTGAGTAGGTACACGACCTCAGAGAACAGATATCTTGAGTCATGATCAATAATGCCAGCTCACTAATAAAGCGTCGAGAACAGAATTCCCACTTGGAAAAACTCAGATTCCACGACGTTTTTCAACCTGCATCTATTTACAGACACTGGACAAGAAATTGGATGTGCAGAAGGCGGTCGTTTAGCCAGTCAAACTTGCTCTTTGATTTGATGATATGTCAGTGCTGACATTTGACTGGGGTGGACATTTTTTATATAAAATCGCACGAAATCAATTTATAGTCCAACAGGTTTATTTAAAAGTGCAACCGGGGAGCGCTGCTCCTTTGTTGCGTATCTCGTGGAGTAGGATTATAGGACACAGTAGCATTTAGAGCAAAATATCAATATGTCATACACATATGCAATATATTAAACAAACAGAGATTGCTGTTCAGTCTTTTGTCTTTTAGAATGGGGCTGCAGGTTCAGATTCCTTAATATGCAAATCCAAGAAATTCTTTCAAGTTGTATTCCTGAGATATTTAAAGGTTGTATTTAAAAAATAAATCACCCCATCGATTTTTGTGTGTTTCTGTGTGCATGTGAGGGAGCGAAGTCGTGAGAGAGAGAGTGTGTGTGCATGTATGTGTGGGTGGGAGAGAGGGGGAGTGTGTGTATGTCTGTGTATCTGCACATGTGTGTCTGAAAAAGTGTGTGTATCTGCAAGAAGGACTGTGTAAGTATGTTCGAATGTAAAACGGTGTGTGCATCTGGTGTCATGAATGAGCTGATCATCTCCACTTCCCTTTCCTACAACTCCTGGATAATTGCTCGATTCCCATCCTGACTGGAAATCTGTCAACCTCACCCATAAACGGACTGAATGCAAATGCACTCCATGCTGAAGGATTTCACCGTTTCAATGCCCTTCAAAAGAAGACGACCTTCTTCCATGCCGACTTAAATGGGCTACACTTTATCAAGAGCTGATGCACTCTGCTCCACAATTCTTGCACAATGGAAAACAACATCTCCTGTTCTCCACTGAATATTTTTTCTAAGAGTCTTACATGTTTCAGCAAGCTGAGATCTCATTCTTCTCAACTCCCACCAATATTATCCTGTCCTACTCAATCTCTCCATTGCTGATGTCAGTTCCGTGATCTTCTCTGGATTGCCTCAAATTCTGCTCCGACTGGAAACAAAGAAATGGTTGAGGAGCTTAATGAGTAATTTGCATCAGTCTTTGCTGTGAAAAGGGCGACTAACATCGTTGGGGGGTGGGGGTGGACAGCAGAAATTAGGACGGTGGCCAGCAACAAGGAGAAGGTGCTGAAAAACATGGAACAGCTGGAAGTGTGCAAATTACCTGATATAGATGGGCTACGTCCCACGGTTCTGAAGCAGATAAGTGAAGAGATAGTGGAGCCTTCAATAGTGATCTTCGTGGTGTCACTAAATTCCGGGGGACTCCTAGAATAGTGGAAGCTTACTAATGTTAAACCCCTGTTTTAGAGGGAATAGGGAGAAAGACAGGGAATGACAGAATCAAAAGCCTGACTTCAGTCAATGGTCAGATTTTAGAATCCATTGTGAAGGACGGGAATTCTGAATACTTAGAAATGCATCGTAAAACAGGGCAAATTCAGTATTGTTTTATCAAGGGGATTTTTAATTTTTTTGAGGGGGCATAGAGAAGGTTAGACAAAGGAGAGTCAATCGATGTTGTCTATCTCCACTTCCAGAATGTTTTTGATAAGATGCCGAAGGAAACAACATAGTAGGAAACGGCAGGATGGTGGCAAATGCCAGGTACTTGCATGTATAGAAGATTGACTGTCTGGCAGAACGCAGAGAGTGGGATAAAAACAGAAAAGAAACCCGTGGCCAGTGGCTTTCCACAAAGCTCAGTGTTGGGACCACAGCTTTTCACGTCATATATTAGCGATCAATATGAAACAACTAAGAGCATTCTGGCTAAGTTTGCAGATGAGACAATGATAAGTAGAGGGGCTGGTAAAATTGAGGAGACATGGGGGCTTCAAACAGGTTTAGAGATTAGGATAGCAGGTAGAAGTATGGACTATTTTATAAATGGGGAGAAAATTCAGAAATCTGACGTTCAAAGGGACTGAGAGTCCTGGTCTATGATCCTCTTCAGGTAAACGTGCAAGTTGAGTCGGTAATCAGAAACGCAAATAGAATGTTGTCAAGCATCTCGAAAGACGAGAACAAAGACGCACGGATGTACATCTGAGGCACTGTAAATCTGGTCATTCCACAGTTGGAGTACTGTGCACAGCTTTGGACCTCATACCTCAGGAATGATGTATTGGCTCTGCAGCGGTCTGGAAGGTGTTCACAAGAGTCATTCGAGGAATGAAAGACTTAACATTTAAGGAAGATTTGCGTAATCTGGGACTGAATTCGATGGAGTTCAGAACAATCACTTATAACTGATTGAAACTTTCAGAAGACTGAAAGTCCTGGACAAAGTGGAATTTGGAAGGGTTTTCCATTGGCAGAAAAAAACGGGGAATCGAGTAGTCAGCCTTTGAGTGTAGGGAATAACTCTTAGTATGGAGATAAACATAAACATTTCGAGATACGAAGTGTGGAATCTATGGGATGCATTGCCACAGAAGTTCATGGAACCAGGTCATTTAGTACATATAAGATTGATATAGTTAGTTTCTTGGTTGCGAAGGTGATCAAAATTTACCGGAAGAAAGCCTGAAAATGGGGCTGCAAACTCTACCAGCCTGTTTGAATGGCAGAGCACACTCGTTGGGGGAAATGGCCCAATTTCTGTGGTCTTCCGATCTTATGATCTTTCCTCAGATAAGATGCCCACCGTTACTTATAGTATTCCACCAGTGCTTTGATGAGTGACTTGTTCAGTCTTAGCAAAATTCTCTTTCAAGATGACAAAAACAGTATGTGCTGACGGAATAGACACACATGAGACACACAGATGGCAGCATACATCGGAAGAACTCATCAGTTACTGTTCCAAGCCATGCTTCCCATGTTTGCCATAGTGCAGATTAAAAAACTTCTACAACTAAGACAAAAAGTAAAACGTACCAATTGTGGTGGCTTCCATATATACCAGAGTTCCAAGTAGGAATAACAGTGTCACCAACATCATTGTTGTGGTTATGAGAGAAGAAACGATCATCCTCTCTTTATGGGTTCACAGCTTACACTGGTGGTATCAATTATTGATACAATGGCGACTGGCTGCACTTTACGTTCTAATAAGGTGTAGATCACTAACTCAGACTGACAGTAATTGTAATGAAAAATTGGAAATATATCCTTAACGCTTACATCATAAAGCGAGCAGAGTTAAGGGCCCGAGTAATGAGTGAAATGTCGAGGATTGAAGTCAATTTTTCACAAGTATGTAGCTATAGGAATAGGCGATTTGGCACATTCCGTCTGTTCAGCTACTCAGGAAGATCATGTCTAATTTGTAAGACAACTCCATATGCAAGGCTTGGGACCATATCCCTTGCTCCTCTGCCTCAATGAAAATGATCAATCTCACATTTAAATGTAACAACTGAATTAGCATCGCTAAACATTTGAGGGTGTGAGTTCCAAACCTCGAGAAGTGTTTTAGCGTAGAAGTGAATTCTGTCATCTTTCCTGCATTGCCTGACCCTCGTTCTCAGACTATGATGTGGACATCTCTGGTTCGGGGGAAACACAGAATGCCCAACCCGAGTGGTGTCTGAAAGGATGTGGTGGTGAAATGCCTTCTTGATTCGCAGTAATCCATATGTTGCAGTTTACCCACAATGACCCGAGGGCGCGAATTCCGTGATGTTGTACCAACACATATATGAATTCAACGTCAACTTGTGCACATTGTTTGTTCTTATATATCTTATCTTTCCCTGTTAGTAATCCGAACCTTCGATTACATCTTCCAATAACCTTCCAGAGTCTGTGAGATTTCAAGCCTTAATAAAGAACATAGAACAGTACAAAACAGTAAAGGCATTTGGTCCTCGGTGTTGTGCCAGCCTTTTATCCTGCTCTAAGTTCAGGCAAACCGATATACATTTCATTGCACTAATAGAATTAAAATCCCCACTGTGTGGAAACAAATCATTTGGCCAACAGGTCCACATTGGTCCTCGAAACAAAATCTCACCAAATCCCATGGCCCCACACCTATGAATCTACATTTCCCCTGCTTAAATTACCTGGCCGACACATCCCTGACCACTAATGGCAATTTTACATGGCCAATTCACCTAACCTGCACATATTTGTGGCTCTGAAAGGAAACCAGATCACCAGGAGAGAAAGCACGCAGAAAAGGTGAAAACGTGCAAACTCTGCATAGACATACCAGTGAGGATGGTATCGAACCCGGTCAGTGGTGCTGTGCAGCAGAAGCGCTAACCACTGTGCGAACGTGACGATGGACTAGTCACTTAAAAACATATCTGATTTTATATGGAATCACCAGCTAGCAGATTTGGTTCAGGCGAGTACAATAGCAACATTCAAAATGCATTTGGACAAGTACATTGGATCGGAAAGGTTTAGAAGGATCTGGGCCAAGTGCAGGGAAATGGGGTTAGTATGGGTGACCTTTTAGTCAGCATTGATCATTTTGGGAGAAAGGGCCTATCTCCGGGTTGCAGGACTCTATGAATCTATAATTATGAAAGAGCAGTCAATCTTAATTTTGATGGAAACACTGCCCTTATTTTAAAGTTGGTTTCGTGCTTCCGAGTTATGTTGAAGAAATTTCGAAGATGAATCTGGATCTCCTGAAACAAAGAGAGAACACTTCCATTGCACCACATGACTCCTCCGTAACTCGACGTTTTTTGTGGAGAATCAATGTGTGAGAATCAGCTGCAGACTAAACTCAGAGCACGAGCAGAAAAGCAGCCCAAACGCCTGGTGGCTGGCAAAATTGACAGAAATACTTACATTTCAGTGATGTGACGGGAAGCAGTCTCTGACCATTTTGAACAGTTCATCTCTCTGTTAAATATTCGCCAGTAACACGGACTTCCCTGGCCACAAGGCTCCATTCAGTCTGAGAGTTTAACAAAGTTTGCATTGTCAAACTGTAAAGACTAGAAATGATCCAGCATCTCTTTGTAAGCTTGTGTGTTCAATGTTCGGACTGTACTCTGCTGCAATTAAATGCGGTCCAAATGTTGTGAAACTGAAAAGGTAACTTGTAGATTGTGAGTCAGGAAGTTAGAATTTCGTGTTTGCACAATGCTGGCATGAAAGCATTGCATGTCTGCTTTTGTAGATTATGTGCATTTTCTGTTGTTCGAGATCTAGAATGGATGCCTTTGAGCAGTAGTCTGAAAGTTTGCACGTACACAGAAAGCACCCGAATTGAAATGTGTATCAAAAGGCCGTACAGGCAGCAGGACAATCAGCAGTTGTTTTTTTTTTACCAAGACGACAGGCTTTTGAATTTAGGCAATCAATTTGAACCAGGCACTTAGTTTCCTGATTCCGATAAATTTAAACCTGATGGTTCTGACAACACACGATCAATCCGATGTTAAAAATTATAGATATCTCACCAATTGTATAAAAAGAAGGGGGCAGTTGGACAAAGGACTCAGAGCTGGCTGCCATCTTCCAGAACTAACGGTCGTCAGCTCCCAACAGAAAATGTCTATCCCTCACAGTTCTCGATGACTGAGGTGAAACACCATCGAAATACCAACGAGAACAGCGACACAACTAGAGAATAATGCTGATGGAGAATCAACAGAGAAGGCAAAAAACCACTGTGGAAGACATGTAACTTGGTTATAATTTGATAGACTAAATTCTAAGATTTCTTAAAGAGGTGGAACCTGTATCTATTGGAACAGCAGGCCAAACAAATCTTGTCAGGTTTCTTTTGGAATCTTTTATTAGGCATTATTTTGTAATTAGAAGGGGTTTATTCAGGTTGTTAATAGTTAAGTTAGTTTATTTACTGTTAGAATTAGATAAACGAATTGGTACTGGGTGATTTATAAATTAGTGTCAAGGATTTATTTTGATTGACCATAAGAATTTGATGAAAAACAGTTGACACTACTTCTCACGCTGTGTACATTGCAGTACTGTAGACATTGCATCACGTACATAATGCAGAGTCTGCACAATTCTGAGAGTCCAGGTATTAGTTTTCCTACGTAGTAGACATAATATTGCTGTCGATGGCATGCAAGTGCAGACTGCTGAGTGTTCAAATATCAGTACATATGGTAGTGCAATGTTATGGAGTATTCCAACTTCCACATATTTCCTGTCATTGTCCCTGGTTTCCGCTAAAATGGAGTTGGATTTGGGCTGCTGAGCACCAGGTCGTCTGCTCAATCCGCTTTTATTTTCGTTTCTTTACTTTTCTCTTCTCCCGTAATATTTTTATCATCTTCTATTTCCTTTTATCTGACTATCAGTGAAGAGCTCTGTGGCGATAAATGGGCCCAGCAGCGCAGACTGGTGACCGTGGCTTCTGCATTGTGGAAACAGTCTGAACGCAGATTCCTTCAGGCTGTGGCCTGGGCGTGTTCGGGCCTCGTACGACACCTGGCGGCCTCAGCCAGGGCTACATGACCGGCGGATGTCCGAAACCGTCTTGGAGAAGCACCGACGAGAAGTGCATGAGGAAGGTATTCAGCCTTTTGATGTTAATTAACAGCTGCCTAAGATGACACTCATCCCCCACTCCGTTACGATGCAGCTGGCAAATGTCTTTAGAAAGGCATAATTCATCATGTCCATGGCTCATTGCCCAAATCAACAGCCTCATCCTGATTTCTCCCCAAAATCAACAGATTTGTGAAGCATAATTCCCCCTTCATAAATCCATGTTGAATCTGTATGATCCAGCCACTGGTTTCTAAATGCTCATAGTGACGGCAATTTGCCAGATTCTGCACCCGTCAGCACCAGTGGTGTCTGTATTGGTGAGGACCAGCGAGGACTCATAGTGACAACGGAAAGATGGCGCTGAAGAGGAGTGATATTTGTTCCAGTTGCAGTGCCAGGGCAATCCTCGTGCCTGGCCCCTAGGTGCATTGCCCATGAAAGAGCAGTGAAGTTGGAGAGTTTTTGTAATCGAAAGATATGCAGGTTCGGTGAATTGACCATGCTAAATTGCCCAAATTATTCAGGGATGTGTAGAGAAGTGCATTAGTCAGGGGAAATATAGTGTAATAGGAGAATGATTCTGGATGGTATACTCTTCAGAAGGACTATGTGGACGTTTTGGGCCTTCTGGCCTGTTTCTGCATGGTAGAGATTCTATGAATTCTCTGATGCTATTTACTAATTTTCTAACATTATATTCTATGTTTTGACATATGTTTCTTTTGCTTTAAGATGGCACTAGAGAGTCGCCGCAGTATAAAATACTTGTCACAACGTTTAGGAACGAGATACGAGTGACAATAAATATATCAATGAATAATTAAATCAACTTCAGACAGCATTCCCACCTCAAAAACCCTCCTGTTATTTTCAAAACAATTCCCACATCCTCACGATCATTTCATTTGAGATGACATTCCAATAGCCACATTGTGTTGTTGGTTTAAACAATATCACCACTTCGACATATTCCAATTATTTTGGACAACATTCCTACTTACACATTTCTTTGTTATTTTTGAGATATTCCAGCTTCAAAATGTTCCCTGTTTTTATTGGACACGATTCCCACTTCCAAGTGTTCACTGGTATGATCAGCAAAATTTGCACTTCCACCTGTCCCTCTCTTTTCAGACAATGTTCCGGCTTCCACATTCCCCTGTTATTTTGACTGGAGTTGCCACTTCCACATAATGTCTCCTTGTTCATGCAGTGTCCCCACTTCCACACGTTCTCTGTCATTAAAGGCAGCATTCCCAATTCTGCATATTGCTGTTATTTTCTACTATTTTGGAGAGGTTTTCAAGAGGCCTCCCGTGTCATGTGTTTAGATATCGATCTTTGTTCGGAGCTCCTTATCACTTCAGTCTGGGGAGGTCATTGGGGAGAGAGTCCAATGCATTCTACACACTCCCTACCTCCTAATACAGTACAGGATGTTCACACATTCCTCGTTAAAATGATTGCATGCAACATTGGTATCAGCGATTGCCACATCTCCTTTATTCGATGTGCCTTTCAAAAGACATTTGCCAGCTGCATCGTAACGGAGTGGGGGATGAGTGTCATCTTAGGCAGCTGTTAATTAACATTTTTCCTAAGACATTCATTACCACTTGCACATTTAAAATACAACTAAGACCTGCGTGTGCTGAAGAACTGAAACCAAACTCTTTTGATGAAACCTCGTCAGAATTGAGATATTAACTGCTGTCTTCCCGCAGATCCAATGAGACCTGTTAAGTTACATGAACAATTTCAATCCCCACAAGCCAAAATGCCTGTTTACACATGCACAAAACTTGTACTGCAGTTTTGAAATCGATATGCAACTCTCCCCAACATTTGTTTCCCCTTGCTGTTTCTGAACTTCACTCAAACTGATTGTGTGGAATCTGGGCTGAGGCGATCTTAGTGGCAGATTCGAGCCGGATGTTCAGTGAGGCCAATTTCGATTTTGAGATTATCTCGCTGCCTCTTGTTCGTTCTTCTCAATGGGAATGGTGAGATTGTCATCAGGTTACCCTTCACCGTGAAGGAGTGGAAAGGACCATGCTATGCTTTCCTCCAGACATCCGAGACTGCTGAAAGTTTGATCGGCAACTTCAGAGGAGGCTGCCGTCGTCTGGTGTCATGGCCTTCACTCCTGGTTTTGGGGAAATAGAAGTCCTGCATGTGTGCTTCCCCACGCAGAAGAAATTACATCCATATGTGCGCAATGCGGGGGGAGGGGTGTAGGTTAGTTTTTGAAGATATAATGCATGTCCTTAAAAAAGACATTCTTTCAGCTTGTCAGCCATTATTTCCTTCCCGATTGCAACTGTATTTTGCCAATTTGACTGATCAAGAAAAGGCCTGATTGGAAATATCTCAGGGACCACCATCACTTTTGTTAATTATTTCCTATCCCATTGGCAGGACAGGGTCACGATTGTTCGTGGCAGTGTGAGAGAGGTGGGAAAGGAGTAACTCTGGAAATCGTCAAAACTGGCTTCAGAAACACATAAATCTCAATGACAGCAGGTCAGATAGATTAAAGAAAACATTGTGCTCATTGACATCTCCTGCTCTCCCCATTACACACTTTAATAAATTAGGTCTCATTCATCATGAAGAGATCCACTGAGGGTGAATACGGCACACATCATACTCTTCAATGTCCATCAGCATGAATTTCTCCACTGGACAACCTTTGACGAAGCAGGTCGAGACAGGAAAGGCCCAAAAGCTAGACTGCAGTAATGGATGACTGAACGACAACGGTGATGTATCTTGGTTGAAATGCTTCTGTACCAATACACTTGTCACAGATGCATCGCCCATAACAGAATCGCCAGGAGTGTCCAGACCACAGTCCTGGTGGAGTTGGAATCCCATCTATCACAAACATACACTCGATATTTTCATCACATGGAGTAGCATCCAGCGAATCTAAACTGGTCATCCAAGAGAAAATGTGAGCTGTCAGCAACAGAAGAAGTGCAATCAAGCACAAACATTTAACTCAGACATTTTCAGGATTTTCGCCTGTCAGAGGGTGTGACTCTGGAATACTTCACTGTAATGCCTGTCAACGCTTGACGATTATGTTTATACAAGACTGAGATATGAATTTTTAATCAGTGCAGGTTTGAAAAAATATAGGAATAACGTAAGACAGTGATTCTAAAGATTGTTAGATAAGTTAGGATTTCATTTATTAACTGAGCAGAGTCATTGGGCCAAATGGCCTTCTTCTCATTCTAAGTCTTATGGTGTAAAGATATGCCTGTAGAGAGGTGTGTGATTTACTGTCTGACTAGACAGAATGAAAGGACAAGTCTGAGTCATGTAGAGGAGTTAATCAATTCGAGACCAACCAGGAAATCAAGGTTTAAAGGGCCAGAACGAGGTAAAAAAGGAAACAATAAAGTGACAGTAAAGCATTCCGATTCTGATACAGAAAGGTCGAATTACGGAGCAAAGAGTTTCTATTTGACTGCTCTGAGTTTGTCGACAGGCACTATTTGTGCTCTTGGTCACAGGGCATTGCTCTGATTCCCCTTAAGGTTCTGGGTCCCGATAGTGCCATCTCTTCTGCCACTAGTTCCCAACTTGTCAATCCAAATGCAACTCGCCTATAGCGGCTGCCATGTTAGACTGACATGAGTACTATTTTTATTGCAAAATATATCTCTGAAATGGAATTGAAGAACGCGTAATTTCAATGCGAGAAACCAACGGAAAGTCTCAGCCGGTCGAAGACAAACACTTAAAATAAAGTAAGAAGCTCGGTGAAAGGCTGGAAATTTCCCAGAGTTCACTGTGGTCTGCGTCAGAGACAGAGACATTTTTTTTTCAGCCAGTTGTGTTTGTGGCAGCAAAGGCCAGCACGGTTCCATCTGCTGGAGAGGCGTCACAATCACTGCTTGGAATGGCACAGCAGCAAATTATTGCAGACGCTGGATTCATTAGTTTGCGCAGAGACGTTCGTCTTCAAAAAGTTCAGACAGGGAGGCATCATGAAAAAATCGAGGGTCATTAGAATATGCAAAAATGAGCAGAGATGGTTGCAATTTCTTCATTCATCTTTATGGAATTTAATAGGAAATAAATTGAATGTGGACGTTGTATGAGATTCAATCAATTGCACATCACATGCCTCCATCCGCATGGCAATTCATCACTGCGTCCCTCAGAAGAAGTTCTCCTCCTCCCTCTACAAGGGTCTCAGTGAGTATATCATTCCTGAAGAAGGGCTCCTTCTCCTTTGATGCTGCCTGACCTGCTGCGCTTTTCCAGCAACACATTTCTAAGCTCTGATACACAGCATCTGCAGTCCTCACTTTCTCCTGCGTCCTTCAGTCCCTGCTAACAGTGGCCCATCATGTATTCTCCACTTTATCAAAGCAGTCCTCACCGTTCTCGAGTAAACTAATCAATTTTCTATATTCACTGACTTATTTTTGCCATTTAACGATTACTGCCAAATGAAACTTAGAATGCAGCACATTCAGAACTTTACATTATTCTGTGTACAAACCTCATTATACCTTATTCTTTCTCAATTTGATCACCACACATAATTCCAAAACAACAGAATAATGTCAACGACCGCGCAATGGTTTTGAATCCTCATTATTTTGCTGTTGTTAAAATACACTTGTACAGGACATGTACACCCAATAAATACATCATCATCGTTTCTTGGCAGCTTTGAAAATCACAAATCTGACAAACAATCCATGAGTTGTCATTGATTTATCCAGAAGAATGTATAAAACCATGCACGTTTAATGATGCTTCTGGAGAAATATGTTTCGGTCACGTTTACGCCATTCTGCCAAAGGCATTCATTTTAACTTCATTTTGTTAAAATGTGATTCCTTTATTCCAAAAGTCAGACCGACTGGTTCAAGGCTATTATGAAACGACAGAGTGTGCAGAAAAGATTTGCAAGATATTCTGACCAAGGTTTTCTGGGATATGGGGAGGCGGGCAGATGGTGGTGTGACTGTGGTTGAGTTATACAGAGAGGCTGGATAGGCTGGAATAATTTTACCTGGAGCCCAGGAAGCTGGTGAATAACAAAGGTCTTTTGCCAAGGAAAGGGAAGCTCAAAGCAAGAAGGCATAATTTTATGGCGAGACGGGAAAGATTTCCAAGTGACTGGAAGGGAAATCTTTTCGTACAGACTATGGTTTGTATGTGGAATATGCTGACAGAAAAAGTGATTGATGCAGCTACAGCGACAACATTAAGAAGTCATTTAAATAGATGTATAAATAAGAATGTGTTCGAGGGATATGACACAAAAGTATACAAATGGTATTAGCTTAGTTTTAGGCTAGTTCCACCCAAATAACTTCCCTGGATGTTTTTCCGGGAATATCCTCCCTCAGCACAGCTGTAATGCTATCCCTTATCGGAAATGCCACTCCTGCCTCTCTTGCCTCCCTTTCTATCCATCTTGTATCCTGGAACATTAAGCAGCAAGTCATGCCCATCCCTGAGCCATGTTTCTGTAATTGCTGTGATATCCCAGTCCCATGTTCCCAACCATGTCGTGAGTTCATCTGCCTTCCCTTTTCGGACCCTTGCATTGATATAAATGTCCTTTATTCGTCCTTTATTGTCCCTGCCTGCCATGACTGTTTGACTCGCTTCTGTTCCCAATTGTACCAGTCTCAGATTGATCTCTTTCGTCACTATCTCCCTGGTTCTCACGCCCTCACCTCCCAATTAAATCCTCACGAGCAGCTCCAGCAAATCTCCCTGCAAGTGCATTCGTCCCCTTCCAATTTCGGTGCAATCCGTCCTTCTTGTACAAGTCACTTCTACCCCAAAGGAGATTCCAATGATCCAAAAATGTGAATCATCCTTCCATACACCAGCCCCTCAGCCATGCATTCATCTGCTCCATCCTCCTATTCCTGCGCTAAACAGCTCGTAGCACCCGGAGTAATCCAGATATTACATGTCACGAGGACCTCCTTTTTAAATTTCTGCCTAACTCCCTGTAATCTGCCTCCAGAATCTCAACCTTTAAACTTCATATGTCGTTGGTTCCAATGTGGACAATGAACTCTTACTGGCCCCTCTCCCCCGTGAGAACATTCGGCACCATCTCTGAGACATCCTTCATCATGGCACCAGGGAAGCAACGCAGCATTCTACTTTTTCGCTGCTGGCCACAGAAACATCTGTCCGTAACTCGGGACGAGAGAATCTCCTAACACGGTTGATCTCGTGGAACTACACGTACCCATCGCTGCATTCGAACCTGTCTCATTATCAGAAACTTGGTTATTCCTGCGACGTTCCCCTGAGAATCCATCACCCCCTACATTTGCCAAAGCAGCATACCTGCTGGAAATGGGTATATCCACAAAAGACTCCTGCACTAACTGCCTATCTCACTTAACTTTCCTGGAGTTACCCCATCTATGTGCCTGCATCTGAGACTTCTCTCCTTCCTATAACTGCCATCCATCACATACCGTTGCTGTTGCAAATTCCTCATTGCTTCTAAGTATCTCTCCATCTGATCCATTCGATCTGAAAAGATTGGCAGCCAATAGCATTTTCCAGTGCTTTACGCTGGCAGTTTCGGCAAACAATGCAAGATTTATGGACATAAATAACTTTCAAAGTGCCCACTGTCTGTAATACTGAAAGAAATATAAACTTGTCCAACTCTGTCAGAAATGTGAATTACGGCCAATAAAAGTATTCACATTCCTGAACAATGAAGATTGCATATTGGAGAAGTGCATGCGCATATTACTTAATGACATTGTACAGGCCAATTTGGGAATGGCAGGGATGGATACGAACTCGATAAAACACAATATTTATTATTGTTTAATAATTCGTTCCCTTCGATGTCAGACCGTTTTTACAATTGGAATGTTGTGGTTCAGAGATTAATTAAATGGTCAATTGTTGGCATTTGTGCAATGTGCCCTGTGTTTGATAATTCCAGCGGTTTCTGCGTGTTTGTGTCGATCACGGATAGTGCCAGTGAATATGGACTTCCTTCTGCATTAAGTAGCATCTGTTTCTGTGTTTGACCAAGAGTTTCTCCCCATCTCTCACTGTCAGATTCATGATTGTATATAACTGTGGGATTCTGTTGCTGGACATGTATCGATCGCGAGATTCATTCTGTCTCTGAATCATACTCTCTGTTAGTGTGTATTATGTAGTTCAAATTCTCCTGTCATGTATGCAAGTTTGAGATTCACTCAGCACTCAGGTCACTCTTATTTTTTGCATGCTTGATGAATTATGTCCATACGTTTAATTTTACTGGAAGGGGCTTGAATTCCATCTTCAATACTTCAATACAAATGGGAGAAGGGAAGAAACAAAATTAGTGTCTGTAAATGACAGGATAATGCACAGTTACCATGCAAAAGTTAACAAAACTAAAGAAAATAAAGGCAGAGGTTACAATCTGGGTTACTGTGTCTTGTCCTCGTCACTGTTTACAAGATACTCAATATCTATCAGATTATGCGTGAATTCTGCCAGATTTCGAAACATAACTCGAAAATGGCTGGTGTCACTCGATTCAAAACCATCTTGTTCCAGCAAATGATCCTGGATTAAAGCTGCCAGTTCATTGGATTTGCAGAAATGTCAATTCAGTCCCATTTCCGTGTGAACACACTTATGAAGCTTGTCACTGGAATTTGCAGAGCTGGGAGTTTCTTCTCAGGGGATTGTTTCCGACTGCAATCCCTGATTCAAACGAAAACTCACCATGTCTGTTTCTGATGTAAAATCTTGATGAGCATGACAAATTCCAATAACCGGAATGATTTTCAATTTGAAAATCTAATTCCAGTGTCATGTTTTCATTATTTCAATGAACTCATTCGACTTGCCTGCCCAGTGAATTGAATCCTAAACGCCCATGATACAGACCGGGTTACTAACCACTGTGAGAACGAGGAGCAGACATTGAAGCTTTGAAATTTTGGCGTTTCGATCAGATATTGAATCCTCCATTTGCTAATGAAGGGTTGGCCCAGTCCATTCAGATATTTATCTGCACCTATGGGACTGATCAGCTGTGTTTTCCTTCAGTACATTCGGAATGAGAGTACAAGGATGACAGGGAACTGTTCCTTGTGTGCACTGATTTCGCTTGATTCTTGATTGCAATTTGTCAAATTTATTAATACAAGATTGAGAAGGTTGTTGAATTGCTGAAATTCTCTGGAACTTCAATTCACCCCGATCTGCATGACACCAGATTCGTTTATCTGCGTGCGTTTCGGAGCATGCGCAGGTCTGAATATCTCTGGGGTGTTCAAAGTGATTAAATGCCTTCATTTGTGGCCTCCGGAAACCATGCACAGTCAGCAGTAGATTTCATCGAAAACCGCTCGGGATTCAGTCAGAGGGGCAGAGAAGGAGGACAGTAGTTCACAGCATAATACAAAGTGACGGCTCCAACGGCACACACACACACACACACACACACTCAAACACACAAACTTACACACACATACACACACGCGCGCACACTCTCAAACATGCAAAAACAAACACATAGACATGCAAACATACACAGACACACAGACTTTCAAACAGGCACAAAGAAACATACACAGGCACACACACACACAAACACACACCAGATTTAAGAAGAATTGTGATTGGAATGACAACCCTCAGAGTCGAACGTGCCCATGAGGAGAAATGTTTCTGCTCCTTCTGTAACGAGGAAGTAACTTAATTTTGGGCATCATTCGTGACACCGAGTATTTACCTGGAACTATATGCAGGTACCTCTGCGTGAAGACTTTTTTCAGAAGTTAAGATAACTAATATTGCACATTATTTCTTTTTTTAATCTCTATCATTGATTCGGATGAAAATGTACATGGAAAATGTAGTGAGTTCGCTCATGACAATAAAAAATGGATGAATCGTGGACCATGAGGAAGTTTATCACAACCTGCAGCAGGACCTATATCAGCGCGGGAAGTTGGCCGAGAAATGGCAAACAGAGGTTAATACAGATAAGGGTGAGGTGTTGTATTTCGAATTAAGCAACGTTCAGAGTTTCATGGTGAATGGTCGGACCTTAAGGAGTGTATTGCAACAGAGGGAACTTGGAGTTCAGGCACAAGTTGATTCGAAGTGAAGTTAGAGGTGGACAGGGCAGTGAAGAAGGCTTTCAGCACACTGGCCTTCATCAGTCAAGGTATTGAGTATTGAAGTTGGGAAGGTATGTTGCAGTTTTACAGGATGTTGGCTAGGCTGCAGTTCGAGTATTGTGTTCAGTTTTGGTCGCTTTGCTATAGGAAGAATGGCATGAAGCTGGAAAGAATTCAGAATACATTTAGAAAAAATGTTGCCCGAGCTCAATCGCCTGAGTTTTCGGGACAGTTTGGTCAAGTTAGGGTTTTTTTCATGACAGTGAAGGACACGGAGGAGTTATCTTGAAGACCACGAGAAGCTTCGATAGTGGGAATGCACTCAGTATTTTTCTCAGGCTTTGCGAATCGAGGAATGCAGGGAACCAGTTTAAGGTTCGAGAGGAACCCGTAAAAAGGGAAACTGAGGAGTTTTTTAGACAGAGGATTGTACGCATATGAAGTGAGCTGCCGTGGAAGTGGTTGAGGTGGGTAAGTTAACAACAAGTATACGTCATTTGGACAAACACCTGGGTAGGAAATTGTTGTGTATGGACCAGTTGCAAGGAACTGTGCTCCGCGTGGTTGGATGTTTTCATTGGCAAGGACCAGTTTCGATCAAAAGACCTGTCTCCGTTCTGTAAAACCCTCTGCCTCTATGACTCTATTGCAGAGACTCCATTGAATAGAGGTGCACAATAGAACACACTCATTGTTACATGCATGAATGCGCACACACACACAAGATAGACACACACATCTTGAAGCACATAGCAACACAGATAAAAACACATACGTGGAATCATCGCCGTGGATAAGGAGATGGAGAAAGAGGCTAATCCACGCACACGTAAACACACCCCGCTCCATTTAAATACAAACATCGACACACGTTAAACAACAATTTCCCAGAAATAGCTACATATGCAAACTTACACAGCACAAACACATACGTAAACAGCCGCACAAATATTAACATACAGACCAACACATATGGAGAATCACCAACACACGCACAAGAATGTGGTGTATCTGATTTCAATATGAGGTCTTTAATTTCTGTGTGGGTTCTGTGTGTTCAGTGTGTGGTCTGGAAGTTCTGTGTCATGTCTGCATATTAAATTTGAGGTCCCAAGTTCAGTGTGGACAACTGAGGGAGAGTCCTTCCAAAACGGCACATATTTCCCTTCATTACCCCTGTTCTTCCCGAACCTATTCAGCCAAAATAGATAGAATGCCCATTCCCCAGCAGTATCGCCAGATCTGTTCCATGAAACGTGTGTGAACCTAGACGCAGGTGATCACCAATGCAGTTTTGTTTGTATCCTGAAACCGAGGGGAGTGGCATTGGCCGGGGGGGATTGGCATATGCCAGTGGTAACGGCACCTAAACCTTCTCAGGAATGTCTGAATTGGGATTAGTCTCTCTTGGAGGTTTGGAGACTGTCATATTTGCTAACATCTCTCTGGGACCGAGATTGAACTTCAGAGAAGCATGTCAGACACTGGATGCAGCCTGTGTGTCCCAGGTTTGTCCTGGATGAGAAGGAAGTATGGGGCAGTTCCAATCAGATGGACAACTGTTTTGGAGGAGGCCAGAACCCCCCAAAATATTTTAAGGTGACGCACCGGAGCCGAACATTCTTTCTTCGGCGGATGGACAGTGGAAATTCCAGGAGTGGTGCAGCTGATCAAACAGTACGTTTTGATGGAAAACTAAATTTGTTTGAACACTACGTAAGAAACAGGAACAGAATGAAAACAGAATTTTGAATAACTTCTCGGAGTTGAAAACCCAAACGCCTCTATTGTAAGTTAGCGAGGGAGCTGTTCCAATTTCTGCAACATCCCAAAACGCACCACTTAGCAAAAGGCAAATTCAAACTCAGGTTCATACGTACAGGAGAGCTTTCAGAGAGAAAGCTGGTGATAAACATCTGTTGAAGCATGGAACATCTTTTTGTTGTAGCTGTTTCTCTGTTACCAGGGTAATTCTAACAACCTGCTAAAAATGAACAAACTAGAAAATATCATCAACAGGAAGAACTTGCAAATTGCCTCCTACTATTGAAAGTAGCCCTCTACAGACATATCAGAAACTCTGTCTTCACGATCCCTCTTCAATATAAACAAGGCCAACATAACTTTGTTAAATGGCCAGAATCGACAAACACGTTAGCATCATTGGTTAAAAACTACAAAGGGAAAACGGATTGCTGACGCAGCTCTTCAGCCCAACAACCCCACCCTCAGCCTGTTTGACAGACACTTTCACAAACCCAATTATCTTTCAGGTTATCTGTTCATGCCTTCTCTGCTTATCCCCATCATAGCCTTCCGAGTTGGCCCCATTCTCAGTCCTTCAGTACTTGTTGCCACTTAGACTTCAATTGTGTTATACTCACTGATTTGCTCCCTCCCACCATTTAATGTCCTGAAGCTTACCATTAAGAGAAAATCAAACCATTCCCACTTGACGTTCAATGGTATCTACATTGTATTACACACTGACAACCACCCATTCCCCACCCTGCCACCCACAGCTTTCAACTACCATCATCCTGGGTCTGAAAATTGAGCCAGAAACTAACCTGGACCAGCCATATCAATACGGTGGCTAAAGTGCGACTCAGAGGTGAGAAATCCTGCAGCGGCTAATTTAGCTCCTTTCTCTCCCCTCCACTCACCTGCAACACTCGCAACTCGCAAAATCTATCTACCATTGAGAAGGCACAACTGAGTTGCGTGAAACCCACTTGACTGGATTTTTGCAGCTGCAATTACACTCAAGAGACTCGATTCAGGGAAAAAACGTTCAATTGACTGAGAGAACATCCACACACATAATACTCGCTCGACCACCAAATCTCGGTGGCAGTGTGTACCTTCCACAAGGTGCACATCAGAAATTCACCAGAACTCCTGATTGAGCACCTTTGTGCCCCGTGACCATTTCCATCCAGTTGGACAAGAAATGCAGACGCATGGGATCACAGCCTCTCCAAGCCACTCACCATTGTGACTTGGAAGTGTATCGCATTCCTTCACTGTCACAGGTTAAAATTCTGGAAGTCCCTCCCATATGGAATCATGGGTCTACACAGAGCACACGGACTGCTTTGTTTCAAGAGCGCAGTCCACCACCTCCTTCTCAAGGGGAACTATGGAGAGCAAAAATGTTGGCCGAACAGGTGGCTCTCATTTTAAGTGAATGAATAGGAATGAAAGGTCAGTGAAATATTTCACGAGTTCCTTCAAAGTCACTGGGTCAAAATTGTCTAATTGCTTCACAGACGGCTTATTGTTAGTCTGCGTGGACCACACTGACCACTGCAGTTCAAGAAGGAGTTCAGCCACATTCTCTTCTCAAGGGGCGGAAATAGGGATCGACAACAAATGGAGGGCCGGCCAATGTGGACCACTTCTTGTGAATGAAATGTAATGAAGGGTGAGTGAAGACAATGATGATGTGCTTTCAGAGGGTACTGATCTGTGAGATGTCCTTCTTCTCTCCCCCAACATCTGAGATCCCGACGCCATCTTATTGCATCCCTGTCACCGAAGGATTTTCTATCACTCTGTCTTGATCCAATTTCAGACCTCACTGTGAAAATGTTACTTCACAAAAACGCTTCGACATGAATGTAAGAAACCAGGATCATTACGACGATAGAGTAATGTACAATCCTAGAGCTGACATTTGCTGAACTACATCCGAGGATATCAGTAACAAAATAGATCACACTGAGGTTCTCTCTCTATCTATCTGTGCTGTTGATTTTCTTTTCACACTTTATTAATTTCTCTCTCCTCCCTCATTAATGTCTCTTTCGCTGTTTCTATCTTGAACGCTGTTATTTTTACTCCCTCACCTATGTCAAACAATATACGATTCATTCTCTCTTCAAACACTCTTTCACTCTCATTGCCCAATCACTCTTACTCCAATTCTTTTTCCATGTATCTCTCTTTCATTAGTCTTTGTTCCTGTTTTTCCTCTTGAACACATTCATCTTCTTTCACTGTCCCTCATTAATCATTCTCTCACGCAGAATTCTCTCTCCATTCACTGCTCTGCATTCCACTCTAACACATTTATCTACTTTCTCTCTGCCACTCGTTATTCTCTATACCTGTATTTCAATAGACAATCGGTGCAGGAGTAGGCTATTCTGCCCTTCGAGCCTGCACCACCATTCAATATGATCATGGCTGATCATCCATAATCAGTATCCTGTTCCTGCCTTATCTCCATAACCCTTGATTCCACTATCCTTGAGAGCTCTATCCAACTCTTTCTGAAATGAATCCAGAGACTGGACCTCCACTGTCCTATGGGGCAGACCATTCCACACAGTCACCACTTTCTGGGTGAAGGCATTTATACTCATCTCTGTCCTAAATGGTCTACCCCGTATTTTTAAGCTCTGTCCTCTGGTTCGGCACTCACCCATCAGCGGAAATATGTTTCCTGCCTCCAGAGTGTACAATCCTTTAATAATCTTATATGTCTCATTCAGATCCCCTCTCAGTCTTCTAAACTCAAGGGTATACAAGCCCACTCGCTCCAGTCTTTCAGCGTAAGTTAGTCCCACCAAATTGACCTCGTGAATCTACGCTGTACTCCCTCAATAGCCAGAATGTCTTTCCCCAAATTTGGAGACCAGAACTGCACACAATACTCCAGCTGTGGTCTCACCAGGGCCCTGTACAGCTGCAGCAGAACCTCTTTGCTTCTAAACTCAATCCCTCTTGTTATGAAGGCCAGCTTGCTATTCTCCTTCTTCACTACCTGCTGTACCTGCATGCTTACCTTCATTGACTGGTGTACAAGCACACCCAGCTCTCTTTGTACTGCCACTTTACCTAAATTGATTTCATTTGCCTACCTGTGCTTGCCACGAAAGTGGATAACCATACATTTATCCACATCAAACTGCATCTGCCATGCATACGACCACTCACCTAACCTGTCCAGGTCATCCTGTAATCTCCTAACATTCTCCTCACATTTCACCTTGCCACCCAGCTTGGTATCATCAGCAAATTTGCTAACGTTATTAATAATACCATCTTCTATATCATTAATATATATTGTAAAAAGCTGCAGTCCCAGCACTGCTCCCTGCGGTACCCCACTGGTCACTACCTGCCATTCCGAAATGGAGCCGTTTATCACTGCGCTTTGTTTCCTGTCAGCCAACCAACTTTCAATCCTAGTTAGCACTTTGCCCCCAACACCATGCGCCCTAATGTTGCTCACTAACCTCCTATGTGGGACTTTATCAAAAGCTTTCTGAAAGTCCAGGAACACTACATCTACTGGATCTCCCCCGTCCATCTTCAGAGTTACTTCCTCAAAAAATTCCAAAAGATTAATCAAGCATGATTTCCCCTTCATAAGTCCATGCTGACTCTGACCAATCCTGTTATTACTGTCCAGATGTTTCGTAATTTCATCCTTATAATACACTCCAGCATCTTTCCCACCATTGAGGTCAGACCAACTGGTCTATAATGTCCTGCTTTCTCTCTCCCACTTTTCTTAAAAAGTGGTACAACATTAACCACCATCCAATCCACAGGAACTGATCCCGCTTTCTAACCTGTTTACTTTCCTTCTACATACCTCACATTATTCTCTCGAACACATTAATCTTCTGTTTCTGTATCCCTCATTAGGGTTTGCGCCTCAATTTCTCTGTAATACCTGTATTTACAGTATTTTGTCTCCTCCACCTCTCCTGTTAATCTTGCAATCTCTATTATGCTTCTCTCCTGTTTCCTCATCACTCCCTGGACCTTTATTGCATGCTCTCTCTCTGTCCGTTGAGCCTCCTTCTGCATGTCTTAACTTTTATCTTGTCTGCACTTCGTGCCACAGTGTCAATCTCCAAACTCAGCAGGATCTAACTCAGTGGCAGGCCTTTCCGGAAATGGTAAAGGCTGTGCTCAATCTGTGAAGGGTCGTTCATATCAATTCCTGTTGGATGAATCCATATGTGGCAACTTAGTTAATATTAAACCTCCCACTGTCAATGTTGACCTCCCCAAAATCACGTGTTGCGAGGAGCAACGGCAGAGCTTATATTATCGCCCAACAACTTCTGCAGAGCCACAGTGAGATCAATAAACAAAGGAGCCATGTTCAGCGGGTTTGGAGATCTCTGTAGTTAATAATCTCTCAAGTTCGGAGTTCTTGACTTGTTAAAGTGACAGTCCACAGTGAGCAGGCAATGTTGCATCACCATCGAAAGAATCCCACGGTGGGGTGAGATCAAATACCATGATAAGAAATGTGCAGCTCCCACCCACCCAGCGACCTCCGCACATGCACGCACAACCCAACAACCACCCTCACCCCACCCTCCGGCAAGCCAGCCATTCCGGATTGACGTTCCACCTGTGGCTTTTGAATTCCAGTAGCAGTGTCAGGAATTACCTCATGGCTGAGTGAAATACATACATCTGTCTGCATCAGTGGTGCTCTGATGAAGATGGTCAGGAGCGTTACCAGACGTAACGATCACCAACAACCTGTCCAGAGCTTCCCCATCGATGTTACGGTGAAGAATGCACAAGAATGTCGCTACGTTCTCAGAGGGCTATGTACATTCCTTATGTACAACAAAAAGCTTAGTTTTTATTTCTCGGTGCACTATGCAATGTATCCTGTCTGTGTGTATCTCAACTTGGTACGGTAACTGCTGTGCCCAATACCGCAGGAAATACCATAGAGTCATGAACATGCCCAGTTTTTCAACAGATTAGTCGACAATCCATTGACTCGATCTATGCTTCCCGCTGCTTCGGGAAAGCAGCCGACAGAATCAATGATCCCACACCACGCCATGATTATAATATTTTTCATCCTCTTCTGACAGGCAGAAGATGTAAATGTTTTAATTCACATATCAACAGATTCAAGAACAAAGTTTCCCACTCTGATCACAGCCTTTGAAACAAACCTGCAAAATTCTATTGTTTCTTTTCTATCTGCTGCGTGTCTGAAGCTGTAACAATGTAGTCTGCACTCTGTTCTTTTACGATAATGTACTTTTATGGTAAGACTTGCCGAGATAGCAAATCTTTTTCATTTTATATCAGGACATGTGACAATACCGCTTAATCTACCATTAATACGTGCTCAGTGTGTATCATGATACTCTGAATTTCTAAATGATTTACTGATACCTCTTTATAATAGATTCCAACATGTTACCAATGGTAGACGTTAAGCTAAATTTAGTTGTGTTATACTTGTCTCCAAATCTTTTTGGATAAGGTTGCTTGCAGTTATCCAATTTTAAGGACGAACTGATGATAAAGCCCATGAGACCATACGACATAGGAGCACAAATTCAGGCCATTCAATCCTGGCTGGTACATTTCTCAAAAAATAAATCCCTCGCCATCTCATGGTAATCTTAGTTTCCCTTCATAATGAGGAGCCTATCCCTCTTAGTCCAAAATGAATGTAATTACTTCGTCTACATAACCTTGTGTTGCAATGAATTCCATCGATTGGCCACTCTCTTGCTGAAGATTGCTTTTACTTATCTCTGTTCTTAAAGTTCGGAAAGAGGCTCGAGGGGCTGAATGCCTGAATCTGTTGCATTCTAGCAAGAGGATATAGGTTAAACACGGGACAGCATGTTCGCGATGACCAGAGGAGTTCAAAACCAAGGGGGTCTCAGTCTAAGGCATTCAGGACAGGCCATTTAGTACGGAGGTAGGGGAACAGCGGAGACTGTGGAATTGTCTGCCACTTAAAGCAGTCAAGGCGAAAATATTGAATATTGTTTTTTCGAAGTAATTATATACGGCTCCTGGAATGAAATGGATCAAAGGGTATGGTGAGAAACAGTAACAGGGGATAGTGTTGGATGATCACCAAAGGTCACATTCAATGTTATAGCAGGCTCGAATTCTTGAATGATCTATCCCTGCTCATAGTTTCTGTTTTTCACTATGAAACACATGGTGCTGTGATTAATTCCAGAATAGATTCATAACTTCGTTTGAAGCTGACAGAATGACAACCGGCAGTTAATCTGTTCTATGAAGGATGTAAATATTTGACATCATGAAAGCATGAAGCAATCTGTTGGCAACTCAGGTGAAACTTTCAGAAATTTATAAATAAAATCTTTCACGGTATGTGGGCATCGCTGACGGAGTGCATTATTTTATGTTTGCTATGGAGTAAAGAAAAACATTCTGCTGCGTCTCGTTTGTATATCAGTAATGAGGGGGTTCACGCTTGCATGATAGTCAACAAGACACGTAGGAGCGAGAATAAAAATAAAGGGACACAGTTCTGAGGCTTTATAAGGCTCTGGTCTGACCAGACCACATTTTGATCATTGTGAGCAAGTTTGGGCCTATATCTCAGGAAGGATGTGCTGATCCGCGAGCTCGACGTGGGTCGTGAACATCTCGAAGGATGAAGGGTGAGCAAATTGAAACTTACAGAATACTGAAAGGCCTCGATCGAGTGCATGAGGGGAGATGTTCTATTTCGCAGGAGAGACCAGGATCAGAGGGCACAGGCTTAGGTAAAGATTGCGATGGTTGACGGAGTTCCAGCCCAACTGCTTGTTCTGTGATGCTGGGGCGTTCGTGGGCCAATGATATGCGGGGTGTTTCACTTAAAAGAGTACGTATCAATGAATAATGGACACACACAAACCCGTGCCAGGAGACGAGTCCTGCTGCCGTTGCCCAGAATTTCCCCTGTGCCATGAAGAAACTAGAAGAGCTCCAATGGCAATCGTTGCTGTTAGCAAAGGTAGTATTTTGAGAGGGTTAAAGAGCAATCTATAATATTGCAGCAGAGACCCTTTGGCACATTGTTCTTCCAAAACAAAATTCGACCTCCAGCAGACCCCCTTTCCCACTTGACCTAAAGCCATTAATTTTCAGACGTTTCAAGTGGCTTATCCAAGTACACTTTCCGGTCGTGAATCTTCCCTTCTCAATTAACAACTCAGGCAGGGCATTGCAGACTCACCACCAGCCGGTGGGTGAAAATATTTTTTGAACTCTCCTCTGAACGCCTGCCTTTCACTTTAAAATGGTGATTTCTTGCTATTCAGCGTTCGGATAAGGAACCCAGCTGTTTTCTCGTCTTGTCCATGCCGCTCATGTATCTCGCTCTTGTCCTCACTCTACCTTCTCTACTTCTCATAAAACAAACCGAGCTTCTCCAGCACTCTGCATTGCAGAACCTGGTCACGCTGGAAAATGTTCACTACTGAGCCCTCTCTCTGGTGAAATCATATCCTGCTCGTATTAAATTGAAAAGAACAAGTCTAAATCCCAAGATTGCACATGAATCCAGAGTGCTAGACTGGGGTGAGAGGAGTGTTGTAGGTAGGCTATTAACACTTCTTTTCAGGGTACTTGAGTTCAACGTACTGAGCCTAACCATTGCACAGTGTTGCGCAATCACCTGTTCTCTGTTTGTGAACTGTCAACGTAACAAGTCGAGAACTCGCAGAGAAGTCCGGATGGTGCTGCTTCTTGCCGAGAATTTCAGTGATTATTCACTACAGAGTCTCCGGGTCGCTGAATGTAACTCCTGTTTTTCATCGATCTCACTGGGATATCGGGGAAGTTTGTAGGTCCGAATGAAAGCTGTGCCCTTGCTCCTTGCAACGTGGCATTTTGAGGAGGCGAACACTGATAGGCTGAAAGGTAAGTAAATAGCCACAGGTAGATGCATCCATCAGTAACTGATGTGAAGGATTCTTGACAAAGTGAAGACAGCATTCATCATTTCCAGCCAGGCCTGCTGCTGATTTCGATCCTGCTGGACTTGGACATTCACACTGCATCGCAGAAAGAACTACAGAGAAAAGATAAGACATCTAAAAGAAGGGGTAAAAGACAGAGTGAGAGTGCGAAATAAAGGTAGAGTGAGTAATGAGGGAGTAAGATAGTAGGGTAATGGAGAATGAGAAATGAAGAGGAGAGATGGGAAGCGACAAGAAATGCAATAAATAAAAGTATTTCCAAAAAAATGGAGATGGAGACAGGAATGAAGGACAAAGAGACAGACGGTAAAGGTGTTAGAGAGAGAGAGAGTAATGAGGAATGCAGAATGAAGATAACAGGATCAGTAAATAGAGAAAGGAGATTAATGAAGAGCTGAGAGAAAAAAGAGATAGGCATTGCAGTATAATGCACAACAGAGAGAGAATTGTGCTTGACAAAGAGAGTAAAGAGGTACAGAGAAAGAAGGTGAAGAGGTTTGAGAGATTAAAAAAGAACAGACTAAGAGAAAGGGAGACCTACATGGAAAAATAATTGGAAAAGTTGAGATTGAGTAATGATTGTGAGAGTGTTTGAATAAAAACATCAGAAAAAGACTAAAACATGTACTGAATGATGATGGCGATGGAACATAAATAGCTGCTGTCGGGATAGTAATTGAGACTGAGAGATAGATGGGGGGAGAGAGATAAGAATTAAATGTGAACAGAAAATAAACATCACAGATCGAGAGAGAGAACCTTATGTGATCTGTTTGTTGATTGTACGTTCCTCTTCTATCGTCAGGCTCCTTGCTTCTTACAGGAGAAAGTGAGGTCTGCAGATGCTGGAGATCAGAGCTGAAAATGTGTTGCTGGAAAAGCGCAGCAGGTCAGGCAACATCCAGGGAACAGGAGAATCGACGTTTCGGGCATAAGCCCTTCTTCAGGAATGAGGAAAGTGTAACCAGCAGGCTAAGATATCCTTTTATCTTAGCCTGCTGGACACACTTTCCTTATTCCTGAATAAGGGCTTATGCACGAAACGTCGATTCCCCTGTTCGCTGGATGCTGCCTGACCTGCTGCGCTTTTCCAGCAACACATTTTCAGTTCCTTGCTTCTTACAGTCATGTCTGAATGCTTGTATAAAGTTAGCAGTTTCACAGTCATTTCTCGAGATTGGAGCAAGACAGAGTCGGGGAGGGCAGAAGGACATCCACCCGACAGGTCCGTCTGAAGCCACAGCACCATTGTATTCACTCACCCTTCATTAATTTTCATTCGCAGGATATTGGTATCCAATATTGACCGTTCCGCCATTTTTTGCCAATCCCAGGTTGTACCCTTTGAGGAGAGTGGGGCTGAACTCCTTCTCAGACTGCCTCAGTCCGTGTACCGCAGACAGACCAGCAATAAAATAGCAGGGAGGCAGCTACGGCATTTTGTCCGAGTGACAGCGAACGAACAATCGATATATTTCACGCACACTTCATCCGATTCATTCATGCGATTTGGAAGGCGTTGTCAGACAGCAGTTATTGCTCTCCATCGTTGGCCCCGTGAGAAAGTGGCATTGAGCGGCTTTCTTGAAATAATGCAGTCAATGTGCTCAGGGTAGTGCAGTAATTCCATCAGGGAAGAACTTCCACAATTTTGTTTGAGCAGCACTGAATAAATGGTGATATATTTCAAGGCAATATGGTGAGTGGCTTGGAGGGGAAAGTGCAGGGGTTAGTGCTAAAATCCATCTGCTGCCCTTGTGATTCTCGATCGAAGGGGTTTCGAAGGTACTAACTAAGGACTTTTGGTAAATTTTTACAGTGCGTCTTGTAGATGGTACACACTGCGACTAAGCCTTGGTGGTCGAGAGAGTGAATGTGTGTAGATCTTTTGCGAATCAAGTGGGCTTTATTGTCATGGATCCAGTCGATATTCTTAGTGTAATTGCAGCTGCAAAAATCCAGACAGGTGGGTTTGACACTATTCACTTGTGCCTTGTCGATGATGAACCAGTTTTTTGGGGAGTGGAGGTGGAGATGAGGAGCTGTAGGGTAATGAGCTGAGAAAGGCGCAGCAGAATTCCTAGACTCTGAATCTCTCTTTCGCCAGTATATTGTGATAGCTGCTCCAATTTAGTTTCTGGATCATTTTGAAGCAGCTGAATGTAAATAGTTGACGGCTCGGGGGCGGGGGAAGGGGGGTGTGCAAGGTGTACAATAATGATGATTCGATTGAACATCAAGGGGCAACGTTTAGATTAGCTCGTATTGTTAACTTTTAGGACGTTGAAGGTTGTCAGGGAGTAATTCAGTTATGGTAACACCATTGAAGTTCAAGCGGCGACAATGACTGAAGGGGTGAGAAGGAAGCCAACTCGGAAGATTACGAATGGGCATAAGTGGTGAAGGCATGAATGGATAACCTGAAAGGTAATTGGATTGATGAAATCCTCTGTAGGAATGAGTTACGATGGGGGAGTTGAGCTGATGGACAGTGTCAGCAGTGCGTCAGCATCACCTCCTACTTTTGATACCAAGAAAAGACAATGAAGCTACATGCTTCCACTTTATTCCGAATCTGCAAAGCATTTGTGCACGACCTGGCTGTGTCTGTGACTGTGTGTGCGTGTGTGCGTGTGTGTGTGTGTGTGTGTGTGTGTGTGTGTGTTTGTGATTCCTTCGGTGTTATTTGTTATTGTTAATGTTGATATGTATGCCTAGCTGTCCCTATGTGCATGTGTTGTGTAAGTTTGCGTATGTGGCTGCTTCTGTGAGCCTTCCATTTCACGTGCGTGTCTGGGGCTTGTGGTGTGTTTTGTGTATGTGTGCGTGTTTCAGCCTCTGTGTTTATCTTTCGGTGTGCATTTATGATTAAATGCATGTGTCTTTGTCTGTGTTTCTGTGTGCCTCTATGTCAGTGATTCTGTCTCTGTGTATTGGTGCATTCCTGTGTGTATCGATGATTTTGTTTTATTGTGCACCTCTATTCAATGGGTTTTCTGTAATCGAGTCATAGAGTACTAAAGCATGGAGATATGCCCTTTGATCCAAACTGGTCCATGCCGAACAAAATGTCCATCCACGCTAATCCCAATTCCTTTAAACCTGGCCCATATACTCATAATCCTTTTCCATCCATGTATTTGTCCAAATCACTTTTAAATATTGTTAATGTACCAGCCTTAACCACGTCGACTAGCAGCTCATTCCATATGCAACCAATTCTATGTGTAAGAATGGTTTACCTCCGTTTCCATTTTATTATTTCCCTTCCAACATCAAATTTGTGTCTTCGTTTCCTTGATTCTCAAACCCTGAGAAAAGGACTGTTTGCATTCACGGTATTCATGCCTCACTTGACCTATTAGATACCCACTCAGTCTCCAAATCGCGAATGAGAAAAGCCCATCTCTTTCAACCTCTGCCTATAACACAGATCATTGAGACCTGGCAGCATCCCTGTAAAATTTTGATGCAGTCTTTCCAGATTAATACCATCCTTCCTGCAGCAAGGTAACCAAATCCGAAGACAATACTCCAAGTGCGTCTTCACCAATGTTCTGTACAACATAACTTCCCAACTTCAATACTCAATGCCCTGACTGATGAAGGCGAGTATTCCAAAAGCCCCCTGCACTGCCCTGGCTACCTGTGACTCCACTTTCAGAGAACTGTGCACCTGAAATCCAATGTCCTCTGTGGCAATCCGCTCCTTAAGGCCCGACCATTCACCATGAAACACAGTCCTTGATTTGACTTCACAAAATGCACGACCACACACTTAAATATCACTTGCCATTTTTCGGTCCACTTCCCAAGATATCAACGTCCTGCATCCATTTCTGACATTCTTCCTTACCTTCCACCATACATCTTTTTATTTAAGTGCCGTAGAACTTTGAACATAAAACAGTACAGGCCTTCCAGCCGTCAATGTTATGCCGACGAGTGAAACCCATCTGAAGCCCAATCAAACTCCACCATTCCAGTTTCGTCCATATGAAAACGCAATGATCATTTAAATGCCCTTAAACTTGGCGAGTCCACTACTGTTGCAGGCAGTGCAATCCACGCCCCTACTACTATCGAAGCAAAGAAACTAACTCGGACATCTGTTCTATATCTGTCAACCTTCAATTTAAAGCAATGACCCCTCGTGCTAGCCAACACCGTCTGAGAAACAAAACAAACACTCGCTGTGCACCCGATCCAACCCTCTGATCATCTTATAAGTCTCTACCAAGTCCCCCTCAATTCTTCTCATCAACGAAAACAGCTTTTGGTCCCTCAGATTTTCCTCGTAAGACCTTCCCTCCATACCAGGCAGCATCCTCGGAAATCTCCTCTGAAACCGTTCCCAAGCTTCTACATCTTTCCAATAATGCAGTGACCAGAACTATACATAATAATCCTAGTGCGGCTGCAAAAGGGTTTTGTACTGCTGCAACACGACCTGGTTCTGAAACTCAATCCCTCTACTAATAAAAGCTAACAATCGATATGCCTTGTTAACAACTGCATCAACTTGTGTGTCGACTTTCTCGGATCTATGTACATTTGTTATTTTTCTCAAGAGAGTTGGAATGTAACAGGAGAGATGTGCTACTGAGACTTTATAAAGCTCTGGTTAGGACGCATTTAGAATACTATGTCGAGTTTTGGGTCCTCAAGAAGGGCGTACTTGAACTTGAGAATGTCCAGTGGGGTTTCACCCGGATGATCTCTGGAATGTTAGGCCTCACATATGATGAACAGCTGAGGATCTTGAGATCGTATTCATCAGAGTTTAGAAGGATGAGGGGAGATCTAATAGAAACGAATTCCCAGCGTTCACACTTTCTAAGCCTTGCAACAACACGAACGTTGACACCTGGGAGGCAACAAACCAATCGTGTGTTACTCTCATTCCCACACAACCCCCTATCTCTTTTCCTTTCTATTGACTCACCAATGACGAAAGCTCTGCTCCCCTTCCCCTTCCCCACTGAGCAGCAGAGATAGACACTGCACCAGCGACCTCTTCCCCATTACTTCCCTGGTTAGTTTTTCCCCCAACAGTTTCTAAAATTGTATACTTGTTGCGGAGAATCACCACAGAAGATCCCTGCACTGCCTAATCGTCACTGCCTTACTCCTGACGTTAACCTATCTTCCCTCGTCGCGTTGCTGTGGAGTCACTAACTCCCTGTAACTCCTCACAATAACTGCCTCCACGTTCTAAATGACCCGACGTTCATCCAGCTCCACCTGCTGTTCCCTAACTTGGTTCTCGAGGCACCGGAGTTGGGTGCACATCTCACGCATGAAGTCAGCAATGTGCGTGAGGTGACGTACTTACCAAACGTGCAGGAATCCTTAGAATCATCCTTAATGTTTAAAAATAATCATTTTCCAAATTTCAATACGCAGCGTAAAAGAAAATAAATATTTATTTTAAATTACACTATATTCCAACAGGCCAAGACTATTGCCCTCGGTTCAGCCAGCTAAAAAGAGTAACTCATACACTCTGTAATTTTCTGAGTTTAGATTGACAGGCTCATTTGAGTTTAACAAAAATAGACATCTGGAGTCCTAGGGATAACTGAAGTTATCTGCTCAGTGACTGTACATGGTATAAACAATCCTATCAACGGAACCCAGATGTTGACGATGAATTAATGTCGACTCCACAATTAATGAGTGAAGTCTCTCAGGAACTTGTGTTTTTCCTGCATAAAAGGATTCCTGGCTTAACTGCACAGAAGAACCCTCCACCCACTGGCAGTAAATGCGTCATGGATTTCAATGATTTATATCCATATATTCTTGAAGTATCCTCCGACGCATTTTCATGGATTAATGGGGACTTCTACATCAAAACTAGAATTCAGGACTTTGAGAGGATATACTACCCAATACTTGCTGCTGTCAGTGTCCCCCGTAAGTGCAAAGTGTCCTTATCAAATTTCTAAATCGTGTTGTACTCTTCACTTATTGTCCTGAACTGTTTCCTGATCCACGTTTGCTCGTAGATGGATTGTTGATTCTTCCTTACTCACCTTGGTATATGTGGTGAAGTGTAAACCTATGTTAGACCAGACTACATTACACTGTCGACATAGTCATTACCGGAGACGAATTCGATTGATTATCTGCTTCTTATCCTCGTGGCTATGGATCTAATTATCTACGAGCAAATGTGGAAGGATCACCTGAAATTCTCTGCAGTAGTTGGCTATATTTGTTTGATAGACCGTGAATACTTGGATCAGAATTCTGCATTAGTAGATTCAATGTATTTACTATAAGATGCCAGCATATCAGTCAAACAGACACTCACACTCTCTGTCTCACAGACTCGAGCTCTTGCAAAACTGCATACGCCCACTATCACTCACATAAAACCTTTCAGATTCTTTCCCAAATGCATAGAGAAATTCTCTCTCTCTTTTTTCGAACTCTCTCTCACACACAAACACACACACACACACACACACAATCAATGGAAAACACTCATTAATTCAGAGAATCTCACACACAGGTACTGTCAGAATGTACCCCGTGTCATAATATGTGGTGCTGGAAAACACAGGTGTTCTGGTAGCTTGCGAAGTGGGGGAGAGGTGAACTCTTGAGCATTAACCGTTCATCACGAATGAGGGGGTGGCCCAAGGAGCCTGAGAGATAAATGGGTGATGTTGGTGAAGGTAACTGAGAATGCCATTCTTAGATGGAGGTGCGCAATGATGGAGATTGTTCGGAAAGAAAGTTGGAGCTAATTGGTGGGAAGAAAAATGGAGAGTTAGGACAGTTCAATAGGGCGGAGCTGAGTTGGAAGGTTGCCTCTGGAATAGGGTGGCGAGTGGGATGGATGGAAGGTGAAGAAACTTGTGAAATCTGCATCAATCTGCATCAATGTGGTTGGAGGGTGCCATGGGCGGAAGTTGAGGCATTCTTCCTCCAGGCATCAGATACGTAGAGTCTGCCGGTGGAGGAGGTCCAGGACTTGCATGTTTTTGAAGGTTGGGAGGGGGGTTAAAGTGTTCTGCAACGGGGAGATGGAATTATTTCGTCTATGTCTCCTTGAGATGTTCTCAGAAACGTTCTGCAAGTAACCGTCCTGTCGCCCCAATGTCGAGAATGCCACACCAAAACCAACGTACACAACAGTTGATGTGTGTGGAAGCAAAGCTAAATCTCTGTGCAAATGCGAAAGGATCAGTGAGGACCATGGGCGGCGGTGAGTATGAAGGTGAAAGCACATGCTTTCCTCTACCTGTGGTGTCAAGGAAAGGTGCCAGGTGTGGACGATACGGTGGTGGATGCTGTGGCCCTCACAATAGAGTATTTGTGGTTATCATCTCTGTGGAATGCAGGTAGCGGTGGAAAGTGAAATGCATCCCAGGTGGCGGACATGGCTGAAGATGTTATGTTGAATGTGGAGATTGGTGCGATGAAAGTTGAGGAGCGGGCAGTTCTGTCCTTGATCCGATTGAAGAGGTAGGGTTCAAAGGCAGAGGTGAGCGAAATGGAAAAGATGCACTGGAGAACATCGTCGACCCGCGGGAGGGAATTTGCAGTCATTGAAGAATTTCCCATCCGGGAATTTCTTTGGTGGAATTAGTCCTCCTGGGACAAGATGCGGTAGATAAATTGGAAGGAATGGATAGCGTTTTTACAAATTCCAAGATGGGACGAGATGTCGTCCAGGTAGCTGTGGGAGGCAGTGAGCTTGACGTCGATGTCTGTTTTGCCTTCAACGGAAATGAAGATGGAGAGGTCCAGGAAGGGGAGAAAGGTGCCCGAGACGGTCCACTTAAATTTGAGGTCAGGGGACAAGGTACTGGTGAAGTTGATGAACTCTTCATGCTGCTCGCAGGAGCATGAGCTGGCGCCGATCGAGTCATTGATGAAGCGCAGTAAATGGAGGGGATTGGTGTCAGTTTAGCTGCGTGGCATGAACAGCTGGGGCCGATGCATATGCCCATGGTTACCCCTTTTCCCTCGAGGAAGTGGGAGAATTGAAAGGAGATTTTTTTTTAGGGTGAGGTCCAGTTCAACCAATCAGACGAACGTTACAGTGGAAGTATGCGATTTGGGTCATCGTTTGACGACGAAATAGAGGGCTTGGAGGACTTCGTCTTGAGAGAAGAATGTCTGAAGATGAAGTTTGCGAGCCAGAGAAACGGAGGTGGTGGCATCCCGAACATACATGGGGCGATCCTAGATCAAGCTGGACAGAATGATGCCAAGGTATGCTGGGGTATGTTCTTTGGCGAAGGAGCTGGGTGAGACCTTAGGTCAACCAGGGCAGTAAGGTTTGTGAATTTTGGGTCAGAGATAGAACCGGGCAGTGCGTTGTCCCCGGACTATGAGTTTTAATGCTGATACATGATAGACTGATGTTGGCAGGTGAGCTCGTGACTGAGTGGGCAGTCGGAAAGAGTTGTCCGTGAGTTGCTGCCTGTTTTCAGCTACGTGGAGATTTGTGCGCCAATTTATCATTGTGCCCGCTTTGTCTGCTGGCTTGATTGGTAGCCAAAGGCACCAGCATCGTTCTCATGTGCATTCCTCTTCCTCAAGTACAGGGAACAGTGTGTTTTCTGCAACTGCACCGGCACCATTTCCAGCCATTTCCTCCGTATCAACGCCACATCGTGCTCCCACCAGGAGTTTGAAATGTTCATGAATTTTATTAACATGTTGTTCGCTGACCACAAATTCAACTGGAACGTCTCGACCACATCCCTCTCTTTCCTGTACCTCTTCGTCTTCGTTTCCATTGACATACTCAACACAAAGCAATTTCGGCCACCATTTGTCGAAGTCTCCCTCCAGTACATCTCTTCCTCTTTTGTGCATCTGTCCTTGAAGCGCACCCGTCCAATCACAGCAAGCACAGAGCCCCCCTGGACCTCACCTTCTGTCCCAACAACCAGCAAATACAACGCGTCATCCTCGACCATTTCGACTACCTTCAAACAGATCCCATCACCAGAAATATATTTCTCGCCCCACCCGGACTTGCGCGCCACAGGGGCCATTCACTCCAGGACTCCTTCGTTAGGTCCAAGACCCCCACCAACCGACCATCCTCTCCCAGCATCATGCCTTGCCACCGGACAAAGTACAAAACCTTCTCCCACACCTCCACACTCACCACAGTCCAAGGCCCCGAAGGATCCTTCCACAACCGACAGAGATTTAACTTGACTTCCACATACATCATATACTGTGTCCGTTGCTGTCGATGTGATCTCCTCCAACTGAAGCAGACAGAACGCTTACTTGCAGAACGTTTCAGAGATCATCTCTGAGACACATGCACTAAATACCCTATTGTTCTGTAGCCAAACACTTTAAATCCCACTCCCTCGCCGCCGAGGCCATGCACATCCTGGGCCTCCTCCACGCCAAACATCTAGCCACCCAACACGTGGACGAATACTGCCGCATCGTCCACCTTTGTTCCCTGCAACCATACAGGATAAAGGTATATTTCACGCGTTTCATTAATCGCCATCATCCCTCTTTCCAATTTATTCCATAGCCAACATTCTAACTCGACACCAAACTCTGAACTGTCCAAACTGTCCATCTTCCTTCCTCCCAATTCCGTTCAACCTCCTTTCTGACATATCACCATAATACCTCATATCCAGCTACCTATCCCATCCCCGCTACCTTCCCCACAGTCCATCCCCTTCCATTGATCTCTCAGCCCATTGGGCTAATGCCTCATTGCTGATGAAGAGTTTATGCTCGAAATGTCGACTCTCCTGCTCCTCGGATGCTTCCAGACTAGCTGTGCATCTCCAACACCACACGTTGCATCACTTTCTCCTGCAACTATGTATACAATAATTAGCTACGTCAGAGTAGAGAATGCGAATTTGGAAGGTACTCTTTGAGGATTATGCCTTCTGAATGGAAAACACAGTCATGATTGTGCACCACTTATGGATGAAGTGAAAATTGAATATTGCAGTTTTTTCCCTCATCAATCGTTAAGTGTTATATCGTAGTTTCCTTTTCCACAGTTAATACAGTGACGATTGTGATCCTGTTCCGTGGGAAGTGTGGACTCTCCAGATGTGTCACTGATGGCCATCGCAGTCGCAGATTTATTGGTGGTCATCCTTGACCTGATATTGAGACATATTCCAATTGTTTATCCAGAAGTCTTCACTTTCATGGAGGATATAGATGTGTGCAACATTCATGCTGTCCTGCTTTATGCAGCATCCGATTGCTCTGTCTGGTTCACAGTCACATTCACCTACGACCGCTTGGTAGCCATTCGTTGTCACACGTTCAAAACTAAATATTGTAATGAGAAAACAGCGGCGGTGGTTCACGGAACAGTGACTGCACTGAGCTTTTTAAAAAATATCAGCTGGTATTTTATGTATAACAGTAATTATGGTTTATGTAATCATCCTATGTTTTGTGGTATAGAGTTGAGTGATGACAACTTAGAGTTATGGGCCAGAATTGAAATTGTTCACTACATTCTCTCACCCTGTCTCCCATTCGTTCTGATTCTGCAGCTCAACATTTTCACCATCAGACATATTGTAGTGAGCAGCAGAGCCCGCAGGAGACTTCGGGCTCAGAGCAATGGGGAGGGTCCCAGAGACACGGAGATGGAGAACCGAAGGAAATCAATTGTTCTTCTGTTTCTGATTTCAGGCAACTTCATCCTCCTGTGGGCAGTGTTTGCCGTGTACGCAATGCTTGAACGAATGGATAATCTGGGCTATTTGCTTTATGTGCCTGTGTATGTCCAAGATTTAGGATTTATTCTACAGCTCCTGAGTTGCTGCACAAACACTGGAATCTACGTCGTGACACAGAATAGGTTCAGAGGACAAATCAAAAAATTGGTGATATATCCCTTCAGTCTGATCACTCATATAATCAAAAGGCAAAATTAGCACCAGCTTCTAGTTCCCATTGTATACCCTGACTCCCAACGATGATTTAGATTAATTGACACACGATATTCCAAATCTGGTCGAACTGGAGCCTTTAACAGCATTAGCAGTATATCCACAGATTTTCATTCTAGCACGCTCAAAATGAATGTTGACATTTCATTTTTCTTCCTACCCTCCAAGTGAAATTGCAAACCTACCTGAAGAAAATCCCGAACCAGGGCTCAAAGACTATCAGCGCGTAAAAATTCCGACGTTCTTTCTAATTTAGAACATAGTCTATGCGCCTGTTCCTCCAATCAAATTGCATCTCATACTATTTTTCCGCATTGTTTTCCATTTTAACATTGCAGTCGGCTGTCTTGTTGGGAAAGCTTGGACAGTAATTCGGTTATTAAATGTTGATGGACACAACAATTAAATGTAGATATGTAAATAAAATATGTTGATTTTTTAGACAATCATTAGACAAAACGATTAATAATATTGTCTGCAGACACGACCTTTCCAATCAACTCGCCCTCCTATCGAAACCTTCCAAATTTAGAATATACTTTGCGCATGTAAATATTCTATGAACGTTCATAACCTCATATTGTATGTCCTTGTGCTCGATTAGTCACTTCATTGTCAACTCTCTCCGTCTTCCATCGTCCTTCAGCAGTCTCCCCATCTTGTTAACACTCCTGCAGTCCTCAATGGTGCATGATTGACCTCTTAGAACTTTTCCAAAATGTCGTTCCCCTCAGTCTGCACACTACTGGTCTCCTCCTGTCTCGAATTTAAACATAGGGATTTCAGATCGTCAAGTTAAAATGAAGTTCTTGTCATCTGAGATGACAAGCTGATTTGGGGCAGATTTTCGCAGGTAAAGGGACGGCTGGAAAATGGGAAGCCTTCAATAATTAGATAACGAGAATCCAGAGGAAGTATTTTCTCTTAGGGTGAAAGGAAAGGCTGGTAGGGATAGGGAATGGTGTATGACTAGAGAAATTGAGGGTGGGTTCAGAAAAAAGAAAGAAGCATGTGTAAGGTAAAGACAATTTAGAACGAGTGAATCGTTAGAAGAGTATAAAGGAATGAGGAGTATACTGAGGATGGATGTCAGGACGGCTAAAAGGAGGCATGATTTAGCTTTGGCAAATAGAGGTAAGGAGAATCGAAAGTGTTTTTACAATTATGTTAAAGACAAAAGGATAACTAGGGAGAAAATAGGGTCCTACAAAGATCAGCAAGGCAGATTCTATGTGGAACCGCAGAAAATGGGGGAGATTCTAAACGAGTATTTTGCATCAGTGTTTACCGAAGAAAAGGATATGGAAGATATAGACTGTAGGGACATAGATGGTGACACCGTGCAAAATGTCCAGATTACAGAGGAAGAAGTGCTGGATGTCTTGAAACGCATAAAGGTGGATAGTTCCCCAGGACCTGATCAGGTGTACCCGAGAACTCTGTGGCATGTTCGATAAGTGATTGCTGGGCCATTGCTGAGATGTTTGTATAAGCGATAGTCAGAAGTCAGGTGCCGGAAGACTGGAGGTTTGCTAATCTGTTGCCACTGTTTCAGAAGGGTGGTCAGGACAAGCCAGGGAAATATAGACAAGTGAACCTGACGCCGGTAGTGGGCAAGTTGTTGGAGGGAATCCTAAGGGACAGGATGTACATGTATTTGGCAAGGTAAGGACTACTTAGGGAGAGTCAACCGTGCTTTGTGTGTGGGAAATCATGTCTCACAAACTTGATTGAGCTTTTATTTAGGAAGTCACAAAGAAGGATAATGAGGGCAGAGTGGTAGACGTGATCTATATGGATTTCAGTGAGGCGTTCAACAAGGTTCCTCATGGGAGACGGATTAGCAAGGTTAGATCTGACGGACTACAGCGAGAACTAGCCATTTGGATACAGAACTGGCTTGAAGGAGGAAGATAGATGGTGGTGGTGGAGGGTAGTTTATCGGGACTGGAGGCCTGTGACCAGCGGAGTGCCACAAGGATCGATGCTGGGCCCTCTACGTTTTTTGTCAATTACATAAATGATTTGGATGCGATCAAAAGAGATACAATTAGTAAGTTGCAGATGATACCAAAATTGGAGGTGTAGTGGACAGCGAAGATAGTTACCTCAGATTACAACAGGTTCTTCACCAGATGGCCAATGGGCAGAGAAGTGGCAGATGGAGTTTAATTCAGATAAATGCTGCATTTTGGGATAGCAAATCTTAGCAGGGCTTATACACTTAATAGTAAGACCCTAGGGAGTGTTGCTGTACAAAGAGATTTGGAATGCAGGTTCGTAGCTCCTTGAAAGTGGAGTCGGAGGTAGATAGGATTGTGAAGACGTCGTTTGGTATGCTTTCGTTTCATGGTCAGAGTATTGAATACAGGAGTTAGGATGTCATGTTGGGGCTGTATAGGACATTGGTTAGCCAACTGTCGGAATACTGCAATTTTGGTCTCCTTACTATCGGAATGATATTGTGAAACTTGGAAGGGTTCAGAGAAGATTACAAGATTTTGCCAGTGTTGGAGGATTTGAGCTAACGGGCGAAGCTGAATAGGCTGGCGGTGTTTTCCCTGGAGCATCGGAGGCTGACAGATGACCTTCCTCAGGTTCACAAAATTATTAGGGGCATGGATAGGATAAATAAGCAAATTATTTTCCCACGGCGTTGGGTAGTCCAGAGAGAGCGTAGGTTTAGGGTGAGAGGGGCAAGATATAGAAGAGACTTAAGGGACGACGTTTTCACATAGAATGTAGTACTTCCATGGAATGAGCTGCCAGATGAAGTGTTGGAGGCTGTTAGAATTGAAACATTTGAGAGGCATTTGGATGTGTTTATCAATAGGAGGGGCTTGGAGGGATATGGGCCGATTGCTGGCAGGTGGAACAAGATTGGCTATGGATAGCTGGTCTGTATGGACGGGTTAGACAGAAGGCTCTGTTTTCATGCTCTACATCTCTATGACTCTAAGTTCCTATACATAAAACATTTCTGCAGCATTTTGGCCAAAATTAATAGTTTATAGGCAAATGTCTATAGCTCATACCCCTTAAAACTTAGCGTGATACAAAAATCATTCGCACAGATTTGAAATGAGTAATTGATGCAGCAACCTCTGCCATTTGTGCCAGAGTGTTCCAAACATGTTGCACTCCTTGCGCGTAGCAGCTCTGCCGAACATTTCGCCTGAACAGTCTCCTCATAAATCAGAGATCATGCCCTCACTTCTAGAGTCCCCAATGTGTGGATATGCCATCTCTTTAAATATTCTATTTGATTAATGATTTCGATCAGATGACACCACAGCTTTCGAAGTTCTCCACAAAGCAGGACATACTTTCTGTAATCTTCTGAATAACATCAGTCCTGAAGTCCAAGAAATAGTGTCGTTAAGTTATGCTACATTCCTTCCCAAGGCTTTGGATGCTTCTAGCGTTAAACAAAATGATTCAGGTGTGCCTTTGCAATGTTCCGGTTGACAAGGGTATGCACCAACTAATGGAATTAATGATTTGAACATTTCGTTGGGTTTTGTTGACATACACAGAAGAGAACATCGTACTTTGCCCAAGTTTAACATATGCTTCCCAAGGTGTGCTGATTACATCTGACCACAGTATTCCAAGTGGGAATTTCTCCCCAGCCCCACCCTCCTCGAGGTTATCTCTCCACGCTTCAGTCTCTCTGCCTTTATTCCTGATGAAGGGCTTTTGCTGAAACGTCGATTTTGCTGTTCTTCGGATGCTGCCTGAATTGCTGTGCGCTTCCAGCACCACTGATCCAGAATCTGGTTTCCAGCATCTGCAGTCATTGTTTTTACCAAGTGGGAATTAATCCGAGTTATGTTTGTGCAAAAAAAGGAGACTTCCAACCTGATGACACAAATACAGTCAAATAGATAAAACATGTTCGATATTACAAAAAACTGACCATCGGCATATCATGTCCTGGTGTCAAATGTCAAGAATTCTATTTCATCGGCATTGGCATCAGTTTTGGAACCGGGGAGATCTGTACTGATGGGACAGTCTACATCTGAACCGATCTGGAACCTGCATTCAAACGGAAGTATAAATAGAGTGCTCACGCGTACTTTAAAATAGGGACTACGGGGAGGGGCGAGGGAAGGGAAAACGACAGGAAGTATGACAGTTAAAAAAAAGATAAGCAGCCGATTTGCATATATGCAAGAGGGTTCAAGTACAATTCAGACTATGAAAGAAGTAAAAAGGGATGGATAACTCAGGAAATATTATGAGATATGTTGGAAATCATGAGGGTATGAATTAGGCACTTTATCTGAATTCGTAATAAGATTAATGAGTTAACAGCACAACTCATCGCGGATGAAAATAATTTAGTTGCCATTACGGAGACATGGTTACAGGATGGTCATGTTGGAGAGTTCCATCTCCAGGTGTTCAGAGTAGTCGGAAGGACACACAGGAAGTTCAGGGAAGTGGTGTAGCTCTGATATTCAAGAACGACATCATAATTAATTGGAATCCATTTGGGTGGAAAATTAAAAATTCAAAGACAAAATTTCACTTGTCCGCATAGTCAAAACGACACCAAATAATAACATCACATTGGCGTGGCAATAAATAAATAAATGAATAATGCCTGTACAAAGTGCATGGCAATTATCGGGGGATTTTAATCTCATATTGACTGTTCGAACCGGCGCTGTCCGGGCAGCCTTGTGGACAGGTTTGTCGAGTGCATCCGTAATAGTACACTTGAACAGAATGCAATGCAACTGAAAACGGAGCGAACTATCCCAGTGCCATGGAACGAGATTTGGTAATAGTCTCGGCCGACCATCTGCTTGGCGTTGGCAGATTGTCCCATTTCTGCATGGGTCTTTTCCGGGTACTCCCAGTTTCGTCCAAAGATATGCTGTTTAAGTGAATTGGCCTTGCTAAAGTGCCCGTAGTCACCTGTGGTGTTTAGCTAAAGTGCATTAGTCACGGGCAATGTACACCCATGGGTAGGGAAGTGGGTCTGGGTGGGATACGCTTCAGAGGGTCAGTGTGGACCTGTCAGGCAGAATGACCTGTTTCCACACTGTAAGTATTTGATAATCACTTACCACCACATTTGAACTTGGCCTTGCTCCATTTCGCCTTTTCATTTGGTGTTCTCCCGAAGAATTCCGATGCAATTTCTCCTGTGTGAATATTCTTGATTGACCGCCTAGAGCGTGGATTGGTCTCAATTCTGAAACTCAAGGGTATTCGTGCTCATCTGAATGAATTTCCACCATTCACCAATGGGTCAATCAGGCCAGATCACGCTGAGTCATCGGGCCGAAAAAGGCATTGACATGTTGATGGCAGGGCGGTCCTTAGATGTCCGTGACTGTAGGTGCTGGGAGCATGTAGACCCCTCCATTTCAGAGTGTCATGTGCTTCTGTATCTGTTACACATCTCGACGTTTCCGTTCGCCCTGACGATGACATTCCAATCAAATTCGGGTGTATGTGATAGGTTTTCAACTGCCGGGTTCATTGCTAACTGGCTGTTGGTAGTTGCAGCCTGACTGGATGATTCAGCATGCGTAATAGCACTGTTTAGTTTGTTAAGGCTCACCTTAGGTACCCAGAATTCTTTCCTATTTGGCCATTTCTCTTGAAATCCATCATGTTTTTGAGAGCCCTTCCAGGCCAAGGACCTCTCTTTGATCCTGTTGTGATGGATCACAACATGAAAGGCAGTGACTGCAGGACCATGCCGATTCAAGCTAAGCCCAACATATACTGGAGCAACGAAACTGATGCAGATATATGAGAAAACTGCACTTTCTAGAGATTGATCAAATACAAAAAAAGGTAAACATTGCTATCGAAGTACGCCTTGCTCACGTTCCTTCTCGTCCTTCACTTTACAGGCACATTTAGCTGAGTGGTCTTTATGCTCAAGTGTGAGCCTGCACTGCTTCTCTGTGAACCCGGACAGTGAATTCTGGTTCTGTGAGGTCGAGACCATACCGGTATTCGTCTCCCTTCAGGTGTCGGCCTGTCATGACAATGTGCGAGGTTTATTCTGGAGATCAGACGATGGTGATGCATACCATCATGAGGCCAAACGGAAGTATTGTATCCCAGCTTTTCTTATTCTGCTGCACCGTCTTCCTAATCATCCCTTTTTGGTTGTGCTTCATGCTTTCCACGATCCCACTGAATTGTTTAGTATACAATGTGGAATTTCTGCTTGATACCATGCATAGTTATCACAATTTGCATGACTCAGCCTTTGAAATGGATTCATCGATCTGACTTGTTACTGCGAGGTAGACCCCATCCTGTAAATACCATCTCTGTTATGATATATCCTTTTGCTTTGGTTGTATTTAAATAACAAGGAAAGCATCGACCCATTTTGTCACAGTACCTATGATGATCAGAATGCAGATATGTCCATTGCTAAACGTTTGCAGGGGAACTGTGAAGTGAATTTCAAGTATTGTCTGGTGCGCTTCCACTTCTTAGTTCTCCCCTTCGCGTGTAATTGTCTGTATTGTTTTAGGTGGAGACAAACAGTTCCCTTTATTATGTGCTGCATCCCTATGCAACTCGGGTCAACAACACACTGATTTTAATCGTTTTGTCGTGGCCTTTCTTCCCTGGTGCACGTGCCTATAATGATATTTATGTATAATTTGGTTCCTGTCTTCAGTCGAAGCGACATGCAATCATGATTTTAGAAATAACCTGTCACTTACGTGTAGAGAACGCTTCCATCTGGCAGAGGCATCTGGGTAAACTCTTCCCATAATTTGCTTTTAAGGAATCATCACGGCGTTGTGCTTGTCTAATGTCCTCTATGTTTTACTGACTTAGACTTACAGCATTGGCTGCTTACCTATGGGTGCCCACCAGGAAACTCCTACATTAGCCCGTCTTTTGGCGCATTTGTCTGCTCTGCGATTACATTATGTGGATCACCTGTGCTCAGTTCCATCTTTGATTATGCTGAACTTAACCTACTGTGAGGCCTGCAGTTCTTCAGTGAGGGGGCTGATGATAGTTATTTCACATCAGCGGAAACAAAACATCGAACTTCCCAAACTGGTAAGCATTCAGTCAAGCTTTTGCATACTTACGTGCAGTCCCAACATATATCTGCGCGTGAATGAAACAGAACACGGTGGGCGAAGATACAGGCTGATCGATTGGACCAAACGAGGCATTTATATCCATGTTGATGGCAGGATTATCCTTCGATATCCATTACTGCAAGTGCTCGGTGCATGTTGCCTCTTCCAAATAACGCTGAGAGGCGCCACTTTGACTGGGATACACCTCGATGTTTGTGATAGAGCTGATTCATTTCAACCACAAATTCAGATTTTTATTTTAGGTCTTTAATTTCCATGCTGATTGCAAACTTTCTGTTGGTCACTTCAGCCAGTCTGGATTCTGTGGCATGTTTAATAGCATAGTCATTTTGCTTGTGTGCTGCCTTAGTTTCCCCAATGCTTTAGTCCTTGTCCATTTTTAATTAAATCTATCATAAACTTTGAATTTTGAACATCCCATCAGAACATATCTGGAAGGTCCGATGGGAACAAAGAAGAGAAAGCATTACTCGGAATGTAATTTGTGCCGATATATTCTGGGAATTTATGATTGACCAATTTGGAAAGTGCTCTGCTCTGTATCTTATTTGTGTTCGACATGAAACGAGTATCTTGCTGAAGTTGCTATTCAGAGTACAAACACTTGGCAAAAATACCCACATTCTCCGATACTCATATCCAGATTTTAAACATCATTCGAACTTCCAACAGAGTACATGGTGAATAGCTATATTCTAATCCCAGCAGCTATTAAAAAAAAGATATAAGTCAGGAGATGGTGTCCTTCGAGAGGGAAGACGGGATTTTTATGAATGCCTTGCGGGTACTTGTGTTTGGGGGAGCTGGGGTGTTTTAGTTCTTCTCAGTAGGGCGGGGATAATTTTAAGAATACATAGCCAGAAGAATAGAATCTCCTTATTTCAGACGACTTACACCAAGCTGGCTCGTCACAGCTAGTGTTTCGTGGGAAAGCAAACAAAGAAAAGTCGGAAGATGAGGGAAAAAACTTGTACAGAAATGGAGAAAAGCGTTAGACATTGAATCTATTAATAACGTGAACATTGATAGACCAGGCTTGAGAGGGAAGTGAAATAAACTGTTTAATAACCATATGTAGTTGACGGGGTGATCACTATGTAACTCTAGCATGGACTTGTCTTCGTTAAAATCGTCGTTTATCGATTTGTCACCTCAAACCTATACTTCCATCCAATGTACCAAACGTTCGCTACTTATGTTCAATGTGGAATGAAGGTTTTGAAATTTCGAATACCTAGCTGGGGATCATTCTGCAAAATTACCTTTTGGTATTCTCATTAAAGCATGACTGCTTGACTTATTTCTAATGTAGGTTCTCCGGCTCACACAACAGTTCAAACATTTGATAAGATCACGCATGATCTGTCTGTGGTGTCAACTCCACTTCCTGCCTGCCCGGATTTCCTTTGCCTTTATAAATGAAAGGATGAAATCACTCTCTTAAACAATTGGAGCGCGAGATACTTGTTTGTCTTTATGATACACTAATTTAAAGTGCCATGTCACAGTCACACCATAAACCACTACCTTCATCGTGCATGGCCAAGTCACATTTATTATGTTACGACAAGGGGAAATCTCCTCTGCTAATTTAAACCAGATACACAGAGAAACTCATCTTGCAGCACAATCTTTTAAATTTCGAGAGGCAAAGAACTATCCCAGATTTCACTTTTTAAAGTAAAAATTAACACTTGTATTCTTTCAGTCCAACAGCGAACAGTAAAACCACAACCTGCTTCCAAATTTTTACTTTTAGCTCTTTCTTTAAGTGCCATTCCATGGTACTGGTCCGCTAAAAATAAGCCGATTATGATTTAGGAAAATTAACTCTGAAGTTTCAAAATCCAGCCAGTTATCCATTCTTCTTGGTAGATCTTTCTCTGTAGATTCTCGTCTGCATTTCCTGCTGTCACCTTTTCTTCGGTCGCCTGTTGCACAACTTTAATTATGGACAGATATCTTTCAGAGTACTATTCGGCTGACAGTCTGTTTTGTTGATGCTGTGTGCCTTTCTTCCTAACTGTTAAGAACATTCGGCATTACACCTCAAAGCATCGGATCATTTCATTGGTTTGATGTGATCAAACAATTAAATTCAAATTCGATTGGATTTTCTTAACTGGGGCATACTTTAAAATGATTGGCCGAATTTCAATTTGTTTTTGCTCCACGTCAACGCAACTCCAGGTATTCGTTTCAAAAATGTCTGCCAGTTTTACTTTTTTAGCACAGCGTCTGCTTTGAATCAGTCCTGACGACCTTTTCCTCTGTCTTAAAGATACAGTCCACACCTACACGTTCAAAACAATTCGCACACAATAATTCCTTTTCGATATAGAGCTGAATGATCGATTTTTAATTTAGTTTTTACAGTCATGCGTATTCTAGTACAGAAGTACTGCACTGCAGCCAAAATTGTATACAGTTGCCATACATTGTGTCATCTCAGGTGACAAGGCTCCTAGGATTGTAAAAACAAATTCCTTTGACACAAAGGACGGAGAGAAAAGTCGCATTGAAAAGTTAGGTATTAGTTGATAGAATATCAGAAAAATAGAGAAATCGATAATAGTTCACATCAATTCGTTTTCATCATTTAGAGTAGGATAACAAAGAAATACGTTAAAGCTTCAGCAGACTGAGATGAGTTCTTCGTTTATCTCGGTCTGCTGTCTGTTGTCGACGCCTCCACCATGGATTCCGTCAATGCTGCTAAAACTGCCGCCACTCCGATCACCCCCGTTGCCACGACAACATGCCTGGGCAGGATCCACTCGCTTGTGAAGCTGAGACGCCGCCATAAACTGAAAAGAGAAAGCTCATCTTGCTGCCATGAGACCAGGCCGGGTATAACCATGAACCACCGAGTGACCAGGCAGCGAACCGCCGAGAGAACAGGGTGGGATCTGCCATGAGTTGCAGATAGGCCAGATTGGGATCTGCGAAGGAGCAACATCAGATAAAAGAGATGAAAAAGAGAAAAGAAAAGGAACAGAAAATTCGGAGGATGCGAGCTGCAGCATTCTACTCCATCGCGATAACACGAGATTATCAACATTTTTCATCTCAAAGTTGTTCTGCTTCTGTCATGTTAAGACATTAGTAGCAACGATCCTAATTTAATGGAGAGACGATCACGGATAACAGCGAAACATGTTTGCTCTCATCAGACAACGCTCAGGATTTGCGATATTGATAACAATGGATTGGATTACTTTAAGTCCAGCAACTCGCTATCTGATTCATTTTGCTGCTTCGAACATCCCACCAACTTCCAGAACTCGAAACCTCGACCAACAAAAAATGGAAAAATGGAAAAATGGAATGCGGCAGTTTATTGCTGTCCATTAAGTGCAAATGCCATAGCTTAACTGATTAGCATGTTGGGGAGTACGAAAATAACTTTTATTTACCCTAAAACCTGTAGAGACTCCTTTAAAATTTAACATGGTGATTAAAACGTTTTCAGTGCATTCGAGGCAAATCCTCGCTTCACGTAATGAACACTGTGAAGCTTTTTGCTTCTGCTGATCTAAAACTGCCAACGTAGTACTCTGAAATGTGAATGGTCACGTACATGAAATTAGTGGATTAGTTTTAAATTACACATTTTCACTCCTTTTGTTTGTTGTGTCAAATTGTAAGGCCTAACTAATTTTAGGTGTCACGGTGGATTAATACTTATTCAGGGCAAAAACAGTAAAATAGCTCAAAAACTGGAAATATGTTTTTGTTGCTTTCTTTTCAGGTTTGGAATATATACGAACGAATAAATCGAAATGTAATGTCGACCACAACACACAATGCTTGACGGATGCATATGAAATGAAATCTGGACCTGTTCTCCCAGAGATATGAATAAACCAAAAAGTCAAAATAGAATGTTAACTGTGACTATGTTCTTTTCATCTGCCATGTTTTAAATAAGCAGCATTCTTGGTGTGCACGTGTTCATTTTTCGGAATTTGAAAACCCAATAATCTCAAATGACAATGCTGTCACTTTGAAATGGCAGGTGAGTGCCCATTTCTCCCAGTTCAGGTTTTTGTTTTACTACTCTGGTTTAGTTGTGACACTTAGAAGCTGCAGCTTTAGCTGAATCAGATGCTGTTGCAGTCGAAAAAAATATTCCAGGATTCAGGAGATATTTCCTGGTTGGCAGTTCTCTCTAAAATGTCTCCTGCCTGTGAGAACCTGCGTTTGAATTTACACATTGTCAAGGAGTGCGTTCATGGAATGTTATTGGAACTGGAATTGCTCTGCGGGCTCAGTTGTGTTTCCAATATTTAAGTTATTTTAACTTGCGCTTTCAGTTGATTGTAGGTCGACTGTAATGTTTAAATAAATTCTGTTTTGCTTAAAGCCGAGTTGTTTGACCAGCTGCACGTCACCTGAGAATCCACTACATTTCTGCCTTTAAAATAATAAGAAGTTAGGATTTCAGTTTCCTCCTTAAAATATTTTGATGTGGCATCGCCTGATCCAAAACACATTGGGGCCTCTTGTCGCAATTAATTTGATAATTCCAATTTCGGATTAGTGTCGTTGGACTAAAGGCGGTGAGTGCAATGTTTTAATGCGTTTAATTCCAGGTGTTGAATTCAGTTGTTTTAAACAGCACTTGGTGCAGTACTAGGTCGAGTTTTCTGGATTAGAAGAAGTGACTTTGGGGCTTACAAAAGATGACCAAGGCAAACCTGCTGGAAATTGCAGTCAAACGAGAGTCAGAGTTCCCTTCAGATGTGAAAAATAGCGACGTAATTACAGCAATTGTTCGACACTAAAATTTGCTGGAAATGCTAAAGAATCTTCGGAAATGACGAGAATTTAATTGCCGATGATGCAGCTTGAACATAAAAAGGAAACAAAACAGTTTTAATGACGGTTAGAAGAAGAGGAAAAAGGAAAATATGACTTGCCCTGGCATAATATAAAGAAAAGGAAAAATCGCTTTTGCAAAAACACAAGTACAAAGGTAGTGGAAGGCCCCAGGAGAACCACTGGAGAGAGAGAGAAAGGGGGAAACAGAGAGAAGAAGGGGAACATGAGAGAGGAGAAAGCGAGAGAGAGTTTCAAATTCAGACATTTGCACTCGCACAGCAAAGTTGATTGAAATCAATGGAGATGAATGTGGAAGGTAGGTTTAGAGAGGAAGATAGAGATGTTGTCCAAACCCAAATGTTGTCACCAAATGCCTTGCAGCGATCTGTTTACATACATCCAAACATTGCATAAAGTTGACAGCAGAGATGTCGAAGCTATTCTCATTACATTTGAAAAGATGGAGAAAGTAATGAAATGACTAGAGGTCACATGAGATTTGTTAATCCAAACAAAGCTGCTCTGTCGATCTGGTGAGGTATTTGGACCACTATAAGAGGAGGTTTCCGGGGACTGTGCGGACATAAAGAAAGCCATCTGCAGTGCATGTCAGCATGTGCCTGAGACCGACAGACAACGTTTGAGGAATTTAACCAGGGAGTCTGTTCAAGCCAACAGTGAGTTTGAAAGTATCATGCAAAGTAATTTTGATAAGTAAATAAGGGCATTAAAATATGCCAATCATATGACGCTCTTAGAGAGATGACTAATTTCAGGGATTTCAAGACTTCACTTCCTGAGATAGAGAGAACCAATTAGAAGAACAGAGATTTACAAAAGCAAAGTTATCAGCTGAAATGGCTGTTGAATATGAGTTGGTTCATACATCAATTTTTGGCTTCCAACATCAATTTGAATCCTTGAGGGATAGAAATCTGTGAAGTGGATACTCTTAAGGGGAAAGTAGATCTCGATAAAAATGACAACGTTAACTTACCAGGTGGTAAAAATCAGAGCCATGAAGGGTAGACAGAAGTTAAAAACATCTGGTGCTTTCACTGCAATAAATTAGGTCACATAAAGTCACTTTGAATTGGTGGTGAGAAAAAGCTCAGGGAAGGCAGATATCAGAAAACAGGATCGTTAGTGAATTTTATTAAAGTGTTAAAGGAAGGCACTGTTCTTTTTGAAAAGCTGCACCAGATTTTACAGTCTGGTGGGAAGTTTGCTGTTGAGGAAGTGCCCGACCTTCTCAAACCACTTGTTCGCAAATTTTTGGTTTACGCATAGGCAGGAGCAGCAGATGAAGTAATTAGAGCATTAACAGTTACGGGATAATGTTGAAAGAAGGGGTCGGGGAGTCCAGAACTGGAGGGCATAAGTTTAGAGTGAGAGGGGAATGATATTAAAGAGACCTAAGGGGCAACTTTTTCACTCAGATGGTGGTACGTGTATGGATTGAGCTGTCTGAGGATGTGGTGGAGGCTGGTACAATTGCAACATTTAAGAAGCATTTGGATGGGCATATGAATAGTAAGGGTTTGGAGGATATGAGCCGGGTGCTGGCAGGTGGGACTAGATTGTATTGGGATATCTGGTCGGCATAGACAGGTTGGACAGAAGGGTCTGTTTCCCTGCTGTACATCTCTGTGACTCTATGAGGAGAAATGTAACTCAGAAGGTCAATTACCAGAAAACGTGCTCGTACGAGGAATTCATGGTGAGACACGAATTGGTTAATAATGTAGAGTGAGGTTGGAGTGACCAGTGAAAAGTGGAGAAGTGGTACTGAAGGAACTCTCAGAACGAGGAATGCAATATCTCCTTGCAAACGATTTTGCTCGGTCAGAGGTAGGAATGCAGCCAACTACGGTTGAAAAGAAAGTGGAATATCAGGCAACTTCTGTAATATAGAAAACATGTACCGTTTTCCATCCCTCACTATACGGTAACAAGCTCATATTATCACCAGTTAAATTGGAAGGAGAAATCAGTGCATAGAGTTAAGGCAGTTAAAGTAGGTTTATCAGGATTTTCTTTACTGTTTCAGACAAAACAGAAACAGCTGGAGGAGAACGTGAACATTTTCAGCTCAGGAAAATTTAACTGTTTTGCAGCAGAATGATGAAAATATGATGCAATTGTAGCAAAAAGCATGTATCGAAGTGGAACCTGAGTGCATCCCTGAGTGCTCGGATCTTAAAAATGAGGTCTTGTTGAGAAAATGGCGACATCCCATATTCACGCACTTGCAAAATGGACAGAAGTTCATCACGTTGTATTGAGAGTGGGTTACAGAAAAAAGGTGTTGCGATTGGCACATGAATTAACAGTAGGAGGTCATTTAGGGTGAAGAAAAGCTCGAACTAAAATACAAAAACATTGTTACTGGCCTGGACTGCATAACGAGGGAGTGAAGTTTGCAGCACGTTTTAAATATCAGGTAATTGGACAACCACAGGTAGCAATAAAACCAAAACCTTTAATACCTATTCCTGCATTTGAGGAATGATTTAATTGATTGTGTAGGACGCCTATCTAAAGGAAAAATGGGAATGGGAATCACTCTTTATTGACAATAATGGATGTGCTCACAAAATTCCCAGAGGCCATTCCATTCCACAATAATTCCGCTAAAAGTATTGCAGAGGCGTAGCTCAAATTATTCCTTGGATATTCACTAACAGTACAAATACAATCAGATTAAGGATTAAAATTTATATCAAAATTATTCAAGGCAATTCCGGAAATCTGAGGAGTTCAACAATTCAAATCCACTGCGGATCATAATGTATCGTGGGGATCGCTAGAAATCTGGCATCAAAGATGAACGACAATGTTGAAGCTTTACAGTCAAGACAATCCAGACGGTTTAGATAATGGAATTCGTGTTTAACTTTTTGCCATTAGAGATGCACCAACTGAATCGACCAAGTTCAGACCATTTGAATTAGTTTTGGTCATGAAGTCAGAGTACATCAAAATTGGTTACGAAGAAACTGAAGATACAAAATTCAGACACCACATATTTGGATCATGTGTCAAATGTTGGAGAATGTTTAAATAGAAGGCAAAGCTGCATTTAAAAATGTCACATTATACAATGAAGCAGGAAGCAGATCAGAAATCAAAAACTCGTTACTTTTCTAACAGAGTAAACTCTTAGTGTTACACAAGTGAGGGATGCACCTTCGAAAGATAAGTGTCGTGGATCTTATCTGATCGAAAGGAGATTGAGTGAGGTGAACTATTTCATAATGATGCCAGACAGGAAACAATCTCACAGAGTGTGTCATGTGAATATGCTGAAAATGTATTCTGACAGGGAAAGTAAAGAAACAGCAAATGTCTTCCTGGTCACAGCATACAGTGAAGAATCAAGTTCCAAACATTCAAAATTGGACATTCCTCAAATTACATTGGAAAATGGTGATATTGCCAAAAATTGCAATTAATGATTGAGTTACCCTCAAAGGGAAAAACGACATGACCGAAAAAAATTATTGAGTTTGCATGGGATTAAGCTGGGAAGTGCTAATGTAATTATGTATGATGTAGTAAAAGGTAATCCTGTTCCAATTAAACGGTGTCCTTATAGACTTCAACTTCTGAAGTTGTCAAGGGTTCAAAAACAGATTGAACGAATGCTCCAAGGCAACATATTCGAAGTGAGTTGCCATGACTGGAGCACACCCTCAGTAATATTGTCAAAACAAGATGGTACGAGCAGGTTATGTGTCGACTATCACAAAGTCAATTTTGTGGCGAAGGTCTGATTCTTATCAGATCCCCTGTTTGGAAGACAGCGTTGTGGATGTGGGGCAAGCAACGTATAATTCCAAGTTGGATTTACTCGGAGGGAATTGCCATGTACGTTCACTGGAAAAAGGAAATTTTGCTTCATCATTCGTCACACCGAATGGGCTATAAAATTTTAAAATCATCTCACTTGAAATGAAAAAAAAAATCGCACACCACATTTAAAAGAATCACTAACAAAATAATTTCTGAATTATCCAATTGTTTAGTATGGACGACCTGGTGATTTTAGTCACACATAGAAGAAACATTTGCAGCATTTATTGGAACTTTACGATCGACTTCGGTAGGCAGGCTTGGTGATAAACTGATTAAGAGTGAATTCGACAAAGCGGAAAAGGTAGATGGGATACAGCCAGGTGATGGAAAGGGAACAGGCAGACAGTGCAATGGTTGCATGGGGCCGTTCCACTAAATAACAAGTACACTGATACGAGTAGTGTTGGGAGGTCATGAAACAACAGGAGGAAGCGATGGGATAGATGTCTCCAGCACAGCCCCTGTACCTGTTGCTGAGATAGGAAGGTCGGAGAGTAGGAGAGCATTAGTCATTGGGGACGCCATAGTTAACGGGACAGATCGGAGATTCTGTAGGAATGAGAGAGATTCGCGGTTGATGTGTTGCCTTCCAGGTTCCAGGGTCAGTGATGTTTCGGATTGTATTTTCGGAATCCTTAAGGGGTAGAGAGAGCAGTCTTACGCCGGGGTTCATATAGGCACCAAAGACATAGGTTGGATAACGGATAGGGATGTAATATTGGGGTGCTATTTGTTGTTTGTTCCCCTTGCCACGTGCTAGCAAGACGAAGAATAGGGCAAAAAGACCAGTTGAATACGTGGCTACAGAGATGATAAAGGAGGGAGGGATTCAGATACACGGATAATTGTAGTTCAGTCTGTTCTCAGTGGTACCTCGACAAACGGGATGGTCTACACGTGAACCAGAAAGGTACCAATAGCCTGTGGTGGTTCGAATTTTGCTCATGCACTTCGGGAGTGTTTAAACTACTTCGGCAGGGGAATGAGAACTTGAATTATTGCTCCAGTGTGCAGACGGTTGAGAGTAGTAAGGTAATAAGTAAGGTATCAAGGTCGCAAAAGTGCACCGTCAGGCAGGAAGTAAATTTCAAATGTTTCTGTGGTCAACGCAGCAGCATGCCGAATAAGGTGTGTGAACATGCAGCATGGGTTGTTACTTTGGACATCGATGCTGTGGCCAGTACAGAGACATGGATAGAGCAGGAACAGGAAAGGTTTTTGCAGGTTCCGATATTCAGATGTTTCAGTAAGAACAGGGAAGATGGTAAAAGAGGGGGAGGTGTGGCATTGTTAGTGAAGGACAGAATTACAGTGGCAGAAAGGATGTTTGATGAGGACTCGTCTATTGAGGTAGAATGGGCTGTCGTCCGAATTAGGGAAGAGAGGTAACCGTTAGAAGGTTTCTATAGGCATTTGAAAGGTTCCGAAGATGAAAAGGAAATAACTGCAGAGAAAATTCTGGTGAGGAGCGAAAGTAACAGTGCAGCTTTTATGGGGGACTTTAACTTTCCAACTAGTAACTGGAAATGCTGTTGGTCGAGTAGGTAGATGGGTCAGTATTCGTCCAATGTATAGGAGAGTTTGTTGATACCGTATGTTGATAGACCACCAAGCGGCTATGCAATATTGGATTTAGTTCTATGCAATAAATTAGGTCAAGTCTTAGATTTAATGGGAGGTGCACACTTTGGTCATGGTGACCAGAATTCGGTTGCACTTATTTTAGTGATGGAAAGGGATTAGTATATATCGCAGGGCAAGAGTTATAAGTAGATATAAAGACAACTATGATGCGATTAGGCAAGATTTAGGATGCATAGGATGGAGAAGGAAAATGCAGGGGTTGCGCACTATTGAAATGTGGAGCTTGTTCAAGAAACAGCGACTACATGTCCTAGATATGTATATACCTATGAGGTACGGAGGAAGTGGTCGAGTGAGGGAACCTTGGTTTACAAAGGAAATTGAATCTCTTGTCAAGAGGAGGAAGGAGGATTATGTAAAAATGAGGCGGGAAGGTTCTGCTAGGTCGCTTGTGAGTTCTACGTTAGGGAGGAAGGTCCTAAACAGGGAGCATAGAAGAGCCATGAGAGGACATGAGAAGTCTTTGGAAGTTAGATCAAGGAAAACTATAAAGCATTCTATAGGTGTGTCTGGAATTTAAAAAAAAATGATTGGGGCAAGATCAGGCCAAGTCAAGGACAGTTTTGAGAAGTTGTAAGTGGAGTCCGAGGATATAAGGAAGGAACACTTTTCGTTAGTATTCGCTCTGGAAAAAGACAATTTTGTTGAGTACAATGTTGAGATACAGTCTGTTAGGCTAAAGGGGATTGAGATTCATGAGGAGGGAATGTTAGCAATTCTGGAACGTGTGAAAATAGGTAAGTTCCTGGGCCGAATGGCATTTATGCTCGGATTCTCTGGGAGCCGGGAGGAGATTACAGAGCCTTCCGCTCTGATGTTTATGGCGTCATCGTCTAATGCATAGTGCCGGACGGCTGGAGGATAGTAAATGTGGTTCCCTTGTTCATGAAGTGAAGAGAGGCTTCCTTGGCAATTATGGACCATAATTCGGTTGTGGTTATGGAGATGGAAGGCATTATAAGAGATAGGATTTATAATCATCTAGAAAGGAGTAATTTAATTACGGATATTCAACACGGGTTTGGGAAGGTAGGCTGCGCCTCACAGAGCTTATTGAGATTTTCGAGACGTTTATCCACCAGTTAGATGATGGTAAAACGGTTCTCATGGTGTATATGGAGTTCAGTGAAGCGTTTGCGAATGTTACCCACGCCAGGCAATTGCACAAAATACGGAGGCATTGCATTGAGTGTGATTCAGCGATTTGGGTCAGGAATTGACAAGCGGATAGAAGACAGACTGTGGTGGTTGATGGAAAATGTTCATCCTGGAGTTCAGTTACTTGTGGTCTCCCTCATGGAACTGGTATGGGGCCGCTGCCGTTTGTAATTGTCACAAACGACCTGGAGGAGTGTGTGTTGAAGGACAGGTTAGTTACTTTTCGGATGACACTAAATAAAGGGGAGTTGTAGATCGTGCTGAAGGATGTTACAGGTTACAGATTATATTAGATAAGCTGCAGAGCTGGGCTGAGAGGTGGCAAATGAAGATTGATGCAGATAAAGTGTGAGGAGATTCACTTTGATAATATACTTGGCAGTGTCGATGAGCAGAGGGATCTCGGTGTCTGTGTGCATAGATCTATGAAAGTTGCAACCCAGTTTGATAGGGTTGTTTCGAAGGCACACGGTGTATCAGCCTTTATTCGGAAAGGAATTGAGTTTCGTGGCCATGAGGTCATGTTGCAGCAATACCACACTCTGGTACGGTCGCCCTTGGAGCATTGCATACAGATCTGGTCACTGCATTATAGGAAGCATGTGGAAGCTTTGGAAAGTGTGCATTGGAAATTTACCAGGATGTTGCCGAGTATGGACGAAACATCTTATTGGGAATGGTGGCGGGCTTTGGCTGCTTTCGTTTGAGAGAAGATAGTTAGAGATGACTTGACAGAGACAGAAAAGACGATCAAATGATGGGATATTGGGGAGTGTGGGAGTGGTTTTCCTAGGTTGGAGATGGCTCGCACGAGGGGACAACATTTAAATTTAGAACTGACAGAAAGAGGAATGACATCAGATGTTGGTTCTTCTCCAAGAGAGTAGTAGTGGTACGCTCTGCCTGCAAACTTCGTAGAGTCGCCATCATTAAAGGCATTTAAATTGTCGTTGGGTAAACCGATGGATAATCATGGAATTGGAGAAGTTAACTCGGAGTCAGAATAGTTTCACAGGTCGGCGCAAAACCGAGGCCCGAAGGGCCTGTGCTGTGCTAAAGTAATCTACGTTCTCTGCATGTTCTAAAGCTCACGTCACATTCCTGAACCTTGTTGTCAACTACGGGCAGACCGCACCATCTAATGTGAAAACAAAGGTTATTCGGTTTTTCTCATATTCTCGACAAAAAGAACAGAAATCTGATTCTTGTGATTGAGTTTTATTGGAAATTCGTTCTGAATTGAGCAGCACACTGCTCCATTCACTGAACTACTGAGAAAATGCACAACGTTTCAGTGTACGGCAGACCATATAAAGGCATTTGACAATCTGAAAGCTATGTTAACGACTGCCCCAGTATTAGCCAAACTTAATTAGACAAAACCATTCAAGAGGGATATCAATGACTGTGATGTGAGTATTGGTGCTGTGCTCTCGCAGGAAGATGATGAGAAGATTGAAAGACCTGTCGATATTTCGCCAGGAAAGTGCACATTTATCATCAGAAGTATTCAACAATTGAGAAGGAGACCTTGAACTCTTTACTGACGTTACAGCATTTTGACATTTATTTTGCCGGGAATGTTCCTGTGACAATTATATATAGCGATCAAAATTCATTAAAGGAGAAATTTTAGGAGAACAAAATGCAGATTATTTAAATGGACCGTATTATTGTAGCTATTCAATTTGATAATTATACGTGGTAAGAAGAGACAGCCCAATTTGCGACGCATTATCGAGACTTGGATGAAAATATGGAGGTTTTCAGTGGCAGGAGTATACAGCAGAAATATCATGTATATGTACTGTAGTATATTAACAAAGTAAGACTGATGGGTTTAAAAATGAATTCATCTTTGTGAACAGATTTTTTAAGGGGGCTATTGTGGGGAAGCTGTCACTTTAAAAGGTTATTTTTCCCTCTTTTTTTCAAGAGACGTCGTGATAGCAGATGTCCCAAAATGTACAGGTTAACAATGGCAGGGGAGTGGCCAATTCTCCGAGTCAATATTTCTCTCTACTTTACTTTACTTGTAAAAGTGAGAAATTGCTGCTATGGTGAATGGTTCCAAGTTTCAGGAAATGATTCCTGCATGACTTTTCAGTCGGAAATTTCGCCTGCCTGAAATAATCTGTGTTTGGATTTAACGTTTGGTAAGGGGGATGTAAAGGTGATGTTACGTAACTTGGAAAAACACCTTAGTTAAGTTGGTTTTCTGAACAATTAACTTTCCAATTGTTAAGCTTTTCTAAATTTCTTTTTTTGTGTGCGTGTTTCACAGTTAATGTTTATATAATTTCTGTTGTGCTTAACAACGAGAGGTTTCACCTATTGCATTTTACCTGGGGTGGCAACTTCACATCTGCATAAAACTAAGAAGTAAGTGTTTGGGTTACATTATTAAAATATTTTGAGGGTATCCTGGCCGTGACCATGACATTTACTTTTATAGGGACTATGAGTTTCTTCCCATTCAGAACTTACGCATCTACTTCAAAAGGAGGTATTTTTATGCTAAGCCTTTGTGGCCGGCAGAAGAGGCAAATCCTGAACGAAAAATCACTTTCGCATTTGGCTGCCATCAGCATTAAAAAAAACGGGTTGATGTTTGATTGTTCTTTCATTGTTGTGAATTAACAAGCTTGGGAATCCTGATGATAATCTTTCTAGAATTGCTGAATTACAGATTCATACTGTTGCGTGTGGATTTACTGAACGGTTAAAGTCACATCATGATATTCAGCCGGATTCACTGTTTATGACATTTCGTTATAAGGTTGGAAAACTATTTAAAAGTCTTCTTTTAACTGACCTCTGAATTTTGTCTGTGTCCCTCCATAAATGCACGCATAGGTGCATGAATTTAAGAATTGTAGCATATACGTGCTTTACTTCAGAATAAATTTGGGGTCATTGGGATTGGAATGGATAGAGAAGCTACCGCCGAAAATTTGCACGAGTCGAAAATGTGCAGCCTACGTTAAACACAAAACAGAGTAAACTGCCCAAGAATGCAAAACGGTGGTCTTTCTCCTGCTCTCCATTTCTGTGTTGCATTTATTAATGTCATTGCTGTGGCAGCCGAGTCCCTTTCGGGTTCGACTAACTAATATGTCTAACATTCTGTACAGCAAAATAAGGAGACATGGGGTTTAAATGCGAGCAAAAATGTCAAGCAATTTCCATACAAGCGGTGTATAATAGATCTCTGTTATGTAGCGGTACCAGCCTACGTTATTAATGATATTTAAGGCCTCACATAGGAAGTGAAATGTAATGCTTTTCAAACAGCACAGCACACAGACTATTCCTATAACTATCGCTGCTACATTTTTCTGTTCAGAACTTCTTTTTGTGCTCCCGGTTACAAATTGTTAGGAACTGATCAAAGTTGAAAGCGACAGTCAACCACACAGTGCAGTTTCGAGAAGCATAGATAAGTAGAATTATCAAGTGACGTCCCTGCGTGAGGTTTTGTGAACTAGCTGGAAAACAAATTGCCAGAAGCCGACTTAAAATCACTGCAACGGTAATAACAAGGCAATCCATTGTCACCATGGGATGTAGAATAATCGAATCATGAAATGTACATGACCGCGGGCATACATGGCAACACTAAGTTAACTACATTACTGCCATCATAACGTCCATAACAGACAGACAGAAGTAATTGGCCACATTGGCCTGAATGACATTGGTATGAAGACCTGCAACAAAAATCTGGTCGTTCGGTCTACAAAGAAGGAACCCTCGGGTAATAATGTCAGGATTACTCTCCATACTACGTGTAAATGAGTCTAAGACCTGAGAAATAGTATATTGAATACGTGGTTAATTTGGTGGCATGTGTGCTTGGGGCGGGGCAAGCTTAAGGAATGCAGATCATTGAGATATCTTCCAGAGAAGGCGGGACGTAGAATCGTCGAAACATGAAATGTACAGCATGCAAACAGATCATTCCGTCCAATCCGCCCATGCCACGCAGATATTCAAAATTAATTTACTCCCATTTGCAAGCGCTTTCTCCATATCCCTCGAAACTCTTTCGATTCAGGCATTCATCTAGACGTCTCTTAAATGTTCTTATTTCATCAGCCTCCACCATTTCCTCTGGAAGTTAATCCTGTACACACAGCAACCTTTGCGCCAAAAGGTTGACACGTAAGTCCCTTTCAAGCAGAACGCAGAAAATAGAATAATACAGCTCAGTACAGGTCTTTCGGACCTCGATGTTGCACCGATCTGTGGAAACAATCTGAAGTTTCTTTGTCACACACTATTCCATTTTCAAACATATGTTTATTAAATGACCATTTGAAAGCCCTTACATTTGGCGAGCATTCCGCTGTCGTATGCTGTGCATTCCACTTCCATAATGCTCTCTGAGTAAATAAAATAGCTCTAACATCTCTCCCATATCTACCGACCATCAATTAAAAGCTATGTTCCCTCGTGTTCGCCATCATAATTCGAGGAAAATGGCTCTCATTGTCCTAACTATTTAACCCTCTGATTATCTTGTATGTTTCAGGTCTCAACCTTCTTAATCTCAATAAAAGGGCATCAGGTGCCTCAGCAATTTCCTCGTCAGACCTTCCGTCCATACCAGACAACGTCCTCGTAAATTTCCTCTGAACCGTTTCCATAGCTTGCACGTCCTTCCTGCGGTGACCAGACATGTACACCATACTCTAAGTGCGGCTGCACCAGTGTTTTATCAGAGTTGCAGCATGACCTCCTGGCTGCGAAACTCAAACCCTCGTTCAAACACGGCTAACACACCATATGCCTAATTAATAACCATCTAAACCTGTGTTGCAACTTTCAGAGATCTATATACGTCGAAGCTGAGGTCGTTCTACTCATCTGCACTGACAATAATCTTACAATTAGCTCAGTACTCTTTCTTCTTGTTACTCCTTCCAAAGTGAATCACCTCATACATTTCCGCTTAATATTTCCCCTCTGACACTATTCCTGTGCCCTCTCGTTCTGGAGTCTCCCAAACCAGCGAAAAGGGATTGCCTATTTACACTAACTATACTCCGTTTGATTTTATCAAACTCTATAAGGACTCCTCTCAGCTTCCAATACTTAAATAAAAAACAAAAACAGTACCAGCCCTTTTATCTTCTCCCTGTAGCTTAAGACCTCGAACCTGGTAGCATCCTTGTAAATCGTATCTGAACCCTTTCAAGTTTCACAATATCCTTCCGGTAGCAGGGAACATAGGAGGGATAATGTTGCAAGCAACTTTTTAGAAGTGGTCTATCCAATGTCCTGTACAACCAACACATGACCTTTCAATTACTGTGCACAATGGTGTGAACAACAAAAGACAACCCGTGCGAAATGCCTTCTGCAATATCCTATCGACCTGAGACTACACTTTCAAGAAATTTAAAACATCCGCTCCAAATCCTCTTTGGTCAGCAACGCTCCTCAGGACCTTAATTTTACGTTTATCTGTCCTGCCCTGTTTTACCTTTCCAAAATGCAGCACTTCACAACTATATTATTGAAACTGCACTTTTACGAGAAGTACTGATTGAAAGTAAAGTGGATTGGCACGAAAATCCTGGGAGTGAAGTTTGATAGTTGCACTCGGGAGTGTTTAAGTTAGAGTGCCAGTGAGGGATAGGTCGGAACCAGAGCAGCAGGTCAGAAAGTATGAAGACTGCATTAATGGTTCAAGAGCGTATCACAGCTGTTTTGAGGGAGATATCCTTTGAATGATTTTGCCTCGAGTCAATGTCATCAAACTCCCACTATTGTGGGAACAGTGACCATAATTCCCTAAGATTTTAAATTCTTGTGAAAAAGGACAACACTCGACATCGTCTGAAGTTGTTAAATTAGGGGCATGGTTAACTATAATCGAATTAGGCAAGAATCAGATATTGTGGGTTGAGAAATGACTATTTGAGTGTAAATTAACATCTGACTATCTGGACATCTTTACACATCAACGGCTTCGAGTGCTGGACTGGCATGTTCCTGTGAAAACGATGGACAAGAATGGCATGACTCTGGAACCTTTGATGACAGGTTTTCATATTCATCAGATAAAGGAGCGTACCCAATGTGTGGGCAATCAATAAAAACAGACCAGGTTTTGAAGAATATATGGAACCTATGAAGGAAGTAAAACCCGGATTTTCGAGAGCAAAATGAATCAATGAAATATCCTTGGCCAGCAAAGATAAGGGGATTCCTAAGGCAATTCACAATCATGTCATGTTTAGGAGCAAAAGGCTAGCTGGGGTAAGACTAAGCTCCATCATGAATTAAGTAATGGGATTATCTGAAGAACCACAAAGGAATGGGTGAAATCCTTAATGAGTACTTTGCATCAGTGTTCTCCAAAGAGGGGGACATGAGGAATATTGAGATTAGGAAAAAGTGTGTGAATACTCTCAAGCAGTTCAACATAGTGAAGGAGATAGTGTGGGTTGTAGATGCTGGAAAGTCAGACCTGATAAAATGTGATGGTGAAATATATGCAGCAGGTTAAGCAGCACAAGAGACGCAGGAGAGTCGACGTCCTGGCAAGATCCTTCATCAGGCCTGGGAGGGGAAAGCAGGCTGAGAAATAAATAAAGGAAGTGGGATGGGTTTTGGGGAAAGATAGGTAAATAGGTGGTCGGTGGAATGGTGGTAGGTGGATGCACATAGAAGGTGAGGGAAGATGGACAGATTTGGACTGGTCAAGGGAGTGGTGTGGAGATTATCGAGGGGATTTGATAGCAGGGGAATTCTACGTGAGATCATAAAGTTGTAAGCTCCAGAACGAGAAGGTGAGATGTTCTTCCACCAGTTTGCTTGTGCACATATTTTGAATGAAGAAGAGACCCAGTATGGACATGTCATTGAGGGAGTGGGAGGGGGAGTTGACATAGCTATCCACCAGCATGTCGGGTTGAATGGAGCATTCCGACTGACGAGCTCAAGTCGTTCATCAACTTCACCCACACTGTTTACCCTGAATTCCAATTGACCTGAGCCATCTCTGACAACTCCATTCCTTTCCTAGAAATCTACTTCGACATTCCCGACAAAAAACTTAGCACTGATATCAATTTCAAAGTCACTGACTCCCACAGCTAACTCAACTACACCTCCTCCAACCCTCCCTCTGAAAAGATGCAATCCCATTAGCCCATTTCCTTCCATCTCCTCTCTATGGGCTCCTTAGGTGACGATTCCACTCCAGGACATCCCAAGTGTCTTCATAATTCAAGAATTGTAAATTCACCTCCCTCGTGATCTATGATGCCCTCAACCGCATCGACTTCATCTACAACAACCTTGCATTCAAGTACCACCACCACCAACCCCCAACCACAAGAAGGACAGATTTCCATTGGTCCTTACGTTCAAATAGACTTTAGATTAGATTCCCTACAGGATGGAAACAAGCCCTTTTGTCCAAATTATCCACACCAATCGTCCGAAGAGTAACCCACCCAGACACATTTCTCAACATTTACTGCTGATTAAAGCACCAACACTTTGGATAATTTAGCATAGTCACCTGACCAGCACATGTTTGGATTGTGGGAGGAAACCGGAGCACCAGGAAGAAACTCACGCAGGTGGGGTGAGTATGTTCAAATTCCACACAGATAGTCGCCCGAGGCGGGAATCGAACGTGAGTGCTTGGTGCTGTGAGGCAGCAGTGCTAACCACTGAGCCACCGTTCTGCCCCAAAAAGCTAATATCCAAATCCCACACAACAACCTCCGCCATTTTGCCACCTGCAGTGTGACTCCACTACTAAAGTAAATTTGCTTCCCCACCCCTATCGCCTCACCATTCCCTCATTCGGTCCATAAACCCACCAACCGCTCCTCCACAACTGGCAGTTTTGCTTGCGGTCGCCGGAAATGCACAATCTGCTATCACACCTCCCCTCTGACCTCTGTCCAAACCCCAAAGCATCATTCCAAGTCCATCCAAAATTTATCTGCCTTTCCTTTAACTTTATTTACGGCATACTTTGCTCCCAATGTGGCCTCAGCTACATCGAACAGACGAGTGCAAACTGGGGGATCAGTTCAGCAAACTTCATTGGTTAGGTAAAAACAATGACTGCAGATGCTGGAAACCAGATTCTGGATCAGTGGTGCTGGAAGAGCACAGCAATTCAGGCAGCATCCGAGGAGCTTCTAAATCGACGTTTCGGGCAAAAGCCCTTCATCAGGAATAAAGGCAGAGAGCCTGAAGCGTGGAGAGATAAGCTCGAGGTGGGTGGGGTTGGGGATAGAGTAGCATAGAGTCATGGTTGAAGAGCTTCAGGGCAGAGGAAATGACATGGGAGTTGCAGTGGGAGATAGACTCCCTGAGATTCTTGTAGAGAGAGGAGGAAAACTTCTTCAAGGCAGGCATCCTTGCAAGAGGATTCGCAGTAGGGTTAAAATCAACGAGAAAAAACAATGACTGCAGATGATGGAAACCAGATTCTTGATCAGTGGTGCTAGAAGAGCACAGCAATTCAGGCAGCATCCGAGGATCTTCGAAATTTTCTGCCCGAAACGTCGACTCCCCTGCTCCTCTTATACTGCTTGGCCTGCTATGTTTTTCCACAACCGCATTCCATCGCATCCAACGTAATGAAGGAATTAATTTCGGGTATCTTGAAATGCATGACGACAGACAAATCCTCCAGTGCCAGATGCGATCTGTCCCATGATACTGTTCTAGGCAAAGCAGGAAAACGCTGCGGCCTGAACACATATATTTGGCCTCATGCAAGGTTTCAGAGGGCTGGAGAATGACGAATGATTTTCCTCTGTGTCAGAAATCAAACAGAGATAATCTCGATAATTATTCTACCATTAGTGATGTCAGTGCTGGAGGTGTTGGAGAAGATACACTTTGGCCAGTTAATTTCAAATTTGGAAGCAAATTGACTTCTAGCGATAGATTGCATTGGTTTCTGCTGAAACGTTCACTTCTGCAACTGAATTTGATTTTTTGAGGAGGACACAAGACGGTTGATGAGGGAAGGGCAATGGATGTTGTTCGCGTGGATTATTACACGGCATTTGATAACGTACCCCTCAGAGGCTGGAACAAAATGGAGATTCTCGAGGGATCCGTGCTGTGCTGGCGAGATGAACGAGCTTGGTCCTAGAAAACAGAGAGGTGGGATGGAATGGTAGTTTTCAGTACCGGGATAGGTAACTATTGGTATTCCCCTGGCATCAATAGCGGGAGCATTGTTGTGTCTGTTCCGTTTAAATTATCTGAAGTTAAATCTAGGTGGTCTGATTAGTAAGTTTGCGGATGATACGAAAATTGCAGGTCGTGCTGGGAAGTATCAAATGTTACACGGGGATACACCGATATATCGACTGGTTACAGATTCTGATCGAGAAAAGACAGGTGGAGCTTTATCTGGAAAATGAAACTTGATACATTTTGTCAGATCAAATTCAGGTGTTAATTATAGAAAAAAATGCGTTAGCAGCATTGGTACGGAGAAGAATTTGGGTATAAACATCTCCAGATTCCTGACAGTGCTAAATCGGGCAGAGAAGGTGGCCAAGAAGGGATAAAGCAAGCTTGCGTACACAAGCTGAGGCATGGAGTACAGGGCAAGATTAACGCCTTTTGTGGTTGCAGGGGAAGATTTCATGCCGCAGTGGAGGCTGGGGTCGGTGGTGTCAGACGTGGATGAGGAATGGGCCAGGGTGTCCGGGAGAGAATGGTATTTGCGGTAGGCTGACAAGAGAGAGGGAGGTATGAGTCTGGTTGTTGCATCCCGCTGGAGGTACTGGAAATTGTGGCTTTTAATACTGAAAAAAATATCGGTCAGTATTGTTTGAGAGATGGCCAGATGCATTTCTTTGTTGCTCAGTGACTGGATGAGAGTTTTCCCAGTTTGTTCTATTCAAAAACGTATGTGAGTTCTCTCTAGTAAATAAGCAATGGATTCATTCGTTAACTGAAACGATCATTGATATATTAATTTGTCATATCTTCTGTGGAAGATTTCTGTGCACAACTTCACTCTTGTATGTGAAATGTGAGCGCATGTGTAGAAACTGCAATGAAGGCATATCAATAAGGCTTACTTCGTTTGAGACTTTGCAAGAGCTTAGAAGCTTATAGAATACAAGAGCGTGAAAACATTTCGAAAAAAACGGCTTGCGATGCGTTCAAAATTCTGACATTTGTTTCGGTTGATTGCATAAAAAAAGTCAGTCAAATTGCAATTCAGAGAAATACTGGCCTCGTTTGAGTTGCTGCATTAATTATGCGAACAGAAAATTCAAAACAATGATTGAATTTACAACAATGGGAATACCGCTTGCAAGTGATGTCCAGGTTTTACGTTGATGTTCGCAACGTTGGTCAATACGGGTGCAATTTCCTTTTCATTTGTTTTATACATTTCTGGAAGTGTTGTTGCTTCTACACTTCATTTGAAACGAAAATAAATCCAGAAAGTGAAGTTCGCGATTAGACAATTGAATGTGATAAAGTAAATAAACATTTGAGTGTACACAGCGCAGCATTCATAGAGACACCCGGACACATATATGTACTGAGTTCTCTCAGGAATGTTTTTCACAAGTTTTGCTGTAGCACGAAAAGAACGAAAGTTCACATCTGTTCTTAGAGACAATCATTGTCAACTCGAACTAAAATTCTTAATGACTTAGCAAATGTATCTTTGATGTTTCCTGAATCTCATTCTTGCATCCCAGTCTTTGCAATTTGACTACTGCGTCCCCTGTCCCTTCAACTAGCTATTGCACTTTCTCTGAAACCTGATTTTCATTTGTAAATAGATATTGTTGCGAGAAGGATTGGAAAATAGAACTGGTTACAAGGATTAGTTGGCTCGTTATTCAGGAGCCAGCTAGACGTAAGAGTTTACAAAACCTCCTTCCATTTTGCCAGAGTGGCGAGGAGAGAAGTAGTAGTGAAGCGAGGGCTGCCGAGAAGGGTGAGTTTTCCCACTTTAAAAGGGACTTACCTCGGGAGTCGGGTCTCCATTTTGCCAGACTGGTGAGGATAGAAGGAGTGGTGAAGCGAGGGCTGCATGGAAGAATGGGTTTACTCGCATATAAAGGGACTTACCACGGGTGTCTGGCCTCCATTTTGCCAGAGTGGCGAGGAGAGAAGTAGCGGTGAAGTGAGGACAGCCAGGAAGAGTAGGTTTTCCCGCATTAAAACGGACTTACCTCGGGGGTCGGGCCTCCATTTTGCCAGAGGGGCGAGTTGAGAAGGTGTAGTGAAGCGAGGGCTGCCGGAAAGGGTGGGTTTTCCCAAATTAAAAGGGACTTAACTCGGGAGTCGGGTCTCCATTTTGCCAGAGCGGCGAGGAGAGAAGGCGTGGTGAACAGAGGGCTGCCGTGAAGGGTGAATATTTCCGCATTCAAAGGAACTTAATTCGGGGGCGGGTCTCAGTTTTGCCAGAGCGGCATGGAGAGAAGGAGTGATGAAGCGAGGGATGCCGAAAAGGGGGAGGTTTCCAGCATTAAAAGAGACTTACCTCGTGGGTCGGGCCTCCATTTGCTGAGAGGTATGAGGGAGGAGAGAAGGACATCTGGGACGTCGTAAGTTTGTGTGGTTGCATTACCCGAAATATTATTCGGGTAGTGTCCCCCAGTCATCCTCCTTCTCTAAACCAAAAAAAAAAGGTTCTGTGCACCAGATTGATACGGTAACGAGTTTATTTTTATTCTTTATTTTTCAACAGTCTCTTTGGGAATTTAGAATACTGGGAATGGAGTGTCCCTGCTGACGACATCTGCGGGAAGTGCACCCAAATCCAGGTCGTCGAAAATCGTGTTACGGGAGTGGAGCGAGAGCTGGATCAACTTCGGATCATTCGGGAGGCAGAGAGGTTTATTGAGAGGAGTTACAGGGAGGTAGTCGCTCTTCAGTTGCAAGCAAAAGTCAGATGGGTTACAGTCAGGGGACGGAAAGACAATCGGCAGGCAGTGCAGGGATTCCCCTCAACAATAAATATACCGTTTTGGAAACTATTGGGATGGACGACTTACCAGGGGAAAGCAGTGGGGCACAGGGCTCTGGCACAGCGTCTGTCCCCGCTGCTCAGAAGGGAAGGGGGAAGAGGAGCAGAGCAGTAGTCAGAGCAGTAGTTGGGGAGACAGACAGGAGGTTCTGTGAGGAAGAGAGAGACTCAAGGTTGGTGTGTTGCCTCCCAGGTGGCAGGGTTCCTGATGTCTCTGATCATGTTTTGCGATTCCTTCAGGGGGAGGGGGAGCAGCCACCTATCGTAGTCCACATAGGCACGTGGCTCCAGGGATTGTGCAGGAGGGAGGGTTTTGGATTTTTGGATAATTGGGGCTCTTTCTGGCGTAGGTGGGACCTCGACAAGCAGGATGGTCTTCATCTGAAACAGAGGGGTACCAATGTGCTGGGAAGGGGGCGATTTGCTAAGGCTATTCTGGTAGGTTTAAATTAATCCAGCAGGTGAAGGGGAACCAAAATTGTTTTCGGAGATGTAGAGGAAAGGACAGCAAAAATGGTTGTCGATAGGGGTGAGAGAGACAGGGTAGTTGTCATGAGGAATTTCAATTTTCCAAATATTGTCTGAAAACACTATAGTGCAAGTACTATCGACGGGTCAGTTTTTGTCCAGTGTGTGCGCGAGGGCTTCCTGACACAGTGTAGACAGGCCAACAATGGGCGTAGCCACATTAGATTTCATATTAGGTAATGTGCCCGGCCAGGTCTTAGACTTGGAAGTAGGTGAGCACTTTTATGATAGCGATCACAATTCTGTTATGTTTACTTTAGTGATAGAAAGGGATATGTGTATACCACTGGGCAAGACTTATAGCTGGGGGGAAACCAATTACGATGCGATTAGGCAAGATTTAGGAAGCATAGGATGGAGAAGGAAACTGCAGGGGTGGGTACATTAGAAATGTGTAGGTTATTCAAGGAAAAGCTCCTGAGTGTCCTAGATAAGTATGTACCTGTCAGAGAGGGATGAAGCTTTAAGGCGCGGAGTTGTGGTTTATGAAGAAAGCGGAATCTCTGGTCAAGAAGAAGAAGAAGCCTTATGTTAAGATGAGATGTGAAGGCTCAGTTAGGGCACTTGAGCGTTATAAGGTAGCCAGGAAAGACCTGAAGAGAGAGTTCAGAAGAGCCAGGAGGAGACATGAGAAGTTGTTGGCGGATAGGATCAGGGTTCACCCTAAGGCTTTCTATAGGTATTTAAGGAATAAAAGAATGACGAGAGTAAGATTAGGGCCAATCAAGGAGAGTAGTGGGAAGTTGTGTGTGGAGTCAGAGGAGATAAGGGAAGCACTAAATTAATACTTTTCGACAGTGTTCACTCCAGAAAGCGACAGTGTTGTTGAGGAGAATGCGGTGATACAGGCTAATAGACTGGGTGGGACTGTGGTTCACAAGGAAGAGATATTAGAAATCCTGCACAGTGTAAGAATAGATAAGTCCCCAATGGTGGAGGGGATTTATCCTAGGATCCTCTGGGAAGCCAGCGAGGACATTGCCGAGGCTTTGGTATTGATATTTAAATCGTTATTGTCTATAAGAACAGTGCCAGAAGACTGGAGGTTAGCAAATGTGGTCTCCCTGACCAAGAAGGGTAGTCGAGATAATCCTGGTAATTATAGACCAGTAAGCCTTACTTCAGTTGTTGGTAAAGTGTTGAAACTGTTATAAGAGATAGGATTTATAATCATCAAGAAAAGAATAATTTGATTCGGTACCGTCAGCACAGTTTTGTGAAGGATAGGTCGTGCCTCACAAACATCATTGAGTTCTTTGAGAAGGTGATCAAACAGGTTCATGAGAGTAAACCGGTTGATGTGGTGTATAAGGATTTCAGCAAGGCGTTCGATAAGATTCACCACAGTCGGCTCTTGTACAAAATGCGGAAGAATGAGATTGTGGGAGATATCGCAGTTTGGATCAGTAATTGGATTGCTGAAAGATGACAGAGGGTGATTATTGATGGGAAATGCTCATCCTGGAGTCCAGTTACTAGTGGTGTACCGCAAGGATCGGTATTGGGTCCACTTCTGTTCATCATTTTTACAAACGACCTGCATGAGAGCGTAGAAGGGTGGGTTCATAAATTTGCAGACGACACTCAGGTCGGTGGAATCGTGGATAGTGAAGAAGGATGTTGTAGGTTACAGACAGACATAGATAAGCTGCACAGCTGGGCTGAGAGGTGGTAAATGGAGTTTAATGCAGACAAACGATGGAGTAGATAGTGCATATTTATATGGGAATTCCATCAGTCAATTTAAAAAAGCAAATATTCATGGAAGCCTGGAGAGGGAGTAATTGAAGAGGAAGGATGCAGTTCATAAATCCTTTTAGGAAGAGTGGCTCATCGCGAGAGGTGGACTCCTTCATTCACCACTTCAAATCTATTTTAATTTTATCCCGACAGCACACTTAGAATTTCACGAAGGCATTTCCCCTCCTGGGCTCTGCTGGACAACGGCTCCCCGGAGAGATGGCGATATCACAATAATGTGGGAATGTTTCAAAAAATGCAATGTGAAGATTAGAAACGGCTCATTTCAGAAGACAGTCTCCGAGCGGGCTCGCTACAGTGAGTGGAATGGAGAACAAAAAAAATGCAGGGCCGACGATGAGCAACAAGCATCTTGCTCAGAAATGGTTCAGAGTCCTCGTGAAAAGATATGGTTTTTGAATTCATTATTTTTTTTAGGTAAAGTAAGATAAATGTTTCAGAAAAAGTGGAGTTCAGGGAGTTGAACTTGAAGTAAATTCAACTTCCACTTCTGGTCAATTAAATCATTGCTGATCTAATTGCCACCTCACACCCAAACCTCCATCCATCTCTAAAACTGTTCACTCCTTTGCTTGTACACAGGTGGCAATGTGAAATAAAAGCTTTTTTTCCAATAACACGCTCGCTCACATTTGACAAAATTATGTTTTGATATCGTTACACTGTGTAATAGAGCGTAACTATATGAGTTAAAAACAATGGCAGGTATCCGGCTGACACACCAGTTCCAAAATGTAATAACATCATGGATAATCTGGTTGTGTTGTCAACTCTAATTTCCTGCCTGCGCCAGTAATCTTTGACTGTGCGCTTGAAGGTCTGCACTCACTTTTCTTGAAATGAAACAACTTTCAGAGCGATAGAGCTTTGCTATGTTTGTGCTACAGTTATATTAAGCGCCTTGTCATCTTTATAACTTGGCCACTATGCCAATTTTGCATGGCCATGTCATATTTATTGCTGTGAAATGACTGCTGTTCTAGTTACTGTTGAACCCGCTTTTCAGATTTTATTTGCGACGTGAAGTTACGTGTTGAAGTGAAGGTGTAAAGTGAAAGTTGTATAATGTTGGCACACATGATTCCATCTCAGATGCAAGTTACCTCGGCACAAACGGGTTAAGGTACAAAGTACGAAGAGAAACAGGAGTTACAAAGCTAAGTGTTCCTTCATAGAATATTAGAAAATTAAAGAATTTGGCAAACAGTTTACACTGACGTTTCTCACAGATTAAATTAGGTATGAAAGGAATATTTTAACCATTCAACTGATGATTCCTCCGCCCATCTCGCTCTGACGTCTGCTTTTGACGCCACCACCACACACAGAATCGGTGCTGTTGAAATTGCAGCCTCATCTATAACTCCCCGTGCCTCAGGGTACATACTTCGGCAGGATACACTCCTACGCCAAGCCAAAGTACCGCCACGAAACTTCGAGAGAGCAACTGACATCCTGCTGAGAGATCGGGCTAACAGCTGCCGAGATGTCAGTTCGGGACACGTCACGAGCCAGGAGAGACCATACTGAGAGCCACCGAGACACCAGGATGGGATCTGTCTGGAGACGCATGGAGAGTAAACTGAGAGCAGCCGGAAAACAAAATGATAAAAAAGCCGAATAAACTTGGAGAAAATGAGAAGGAAACATGAGAGTGGAGGAACTCCCGTCGGCGTGTCCAATTCCATCGCTTTTATACTAGGAATTACCTTTTCCATACCAAATGAGACTCCTGCTTGTGTCACATAGTGCAGTGAGGAGAAGTAATCCCCACTTTGATGGAGGGACGATCGTTAATAACAGCGAAATATTTTTTGTCTCATGACGATACCCTTCTGGTAATGTCATTTAAACGCGTAGAAAAGCTCACCTCGCCTCGTAATCTGTTAAAGGATGTGTGGCAAAGAACTCCCAAATTCCACTGTTTAAAAAGCATCAAGTTCTTGTTAGCTCTAAAAATGAACAATAAACAATAACTATTCACAACGCTAAGCCCCATTCTCTATACTGCTTATTACCTGGATCCAACTCTATACCAATATACTGTTTCAATAAGACACTTATTCAAATTGCACAAACGTAATTTCAAAACCACACAGCAGCTGCTGTTCTCGGTGTCTTCTTCCGGCTGACTATCTCCCTGGGTCATATTCGAACTTTGTAATATGGAGATGTTTCATATGAAAATGCACCTTTGATAGAGGGTGCTTTCTAATTTCTTGGAACTGTGTTGATGGCATTTGCTCTGTCTGCAATTTTCAAAATTCCTGTATTTCTTACATCCACAACATTGGATCGTCTCATTGGTTCGATGTGGGAAAAGGAATACGTTTAAGACTGATTTGTTTTTAATATCCTGGGGCATAATTTAAACTGATTGGTTGAACTCGATGTTTTGTCAAAACCGCAACCAGCTCAGGTATTTTTTTCACAGCGTATTATTACATAATTTCAATTTTCATTTACATGCTGGAGATGCCATCTATTCATATAAGCAGGTGCTTGTAAGCTCGCCGTTTAGAACAACATTCAGTCTCTCTTAAAGATCCTGTACACGCCTTCAACTTCATAACATTAATACCCTGATGTCAATACAGATAAGTGGAGCCTGCCTGGATTTCTCTTGCTCCGTGGTTTGTCAATATTTCATTCACTCTGTCTGGTATTGCCCAGTTAACAGCATGTCGTTACTTGTTTCCATCCGTGGGGCATAGATCAGTATTTCACTTGTTCACACTCGTGAATGTGACAGGACTTCAGTTGTTTCGTGGGGACTGTGATGCTGCGACAATCTCAGTGGTTGTAGACGGCAGTAAACTTGGAAGAACGAAACGTGTGTGCAGGACAGTCTAGAAATCTACAGGACAATGAAACGTTGTTGAAGTGTTCAAGTATGTGGCAGATGATGACAATGTAGAGCAGTGTGAAGTAGAAAGGACATTGAAAGACAATTCACAACAACGTTTGTGAGAAGATTTGTATCTCGGGTGCTCGTTATTGTGGTTCTGTTCGCCAAGCTGGGAATTTGTGTTGCAGACCTTACATCCCCTGTCTCGGTGACATCCACAGTGCTTGGGAGCCTCATGTGAATCGCTTCTGTGATGTTTCCTCCGGCATTTACAGCAGTTTGTCGCTGCCGCTTCCTGTTGTCTCAACGTAGTGTACAAAATCCCATGCAAAGACTGCACGAAACACTACATAGGAAAAACAGGAAGACAGCTAACGATCCATATCCATGAACACCAAAAAGCCACGAAACGACACGACCAGCTATCCCGGGAGACTACAGCAAAGGTAAGACAGTTTGTTTTAAAATTGCTAACCTGGAGCGGGCAGCGGTGTGTTCTTTTACTCTCTCTCCACAGAAAGAGCGGGAGCAGCAGAGGAAGTGACGGCAAGCAGAGGGGCAGCCGGGAAGGAAAAGTGAGTATATTAGTCAGGAAGGCGGCTAAACCCGAGATTCTACACCTGTAGTATCTCCCACCCACCCTCCTCCTCTAACCTTCTTAACTACTCTGCTTTTTCTTTTAACGTAAGGATTTTTATTTCTTTACCAGGGACTAGTTAAAAATTTACTTTGTTTTTTTTGTGTGTGTATACATCAAGTCCTTATTTAGGGTAAAAAAAACTATAGCAGAGAGGTATCAGAAGGTATTCTAATTCATACTTGTACAAAGTAACTAATTAACTAACTAAGCAGAGATGGCTGGGCAGGTGATGTGTTGTTGCTG